>NC_135879.1:158749345-159428817 GCF_964194155.1 Cetorhinus maximus
TCCCTGTGTGGCATGAATGTTACTTGCCACTTGTCAGCCCAAGCCTGGATATTGTTCAAGTCTTGCTGCATTTGGACATGGACTGCCTCAGTATCTGAGGAGTCGTAAATGTTGAACATTGCACAATCATCAGTGAACATCCCCATTTCTGACCTTATGCTGGATAGGAGATCATTGATGAAGCAGCTGAAGATGGTTGGACCAAGGACACTACCCTGAGGAACTCCTGCAGTGATGTCCTGGAGCAGAGATGACTGGCCTCCAACAACCACAGCCATCTTCCTTTGTGCTAGGTATGACTCCAACTAGTAGAGAGATTTCCCCCTGATTCCCATTGACTCCAGTTGCTGGGGATCCTTGATGAAAGATCATATTAAGGCAATACGAAGCACCATGCTCGAATAACTCTTCCGCTATCCACATCATTGGATTGGCATTACATGGCTTCTCCCTATGCATTCATAACCAGGTCATCTCCAGGAATAGCTGCATTTCCCATCCCTGTACTCTTAAATCTCCATAGATCCATACTTAGTTTCCACTCTCGCCCTCATCTATACAACGCCAACACAATCTACGGCGTCTGTGGATAATGGGTCAGGACATGAGATATGTACATTGAAGGCACCCAACTTGACCTCTTCTGACACAACGATTGCCTCTATTCTGTTAGGCTGCTTGGCCAATATCCAGTCATGAATGGATCTAAATTCTGTCAACTGAATACATGAACATACAAACTAGGAGCAGAAGTAGGCCACTTAGCTCTTTGCGCCTGCTCCGCCATTTAGTAAGATCATGTTCTGACTGTAACCTCCTCCCTACCCCCGGTAACTCTTCATCCCTTTGTTTATCAAGAATCTATCTAGTTCTGCCTTAAAAACATTCAAAGACTCTGCTTCCACTGCCTTTTGAGGAAGGGAGCCCAAGATTCTCTGCACTCAGCGAAAAAAATTATTCTTGTCTCTATCTTAAATGGGCGACCCTTTTATTTTTAAATGGTGACCCCTAGCTCTAATTCCCCTACAAGAGGAAACATCCTATCCACAGCCACCCTGTCAAGACCACTCAGGATCTTAAAGGCTTCAATCAAGTCACTTCTTACTCTTCTACGCTCCAGCAGTTACAAGCCTAGCTTGTCCAACTTTCCTCATAAGACAACCTGCCCATTCCTGGTATTAGTTTCATAAACCTTCTCTGAACTGCTTTTAATACATTTACATCCTTCCTTAAATAAGGGGACCAATACTGTACACAGTACTCCAGATGTAATCTCACCAGTATCTTGTACAACTAAAGCATATCCTCCCTATTTTTGCATGCAATTCTCGTCGCAATAAACGATAACATTCTATTGGCTTTCTTAATTACTTGCTCTACTTGTATTTTGCAATCAGAGTCAACATGGTTTTGTGGAAGGGAAATTGTGTTTGACAAATTTGCTAGAGTTCTTTGAGGATATAACAAGCAGAGTTAAAAAAGGGGAACCGGTAGATGTAGTGTATTTGATTTCCAGAAGGCATTTGATAAGGTGCCACTGAAAAGGTTATTGCACAAGATAGGAGCTCACAGTTTTGGATTGAGAATTGGTTAACACACAGAAGACAGAGAGTCGGAATTAATGGGTCATTTTCAGGTTGGAAAGGCGTAACTAGTGGAGCGCCCCAAAGATCAATCCTAAGGCCTCAATTATTTACTATCTATACTAATAACTTGGAGGAGGAGGCAGAGTGTAATGTATCCAAATTTGCTGACGATACAAAAATAGGTGGGAGGGCATGTTGTGATGAGGACATAAGGAATCTGCAAGGGGGTATAGATAGGTTAAGTGAGTGGGCAAAAAACTTGGTAGATGGAGTTTAATGTAGGAAAGTGTGAGGTCATGCACTTTGGTAGAAAGAAAGAATCAAAAGGGGTGATCTTATTGAAACATACAAGATTCTGAGGGAACTTGATAGGGTAGATATTGAGAAGATGCTTCCACTAGTGGGGGAATCTCAAACTAGGGGACATAGATACAGAATAAGGGGACACTCATTTAAAACTGAGGTGCAAAGGAACTTCTTCTCTCAGAGGGTTGTGAATATCTGGAATTCTCTACCCCAGAGAGTTGTGGAGGCTAGATCACTGAAAGAATTTAAAGAGGAAGTAGGTAGATTTTTGAAATATCAGAGAGTTGAGGGCTATGAGGAGTTGGCACGAAAGAGCAGTTGAGAATTGGGGCAGGTCAGCCATGGTCTTATTGAATAGCGGGTAGGCTTGAGAGGCTGAATGGCGTATTCCTGCTCCTATTTCTTATGTTCTTATGCACTAGGACACCCAGATCTCTCTGTATCTTAGAGCTCTGCAATCTCTCGCCATTTAGATAATAAGTTTTTTTATTCTTCCTGCCAAAATGAACGATTTCACATTTGCCCACATTATACCCCATTTGCCAGATCTTTGCCTGCTCACAAACTATGTCATTCTGTAGCCTCCTTACATTCTCTTCACAATTTACTTTCCTACCTATTTTTGTCTCATCAGCAAATTTAGAAACCATGCCTTCAATTCTTTCATCCAAGTCATTTATATAAATTGTAAAAAGTTGAGGGCCCAGTATTGATCCTTGTGGCACACCACCCGTCACATGTTGCCAACCAGAAAAAGACCCATTATGGCTACCTTCTCTTTCTTGATAGCTAGCCAATCTTCTACCCATGCCAATGTGCTATTCCCTATACCATGAGCTTTTAGTTTCTGCAAAAGCCTTTGATGTGGTACCTTATCAAATGTCTTTTGGAAATCTAAGTTCAGTACATCCACCGGTTCTCCTTTATCCACAGCTAGCCTCAGCAATGGTAACCACAAAACTATCGTCAATTGTCGTAAAAACCATCTGGTTCACTAATGTCCTTTAGGGAAGAAAATCTGCCATCCTTACCTGGTCTGACTTATATGTGACTCCAGGCCCACAGCAATGGCCTCACAAGCCACTCAATTCAAGGGCAGTTAGGATGGGCAACAAATGCTGGCCTTGCCAGTGACATCTACATCCTAGGAAAGATTAAATAAAAAACTGACTTCATAACCCCGGCCACCGTCTGATGCTGAACCAAACATTTGCATCCTTACTCAGCATCCTGGCGAGTTTGTGAACACATTTACCAATCACAAAAAATACTTAGTTTCAGCTTCATAACAGACACTTCCACCCTGTGTCTGCCAATCTGGCACTGAAACTCTTATTCTTGCCTTTGCCATCTCCAGGCTCAACTATTCTAATGTTCTTCTGGCCTGCGTCCCATTCACCATAAGCTACAGCTTACCAACTCCATTGCTGTATTCACACTCCTGTCCTTTCTGGCCTGCATTAGCTTCCAGTCCCTTAAGTAAGAGAATTTTATGTGTAATTGTCATCATGGCCTGGCCACTCACTCACTTGAACTCCCTTTGCCCTACCATTGACAATTATGCCTTTAGCCATCTAGAGACCAAGCTCCAGGATTATCAACCTAAACCTCTCCATCTTTCTCTTCCCATTTAAGTATCTGCCATGGCTCAATAACAACTTATATTTATACAGCACTTTTAATAAAATAAAATAACCAATGCACTTCACAGGAACATTAGAAAGCAACATTAGACACTGAGCCACACAAGGCAATATTAAAACAGTTGGCCAAGCATTTGATCAAAGAGGTAGGTTTTAAGGAGTATCCAAAAGGAAAAAAAAAAGAGGGCTAAAGGTGGGAAAGTTTAGGGAGGAAACTACAGAGCTTAGGTGGCTGAAGAGACAGTCGTCAGTGGTGAAGTAATTCAAATCGGGAATGCTCAAGATGCAAGAATTAGAGCAGTGCAGGTATCTTGGAGAGTTGTGGGGCTAGAAGACAGGGAGGAGAAAGGCTGTGGAAAGATTGGAAGACAAGGATGAGAATTTTAAAATTGAGGCTTTGTTTGACTAGGAGTCTATTTAGGTCAGAAATCACAGGGGCAGTAGGTGAACAGGACATCAAGCATGTAAGAACACGGGCAGAGTATTGGATGACCTCAAGTTTATGGAAAGTAGAATTTGAGGGGCCAGCCAGCAGTGTGTTGAAACAGTGAAACATAGAGCTAAAAAGGGCATGAATGAGAGTTTCAGCAAATGAACAGAGGCAGGCAATATTCAGGGTGGAAATAGATGGCCTTAGTGATGGTAGAGCTATGCCTCAGTGAGTAACACTCTTGTCTCCAAGTCAGAAAAATGTAGGTTCAAGCCCCACGACAGCACAAAATCGCAGCTGGCATTCTAGTGTAGCGCAGAGGGAGCAATGCATAGTATGGTGCTATCTTTCAGGTGAGATGTTAAACCAAGGACCCATCTGTCCTCTCAGGTGGCATTATTTTGAAGAGGTAAAAACTATTTATTCCTGGTGCCCCGGCCAAAATTTATCCCCCAAGCAATATCACAAAAGCAAGTTATCTGCTTATTATCAACATTTTCTTTGTGGGAGCTGTGCAAATATCCAGCTGCCACATTTCTCATTACAATAGTGACTACACCCATCGGCTGTAGAACGGTTTGGGACATCCTCAGATCGTAAAAGAAGTTTTATAAATATATCTTTGTTTAAGGGGCATCGTTGGCCAAGCATTTGGTCGATTTTCCTAGAGTAATTATAAGGTTGAGGTTGTACATGCTGATGATCGGCGCAGCTGTGTTCGAGGAGAATTCCTCACTCTAATGTGGATTATGTGTCGGCTCCTCCCCGCGCCGGCAATCGGACGAGCCCAGCTACCTTTCCTTTTCTTTGCGTGCACAGCCTGCGAGGGCAGCGGTCCCACCCACTCCTCGTCCGCTGACTCCGACCCGCTTTCTCCTGCCGACTGCTCTCGCTTCTTGGTCGCCGCCGCCATATTGCGATAACATCATAACCTCTAACCTTTACCCTTTACCCTCGGAGTGATTGACAGGAGCAGGGAACAAAAGGGGCGGAGCCTCCACCTCATTGGTTCAGGATGGCTTATATGGCAGCGTAATCAGGGGGCGCGGCTTGAGGAAGCAGCTTTGAAAGAGAATTGGTGTCAAACGATGGCCCAAATCCGACAGCACCTGTAATGTCAAAATCTGGACTCATGTTGGGAGATGCGAGTCCGGGCCCCGCGGAAGTCCTGGTGCACATGTGCCAAAACTTCCGATGGGCTGCATTGACCCATCAACTGGGATTGGAAGGCCCAGCTGAAAAATCGCAAGAAGGCTGGGTCACTGGAATCGCTGTGGGCAACGTCAGTGCGCGCAGCGTCGACACTGACCAGAAGATCTGGGCCGTTAACTCTGTTTCTCTGCACCTATAGTACCAGACATAGAAATATAGAAAATAGGAGCAGGAGTAGGTCATTCAGCCCTTTGAGTCTGCTCCACCATTCAATATGATCATAGCTGATCCTGTATCTCAACGCCATATTCCCGCTCATTCCCCATATCCCCTGACGCCTTTAGTGTCTAGAAATCTGTTTCCTTCTTAAATATATTCAGTGACTTGGCCACCACAGCCCCCTGTGGTAGAGAATTCCACTGGTTCACCACCTTCTGAGTGAAGAAATTTCTCCTCGTTTCGGTCCTAAGTGGCTTACCCCGTATCCTCAGACTGTGACCCCTTGCTCTGGACTCCCACAGCCAGGGGAAACATCATCTCTGCATCCAATCAGTCCAACCCTGTCAGAATTTTATATGTTTCAATGAGATCCCCTCTCATTCTTCTAAACTCCAGTGAATACAGGCCTAGTCTACCCAATTTCTCCCCATATGACAATCTTGCCATCCCAGGAATCAGTCTGGTGAATCTTCGCTGCACTCCCTCTATGGCAAATATACCCTTTCTTATGTAAGGAGACCAAAACTGCACACAATACTCCAGGTGTGGTCTCAACAAGGCCCTGTATAGCTGCAGTAAAACATCATTGCTACTGCTGAGTATATCCAGCACAGACCTGAGTATATCCAGCATTTTCTGTTTTTATTTCAAATTTCTAGCATCCACAATATTTTGCGTTTGTATTACAGTAACATCTAATTCAGGTTAACAGCACATGAGCATACCAGTAGATGTAATATATTTGGATTTCCAAAAGGCGTTCAATAAGGTACCTCACATAAGGCTACTTAATAAGATAAGAGCCCATGGTGTTGGGGGTAGTATATTAGCATGGCTAGAGGATTGGCTAACTAATAGAAGACAGAGAGTTGGGATAAGGTGGGCATTTTCAGGATGGCAACCTGTAACTAGTGGAGAGCCACAGGGATCAGTTCTGAGGCCACAATTATTTCCAATATATATTAATGACTTGGATAAGGGAAGTGAATATACTATTGGCAAGTTTGCGGATGACACAAAAATAGGCGGGAAGTCAAGCAGTGAGGATGACACAAAGAGTCTACAGAGGGATACAGACAGGCTAAGTGAGTGGGCAAAAAACTTGGCAGATGGAATATAATGTGGGAAAATGTGAGGTTATGCACTTTGGCAGGAAGAATAGAGGACCTTAATATTATTTAAATGGAGAAAGCCTGCAGAAAGCTGCAACACAGAGGGATTTGGGGTCCTTGTGCATGAATCACAAAAAGCTAACATACAGGCTCAGCAGGTAATAGGGAAGGGAAATGGAAAGTTGGCCTTTATTTCAAAGGGAGAATAAAAATAGGGAAGCCTTGCTAAAACTATACTAGGCACTAGTTAGACCACACCTAGAATACTGTGAACCGTTTTGCTCTCCTTATGTAAGGAAAGATATACTGGCATTGGAGGCAGTCCAGAGAAGGTTCACCAGGTTGATCACGGGTATGGAGGGATTTTCTTATGAGGAGAGGTTGAGTAGGTTGGCTTGTATTCATTGGAGTTTAGCAGAATGAGAGGCAACCTTATTGAAACATATAAGATTCTTAGAGGGCTTGGCAGGGCAGATGCTGAGAGGTTGTTTCCCCTTGTGGGAGACTCTAGGACCAGAGGGCATAATCTCAGAATAAGGGGTCGCCCATTTAAGACAGAGATGAGGAGGAATTTCTTCTCTCAGGTGGTAGTCAATCTGTGGAAGTCTTTACTGCAGAGGGTTGTAGGGGTTGGGTCATTAAGCATATTCAAGGCGGAGATAGACAGAGTTTTAATCAGTAAGGGAATCAAGGGTTATGGGGACAAGGCAGGAAAGTGGAGTTGAGGATTATCAGATCAGCAATGATTTCATTGAATGGCGGAGCAGACTTGATGGGCCAAATGGCCTACTTCTGCTCACACGTCTTATGGTCTTATAGTAAACACAGAAAGTGTGGTAAATAAGACTGGTGAACTGCATGCAAAAATAGGCATATGGGAATATGATGTAGCAGTAACGTATACTAAATATTCTGCATACAAGGTGTTCAGGAAAGATAGGAAAGGAAAGGAAGGAGGGGTGGCAGTATTGATTTAGGAGAATACTACATCACTGTAAAGATAGGATGCTCTGGAGAAGTGAAGGACAGAATCTATTTGGTTAGACTATTGGATGTATTTTATAGGCCATCAACCAGTGGGAAAGATATAGAGGAACTAATTAGCAGGGAAATTACAGAACAGGTGGAAGAACTATAGAGTAGTGATATGGAGGACTTTATTTAGAGTCATAATGGCACAGAATGAGGCCATTCAACCATTGAGTCCATATCAGCTCTCTGTAGAGGAATCTAGTCAGTCCCATTTCCCCATTCTATCCTGTGTCTATTCAATTTCTTTTTTAAATCATTGATCATCTCTGTTTCCACCACTCTTGATTCCTGGTCATTACCATTTACTGAATAAAAAAGGTCTTCCTCACATCCTGCCCCCTCCCACCACCACCCCCCCACCCCAACCCCCACTCCCCAACATACACCCAATCCCCACATCTCTTGCCCAAGACCATCAATCTCTGTTCTCTAGTTCTTCTATCATCAGTTAATAGGAACAGCTTTTCTTCATCTATCTTATCTAAAACTCTCATACTCTTGCACACTTCTGTTATTACTATTATTATAATGATCCTAATCTAGACTGAGATAACAATAGTGTACAGGGCAGAGAGGGAGAAGAGTTTTTGATGTGTTCAAGAGAATTTTCTTGACCAGTATGTTTCTGGCCCAATGAGGAAGGAGGCATTGCTGGGCCTGGTTCTGGAAAATGAGGTGGATGTAGTGGATCCAATTTCAGTAGGGGAACATTTAGGGAACAGTGATCATAATATCAAAAGGTTTAGACAAACAACGGAAAAAACAAGGCGCAATCTGGAGTAAATATGCTTAATTGGAGATGGCCAATTTCAGTGGTTAAGAAAGGACCTGTCCCAGGTAAATTGAAATTGAAGATTGACAGGAAGGCTGTAACAGAAAAAAGGGTTTATAACCAGTCCTTCAACAAAAACGTATTTAATGTAAAGGGAGCCGATATTAAACATCAATCAACTGTACTGTAAGGGCAGTTTATAAATGGACAAATTGTGAGAAATGGGCCAAATTTCACATCCCAGGAATCCGCAAGATAACTGAACTTTAAAAAAAAACAAGCTGGGAACTGAAATGAAATTATTCAGAGACAGACATGATGGGCTTCATGAATGTTAGCCAAGAGATAGCTGGTTCAATCATACCACACAATGGTATGTACTTGTTCAGATTTATGTGACTGCCTTGACCATTGAACTCCTGTTGCCAAGCAGTAAATAGCACTCGCAAGGTAATTGCTGTGGTTCCATTACGCCTGGGTTGGCACACACATCCTTTGAAAATACTAATTCAAAAACTACTTCAGAGGGTAAAACTTATTCGCCAATCCACTGATGTTGATAAACTCAGAATACTTCCTATCTTATATCTGTTAATGGGCTCTTCTCCATGGATCGCCACATTGACGTGGTAGATAAGTTTGTGGGCTCCAATGATCCCTTGAGTAATGCCATTGGGAGCTCCTTGCTCCTGGTAGGGCCATGCATGGCAGCAAGGTCAGGTTAAAGGTGCTGGACAAAGTGCGGTCCAAAAAGCCCTCAAATGCAGAACAGGCAAAGGAAGACTATTTGTCTCACCAGCTGCGAAGGTGGAAGAAGGCTGCAGTGGCAAGGTTATTCTGATCATTGTGCTTTGACATGTCACTGAAACTTGATCACCAACCCATCAAGATCATGTGGACAATGTCAGTGCCCCAAGGTCCCCACGGTAAACAAAAGACAGGCTTCTACCACAGTCCATTTTCCAAGTCCTGTGGCAATGGAGAATTGGCAATGGGGACAGAGCTGTGAACCTGGCAGTGCCTAGTCAAGAATCCGCACACAAACAGCAGATGCAGGATGGCTGTTGGACAACTCTGTTGTGACAAAGATAGCGTAGGGCAGCAGCATCTGTGATTGAGCAGTCCTCTTTAGGATACCTTCTGCTCACCCCAAATTGGGAGGGGGCTAGAAAAGGTGCTCTAAAAATAAGTTGTCTTACTTTCTCACACCCTGAGAGATCACCATCTTTGTGGTCAGAGAAAGAAAACTTTAAATTTTACAACTTGGAATGTTAGAAGACTCATGGATAATCTCAAGAGTGTCTGTCCTGAAAGAAGAACTGCAATCAGATCACGTGAACTATCAAGAGTCCAAATTGATGTCGCCGTCCTCAGTAGGACCCAACTTCCTGGGGAGGGGCAGCTGAAGGGACAAGCAGGGGATACACTTTTTACTGGAAAGGAAAGGTTGACAGAGACACTTATGTCCATGGAGTTGGTTTTGCCATCTGGAATAGGATCTTAGATGCACTACCAGAATTCCGCAATTGTATAAATGAAAGACCCGTGACACTTCATCTACAGCTCAGCCATAATCAATATGCCACCATCATCAGTGCTTATACCCTGCCCCTTGACTCTGATCAAAATGTTAAGAAAAAGTTTTATTCTGACCTTGCTGAAGTCCTCACTGCCTCCTGAAAAGGAGAAAAGAACATCCTTCTAGGAGTCTTTAATGCCGAGGTTGGATGTGACTCTGATGTCTGGAACAGAACTATTGGGAAAACCAGGGTGGGAAAAACCAATGCAATGGTGTCCTCCTGCTGACAAAGTGTGCTCAGCATGGCCTCATTCTAACAAGCACCCTCTTCTGCCAAAAGGACAAATACAATATCACAAGGAGACATCCTAGGTCAAAGCATTGGCACCTCCTGGATCCTCTTGTTGTTTAGGTCAAAGGTAGAAGTGATGTCTGTATCACTTGATCCATGTGGGGGACTGATGCCTGCTGGACAGATCATCGACTTGTTCAGTCGTTGATAAACATCACCTAGCACCAAGACATCGCAAGGTCCAAAAGTTAAGGGGAAGAAGATCAATGTCTCATCCCTAAAACAGCCTCACTGAAGAAAGGTATTCCAAGTGCAACTCAGGACCAATCTGGAAAACCTTCACACATCCAACTAAATTCCAGAACATTGGGATCAAATAAAGTCAGCTGTACTGGACTCCTGTGCCTAGACCATTTGTTTCAAGCATCATCTTAACCAGGACTGATTCAATTAAAACAATGCTGAAATAGAGCAAAAATGAGCAACCTTTATTGCCTGGCAGAACAACTCAAGGCTGCAAGTCAGGAAGGCAGCATCTAAACAGCTCAAAATTGACACCCAAACACAAATCCGGAAGGTGAAGAACATGTGGTGGCAAGAGAAAGCCTGAAAGATACATCAATATGCTGAACATCATGACAAGCAAAGCTTTTTTTCAAGCTGCCAGGGTCATTTATACAACAAAATCAAATGGACAAAATCCTGTTCACAGGATGGCATTTCTCTTCTTAAGAATGACAATACTATCTGTCAATGCTGGAAAGACCATCTTCCAACCTCCTGAACCGTGAATCCACTGTGACAGTTGATACTCTCCAGGCTATCCCCCCAGTACCCTGTGATAGAATCCATGGGTAAATCACCATAAATGGAAGAGCTGCAACAAGCAATCAAACAGATGAAAAACGACAAAGCCTGCAGGCCCTGATGTTATTCCAGCTGAGGTCTTCAAATCTGGTGGACTTTTGGACAAATGGCGATTTGCACAGTTACTGTGTCTGGCTGTTACTTCTGTGTCAAACTTCCAGCACTTTTTCTGTCTCTCAGAACACCCACCAACAGATAGACACTGGGGCAGTTTTTCAGCTCACTTTTAACCCCTTCTTTGTATGTTCCAAGTGGGGAGCAAATTCACAAATCTGTCTGGGCATTGCTCACAGGATTTCTTGATGAGATGATACTCATCTCCCATTATGTCCCATTGTCTCTACCAGAGGGAGCAATTAGTTTCTGGATGTCTTTAGAGGTACCTTGTCTTGCAATAGGGTGGGGCTCCATTGCCTCTTAAGGAGACACCCTGCAGCATTCCAGCCAGTGGTTTATATGCATTTTTAAAAACTCAGGTTTTATTTTTAAAGTCCAATATTTCTGGATGCAATTCAGTGCTTTTCCTTCATTACCATGACAATTGACTACATTATCAGGTCCACTGATGGTGGGAATTGTCCCCGAGCTGCCAGTGACAGGGATCGCCTTCCTCCTTGGGAATGATTTGGTTGGCAGTAAGGTGGCAGCATCCCCTATAATTCTAGAGCTGCCAAGCAGGAAAATGGAGACTGAATAGCTGCAGGCAGAAGCTGAAGGGATCTTCCCTAGCTGTATAGTGACGCTGGCCAAAGTCAGACTGGCAGAAGTAAAGGAGGCTCATGAGGGACCAGTAAAGGTTAAAAAGGTCAAGAAAGGACCAGTGGAATTAAAAACAGACAAAGAGAATGACCTGGAAAGCGAGTTGGCAAATACATTTTTCTCATAATTAAATAGGCACCAGAGAGGCCCCAACGCAGGTAAAGAGACAGTGAGGGAGATGCCCCAATGAGGAAAGGCACATTGTTAAAACGGGAAAAATAAAGGTTGAAGATTTGCCTGAAGTATGGTTTACAGAAACTTTCTTTCCAGATTTAAATAGGGACCAGGAGAGTTCCCAAACAGACAAGCAGAGCTTGAGGGAGATGCCTCACCCAGTTGAATAGCCACAAGGAAGACCAGCAGGAGCTGAACATCCATTTGGGGCAGCAATGTTCCAGGAGAATTCTCAGCCTTTGTCACCCCGGTGGTCTATGCTGGTGTAAGGTCATACCCTTTAGCCTTAAAAATGCGCCAGCAAGCTTTTAGATGTTGGCAAACCAGTTGGTAGCTGGACTCAGCAGTTGTGCAGTGTACCCTGATGACTTGATCATTTACAGCGGGACCTGGAGTGACGACTTGGACCACCTGGACAAAGTATTCCAGCATATGAAAAGGACAAGCTTGGCGGTGAGCTTGGAGAAAAGCAAATTCGCAAAGGCCAAGGTGACTTAGCTGGGATGCGTAGTGGGGCAGGGAAACGTGCTACCCTGTGAAGCCAAAGTATGTACCCTACTCGATTTCCCTACTCCCAAAACAAGAGGGAAATGGCCTGTCTAGGAATGTGCGGGTTCTATAGAAAATTTGTCCTGAACTTTGGCATCCATATGGTGAAGGTACACCCACAGTGCTGTTAGGGAGGGAGTTCCAGGATTTTGACCCAGTGACAGTGAAGGAATGGCGATATATTTCCAAGCCAGGATGATGAGTGGCTTGGAGGGGAACTCTTATGTGGCAGTGTTCCCATGCATTCATTGCTCTTATTGTTCAAGGTGGTATAAGTCATGAGTTTGGAAGATGCTGTCAAGGCGCCTTGATGAGTTGCTAGTTTTCTTATTTCATTATATACTTTTAAATTAAACTCCACTGCACTGTTATTTCTCAATGGTGCCACATTTACATTGTCACTTACATTATTGATTATTTCTTTACCCTGCCACCTCCCCCAACCCCAGTGAAGTGTCCCTTGTTTTTCCCCAGAGTTGGTGACCCTGGTGGAGTTGGCGCAGCAGAAGCACCAGAGAATGATCAGAAAGACAGGGTAACATGCCAACTGAAATGTAATGGGTGAGGGAAGCTCTTGAGAAAAATTTTGAAAATAAGCAGTAAGGTTTGTTTATTTTTTCCCACCATAACGTGTAGGAAGCTGCACTGATATCCTCCTCAGTTTCTTGAGCAGTCTGCCATGAGAGACCTTATCAAAGGCCTTGCTAAATTCCATGTAGACCACATCAAATGCATTACCCTCATTGACAATCCTGGTTACCTCCTCAAAAAATTCAATCAAATTTGTCAAACACGACCTTCCCTTAACTTATGCTGACTATCCCTGATTAATCCGTATCTCTCCAAGTGCAGATATATTCGGTCTCTCAGAATTCTTTCTAGTAACTTCCCCACCACTGAGGTTAGACTGACTGGCCTGTAATTTCCTGGTCTACCCCTTTCTCCCATTTTTAATAATATGACAATGTTAGCAGCCCTCTGGCACCTCACCTGTGGCTAGAAAGGAAAGGATTTGAAAATTACTGCCCCTAATATCTCTTTCCTTGCCTCCCTTAACAGCCTGGGATACATCTCATCTGGGTCTGTGGATTTATTCATTTTTAAGGCCGCCAAACCCGTTAGTACCTCCTCTCTCTCTATGTTAATTTCCTCTAATATTTCACAGTCCTCCACCCTGATGTCTATACCTGTGTCGCCCTTTTCCATTGTGAAGACCGACGCAAAGTATTCATTGAGGACTGCATCCACATCTTCCGGGTCCACACACAGATTACCTCTATGGTCCCTAATTGACCCTACTTATTCCCTAGTTATTCTCTTGCTCTTTATATATTTAAAAAACCTCTTTGGGTTTTCCTTTATTCTACCCACCAATGCATTCTTGTGCACTCTCTTAGCTTTCCTAATTTCCTTTTTATGTTCTCCTTGCAGTTTTTATACTCCTCTAAGGACTCTGCCATATTGAGCCCTCGGTATCTGCCATAAGCTTCTCTTTTTTTCTTAATCCTAACCTTTATGCCAGGGTTCTCCAGACTTGGTTCCCCCCTTTGTCTTTACGGGAACATATTTGCCCTGTACGCTCACTACTTCCTCCTCGAAAGCCTCCCACTGCTCTGACACAGTCTTATCTGCAAGTAGCTGCTTCCAGTCCACTCTCATCTTTGTAAAATTAGCCTTTCCCCAGTTTAGAACTGTTATTCCCGGCCCAACCTTATCCTTTTCCATAACTATCCTAAATCTAACTGAGTTATGGTCACTATCTCCAAAATGCTCCCCTACTGATACGCCTTCCACCTGCCCAGGCTCATTTCCGAATATTAGGTCCAGAACTGTGCCACCCCGCCCCCCCCCCCCCCCCCGCCCTTGTGGGCTTTCTACATACTGGCTAAAAAAAGTTCTCCTGGATGCAACTTAAGAATTTTGTTCCCTTCCTACCTTGCACACTAAAACTATCCTAGTTAATATTTGGGTAGTTAAAATCCCCCACTATTACTGCTCTATTGTTCTTACACTTCTCTGAAATGTGATTACATATCTGAACCTCTATCTCTCCCTGACTGTTTGGGGGCCTATAGAACAAACCCAACAGCATGTTTGCCCCTTTTGTGTTTTTTACTTCTACCCATATGGCTTCATTTGATGATCCTTCCAAGATATCATCCCTCCTCACTGCTATCATTGATTCCTTGATCAATATTGCAACCCCGCCTCCCTCCTCTTCTATCCCCCTCTCTATTTTGTCTGAATACCCTATAACCAGGAATATTGAGCTGTCAATCTTACCCTTCTTTTAGCTAAGTCTCAGAGTTATGATATCATACTCCCACGTGCTTATCTGTGCCCTCAGCTCGTCTTTCTTACTCCTTAGGCTCCTTTCATTAAAATATATTCCATTTAGCCTTGCTAAACTCACTTCTTTCTTATCTAGCCTGTGTTTCCCCTGCCTTCCAGACTCACTTACTAGTGTTTTAACTTCTATTTCCACCTCAGCTTCTCTCCCCTCTGAATTACTTTTCAGGATCCCATCCCCCTGCCAATTTAGTTTAAATCTGCACCAACAGCATTGGCAAACCTCCCCGTGAGGGCATTGGTCCCGTTTCTGTTCAGATGTAACCGGTCCAACTTGTACAGGTCCCACCTCCCCCAGAAACGGTCCCAGTGCCCCTCCTGCACCATCTCTCCAGCCACGCATTCATCTGCTCTACCCTTCTGTTCCTATACTCACCATTGCGTGGCACTGGGAGTAATCCAGAGATTACTACCTTTGACGTCCTGCTTTTCAACTTTCTACCTAACTCCCTAAAGCCTGCTTGCAGGACCTTGTTTCTCTTCCTTCCTCTGTCATTGGTCCCAACATGGACCACGACCTCTGGCTGTTCACCCTCCCCCTTCAGAATGCCCTGCAGCCGTTCCATAACATCCTTGATCCTGGCATCCTGGAGGCAACATACCATCCTGGAATCCCAAACTGACATTACATCTGCTAGCTGTGTGTTTGACTTTCAAGTGCGAATGAGAGAATGAATGTTTACCCCTTTATTTCTTTCTTGTTTTTTGCAAGGCCACATACAAAGAGAAATGGAATTCATTTTATTCCCCAGAGGGTGGAAGGACTGACATGTCCTAAGACATGGTAGTGTCCTGGGCCCAACCATCTTCAGCTGCTTCATCATTAGCCTTCCTTCCATCATAAGGTCAGAAGTGGGGCATATTCGCTGATGATTGCACAATGTTCAGCACCATTTGCGACTCCTCAGATACTGAAGCAGTCCGTGTCCAAATTCAGCAAGACCTGGGGCGGAATCATCCCAGATTTGCACTAAGTGCGGAAGCAGACGGGTTAACCACCAGCCGCAATGGCAGCTTTTCACGCCATATTGTCCCAAACCCACCGCATTAGTTATGCATTCCCAGGAAACACACCATTTCCATGGTGGGTGGGCTCTCGTTCATCCGCCACGCCATCAACTCGCCGCTTCAGCACGCCGGGCACCAGATATAAAGTCCAGCCACGCGCACACATCTCAGTACTTCCAGATCACGACTGCTGCAAAGAAGACATGGCCCTGAAAGGCAAAAGGCCTGCAGCCCCCACATTCAATGACACGCCCCACGAGCGCCTTTTTGGGCACAGTCATGTCCTCTACCCCAGCTCTGGCCGCAGGATGGGCAGCAACCTCACTAATCCAACTTGGGAAGCGATGGCAGCGATGGTCAGCGCAAATGCCCTGCAAAAGAGGACAGCCACCCAGTGCCACATGAGGATGAATGATCTCCTCTGTCCCGCCAGGGTAAGTCACTCTTCTCAACACTCTCAACTCACACACTCACAAACCCCATCACACATTCACAGGGATCTCACTGCCGGTTCAAGGGACATCACCAGTGAACCTCACACATATCTTCATTGTCCTTATCTCATCCACAGGACCACTCGCCACCCACACATGCTCAGCAAACTTATCAACTGGCCTGGTAAGCATCCTGCTTACACTCTCTCCATCCCTATTCATGCAGGACAAGTGGCACACAGCAAGAGGGAGACCGGCCTGAAATCAAGGTCCTCATGGACTTTGAAAACAGAGTCATCCAGCTGGCCAGTGAGGATCTGGACTGTTCCTGTACTGATGGTGAGGTCGGCGGTGCTCTACCAAGTGAGGATCCAGCAGTGCAACATCCATCAGACAACCATGCTGTGAGTGATGTGTCCTGTTTCACAGGCCACTGCCACGCACTGATTATCTCTCCTTGCTTAAGTAGGTACACCTGGGAAACAGCCGACGGAGTCCACGACCCAGGGCCTCCAATCAAGCCTGAAGAAACCTCTGAAGAGGAATCTGGAGGCACCCTCCCTGAAGCCCTGTCACAGCGTCACCCACAGCGCAGAGACACACACCTCGGTGGGACCGAGCTTTAGAATAGCCTTGGGATCACAATCTGGTGAGCACATCGCACTGTCTGATCCGCAGCAGGCGATGGTGGGGACTTCCCAGGTGTCCGGCTCTGGGAAGACTGTTGGAGGTCAGATATTTGCTGAGTCCGAGTCAGATGATGAGCTTCTGGGCTCAGCCATGTCACAGTAGCTGGAGCTGCAAAGGCAAGCTCAGGAACATCAGGAAGGGATGTCCACTGCACTCCTCAGATTGCAAGGCACGATGGAGGAGTCCGTCCGCCTTCAGGCTAAGGTGATAGCACCGGCATTGCAATGCACCGAGGTCAACGCTGGCAGGATGGCGGCCGCCATGGAGACCTTGGTCCAGGACGTTGCTCCTGCACTGCTGCGTGGACTCAACTTCATTGCTGACGTCATAGTTGGCCTCCAACAATGTGTACGCGAGAGGGGTACTGTGCAGCGCCATCTCACTCCAGCTACCCCTTCTCCTCAAGAAGTCAGCCAGGGCCCCTTGGGCACCCAGAGGGAGAAGGATCAGCAGGTGTCCCCCCCACGCCATCCATCCAGGTGACTCTGGGATTATATGGCCCATCCGAATGCCCTCTTCCTGTGACCTCAGCAGCTCCAGCTCCACAGGCTGAGGAGGGTGCCACTGCCACACAGCAGGACCCTGAAAGCAGGCCAGGGCCCTCCACATCTCGGCCCTCCAGAGGACACCAGCCAAGGTCTTTACAGAGTGGGCGCTGCAGTCAGCAGGCTGCCTCCAACTCCGCTGTGGATGGCCGGGGAGCACCAAGACGTAGCGACACGGTTAGGAAAGTTAAGAAGATACAGTTGCACAGCCTGGGCTCAGGTGTTAATCACTTGTAGATACTGTTCACTATTGTCAATAAACACCCAAGAATGTCTCCCTGCCTATGGCTCCTTGTTCTGATGAGCAGTGTTCTTGTCACTCAGATGCTAAACCTTTCTGCACAAGGTAAATGCAGGTGTCTCAGTCCAGGGCCTCTTTGTGCTTTGTGCAGCCTTCAGACCACAGTGATGGTCCAGCCTCACACTCTCTGGACACATTACTGATGCCTGCACCTTGGCAGTGCTGGTCATTGCTGCCAGAATGTCGTGGGCAGGAGTCACAGAGTTCCGTCATTCTCTCTGTGTGCTCTCAGCACCTTTAAGGTGGGGCTGGCCCCCATCTCTTCAGCATCTGTGCCCAGTGACGCTTTGCTCCTAAATGAGTCAGGTACTGAAAGCAGACAAAAGATCAGATGCTTTTTAAGCCTCATGGCTGGATCTCTATGATATGACCCTGATCACAGAGCGCAAGTGAGCAGCCAGACAAGAGTCTCCATGACAGGAGCATTATCACAGAGGATATGTGTGTTACCATAAGCCAGACAGGAGTTAAACGTTCAGAGTTGCAACGTGAGGATATATTGTGTCTCCTGCCTCACTGTATGTCGTCATCATCCTCCACAAATATAGCAGTTATGAGGGTCTCCTGAGTGCGCCTGCCTTGTCTGGCCAGTGGGAGGGCCTCACCTCCATAATCGTCGCCTTCGAGGACCTCCTTACCCTCATCACCGTCTGCCTCCTCCTCAGCGGGGGAGACCTCCAGCTTCTCCATCTCCTCCCCTGCCAGCTCCTCTCCCCATTGCCGTGCCAGGTTGTAGAAGACACAACAGACAACGACGGTGCATGACACCCTCTGTGGACTGTATTGCAGGGCTGCACCAGACTGGTCCAGGCACCGGAACCTCATTTTCAGCATCCCAAGTTGTGAGTTGCAGCATGAACCTCGTTATACCTTCGCTCTGCTGCAGTCTGAGGCCGCTGCACGGGTGTCATCAGCCACGTCCTCTGCAGGTAGCCCTTGTCCCCGAGGAGCCATCCATAAGACCATAAGACATAGGAGCAGAAATTAGGCCATTCGGCCCATCGAGTCTGCTCCGCCATTCAATCATGGCTGATAAGTTTCTCAACCCCATTCTCCCGCCTTGTCCCCGTAACCTTTGATCCCCTTACCAATCAAGAACCTATCTATCTCGGTCTTAAATACACTCAATGACCTGGCCTCCATTAAAGAAGTTTCTCCTCATCTCTGTTCTAAAAGGTCTTCCCTTTACTCTGAGGCTGTGCCCTCGGGTCCTAGTCTCCCCTACTAATGGAAACATCTTCCCCACGTCCACTCTATCCAGGCCTTTCAGTATTCTGTAAGTTTCAATCAGATCCCCCCTCATCCTTCTAAACTCTTTCGAGTATAGATCCAGAGTCCTCAAACGTTCCTCATATGTTAAGCCTTTCATTCCTGGGATCATTCTCGTGAACCTCCTCTGGACCCTCTTCAGGGCCTGCACATCCTTCCTGAGATACAGGGCCCAAAATTGCTCACAATATTCTAAATGTGGTCTGACCAGAGCCTTATAAAGCCTCAGCAGTACATCCCTGCTTTTATATTCTAGTCCTCTGGAAATAAATGCCAACATTGCATTTGCCTTCCTAACTACCGACTCAACCTGCAAGTTAACCTTAAGAGAATCCTGGACTAGGACTCCCAAGTCCCTTTGCACTCCAGATTTCTGAATTCTCTCCCCATTTAGAAAATAGTTTATGCCTCTATTCTTCCTACCAAAGTGCATGACCTCACACTTCCCCACGTTGTATTCCATCTGCCACTTCTTTGCCCATTCTCCTAACCTGTCTAAATCCTTCTGCAGCCTCCCCACCTCCTCAATACTACATGTCCCTCCACCTATCTTTGTATCATCTACAAACTTAGCCAGAATGCCCTCAGTTCCTTCATCTAGATCATTAATGTATAAAGTGAAAAGTTGTGGTCCCAACACTGACCCCTGCAGAACTCCACTAGTCACCAGCCGCCATCCTGAGAAGGACCCCCTTATCCCCACTCTCTACCTTCTGCCAGACAGCCAATCTTCTATCCATGCTAGTACCTTGCCTTGTTGGAATTGTATAGAACCTTGGAGAGGCCACAGCTGGAGTACTGTGTGCAGTTACATTATAGGAAGGTTGTGATTGCACTGGAGGGGGTGCAGAGGAGATTCACCAGGATGTTGCCTGGGATGACACTTTTAAGTTATGAATAGAAGTTGGATAGACTTGGGTTGTTTTCGTTGGAGCAGAGAAGACTGAGGGGTGACCTGATCAAGGTGTACAAGATTATGAGGAGCATGGACAGGGTGGATAGGGAGCAGCTGTTCCCCTTAGTTGAAGGGTCAGTCACAAGGGGATACAAGTTCAAGGTGAGGGGCAGGAGATTTAGGGGGGTATGAGGAAAAACTTTTTTACCAAGAGGGTGGTGATGGTCTGGAATGCGCTGTCTGGGAAGCTGGTGCTTCTGTGGACCCTGAAAGACTTCAGTGGTCTGTGATCGACTGAGAATGTAGGAGTCATGCACAGTCCCTGGAAACCATGTGCAGACCTGCAGGATGCGTTTGTGGTGGTCACACACCAGCTGCACGTTCAGCAAATAGAATCCTTTGTGGTTGACATAGTTGACCGCATGTTGCGACGGGGATCTGAGCGCCACATGAGTGCAGTCGATGGCACCCTGCACCTGTGGGAAACACAAGATCTGGGAAAATCCAATCGCTCTTGCATCCTGGATGTCCTGGTACTGGGAGATATGCACAAAATTGTGTGCCCTTGCGAAGATGGCATCCATGACCTCATGGATACATTTGCGGGTGGAGGCTTGTGATATCCCACAGAGGTCACCTTTGGAGCCCTGAAAGGAGGCAGTGGCATAGAAATTGAGCGCTGCTATCACTTTCACGGCCACTGGTCGTGGATGCCCTCCATGTCCCCAAGGCGCCAAATCCTGCCATCGCTGGCAATTGTGACCGACCAGTTCCCTAGACATGTTCAGTCTTCGGCAACACTGGTTCGTGGTCATCTGTAGGAATGAAAGGCGGCATCCATAGACCCTGGGTCTAGCTAGGCGCCAACCAGACAGAGCTCACTGTGGCTCTTCAATGGCATGTGCGGGAGCCCCAACCGCCCCTTCTTCCAGAGGGTGCTGCTCCTCCCTCTGCCTCAGTTTCTCTCTTCTCCGTCGTCTTTGCTCTTTCTAAGCCATGAGGCAGACAGCTAGGTCACCAGGCTCCATGATCCTGATGTACTCCTCCTGCGGGATAAATGAGAGAGACGCATTGGTGTTAGCATGGGTGTACAAAGAACCAGTCTTGGTTAAGTCTGAAGGTCCGTTAACACATCCCGGAAAGTGCTGATAAGCACTTGGATGGCCAGAGATTAGTGCGCTGCATGGTTACCTGAAACCCAACGCCCGCCCCACTCCACCCAACTAATTGGCGGTAGATTTTCCTATTGGACTGCATGCTGCGCTCTCAGCTCAGGCGCAGGCATTCTCCTAACCCGCACTGCAAGGCTGCACTGGTAGCTTGAACCATGGGGAAGACTGGACCAAACTGGGATGCTGACATTGCAAGGGGCTGTGAGCACCTCCAGCAGTGACTCCTCCATGGTCAGCTTTAGCAAGGAGATTGTACAACATGCCCAGTCGTCCAACTGTTATGCAGTACACTAAAATGCTTATTAGTTTGCAGTCTGTGCCTGAGGGGTGAGAAGCTCTGGGGCACTTGGTGCCTCAGCGTTGCTTGAGTGGGCAGAGAAGCTAGAGGCCTGACTCCAATCATGTCAATATGGCTGTGCCTGAACTGTCTCAGCTGCAGAGGGATAGTCATTTATACAAGGTTTCCCTAATGCGTGGCCGCTTCCCTCGCCCACCAGCCCCCCACACGCTGCACATGCTTGTGTGCTACCTTCAATCGCAGGGCAGCACTTGATACACCCCTCAAGTCATCTCAACCGCAGGGCAGCCCTTGCCCCCCCAAAACATGCCTCAACTGCAGGGCAGTCCTTGCCCCCCCCCCCCTCCCTTCCCCAAGTCACCTCAACCACAGGGTAGCTCTTGCACCCCCCCCTCCCTAAAGTCGCCTCAACAGCAGGACAGCCCTTGTTTCCCCCCACCCCCAAGTCCCCTCAACTGCAGGACAGTTCTTACCCAACCCCCCTAACATGGCTCAACCTTGAAGTCCAACAGGCAACCTGAGCAAGTACTCTGCAACGTTACTGTGTACTCACCTCCGAGTTCCCCCCAAAGTGCAGCCTGCCAAGTTGTTACGAAATATAATATTTTTCATAATATTTTTCTGGCTTGTTGTAAAGTAGGTTTATGGGTGTGAGTGTAGATGGTTCTGTCTATATGATTTAATTACATTTGGAGTCAGGTAGACTGCAAACTTGAAATTATCAAAATAAGCTCGGTGTAGAAGTTCATTTGAAATGTTAATGAGTAAACATGGATGCTGTCTTAGCATATAAGGTGTGAAGGGAATTTGCATTTTTAGATAAGTGATGGGATTATTTGGATTTCAAAGGGATGTTAGCATTATACAACTAGCCAGATATTCAAGACTAAGTAGTGTGTTTATTTTTCCCAAAGGTTATTGACAATATTGGCAACATGAAAGTTTTTATATTATGGGACAGGTACAGTTCCAAAGACATGTGGAACAATGGAATTTACATCTTAAAGAGAGAGAAACATATATAAAGGAGAATGAAAGTCTATGGGGTGGGCGATGTACAATCTAACAAGAGTGTGTGAAACAGCCTTGAAGAAGCCTCGAGCCATTTGTGCATAAGTCTGTTGTGTCCAGTAACTAAAGTTGGAGAAAACCATTTGGAATTCTACTGTCAAGTGGGTACTGTGTTAACTTGCTGTTTTTTTAAAATCTAAAATCTATTTTGAAATGTTGCCATAAAGGGAGTGTGTAACTGGGAGCCAGGTTAATTCGGGACTTTAGGAGTTGTTACAGTATTAAGTAGTTGTAGTCTTATGTATGTGCCTGAAATCTTTTATTTTGTTAATAAATATTTTAGTTTAATTTTTTAAATCTCTAAAGGTGTTAATAGACTCATTACTTCTGAATTCAGTGCACAATATTTTCGTAATAAATACAAATTGCAAAACCCTTGTGATAGCATGGCCAAGTTTCCTTTGTGGATTTAGTCTGCCTGGCACATATCATCTGACATGTCATAACAAAATGCACGCCTTTTATATGCTGTTGTGAAACACGTTGGCATGGGCGGATGATCCAGCGAGAGGGGGTGGGATGATTCCGACGGGCTGGGCTTATAATGATATGCAGATGTATTACAATGAGGTTCCCATGGGCGGAGCAGATGATTGCAAACTGGTTTCATGATGTCGTGTAACCAATTTTTGGCCTTCTTGCTATATTGTCTGCTGACGCCACCAAACACGCCCAATGCCAGAGGCACAGAAAACCCCAGCTCTGGACAATATCCAGGCTCGTGCTGAAAGTGGCAAGTAACATTCGTGCCACACAAGTGCCAGGCAATGACCATCTCCAACAAGAGAGAATCTAACTATCGCCCCTTGAAATTTAATGGCATTACCATCACTGAATCCCCCACTGTGAACATCCTGGAGGTTACCGTTGGCCAGAAGCTGAACTGGACTAGCCATATAAATACTGTGGCTACAAGGGCAAGTCAGAGGCTAGGAAACCTGCAGCAAGTAACTCAACTCCTGACTCCCCAAAGCCTGTCCATCATCTACAAGGCACCAGTTAGGAGCATGATGGAATACTCTCTGCTTGCCTGGATGATTGCAGCTCCAACAACACTCAAGAAGTTTGACACCGTCCAGGACAAAGCAGCCCACTTGATTGGCACCCCTTCAACATACATTCACTCCCTTCACCACCGATGAACAGTGGTAGCAGTGTATACCGTCTACAAGATGCACTGCAGAAACTCACCAAGTTTCTTAGGCAGCACCTTCTAAGCCCAGGACCACTACCACCAAGAAGGACAAGGGCAGCACATACATGGGAACACCAACCTGAAAGTTCCCCTCCAAGCCACCCACCATCCTGACTTGGAATTATATCGCTTTTCCTTCACTGTTGCTAGGTCAAAATCCTGGAACTCCCTTCCTAACAGAACTGTAGGTGTACCTACACCACAGGGAATGCAGTGGTTCAAGAAGGAGCACCTAGAGGAGAGTGCGAGAGGAGGACCCTGGGACAGGCAGTCAGCAGCACCAAGAGGAGATTGCAAGTGGAGGACCTGTTTCTACCTGTCAGAGCTGAAGTGTGAAGTCAAAGGTAGGTGATTGGTGGATATCTCTTGTGTGTCTCATTTGATTGGCCAAGTGGTTTAAATCAGGAGACGTTATTACAGCTGAAGAGTACAGTTAAGAAATTCACTTTTAAAATATTTAAGATCCAAATTAATTAATTAAATAGAATAGAGATGGCTGGGCAGGCGATGTGTTGCAGCTGTAGCATGTGGGAGCTGGTGGACGCCAGTGTGATCCATGGTGACCACATCTGCAGCAAGTGTTGGTTGCTCGAGGAACTTCGGCTAAGAGTTGATGAGCTGGAGTCCTAGCTGCGGACACTGCAACACATCAGGGAGGGGGAGAGTTACCTGGACGCTGTGTTTCAGAAGACAGTCACAGCCCTTCAATTAATTACATCAAATTTGGACTGTGGTCAGGACAGGAAGGTGTGACTGCGAGTGAGGCAGGTATGGGGATCCAAAATTTCACTTTGGAGGAGCCTCAGCCTATGCCCTTGTCCAATAGGTATGAGGTTCTTGCTCCCTGTGTGGAGAAGGGCACAGAATGCGGGGAGGATGAGCAAACCAACCACTGCACCGTGGTACAGAGCACCATTCAAGTTGGGGGAGAAAAGAGAGATGTAGCAGTAATAGGGGATAGCATAGTTAGGGGAATAGACACTATTCCATGCAGCAAAGACAGAGAGTCCTGAAGGCTGTATTGCCCACCGGGCTGGAGAGGAACTTGGCGTGGGAGGGGAAGGATCCAGTTGTTGTGGTCCACGTAGGTACAAACGACATAGGTAGGACTAGGAAAGAGGTTCTGCTGAGCAACTACGAGCAGCTCAGGGCTAAAGTAAAAAGCAAAATCACAAAGGTAATAATCTCCGGATTACTACCTGAGCCACATTGCAAATTGGCATAGGGTAAATAAGATTATAGAAGTAATTGTGTGACTCAAAGATTGGCATGGGAGAAATGGGTTCCAATTCATGGATCACTGGCACCAATATTGGGGAAGGGGAGAGCTGTTCCGTTGGGATGGGCTTCATTTGAACCATGCTGGGACCAGTGTCCTGGCAAATCGTATAACTAGGATTGTAGATATGACTTTAAACTAATTAGTGGTGGGGGGGAGGGGGTGGGGTGGTGGGGGGAGGGTTCAATTGAAGGGAAGTTTAAAAAATCAAAAAGAAACGAGAGAGCAGAGGTGCAGGGAGGTGAAGAGGTGAATGATAATCAAAGGGGCAGAAAATATAAGCAGAAGAGTGCAGCAGAAATCAGCACTAGGATGAGCAACAATGGTAAAAAAGTCAAAGCTTAAGGCTCTTTACCTGAATGCATGCAGCATTTGTAACAAGATAGATGAGTTGACGGCACAATTAGAAATAAATGAATATGGCTTGATAGCCATTACAGAGACGTGGTTGCAGGATGACCATGACTGGGAACTCAATATTCAAGGATATTCGACATTCTGGAAAAATAGGGAAAAACGAAAAGGAGGCGGGGTAACTTTGTTAATAAAGGAAGACATCAGTGTGGTGGTGAGTAGTGATATCAGTGCAATATATTGTGATGTGGAATCAGTTTGAGTGGAAATAAGGAATAGCAAGGGGAATAAATCACGTGTGGGAGTCGTCTATATGGTGCTGAAGAGTTGCCTCACTGTAGGAGAAAGTATAAATCGGGAAATAATGGAGGCATGTAAGAAGGACTCTACAATTGTCATGAGCGATTTTAATCTGCATATTGACGGGACAAATCAGATTGGTAGGGGTAACATGGAAACAAATTTGTAGAGTCCATCAGGGATTGTTTATTAGAGCAATACATTGCAGAACCTTCCCGGGAACAGGCTTTTTCAGATCTAGTACAAAAACAGAATTACCTGGAAAAACTCAGCAGGTCTGGCAGCATCGACGGAGAAGAAAAGAGTTGACGTTTCGAGTCCTCATGACCCTTCAACAGAACTGAGTAATATTAGGAGAGGGGTGAAATATAAGCTGGTTTAAGGTGGGGGGTGGGGGGGGGGCGGGGAGAGAAGTTGGGGGGCTGGTGGTTGTAGGGACAAGCAAGCAGTGATAGGAGCAGATAATCAAAAGATGTCACAGACAAAGGAACAAAGAGGTGTTGAAGGTGGTGATATTATCTAAACGAATGTGCTAATTAAGGATGGATGGCAGGACACTCAAGGTACAGCTCTAGTGGGGATGGGGTGGAACGACTGACAGGGCATTAAAGGTATAGATTTAAAAATAATGGAGATAGGTGGGAAAAGAAAAATCTATATAAATTATTGGAAAAAACAAAAGGGAGGGGGAAGAAGCGGAAAGGGGGTGGGGATGGAGGAGGGAGTTCAAGATCTAAAGTTGTTGAATTCAATATTCAGTCCGGAAGGCTGTAAAGTGCCTAGTAATGATCTAGTAATGTGTAATGAGGTGGGATTAATAAGAGATATCATAGTTAAGGATACTCTGGGGGGTAGCAATCACAGCATGGTATAATTTCTTTTCAGTTTGAGGGCAAGCAACTCGGGTCTCAAACTAGTGTCCTCAACTTAAATAAGGGCAATTACGGAGGTATGAAGAAAGAGTTGTCTAAAGTGGGCTGGGAAAATAGACTAAGAGGAAGGTCAGTGGATGAGCAGTGGCAGATATTTAAGCAGATATTTCATAACGCTCAGCAAAATTTATCCTGGTCAAAAAGGAGGACTCAATGAGAAGGATGATCCATCCGTGGTTAACAAAAGTGGTCAAAGAGAGAATCCAATCAAAAACTAAGGCATAAAAAGCAGGAAAACTAGTGGTAGGCCTGAGGATAGGGAATTTTTTAGGAACCAACAGCAGATGACTAAAAAACTAATAAAGGGGGAGAAAATTGATTATGACAGTAAATTGGCAAGGAATATAAAAACAAACAGCAAGAGCTTCTACGGGTATATAAAAAGAGAGTAGCTAAAGTGAATCTGGGACCCTTGGAGGATGCAACTGGAGAATTGATAATGGGGAACAGGGAAATGGTGGATATTTTAAACCAATATTTTATATCGGTCTTCACGGTAGAGGACACTATAAACATCCTAAAGATATCAGATAAGCAAGGGGCTAATGGGAGGAAAGATCTTGATCATACTTGATCATGAGTGACAAAGTATTTGACAAACCAATGGGACTAACGGCAGACAAGTCACCAGGACCTGATGGCCTGCATTCAAGGATTTTAAGATCATAAGATGTAGGAGCAAAAGTAGGCCATTGGGCCCATCGAGTCTGCTCCGCCATTCAATGAGATCATGGCTGATCTGATAATCCTCAACTCCGCTTTCCTGCCTTTTCCCCATCCCCTTGACTCCCTTATTGATTAAAAATCAATCTCAGCCATCTCAGCCTTGAATATACTTAATAACCCAGCCTCTACAGCCCGCTATAGTAAAGAATTCCACAGATTGACTACCCTCTGAGAGAAAAAATTCTTCCTCATCTCTATCTTAAATGGGCAACCCCTTACTCTGAGATTATGCCCTCTGGTCCTAGACTCTCCCACAAAGGGAAACAACCTCTCAGAATCTACCCCATCAAGCCCCCTAAGAATCTTGTATGTTTCAATAAGGTCACCTCTCATTCTTCTAAACTCCAGTGAGTACAGGTTCAACCTCTCCTCATAAGAAAACCCCTCCATCCCTGGGATCAGCCTAGTGATCCTTCTCTGGACTGCCTCCAATGCCAATATATTTTTCCTTGGATAAGGGGACCAAAACTGTTCACAGTATTCTAGGTTTGGTCTAACTTGTGCCTTGTATAGTTTTATCAAGACTTCCCCATTTTTATACTCCATTCCCTTTGAAATAAAGGCCAACATTCCATCTCCCTTACCTATTATCTGCTGAACTTGTATGCTAGCTTTTTGTGATTCATGCACGAGGATCCCCAAATCTCGTTCTGCTGCAGCTCTTTTCAGTCTTTCTCCATTTAAGTAATATTCAGCTCCTCTATTCTTTCTGCCAAAGTGCATAACCTCACATTTTCCCACATTATATTCCATCTGCCACATTTTTGCCTACTCACTTAACCTGTCTATATCCCTCTGTAGACTCTTTGTGTCATCCTCACCACTTGTCTTCCCACCTATTTTTGTGTCATCTGCAAACTTGGCAATAATACATTCATTTCCCTCATCAAAGTCATTAATATATATTGTAAATAATTATGGCCCCAGCACTGACCCCTGTGGCACTCTGCTAGTTATGGGTTGCCATCCTGCAAATGCCCTCTGTATCCTAACTCTCTGTCTTCTTTTAGTTAGCCAGCCCTCTATCCAACCTAAAATACTGCCCCCAACACCATGGGCTCTTACCTTATTAAGTAGCCTTGTGTGTGGTACCTTATCGAATGACTTTTGGAAATCCAAATATATTGCATCTACAGGTTCCCCTTTATCTATCCTACTTGTTATCTCCTCAAAGAATTCTAATAAATTTGTCAGGCATGATGTCCCCTTCATGAAGCCATGCTGACTCTGCTTGATTATATTATGCATTTCTAAATGCTCTACTATTATATCCTTTAAAATAGACTCTAACATTTTCCCAATGACAGATGTTAAGCTAACTGTCCTATAGTCACCTGTTTTTTGTCTCCCTCCCTTTTTGAATAACGGTGTTACTTTGACAGTTTTCCAATCCTCTGGGACTTTTCCAGAATCTAAGGATTCTTGGAAGATTACTACCAGTGCATCCACTATCTCTGCAGCTATTTGCTTTAATATCCTAGGATGCAACCCATCAGGTCCAGGTGACCTATCAACCTTTAGCCCCATTAGTTTCCCTAGTACTTTTTCTCCAGTGATAGTTATTGTATTTATTTCCTCAGCAGCCCCCCGCCCCAGTCTTTTGCCCATGATTATTTAGTATTTTTGGTATGCTATTAGTGTCTTCTACCATGAAGACTGATGTAAAGTATTTATTCGACTCCTCTGCCATTTGCTGGTTCCCCATTATTATTTCCCCAGCCTCATTCTCTAAGGGGCCTTATTGACTTTGGCCTCTCTCTTCCTTTTTATATATTTAAAGAAGCTCTTACTGTCCGTTTTTATATTAACTTGCTAGTTTACCCTCAAAGTTTATTTTCTCCCTCTATTATTTTTTGGTCATATTCTGTTGGTTTTTAAAACTTTCCCAATCCTCTGGCTTACCACTAATCTTTGCCACGTTGTATGTTTTTTCTTTCAATTTGATACTATCCTTAACTTCCTTGGTTCACTATGGTTGGTTTATCCCTTTCCTACAATCCTTCTTCCTCACTGGGATATATCTTTGTTGCGAATCATGAACTATTTTCTTAAACGTCTGCCATTGTTCACCAGCTGTCTTTTCTGCTAAACTCCTTTCCCAGTCCACTCCAACCAACTCTGCCCTCATTCCTATGTAATTACCCTTATTTAAGTTTAGCACAGTTGTTTCTGAACTAACTTTCTCACTCTCAAACTGAATGCTAAATTCCACCATGTTATGGTCACTGTTTCCTAGGGAATCTAGGAATCTCTTTTATTCTGAGATCATTTATTAAACCTGCCTCATTACACATTACCAGATCCAAAATAGCCTGATCCCTGGTTGGATCCACAACACACTATTCTAGGAAACAGTCCCGAATGCACTCTATGAATTCTTGCTCATGGCTACCTCTGCCAATTTGATTTTCCCAATCTAAATGAAGACTATAGTCACCCATGATTAATATACTGCCTTTTTTACATGCCCTCATTATCTCCTGATTTATTCTCTGTCCTACAGCATAGCTATTGTTAGGGGCTCTATAGACTACTCACACCAGTGTCTTCTTCCCCTTGTTATTACCTCCACCATATGGATTCCGCATCTTTCGATCCAAGATCATTTCTTGCTATCGTACCTATTCCATCTCGTAGTAACAAAGCTACCCCACCACACTTTCCTTTCTGCCTGTCCTTTTGAAAAGTCACATACCCCTGAACATTTAGTTCCTAGCTTTGATCTCCTTGTAACCATGTCTTCATAATGGCTATACCCACCATTAACCTCTATTTGAGCCATTAATTCATTTACATTGTTCTGAATACTACGTGCATTTAAGTAAAGAGCCATTAATTTTTCCTTTTTACCATTTTTTCCCCCTTTGACCCTATTTGCTGCTTTTTTTTTTTATGTTTGTATACTCTGTCCCTCCCTGTCACACTCTGGCTTTCATTACCTAAGTAGCTGCCCTGCAATGTCACCATATCATTTTGCTTTTTAAGCCTACTTATCCCCACTCCAGAACCCTCCCCCCTCTATTTAGTTTAAAGCCCTCTCTACAGCCCTAGCTATTCAATTCGCCAGGACACTGGTCCCAGCATGGTTGAAGCCCATCCCACCAGAACAGCTTCCTTCTACCCCAGTACTGATGCCAGTGCCCCATGAACTGAAACCCATTCCACCCACACCAATCTTTGAGCCACACATTTAACTCCTTGACTTTATTTACCCTATGTCAGTTTGCCCGTGGTTCAGGTAGTAATCCCGAGATTATTACCTTGGAGGTTCTGCTTTTTAATTTAGCTGCTGTTCAAATTCTTTCAGCAGAACCTTCTTTCTATTCCTATCAATGTCCTTGGTACCAATGTGGACAATGACATCTGGATCCCTCTGCTCTCACTCCAAGTTCCTCTCCAGCCCTGAGGAGATGTCCTTAACCCTGGCACCGGGCAGGCAACACAGCCTTCAGGATTCACGCTCATGGCTGCAGAGAACAGTATCTATCCCCCTATTTATACTGTCCCCTCCCACTACTACGTTCCTATTTCCTCCCCCAACTTGAATGGCTCCCTGTACCACAGTGCCGTGGTCAGTTCGCTCACCCTCCCTGCCTCCCTGCTCTCGACCACACAGCTTGCAAGAACCTCATAACTGTTGGACAATTGCAGGTGCTGAGGCTCCTCGAACGCCACCCCCTGGCTCCTCATACCTGCCTCACCTGTAGTCACACCCTCCTGTCCCTGATCACAGACCAAATTCGAATTGTCTAACCTGAGGGGTGCGCCTCCTGGAGCAAAGTGTCCAGGTAACTTTCTCCTCCCTGATGTGGCGCAATGTCTGCAGCTCAGACTCCAGCTCCTTAACTCGAATCCGAAGTTCCTTGAGCTGCAAACACTTACTACAGATGTGTTTGGTCTGGATCACCTTGGTGTCCAGCAGCTCCCACATGTAGCAGCAGCAATACATCGCCTGTCCTGCCATCGCTTTCTTATTTTATTTAATTTATTAATTAATTACTCCAGTATCCCTGTTCTTTACACTTTATTGAAAGTAATTATTTACACCAGTATCGATCTTATACTTAACCTGCTATTTTACGAAAGAGAAAATAAAGACTAAAGATCTAAACACTAACTATTGACATTAATTTTAATCTAAGGACTAGAAATACTCATCAATCCAACTCACCAATCAGTTGCTCTCCACGCTTTTTTTAAATGAAGTCTCCCCTCTCTTTGTTTTAAATAAAATCCACAAGCTCGCCCACTCTCTGTTTTAAATAAAGTCCACACTCACCCGCTCTTTGTTTAAATGAACTCCACACTCACTGTCTCTTTGTTTAAATAAAATCCACATGCTCACCCACTCTCTGTTTTAAATGAAAGGAAGTGGCTGCAGAGATAGTGGAGGCATTGGTTGAAATATTCCAGAACTCTCTGGATTCGGGAGGGTCCCAGCGGTTTGGAAAACCACTAAAGTGACGCCCCTGTTCAAGAAGGGAGACAAAAAGCAGGAAACTATAAGCCATTCAGCCTAACATCTGTCATTGGGAAAATGCTAGTGTTCATTATTAAGGAAGAAATAGCAGGGTATTTAGAAAAGCTTAACGCAATCAAACAGAGTCAGCATGGTTTTGTGAAAGGGAAATCATGTTTGACAAATTTGCTAGAGTTCTTTGAGGATATAACAAGCAGAGTTGATAAAGGGGAACCGGTAGATGTAGTGTACTTGGATTTCCAAAAGGCATTCAATAAGGTACCACATAAAAGGTTATTGCACAAGATAGGAGCTCACGGTACTGGGGGTAATGTATTAGCATGGATTGAGGATTGGTTAACACACAGAAGACAGAGAGTTGGGATTAATGGATCTTTTTCAGTTGGAAAGACGTAACTAGTGGAGTGCCACAAGAATCAGTCCTAGGGCCTCAATTATTTACTATCTATATTAATCATTTGGAGGAGGGGGCAGAGTTTAATGTATCCAAATTTGCTGCTGATACCAACGTAGGTGGGAGGGCATGTTGTGATGAGGACATAAGGAATCTGCAAGAGGATATAGGTAGGTTCAGTAAGTGGGCAAAAACTTGGTAGATGGAGTTTAATGTAGGAAAGTGTGAGGTCATGCACTTTGGTAGAAAGAATCAAAAGGCAGACTATTATTTAAATGGAGAGAAATTCCAAAAAAGAGCAGCACAGAGGGATCTGGATGTCCTTGTGCATGAAACACAAAAAGTTAGCATGCAGGTGCAGCAAGTAATTAAGAAGGTAAATGGAATTTTGGCCTGTATTGCTAGGGGGTTGTAGTTTAAAAATAGGGAAGTCTTGTTACAATTGTATAGGGTGTTGGTGAGGCCACACCTGGAGTACTGTGTACAGTTTTGGTCCCCGTATTCAAGAAAGGATATAGTGGCATTGGAGGCAGTTCAAAAGAGATTCACTAGGCTGATTCCTGGAATGAAGGGGTTGACTTATCAAGAATAGCTAAACAGGCTAGGCCTTTATTTATTAGAGTTTAAAAGAATGAGGGGTGATCTTAATGAAACGTACAAGATTCTGAGGGGGCTTGACAGGGTAGATATTGAGAAGGTGCTTCCACTAATGGGAGAATCTCGAACTAGGGGACATAGTTACAGAATAAGGGGACACTCATTTAAAACTGAGATGTGAAGGAATTTCTTCTCTCAGAAGGTAGCGAATGTCTAGAATTCTCTACCCCAGAGAGCTGTGGAGGCTAGATCGCTGAAAGCATTTAAAGAGGAGGGAAATAGATTTTTGAAATATTGGGGAGTTGAGGGCTATAGGGCTATGAGGAGCTGGCATGAAAGAGGAGTTGAGGCCTGGGGCAGATCAGCCATAATCTTATTGAATGGCGGGGCAGGCTTGAGGAGCTGAATTGCTTACTCCTGCTCCTACTTCTTGTGTTCTTATGTTCTACGGAAGCTCACCACCACCTTCTCAAGGCAATGAGGGATGGGCAATAAATGCTGGCCCAGCCAGTGAAACCCATATCCCATAAGCGAATAAAAAAAATAAACAATGTAAATCAAATTTTATTCTTCTCTGCCTATTTAAAAATGAACTTTGCTGAACCAAAAGGTGACCACCACAAGTCACCTGATGTCTGGAATCACAAGGTGACCACTAAGATATTGCATGGATTGCACTGGAGACATGCCCTGACATGTTGCTCATAGAATCTCACACCTGGGGCTATCAAGGAGCGGTTCAAAAAGGAGCTATTGAAAGGAAATAGTCATCATTTGCATCTTTATAAATTTACCCCTCCAGTGGAGCACAAGGGTCTACCAAGACAATAACTTCCTGGAACAAGGTCATCAGTATGAATGATGACTCTTTCGGAGGCTAATGACTGGGACATTATAAGCCACAAAACAAAAGCCAGCTCCAGACACCAGATAAACTCTTATGAAATCCTTGTGGAGGAAGGAGGTCACATGCCTCAAGTGACCATTTTGAAATCTCTATAGACAGTTGAGAACTCAGAAACCTATTTATCTGGAAGCCACTGGTCACCGCCTGCCAAACAGACCAAGTCTCTGATTTAAAAAAATTTAATTCATGGGATGTGGGCATCGCTGGCTAGGCCAGCATTTATTGCCCATCCATAATTGCCCTCATTCAACGGGCATTTAAGAGTCAACCACAATGTTGTGTGTCTGGAGTCACATGTGGGCCAGACCAGGTACGGGCAGAGGATTTCCTTTCCTAAAGGGCATTAGTGAACCAGATGGGGTTTTTTTTTTATGACAGTCGGCAATGGTTTTGTGGTTTTATTTTCCATGAGGAAACTCATCTGGATTTTTACTTTCTGGACCCTGGAATCAAATGAACTGCTATCTATTTCTGTGGTTCTCTTTACTGTTAAGTTATTCGTATTTGTAAACCCCCGTCTTTTCTATCCCCCTTACTGTATATTTGTGTGTGTGTGTGTGTGTGTGAAGTTGTGATCATCCCCTGTGTTTGAATGTGTGAACAAACTAAACTTCTGATTTAATTCTAAGGGAGTTTGCTATGAGTTAGTTTTGAAAATTAACTACACAAACAAAGGGCTTTTAGAATAAGCACCACCGCCTATTTTTAAAGCAAGAACACCTGTGCTTACGGACAGACGGCTAGAAAATAAAGGAGTTCCGTTTTACCTCTCCCTCCTGTCCGTGACAATTTGCTTAATTTTGAATAGCAGAGTTTACAGAATTCTTGACTTGTGCTGTCACATTCTCTGAGTTTACATGACAAAGCTGAATGACAGATCATTACTGCTCTCCAGAAAATATCACCAGGCTTCATGAAGATGCCACAATTCTGCCGGAAAATGGTATAAGTGGCTGTTTGTTAAACAATTCTATCACATTAATGAAAAGCAAGATTTTACTTTATTTATGTATGCAGTATCCCCTCAGCAACCCCAGATTTTGTCTTGACTGTATTAACTAGATTCACAATTTTGTTTCAGCAGCCTGGAACTGGCCTAGTTGTGGTGGTGATTTGAAGTGTTAATTAGTTATTCAAAAGAATGATTGTTATGCACAATCTCAAACATTTCAGGCCATTGTGAGAAGATCCTGTTTGCAACACCTGAGGCTTGTTCCATTCCATTTGAAAATTGGAGGCTTTAGCTAGGCATACAAGAGAGCCTTTTGCTCCCACCCTAAATGGGGAGGTTCTCACTTTATGGTAGTGATATTGAATGACAGCCCCAAGGGCAGAACCTCCATCCCACAGATTTAAGGAGGGAAATCAGTTCTCATAGAAATCTTCCTCTCTTCTCCCTGCCTCACTCAGGCTAAAAAGAGTTTTGTGTTTTTGTAGCAGGAGCAAGAAACTGTTTTAAAAATCTGAACCAACTCAGTCTCGAAAGGCCAGCTAGAGAAAATAAGCCCATATTTAAAGAGAAAATAAGGTATGTTATTATTGTTTTCTGTAACTACTGCTACCAACCAGAAGGACAAGGGCAGCAGATACATGGGAACACCACTACCTGGAAGTTCCCCTCCAAGCCACTCACCATCCTGACTTGGAAATATATCACCGTTCCTTCACTGTCGCTGGGTCAAAATCCTGGAACTCCCTTCCTAACAGCATGTGGGTGTACCTACACCACATGGACTGCAGCGGTTTAGGAAAGCAGCTCATTACCACCTTCTCAAGGGCAATTAGGGATGGGCAATAAATGCTGGCCTAGCCAGCAATATCCACGTTCCATAAATGAATAAAAAATACTGAGGAGCATAGGAAAATTGATATTTTTTTCTCACTGTATCAATGCACGTTGCTCATTCATCTATGTTATGCATGAACCAACTGATGATCTGAGGCTGTGCCTCAGCTCGATCTGCCTTCTTCAAAGAGAGGTACAGACACATTACAATGTTTGTTGCATCTCAGTAGCTGTTATATGGAGTCAAAGATCTGTTTTATAACTTCTGGGTCACAATATAACTTATCTAACTATTTGGCAGGGCGAGGTACACTAAGAATTGCTGGAAATGTGAGGTCTACTTACAAGACTGACCTAAGCAAATACCTAACATAGAAACTGGAAAACTATGATAATATAATCTACTCCAGACCCCTTCCCCAGACCACTTACCTCAATTCTGGGAACTGTTTCCTCCTACTGGCCAGGTAATGATGGTAACTAGGTTCAGGCAGGAAATTGATGGACAGCATGAAAGTTAGGCCCAGGAGTTAAAATCTTCTGGGCCTCATCCTGCAGGGGGCAGCATGGTTTTCTTCTGCCTTAACCTCTGCCTGCTTGACTCCTGCCTTTTCTGTTCTCAAAATCCAGACTATTGATTCAGAGAAGATATACTCTAACTTCCTTCTGGGTTTATTCAGGCTTCAGATAGGCCAGTAGGTGGCAGACACACCTGCTTTAAAACTGCTACAGAAAATTAGGCCATACATCCTGTAATGTTCGATCAGGGTTTTGGTGCTTTTCTACATTTTTGAGTGAAAATTTTTATCTTCCAATGGAGGACACACAACCTTAAGAGATTTTTTTCCACATTTCCTTCGCAGGTCCTTGAGATTTTTTGGCTGCAAAAAGGCAAAATCAGTGCTTGGCCTGCCCCAACAATCTTGCCAATTGGGCCGCCAATAAAAGAAACACAGGACAATTACCAGTACCATCCTTGCTTTGATTTTCCCTAGCGCTTTACAGAAAAACAAATTATTGTTGCCATAGCTTGCCTGCACTGTACTGCTCAGATGAAAAACTGAATGGCATGGGAAAATGGGCGTGTTTTGGTGCTTTGATGTCCCTCTTCATTTGTACTGCTTGAGTTTTGTTTAGTTTCTTATATCTGAAAATACAAGTACCTAATATATGATATATAATAACTAATATATAATGGCTATATTCTTCTAAAGTGAAACATCAATTGCCCACTGTTAATTGTATCATTAGTAGCGAGTCTCTTGACTTTGAAAACTCTAATACACTATGGGAGCAACTTACCTTTGTTTTAGTAAGTAAAATTTTGGATTAATTGTACATGTGCAGGGCAAGCTTTTTTTTCAAAATACCTGATACATGTTTGAGCATCTGATCTTTACTTTTGTTGTAAAAACAATAAGTTACTCACAAAATATATTAGATTAAATAAAATGTGTTTGCTTGATGTCAAATGTATGCCCATCTGTGCCTAATACCTGCATTCAACCAACTAATCACCATGTGTTGGATTTAACTTTGCATCGAGACAAGATACTTTGATCATAAAAATGTTTTACTTAATCACAGCAGTATAGAGATTGAAGATCTTTATTTTGGCCTGCATAACATACCGACAAGTCAACTTTTCTCCGACTATGTTGGAATTATCCTTGTTTTTAAAAACTTTTAAAGATTTTCTTCAGTTGAAGGATTAATGGTGTTGAATGGGCAAAAAATGCCTTACTGACACATGCTCCTGGGCTGCCTCCTGGCTTAATAGTAATTATTTTATGTATGACCTTACCTGACCCCTGTAGGTTGCCCTCCACACCTGTACTTGTGCAATTAAATTCTAAACTCCATTCCAACCTTTCACAATTGTCTTACTGCTTATACATAAATGGAGATCATGCATGTTTTTAAACACTATTTCCCATATGTGAATATATTTGAGTAACAATCTCTTAAAAATTCTTTCAATATCAGTCAGTCTGGTTATTAGAAAACATTAAAGGTAATTATGTGACTTTATGTAATGTTCATCTCTGCATTGTTAGATAATAACAGATTGATTTGGCATTTTTAAAACACAGTTTGCAAATGTTGTGCTACTCTTAACAGGATTTCCAACCTGAGAAAAATTTTGGAGGTGAAATTCAGTTAATATGAAGAAGGAATGTGTAGCCAAATTGACTGGATATTTAGAGACTGCTTTAGGCTCTCGGAAGTGTTTTTTTGCTTCTTACAAGCTTTTCATTTTCTCTGTATATTCTTAACAGTGATGGGCAGTTGGAGTGAGAAATACTACAGTGAACCTACTGCAGCAGCTTACGCTCAAATTGATGGACCAAGCAAGGAAGATAGAACAGTACACGACAAAAAATTCTAAATTAATGACCAGTGCTCTTTCAAATTTCTCTGCTCACATTTTTAATTAAAACAACCCTTATTAAAGTCTGCAATTGCATCCTTTGCCATTGTGACCAATCTTCCTGATCCTCCTTGACTTCTCTGAAATCTTTTTTACAGTTGACTACACAATACTCCTCCATTGTTCCCCTCTGTTTGATTGTTTGATCCCATTCTTACTTACATGCGCACAAAAGAGTGTAGAGATCTCCCTGAGGCATGGAGCTGCCGCAGGGAAATTAATTTGCTTATGAAAAATTGAAATAAAGATTTTTAAAAATTATTCAGACATTTCCCCTCATGACAGTGTCACATGAGCTGGGACATGTCAATTAATTTTAATAAAATTTTTTATTACATTTATAAACCCTTCATGAAACCTCATCCTGCCTGTGGATGAGGTTCCATGATAAATGCAAAGGCCGTCTCGGCTCTTTGCCTGCCCGCCAACTGTAACGGTGGACGGGCAGCCCTGTTAATTATTTCAATTGCTATTTAAATGGCTTTAATAGGCCTTTGACAGTTCGGTGGGCGTGCAGCCGATTCCGAACTGAAGACCGGAATGACACATGGTGATGTTGGGACACATGCCCGACGTCACCACACATAATTTTATGCGTCGGGCAAGCGGGGCCCACCCCCGCACGCTGACCAGAAGATTCAGGTCCAACTTTCAGCTTTGCTCAGTATATCGCTGCTGAAGGTGCTTTGGCTTAGAAATAACTGTTGCCATATTAACAGACAATCTCTTAATATTCTCCAGAATTTGTCAAATGTTTCAACTGTTGGCTTCAATCGATATACCTGTGCTAAAATAACGTACAGAAGAATAGCTGACACGTGTCAAGTGTTCATCTGCTAATGCCATCAATTGTGTCTTCTAAGCTATTCTTGCTTAAAGCTTTACTGAAGTTTAATTGTGTCTTTTGTTTGAAAAGGTATGTCCCAGTATATGTGACAGGTTGCCTGTAACTGGTCCTCTTTCCTTTAATTTTTCACTTTGCTTTGTGCCCCACAAGCCTCAGCCCTTCACCTTGCATTCTCTAAATAAAACTGAGCTTGATTGTCCTCTGAACAACTGCCTAATAGAAACAAATGTGACTCTTTAGAAACTTAGTGCATCCCCTTTTCATATCAAAAAGAAGTTTCCTACATCTGTAACTTTTGATGAATAATTTTATGTGAAAGCAACATCCCAATTGTTCTTTCTCCTCAAAGTAGCTTTGTACATTCAAGCTACCCCTTGATTAAAGGAGGTGTGGTGGTACCATCTAGCCTGCAGACATTTGCACAGATACTATTGGTGGTGCTCCTTTGTTGACCTCCTAGGAGGCACACAAATGGCATTTGAAAATACCTCTCCTCAGCTGCCCTCCCCAACACCCCCACCCGCAGCTAGTTTCCCTCCCTTTTCCTCAAACAAGTTGAGCCAGGCTGGTGAAACTTGCCCTTTGGGAGAAGCCTGACTCTGAATGTTACCTGAGATCTAGTTAACTTGGCCATCTCTAAAGTCTCTGTTGTTTTAAACTGGATAAAGCATTAGCAAAGTAGCTCGGAGCTATGCTGTTTATCTAGACTATAAAAACTAACTATAATGAAAAGCCCTGAGCTATAGGAGGACACAGTATGATTAACTGCAGTAAAATCTGTCCTCCTACTCACCTTAGCTAAACAACCACCCACCTTAGTAACTCTCTCAGAACAAGTAGGTTTTTACAATGATTTAATTCAATAGAGCCACCAGCTGGATTATAAAACTATCTGATAATGTGGCTACAAATACTGATTTAAAAAAAAAACAGGTTAAGAAAAAAAAAGTAAAAGCATTCTGCACCTGGATTAAGCATCCACCCTTACACATGGGTGTGAGATTGGGCTCATTTGCGCCTATTATTGGGGGCCAAAATGGCATCCGATGCACATGTGAACATTTCTGCTGCGGATCACAACGGATTCAACATTAGTGAAGGCCTTAGCGTGTGCACAGCTAACGTGCACTGGAAATATACAGAGCAAGCAGATCATGACATCAATTAGTGGTAATACAGATTTGATGCCAGCACTGCCATTTTGAAGCTCAACGCTCCAGCCATTGCCCTATCTTAATCTTGCAGAGTTGAACACACAATGAGCATCAGGAAGGATACTCCACCTGTGTTATTTAAAGGTATCATCAACTAGTGCTGGTTGATTTTTTTTCTAGCTATTCACATGATTCTACATGTGTTTGACACTTTCTGTAGTTGTTTAAAGTTTCAAAGGTCCACAGAGAGTCTACATGACCGTTTCCTGGCCTTAAGGCACCAGAACAAACTAGTTGCTGCCACAATTGGGTGCACAAGTAAGCCTTCCCCTTGGAATAAAGAATGATTGGGAGAATGAACACAGACCATACAAAGCATGATACGAAGCTAGAAGAGGAAGGAGGAGGACAAGTAGCAAAAGGAAGGGCATAAGAACATACAAAATAGGAGCAGAAGTAGGCCATTCGGCCCCTCGAGCCTGCTTGGCCATTCAATTACACCATGGCTGATCTGTTTGTGTTTCAAGTTCCACATTCCCATCTACCCCTGATAACCTTTGATCTCCTTGCCTAACAAGAGTTTATCTACCTCTGCCTTAAAAATATTCAAAGACCCCCCCCTTCCACCACCTTCTGAGGCAGAGAGTTCCAAAGTTGTACAACGCTCTGAGAGAAAAAAATTCTCCTAATCTCTGTCCAGAAGGGCGACCCCTAATTTTAAAACGATGCCCCTTAGTTCTGGAGTTGCCCAGAAAAGGAAACATCCTTTCCATCTCCACCCAGTCAAGATCATTCAGGATCTTATATACTTCAATTAAGTGACCCCTCACTCTTCTAAACTCCAGTGGAAACCAAGCCCAGCCTGTCCAACCTATCCTCATAAGACAGCCCACTCATTCCAGGTATCAATCTAGTAAACCTCCTCTGAGCCAACACATTTACATCCTTCCTTAAATAAGGAAACCAAAAGGAGATGTGGTCTCATCGAACCCTGTATAACTGAAGCATAACATCCTTACTTTTATGTTCAATTCCTCTCATAATAAAGGATAGCATTCCATTAGCCTTCTTGATTATGTGCTGTACCTGCACACTAACTTTTTGCAGCTCATGTGCTAGAACACCTAGATCCCTCTGTACTTCAGAATTCGGCAGTCATTCTCTACTTAAGTAATACTCTGCTTTTTTATTTTTCCTGCCAAAGTGAACAACTTCACATTTTCCCACATTATACTCCATCTGCCAGATTTTTGCCCATTTATTCAACCTATCTATATCCATCTGTAAATTCCTTATGTCTTCTTCACAACATACTTTCCAACCTATCTTTGTGCCTTCTGCAAATTTAGCTACCATGTCTTCGCTGCACTCATCTAAGTCATTGTTGTAAATTGTAAAAAGTTGAGGCCCCAGTACAGACCCCTGCGGGATTCCACTCATCACACCCTGCCAGTCTGAAAAAGGCCCATTTATGTGTACTCTCTGTTTTCTGCCAGCCAGCCAATCTTCTATCCATGCTAATATGTTACCCCCTACACCATGAGCTTTTATTTTCCGCAATAACTTTTGATGTGGCACCTTATCAAATTCCAAAAAAAGGAAGAGGAAAGAAGATGGCAACCTAGGCAGCCACTTGTGGCCCAGGCTGTACTTGAAGAACTAGTCTGAGTGAGGTACCAGTAACTGCAACCCCAATTCTCCATTCACCAAGAGCCTCAAACTCACCTTTCCTCAGTTACTGACCATCATAATTGTTTTGGCTGCAATGCAAAAAAAGAAATCACAAAATAAACATTCAAAATCAAGTCATATATTGCATACAAATATAACCACTTACCCTTGTGCCCCATGATGTTTGCAGCGTGCTAGTGAAAAGCTGCTGAATTTCAGTAGTGAAGACTGCAGATGGCCCTGCAGGTCAACCTTGAGAAGTCTGGGCCTAGAAGGCCTTTGGATTGCATCATCTTGGCAATGGTGGCAGCAATCTGCACTAGCTGGCTGACATGCAAACAAGGACATTGGCAGGTTGGCAGTGGTGGGAGCATGAAAGCGAGTTTGTACTCCACGGAGCCACTGCCACTTCTCTGGGTGTGCCTCAGCAATCATAGTAATCTGTTGGAGGCGAGATTGCTGGACAGTTGTGTCACCTTGGAAACTGCTATCCGCAGCCATGGCGGTGATGATCTGAGCTTGTATGACTTCAGTCTGAGCTTCCACTAAAGCTTTCAGACCTGTGGTGGAAGCTGCTTGTTCTGCAATAGAAGCTGAGACATGGGCCATCAGGCACTGCATTGGTTGGGTCCACAAGTATGCCAATGGAATTGGCCACAACTTCCATGCTGGAAAGGATAGACTCCAAGGTCTGTGCAGATCCCTGTGTCAAGTTATGGGTAGCATCGTGCTTATGCTACAGGGATAATTGTCATAGGCCTAGACTATTGATTCAGAAGACATGAGTTCAAATCCCAGCACAGCAATTAGGGAATTTAAATTCATTTGTCTGAATAAATCTGGAATAAGAAGCTATTATCAGGAATGATGACGATGGCCTGAATTTTCAGTTGGTTGGGTGAGCATGATCAGTGGGACCAGAAGCGGATATGAAATCTGCTCCTGCCTCTGATCAGCACCAGAGAACAATCACGTGCTGGCTGGCCAGTTAACAGCTGGCTAGCACAAAACTTGCACTGAGAGAGGGCCAGCACTGCTGGGGGATGGGAGGCTGGGTGCAGGAAGAGGGCAGGCACCTGAATCTGTTTAGCTGAGGTGGCAGGTTTAAAAGCAGATGCATGAAGGCATGGGATAGTTCCCTCCGGGACACCCTGGTCCACTCCTCCATCACCCCCTACACCTCAACCCCTTCCCATGCAACCGCAGAAGGTGCAACACCTGCCCCTTTACTTCCCCCCTCCTCATCGTCCAAGGGCCCAAACACTCCTTTCAAAGAAGCAGCATTTCACTTGCACTTCCCTCAACTTAGTCTACTGCATTCGCTGCTCCCAATGCGGTTTCCTCTACATTGGAGAGACCAAACGCAGACTGGGTGACCGCTTTGAGGAACACCTTCGGTCTGTCCGCAAGCATGACCCAGACCTCCCTGTCGCTTGCCATTTCAACACTCCACCCTGCTCTCATGCCCACATGTCCGTCCTTGGCCTGCTGCAATGTTCCAGTGAAGCTCAACGCAAACTGGAGGAACAACACCTCATCTTCTGACTAGGCACTGTACAGCCTTCCGGACTGAATATTGAGTTCAACAATTTTAGATCATGAACCCTCTCCTCCATCCCCACCCCCTTTCCGATCCCCCTTTTTCCAATAATTTATAATTTTATATGTATATTTTTCTTTTCCCACCTATTTCCATTATTTTTAAATTTATTTCCATCCATTGTTTTATCTCCACCTTTTAGCCTTTTTCGATCCCTTCCCCCCACCCCACCCTCACTAGGGCTATCTGTACCTTGCTCGTCCTGCTTTCTACCCTTAATGTCGCCATTAGCACATTCCTTTGCTAGTATCACCACCATCAACACCCCTTTGTCCTTTTGTCTATGACATCTTTGGCGATCTCTTCTTTGCCTCCACCTATCACTAGCCCTCTATCCAGCTCTACCTGTCCCACCCCCTTCAACTAGCTTATATTTCACCTCATTTCTATGCTTCCTTAGCTCTGCTGAAGTCACACAGACTCGAAAGGTTAACTGTATTCCTCTCCGCAGATGCTGTCAGACCTGCTGAGTTTTTCCAGCTATTTTTGTTTTTGTTTTGGTGCATGAAGGCATGGATCTGAGGAAGAACTGTGGCAGTGAGTTTTTTGCAATGTTAAAGTGACATTGAAAACTGAAGCCTGAAAGTAAGGAGGAAGGTGTGCCTGGAAGATAGCAATGTCCTCAGGAGCCAGAAACCAATGGAATGGAAATGGCCGAAACTAATCAGCCTCCCACTTCTCTGATGACTGCCTGCGTGTTCTAATAAATGCTGTCAGTGATTGACAGAAAATATTGTTGCTGCAAGATTGCAAGAGGAGGCCTAACAAAGAAGGCTTGGTCATAGGTGACATCTCTAGTCAGTAGCTGGGGCGATCGTCCGAAGGACCTGGATGCAGTGCCGGAAGAGGGTCAATTACCTTCTCAGCTCTACGAGGGTGAGTATTAAGGCCCCTAGTAACCTTGAATAAATGTGTGTGTGTGTGGGATTGCATTTGCTGGGGCTCTCTGGTGTACAGCCACTTAAGTTGGCATATCTCCCTGTGCCCTTAAAGACTGCATAGGACTAGACAGGATGGCAGGCATGTTTGGAAGGGGGAAGTGGTGGTGGAGTACCAAATATGGCATTGCTAATTCTGGCAGAGGAGCTGATTCTGGAGATGGCGTGCGAGCGTTGGGAGAGATCCACTGGTCACAGAGAGGCAGGGGTTTCAGAGGAGGGTAAGAGTCAAGTGGATACAGAAGAGATTGGGGATGAGTATGAGAAATGGAGGGCAACGGGTGTAAGACTGACAGGTGAATCCACTAATCTCTTATGTTCGTCTTCACTGTCACTGGGTCAAAATCCTGGAACTCCCTTCCTAACAGCACTGTAGGTGTACCTACATCACATGGACTGCAGCAGTTCAAGAAGTCAGCTCACCACCACCTTCTCAAGGGCAACTAGGGCCGGGCAATAAATGCTGGCCCAGCCAGCGAAGCCCACACCCCGTGAATGCTTAAAAAAAAAACTCAGAAGTTGTTTCTTAGCTAGATTACCAATTTCAAAATCTAACAGAACACATGTACTCTGAATCCTAAATGCTGATGGATACTCAAATATGTTTTCTCTTCCTCAGATGGAACATCCCCCAGACCACAAACTGACCCAGAAAACCTTCCAACGACATCAGAGGATGATGTCCAGCCAGATGCACCTGCACCACCTCAGATACAAGCACTTTGATAGGTTTGAGCACTCCGGGACACACTGGGGGAGGCACGTTACACTCGCTTGAGGATCTGTTGGAGGCAGAGAGTCCTCAGGACTCAAATAATCGGAGGATTGCTGGAGACCAGGACGATGCTGAGCCCCAGGCAGATGAGTCATCCATTAGGTGGCAAATTCTGGATGTCCAGCGGGATGCATGTGAAGATCTGGTAGAGATTCCTGAGGATCTGTGTGCCATGGTCTCTGTAATGGAGGAGTCCATGTAGATCGTGAGCACTGTGTTGACCCTCAGCTCTGAACGCACAGCATCACCAAAGAGAGAGTGGCGACTCTCATGGAGCGGCAGCCATGTCTCTTTGGAGATGCTGTGCGTTCAGAGCTGAGGGTCAACACAGTGCTCATGATCTACATGGATTCCTCCATTACAGAGACCATGGCTCACAAACCCTCAGCAGGTCACTGTCAATGTGAGAGATGGATGAGGCACCTTGTGACTCTGCTAGCTACAATCTTTGGTGAGCACGGAGGCTCAAGCAAACCTCATGTTGGCAGATGTCCTGCAGCTCCAGGTATCTGAGGGCTCCTCTCAGAGCACTGCTGATGATGGCTGCAGCTCCTCCACCCCTCTGCCAGTGACTGTCACATCTGAGGAGACTGCAACGACTGAGGAGTGCCCAGCCATGGCACTGGACTCTCCCGCCTAGATGGGGCCTACACAGACCCTGGTGACCAGAGGATGGCTGCCAAGATCATCAAAGCCGAAGGGGCATCAGAGTCAGCAGCTTGCTTCTAATGCAACAGCTGGCGAGGGGGAAGCACCTAGACGTAGCACTCACAAGAGGAAATTTAAGTCACTATAATCACAGAAGGGCTTTCATAGGTGAATTCTTTGTCATTGTCACTTGTGTAACATTGTAAATAGCTGTCACACATCACTATTAAAATGTGACGTCATGTCAAATGGCCTTATTGTACTTTATGTAATAGTTAGAGAGGAGGCTTGCAACACTGTGCAAAACATCGATTGGGCTGGATAGTACAGTTCAGAAGGAGGGATAGGAAAAGATGGTGCCAGGAGGGCCTCATGAGCCCTGAGCAATAAAGTGACAGACTGCTTGCAAAGATTTTGAGTCCTGACTTTGGAGGCCTACTGGAAACTCCTTTGAATTAAGGCCTCCCTGGTCTCCCTTGCTCCCAAAAGCTGCCTCATTGCTGGATCATATTCATGGTCCTATGGCTGAGCATGTTCTTCCTCAGAGTCAGCGCTAGATTCATCCTTAGCCGCTTCTGGAAGTAGGTCACTTTCTTTACCCTCCATCTGCTCTCCCATTGAGAGAGCCAGATTGTGAAGGGCACAGCACACAACCACTATAAGGGAAATGCATTCTGGAGGATATTGTAGAAATCCCCCTGAATCATCCAGACAGTGGAACCTCATTTTCTGGAGGCCTACTATCCACTCAATGATGGCCCAAATGGAGACATGGTTCCAGTTGTACCTCTCCTCCGCGGGCATCCTTGGCTGTCTGATTGATTTCATTAGCCACCTTTTGAAAGGATAATCCTTTGCCCCCTAGCAGCCAGCCATCCAAGTATGCAGGGGTTATGAACAACCTTGGCACCTGAGAGTAACGTAGAATATATGCATCATGGCAGCTCCCAGGATATCTGATACAAACCTGCAGGATCTCGTATTGGTGATCACGCACTAGCTGGACATTCAGAGAGTGGAACACCTTTCAATTTACAAAGCCCCTCCACTCTCCAGCAGGTGCCTTGATGGGCACATATGAGTAATCAATGGCTCCTTGAATCCGCGGAAAGCCTGCAATAGCTTCGAATCCTCTGGATTGCTCTGCCTGGCTGTAATGTAAGAAGGTGTTGATCCTTCTGAACAGTGCATCTATCGCAAGCTTTATGCAGCTGTGCACTGCTGATTGTGACACAATAAGATCTCCCACAGACCCATGGAACAAGCCCAAGGCATAAAAAATAAGGGGAACTGTTACCTTTAGCGCCACTGGCATTTGGTTTCCACCTACACAGTTGGAAGCTATCTCAGGGCCTATCATATCACATATTGAGGTCAATGTCTCCCTTGAGAGTCGGAGCCTTCTTCGGCACTCGACCTCATTCATTTCAAAGTGTCTGAGCCTCAGCCTGTCCACTCTTCCAGCTGGGTATTGGCACCTTCTCCTGCCTCCTCTCCCTTACGACAAATTGCTGACCTTCGGACCCCTTCAGGTTGTGCCTCTTGGTCTTGAGCGCAGACTCTATTACATTGTCTGCAGCTAACTGGCCCCCTCTCCCTTCTAGCCCTCTCCTCCTCATCTGAAGAAGTCCCTCCAGCAGAATAAACAATGGCCATCTCAAACCTTCTGCCTGACAGAGATTTGATCTTAATTATGATGAGGCCTGTCTGAAAAAAAGGCCTGAAATGATTTAAGTCTCCTAAACTAATGTCAGTTAATAGGATGCTTCATTAAATAATCAGTAATGCACAGGCACACAACTCAATTTTAAACTCCTACCTCCTCATTCTCTATTCCTTCTAGCCCCTATATCCCGCCTTGAATCCAGAAAGTTGAAAATATGCGATTGCTGTTGCCCATTTTGCCCCTACACCAAGCATAAAACTGAATGGGCCTCTCAAAATTGGAGTCGGTTGGCCCTTCACTTGCCTTAATAGGCCCTTTAATTGATGGCGGGTTGCACTTCTGACATTTGCACACGCCCGCCTAGCATAATCTCGCGATGTAGCGCGATGATGTCAGGAACCCCTCCTGATGTCATCACGCGCAAATTAACACTGCATCAAGACTGCCGGGTGGCCACACGGTCCACGAAAACTTCTAGCCTATGTAACTGCTGGATTGTCTTAAAAACGCAGCTGGTTCACTAATGTCCTTTAGGGAGGGAAATTTGCTGTCCTCATCAGCCTGGGTTATATGTTGCCTCCAGACACACAAGGATGTGAATTTTAAAATCAAGACATTACTTGACCAGGAGCCAACGTAGGCCAGTGAGCACGGGAGTGATAGTGGAACTCGATTTGGTGTAAGTTAAGACTCGGGCAGCAGAGTTTTGGATGACCTCAAGTCTAAGGAAGGTAGAATGTGGGAGACCAGCCAGGGGGCATTGACAAATACTTTGTATTTGTCTTCATGGTAGAAGTCACAAAAAAGTCTTAAGCCTTAAAGGCCTTAAAAGTCAACGGGCTCTCCAAATTTTCCTGTCCTGCCCGTGACGATGGCTGCCACTGGCTGGGCTGGAATGTCCCGCTCAATGTGTTTTGTATGTGAGGTGTTTGTATTTTCTAACCATCAGAACGATTGTCCCAATTTAAATAATTCCAGCAGCAAGCCTTTTCGTGAGTTTTAAAATAAAGAAGGTTATTTATTATCCCACACTTGTCCCAGAGGTTTATAAACTTTATATCTCACTCACTCAACTCACACGCACTATTACTCACACGAATGCTGGATACAGATGAAAAAAATATAATTACAATGTGAAAGTGTCTTAGTCTCTCTTTTGTGGCAGGCCTGTAGTTCCTTAAAAGAATTGGTGCTGTTAGTTGAGGTGAAGGTCTTGTAAGCAAAGGTTTCTCAGTAAAGTGAGGCTTCTTGTAGTTGAATTTCCAGGAATTTGGGTCTCAGATGAACTTGAAGTTGAAACAGGTTGGGGGAGAGTCTTTCTCCCACATTCGAGGTATGTCTGTTTATTACCTTGGCTGTAAAGTTGCCTTGCAGCTGGTTCGATGGCTTTCAGCTGTTCTCTCTGCCTCAGAACAGCTTCTTTTGTTAACTTAAAAGCAGACAACAAACTTGGCTGTCTTATCCATGTGACTGTTACAAGTGCAAAGTGCTTTTCCAAATAAGGTGGTGCGTTAGACCAATACGCGTCCTGTGCTCTTCACATCTTGAGGGTTTGAGACAGCCAAGTTCTTTGTGTTTAGATGAGGGGCCATCACAATACAATGAAAGGTCAATGGGATCATTTTACATTCGTCTAACACCCACTGCGTTTCAATGTCATTTTTGTCCCTGGTGAAACACATAGAGGGTGAGGGTGGGGTGGGGAGGGAACGTGGGACAATTTTTTTATTCAAAGAAGAAGCTGCGGGCAGGGAACACAGTCCCCGCGTCCACAGTAATTATCTTGAGGGGTTTCCCCTCCATCAATATAATTTGAAAGTTATTTTGAAAGTTTCTGCAGCCTACATAAATGCTAAAAGGTTAGTTAAGGAAAAAGTGGGACCTATCAGAGATGAAGATGAAAACTTGTGTGTAGATGCAGAGGCTGTGGGAAGGGTTTTGAATGAATATTTTGTCTCCGTATTTACAAAGGAAAGGGAGGATGTAGATATAGTAGTCCAGGAGGAACACTGCGAGGTATTGGACGGGATAATCATAAAGAGAGAGGAAGTACTCGAAGGGTTGAAATCCTTGAAAGTTGATAAGTCACTAGGGCCAGATGGATTGTTTCCGAGGCTGCTGAAGGAAGTCAGGGGGGAGATAGCAGATGCTCTGAGGATGATTTTCCAATCTTCATTAGATACAGGGGAGGTAGCGGAGGACTGGAGAAATGCAAACGTTGCCAATGTTTAAAAAGGGATCAAAGGAAATGCCAAACAATTATAGGCCAGTCCAGTTAGTCTTACATCGGTGGTGAGCAAATTAGTAGAATCAAAACTGAGAGATAGGATTAACTGTGATGTGGAAAGGCATGGACTAGTCAGGGATGGTCAGCATGGATTTGTTAAAGGAAGGTCTTGCCTCACAAATTTGATTGAATTCTTTGAGGAAGTGACAAGAAGGGTTGATGAAGGTAGTGCAGTGGATGTTGTGTACATGGATTTTAGCAAGGCATTTGACAAGATCCCACATGGCAAATTGGTCAGGAAAGTAAAAGCCCATGGGATTCAGGGTAATGTGGCAAACTGGGTAAAAGGTTGGCTTTGTAACAGGAAACAAAGGGCAATAGATTCCCTTGTGAATGGAAATTTGTCTCAAGTGGTGTTCCACAGGGCTCGGTGTCGGGACCCTTCCTGTTTGTGTTATATATTAATGATTTGGACGTGAACGTGGGGCCACGATTGGGAAATTTGCAGATGACACAAAGATTGGCCGAGTAGTGGATAGTGAGGAGGATAGCCATAATCTCCAAAACGATATAGATGGGTTGGTGGAGTGGGTGGTGAAGTGGCAGATGGATTTTAACATAGAGAAGTGTGAGGTCATACATTTAGGGAGGTCAAACAGTTACAGGGATTACACAATAAATGGGAATATACTAAGAGGGGTAGATGAAGTGAGAGATCTTGGCGTACAAGTAAACAGGTCCCTGAAGGCAGCAGTTCAAGTAGACAAGGTTGTAAAGAAGGCATATGCAATGCTCTCCTTCATTGGCAGAGGTATAGAATATAAAAGTAAGGATATAATGTTGGAATTGTATAAAACACTAGTGAGGCCACAACTGGAGTATTGTGTGCAGTTCTGGTCACTGCATTACAGGAAGGACGTAATAGCTCAGGAGAGAGTGCAGAGGAGGTTTACAAGAATGTTGCCAGGGTTAGAAAAGAGTAACTACGAGGAGAGATTGGATAGGTTGGGGTTATTTTCCTTAGAACAAAGAAGGCTGAGAGGTGACTTGATTGAGGTGTATGAAATTATGTGGGGAATAGATAGAGTGGACAGGATAAAATTGTAGAATTCTAGGACCAGGGGACATATATTCAAGATAAGTGGCAGAAGGTGTAGGGGGGACATGAGGAAGAACTTTTTTACGCAGAGGGTAGTGGGTGTCTGGAATTCGCTGCCCAAGTTGGTGGTAGAGGGAGAAACTTTAAACTCTTTTAAAAAGTACCTGGATCTGCACCTAAAGTGCTGTAAACTGCAGGGCTATAGGCCGGGTGCAGGAAGGTGGGATTAGAAAGGGCACCTGTGTGTCCTAGGGCTGGCATGGACAAGATGGGCCGAATGACCTCCTTCTGTGCTGTAACTTTTCTATGGCTCTATAATTCTACCTGGTGTAGGGCGAAAGCAGGGCCCCTGCTTCTCTCAGCAGTGGCCATGTTCCTAGTGATGCTGCTGAGGTTGCTGAGCTGCCGGCCCTCTGATTGGGTTTACAGCTCTAGAGGGCAGGTGGCCATTCTGCACAGGACAGCAATGCTGGTGGAAGCTTATTCATGAGGTGCCACCAGTAAAATCAAATGGCGGGCTGTACATGCATTCTCAGCTGTCGCAGGATTCCAGCCTTCTTGTGAGAACTCTGCCCTTTATTTTTATGTTTGGTTTACTTGTTTCCATTTAACCCAGCTAGCCTGTTCATGCCTATCACACCAAGTTTCTTCATTGTCATTTATCACTTTGCTCCTGAATCTTTCCCTCTTGTCACTTTGCCAACCTATATTTCAGTCCTTATCTAGGGCTTCTCAAGGCACCCTATTCATCTGCCAAAATAAAGCAGTAGCTCTCTGACAAGTATAATTGAAAACCCACTTCTCCAGATATCAGGTGCCCACTTGCCTGCATAACAAACTTCACTTCGTTATGTTGAGTTAATCACTGGCATAGCAAAATGCTTAGTATAAATATAATTAACAATTATTTTTAAATGAACTGTCTTGATATTAATGGTGTTTTAGGCCTTATTTTGTGAACATATGAAGATACGAACATATGAACAAAGAGCAGGAGTAGACCATTCAGCCCCTTGAGCTTGCTCCGCCATTTAATAAGATCTAGGCTGATCTGATAGTAACCTGAAATCTGCATCCCACCTACCCCAGATAACCTATCACCCCCTTGCTTACCGGGAATCTATCCACCTCTGACTTAAAAATACTCAGACTCTGCTTCCACCACCCTTCTCGGAGGAGAGTTCCAGAGACTTACGACCCTCTGAGTGAAAATAATTCACCTCATCTCTGTTTTAAATGTGCGACCCCTTATTTTTAAACAGTGACCCCTAGTTCTAAATCTTTCCACAAGAGGAAACATCCTCTCCACATTCACCCTGTCAAGACCCATCGGGATCTTATATGTTTTAATCATGTTGCCTCTTACTCTTTTAAACTCCAGAGGATACAAGCCTAGCCTATACCAGGTATTAGTCTGGTAAACCTTGTCTTAACTACTTCCAATGCATTTACATCCTTCCTTAAACAAGGTGTACTGTACACAGTACTCCAAATGTGGTCTCACTAGTGAAGTTTGGCATTGCTCTATTGCTTATTGGTCAAGCACTCAACCTCATCATCACTTCATGCCTCTCCCAATGAATGCATCTACGCATGTCTCTATGAACGGGATTTTCTGGTCTTGCCAGTGGCAGGCGATGTGGCAGACAGGTCGGGTTTACTTGGATAGCGCCCAAAAGTCAGTTTCCCGCCAGCGTAAAAATGGCTTCAAATTTTCTGCTCCTGACTTTCATGGTGGGTTGGGCAACCCACCATGTCTGGAACTGCATTTGCATGCATTTGAATATCCTGAATATTCGCTAAAAACCCAGCTTGCTGGAATCACTTCGCCGCTCCATACCAATTGGCCACACGGTGGCTAATTAAACCAGCGTGAATCATGACCGGATATAGCTGACGTACACCTGGCAAACTGCACTTCACTCGTGACCTCGAGGTTTGTGTACGCAGTGCATGCTGAGGTCGTCGCTGCTCCGAATGCGTGCCAAAGCCAGCAGGAAGGCGAGGGATGCCAGAGCCAAGGCTTCTCATGCGAGATCAGCGGGAAGGCAGGGGTTGGGGGGAGTGTCATGGTTGGAGGGCAAAGACTTGAGTGGGGTGGGGGGAGGAGACAAGATATAGGCAAGGGAAGCAGCTGGAAGGCAAAGGCTTGACTGGGAGAGGTGATGGAGGGGTGTGGCGATGGATCCCAGGGGAAAGGATGCACACCGACATATGACTGCGGGGGGAATGACTGGGGAAGGGAGCACACAGGCAAATGACTTGGGGGGGTGGGGTGCACGGGCAGTGATGATTAGTTGGGGCACCAGAAAGCATAGACAGTCCTGGGCATTAGGGCAAGAGGTACTCGGGACCAGAAAACAAAGACAGTCCTAGGGATCAGTGCCACCCTTTAGACGGTTGTTCTTTAACCATCTGCTGTGGTGGGATTCAAACCCAGGTCCCCAGAGCATTACCCTGGGTCTCTAGAATACTAATCCAGTGACAATACCACTATGCCACCACCTCCCCTACTTTCCCCAGAAGGCCTCCCACACCATCGTAGTTTGCTGCAAAGGGGGGGTTACTTGGCAGAACGAGATCATCCTCCAATGATAAGGATGTTGAGAGGGCTGAGCTCGATGAGGGCGAAGAAGCTGAGGCTCCAGAGGAAGACGCCAAAGCATGGGCCAGACAGGCAGGTGTGCACGCGAGATGCTTATGGCCACCAGATTCCAGGAGGGTGATGACGACTAGCTCATACGAGCCCCTTTCACCAGTGTCCTCCACGCTGTGTCCACCTTAACACCTTCGCTGTGATCCTCATCATCTCAATGAAACACATCAATCTTTGAATGAGCAATTGCACTCTTGTGTCACAATGTCCTTATCCTTGGAAGGTACAACAGTAGCTTCTGGAGCATGTGGCCTTTCTGTTATTGGATAATAACTGCAACATGACGTTCTGTGCATAGGGTTGAGTTGGTACAGCCTTTTCAAGCATCTCGCCAATACCTCACTGCCTAGGGAGCCTTCAAGAGGCAGGAGAAGCACTGCAATCCTCAGTGCACTTGTGGCAGTGTGCCTGCACTGTAGCAAGGTGTCTCCAGGAGGACAATTGTCACTCAGTGGTTCTCACCTCGATGTCTAAGGTCCAACCTGAATCCGCACCATGGTATTTCCGCACAGGCAATCGTTCATACAAGACAAGCGTTCAGGCCTCATCACCATACTCAGTCCCCAGCATTCGAGTTTTCTTCTGAACACTCCCTTACAGGACACAGTCTGTAATTCTCAGTAATGGATGAGAGGCTGCACGTCAGCTTCCCTTCCAGTGGACTGTGAAAGCTACAGCAGCAGCATAACCATGCCTCCATTTGGAGTCTCCCAACTTCCCATACAGTCTAGTCTTGGCATCTGTGGGCCCGAACATGCTGACACTCCATACAGGCATTGTATACTCTAAACTTTGATAATAAAGAGACATATCAGATGCATTGGAGCTTCGCTTTGAATCCATTTGAGCCTCCACATTTCCATTCCACCAGTCTGCCATGTCCACAAGGAAACCAGGCACACCAACGCCATTGTAACATAACCATGTTGACTAGCCATCTGAGAGCTGGCATAGGGCTAATGTCACAAGGGGCTAGCTAGACCTTCTGGCCCAGCGCAGTATCTTCCCATGTCCAAGTCCGGCACCTGGGGCCTTTACACACACCTCCTATCTTGCATAGTTTTAACCATCTAGCAGGAATCGCCAGGCTCAAGATACGTCAGTGAGGTCCAAAGCACTAAATCATGGACGTCAGAAGGCGGGGCTAATATGTAGTGATGTTCAGATGTACACGTGAACATGAGATAATGCTGCCGGCCGCCAGGAGTGCATAAGAGCCCCGAGTTTTGATACATATGTAAAGAACACTTAAGGCTTATGGACAATACGAGGAGGCCAATGAAACATGCACTGACTGAGATGGATTGCATTGTGCCCCGACATTCAATACCATAGGATCCACATTGAGCACTCTACAATGCAGAAGCATTGGGGGACTAATGCAGCTTCCAGTGTCTAAACTCATGAGGCAACATTATATGAAACTCTGAAGCAGGTCTCAGATATGCCTTGCCCATCCACCAAGTTCTTAGTGTAAGAGGCTTCACTCATGTGCAGAGACCGGTGAGGCACTGTAATGAGATGGTTTGAGGCACCACAGAGCTAAGGCAGACAATGTGACATCTGGGAGGAGAGAGGGCATCTGTGACACTTGACTAACCACAGAGCATATCATCAGATAGAAGAGACATACACTAGATGAGAAGTCGACTGAAAAAAATTATATTAACAGGTATTCAAATTATGTACAGATTGTGAACATGCATGCTACTTTTTGTGCTCTGAGTATTTCTTAATTTTCCTTTGCCCACTGCTACGTCTTGGTGCATCCCCGACATCCACAGGGGAGGTGGAGGTGGCCTGCTGACTGCAATGCCCTGTTGGAGGTAATGACCTTGTTGGGCATCCTCTGGAGGGCCGAGGCCTCGACGGCCCCGGACTGCTTTGGGTCTCCTGCTATGGGGTAGGTGCACCTTCCTCAGCTGTGGATCTAGAGCTGATGGGGTCACAGGCAGAGGGGATTAGGAGCAGCTGGACGCTCTCAGAGTCACCTCGGTGGACGGCTCTGGGGTGTCCGGCTGATGCTCCTCCTCCCTATGGGTGCCTGAGGGCCACTGCTTGACTCCTTGAGGAGAAGGGGCATCTGGAATGAGGTCAAGGTGCGTTGTCCCCCTCTCGCCTAGCGACTGATGGATCCTACTTATGCCTAGAGAGATGGAGTGCAGGTCCTGGTGCAGATCAGATGCAATGTCCTGGACAAAGGTCTCCATGCCATTGCCATCCTACCAGCAACGAAACTGGACTGAAAGCGGATGGACTCCGCCACCTTCCATGGCAATCTGTTGAGGGCACCTGACAATCCTACCTGATGTTCCCGTGTCTGTTTTTGCAGCTCCAACATCTCTGTTAGGGCCTAGCCCAGAGGCTCATCATCTGACTTGGATTGTGCAGGAGCCTGGCCTCCAGCAGTCCTCTGAGTGCCAATGATGTCCCTGCCTCCACCTGCTGCGGACCTGAATCTGTGATCTGTGACCCAAATCCAGATGGCGATCCCAAGCCTGCTCTAGAACTTGGTCCCACTGAGATGTGTGTCTCTATGCTGGTGGAGGATGCGGGGGAACACTGTGATGGCTCTTCTTCTCGTGGGTCCTCAGGATCCTCATCCGAGATGATGTGGGGGGTGGGGCTGATGGGCTGGCTGATTGGGGGCCTCTTCTTTTTCCTGCTGGTGCCTGTGAAAGAGAGAAGAAATAGTTAGTGATTGGCTGCATTGTCACCAACATTACAAAGCATGCACAGTTTCAGCAGGTGTCTGTTGAGCTGTTAATGTGTCCTCACTGGTACTGGAGACTCGATTTCACCCTTGACGGATGCATGGTCCCGGTCCTCACCGGCTAGCTCTGCTGCCCGCTCTTCATAGAAGGTAATAGGCCTGAGCTCAGGCATCCCCGCTCCAGTTTGGAATCTCTCCCGTTTGTTATGGGTGATCTATTCCTGCATAAAGACAGATGGACAACTGTGAGCACATTGGGTGCCAATGTTGATGATAGGGTGCCAGCCTTCTTTTGGTGCTCAGTGGACATGTGTAAGGGCTGAGGACGTGAGCTGTGCAGGATGCCAGAAGAGCTGAAGATGACAAAGTGTTTGTGAGAGAATCAGTGGTGATGTCCCTTATGTTGGTAGTGTGTGAGATCCCTGAAGACTGTAACCCTGTGAATGCCTGATGGACTTGTGAGAATGTGAGTTGAGAGTAGGAGAAGGTGGACTTACCCTAGTGGGGCGGATGAGATCATTCATCCTCTTCCTACACTAATGACAGTCCTCCTCTGAGAAGCATTGGTGCTGACTGCTCTGACAATCTGCTCTGAAGCTGGTGTTGTGAGGTTGTTGGACCTCTGGCTACCATCACAGGGGTAAAGGATGCATCAGTGTTATTTTATTTTTATTTGCTTTTGGAAACCTCATCCCGACAGTGGATGAGGTTTCCAAAAAAATGCAAAGGCCACTCGGCCTTTCTGCTTGCCCGCCAACTGCAAGGTTGGATGGTCAACGAAAAATGTAACTTCATTGATTCTTTCATGGGCGTTTTAATTGTCGACGGGCAGCTGCCGATTCCCGAGTGTGCCCGCTGACCTAACTATTGCGCAATTGCGCGATGACGTTGGGATGTTCGCCCGACATTAACATGCTTCACTTCATGCTCGAGCGAGTCAGGCGCACGCCTGCCTGCCAAATTCTGCCCTATATTCCCTTGATATTGTGTGTCTGTGTTCTGTGATGTAACTTTCCTCATGAATTAAAACTCGTTCATTTGAGCTAACTTCTAAAAGATCAAAATGAACTGTAAAGCAACAGTGTATGCAAACATACTGTTTATGAGAACAAGACTGATTAAATACATGCTGAAATGTATCCCCACAATCAAATCAAAATGCTAAAAATGATAAATATTATTGTACCTAATGGAGTTTTGCCTTTTGTACTAAAATAACCAATACTGAATTAAGCCAAAATAAAAATACCGTGGATGCCAGAAATTTGAAATAAAAATGAGAAATGATTGAAATACACAGCAGGCTAGGCAACATCTGTGGAGAGAAAGAAAAACAGAGGCCAGAATCTTACTAAGTCCTAGGTTGTCCTGCCTGCAGGATCAAAAGCAGATGCCAAGCCTGCGTGGATGGATGGTGGGACCCTGGGCAGCATATTAAAGGCAATGGCCAATCAGAGGACTGGCAAATTGGCAGCCTTGGCAGTGCCACTGATAGAGGTGGCCATTACTGAGGCTGTAGGAAGAAGAGGGCACCTCCATGTTGAGGTGCCCTCAAAGGCCAGGTATGCTTTTTTTCACTGTGCGGGGCCAGGCAGACAAGCCCCAGCAATCAGAGGGGTGAACCCTCCAGTGGTTGTCAGAGATGCGAGGTAGTCATTGACATGGCCGGAGGAGACCCCGGATGGGCCATTAAGGAAGGGCTCCCCTCCCCACAGGATCCTGCTGTTTACCTGGCAGTCTCTCCACACCATGGGGACCTGCCCCCCAAAGCTGATAAAATGGAAGTGGGGTTGAGAAGTGGCCATTAATTGATTGATTAATTGGTCGCCTGTCTCCGGTTGGTGAGGCAGCTATGCCACTACTGTTCTTGCCGTTGATATATCCCATGGCAATGGAAAGATGTTGAGTTTCCCTCTCTTCACCATTTTATAAGTCCTCCCATCATGCAGCCTCTCTCCAGAGGGCTGGTAAAATCTAGCCCAGAGTTAATGTTTGATATCAATGGCCTTTTGTCAGAACTGGAAGTTAGAGATATAGTAGATTTAAAGCAATACAGAGGCAGTTGAAGTGAGGAGAGGGGAAAGAATAAAAGGGAAGGTCTGTAATAGGGTAGAAAGTAAAGAGAGATTAAATGTCAGGAGGGTTGATGGTGCAAGGCTAAGGGGAGGTAGTAATGAAGGGAGGTAGCAAAGAAACAAAAGATGTGCCTAGAGGAGGTGTGAATGGTAATAGCAGAAGCATAACAATGGCTGCCGTCTGAAAACAAAAAATTCAAAGATAAATGAAAAAAAAAAATGGGGGAGGGGTAACCATCTGAAATTATTGAGCTCAATATTAAGCCCAGAAGGCTGCAAAGTGCCTTTATGATCAAAATATGCTATTCCTCGAGCTTGCCATGAGCTTCATTGGAACACTGCATGAGGCCAAGGACAGGAAGGTCAGTGTGAGAGCAAGGTGGAGAATTAAAATGACAGGCGATCTGAAGCTCAGGGTCATGCTTGTGAACTGAATGGAGGTGATCCACAAAGCAGTCACCCAACCTGTGTTTGTTCTCCCCAGTCTAGAGAAGACTGCAACTTGAGCAGCAAATACAATGTAATAAATTGAAAGAAGTACAAGTAAATCCCTGTTTCACCTCAATGCTGATTTAAGTTGGAAAGAAACTATCTAAAGGGATTTGTTATGTGAAAGGATCACTCAAATTCTTAGATTATATATTATACTGAAGTGATCGACATCCAATAATGTTTAAGTGTGTCATTAAAATAAGTTTTAGAAAGGAATCTTTTTAGTACACATTTTTGTGAATAATAATATATCTTTGGATTGAAATGGATAATGTAGGCCAGGCTGGTTAAGCTATAAATCAGACAGCTATAGTAGCCTCCCTGACCTTTTGCAGTCAGCAGAACATTCTAAAACATATTCATTCCAACTTCCAGACACTACTATAATAGTTATAAATCATCATGTCACTCTCAGCCAATCAGAAGCAAAATATCGTTCATGAGAAGACGTTATGAAATTCACTGAACATGCTCGCAGCCCACACTTTAAATAAATGTACTTGAGCATTCCATACCTGTGCACAGCACCAGCAAGCTCATGGAAATTCTAGTTCACAGCAGGAACTTTTTTGACGTATTGATATTTTGTCTCAAGGAGAAAGAAAAATTTACTTCCACCTAAAAATGGTTTTAAACAATTTATAAATATTAAACATGCAAGTATAGCTGTTTTCTAAATGTCTACCTCCTGTTAGAGGTTCATAGTTCACTCTGATCTGAAAGGCTTGTCTTCTGTTAGGCTCTTGAAGCTTCATAGTTCAAGTGCACAGATTTGAGCCTTGAAACAATGCTATCAAATTAAAAATGAGGCCTTTCTTTGTGATATATGAACTTTTAGGGCTAAATTTAAACTGGCGTGCCTGGACTAGTGCAAATATTTGAGCGTTTTTCCCCCATGGGTTCCCCATGTACACCCTAATGTTGTAAATCATGACGTAAAATTATTTACAAATGATTTTTCTGTAAAAGCCTATTTTTCCACAAAGCTGTATTCTGCTGGTGATAATTGGACTTGAAATGTGACGTGACTGTATCAATTGGGGGTTTGCTGAGAGTTCACTGGAATACCAAATGGGGAGATTTTCCCAACAGTCTGCTTTTCTTAAAGTCAATAAGGTCATATTATGTCTACAGATTTGATTCATGTGGATTCAAGTCTAATGTGTGCACTGGAAATGGACTAGGGGCTAGAAATTGGTTTTGTCTCGAAATATTTGATATGCTTGGAATGTGCACCAGAAGCAGGAGACTGGAGGGTTGTCCGAAATTAGGAATAGTCCTGCAGAAAGAGACCTCTTTGCCTTTATTGTCTGCCAGGAAAACAAGTGCAATGAGGTTCATTTCCTCCCTCGTTATTTCCATATGTATGACTTTGGCCTAAATATTGATATAAATATCTGATGACAAAATAAATGAATGGTTGCCTTAAAACAAGTGGGTACATCTACTTTGAAACCTTGCTGACACTGTTGAATTGACATGAGGAAGTTGATATTTGAAAAATGTTTGAGTTGCTATTTGCACATTTCCCCCAAGCATGTTATGAGTTTGTTGAATTAACTTTTTTATTGCACAGACTTTAGTATATTTCTAATTACAATGGAGAATTTTCCTAAATGTTGGTTATATCAAACTGCTGTCATGTTTAATTTGTTGTAGCTTTAGAGATTGTGCAGAGTAGAAATCATGCAGTGCACCATATAAAAAGAGGTTGCATATTTCCTTTGCAAGCTTTATAAAATGTCAGCAAGTATGACTTAACAGCTAAAATGAACGAGTTGAACTTGGGACCCCACAACTTCCAATTTAAAATATTTATCTTAACATTTAAATTCCTTCATTGTGTTACTCTTTCCAATCTCCATAACCTTCTCCAGCCTTACAACCTGTCAAGAAGACTTCTCACTTCTTGTGCATCTCGTCCCTTCCTCTGCCTCATCAATGTTGGCTGTGCCTTCAGCCATCATGGTTTTATGTTCTATAACTCCCTTCCTAAGCCTCTCCACCTTCCTCTTCCCCTTTAAGATCCTTCTTAAAACCCAGCTTTTACAAAGCACTTCTGATATCACCTTTGTGGCTTGGCATCCTCTTTTATCTAATAATGGATCTGTGAAGCAACTTGGGACACTTTTTCGATGCTAAACATGCTTTATATGTGCACATTATTTTTGTTCTTATTGTAGTTAATAATAATAAGTGATAACAAAGGATTTGATTAGAAAAGGGTTTGCGATAAACAGGCAAATTGAGGGTTTCAATATCGAACATAGGAATTAGCGACTATTAGTTCAAGGCTATAGTCCTCATGCAATAACTTCCCGATCTTATATACACTCTTGAAGAAGCTCTGAGTGGGTGATTCCCATTAAAACAGGAAAAATTGTAGTTGAGCAACTCTCTCAAGGCATGTTAACAAATCCTAGGAGACCACATTAACTCATTGAATAACAGAAGAATGGGGGCACTTTAAAGGAAAGATAGTGCTATAGCAGTGAGAAGGAAATTAAATAAGACCAAAAATGGATTTTAAAAATTTATATTCATTAACAGAAATGAATATAAATTTTAACTTATCAAGTGTTTACTTAGCTGAAGCAAACTATTAATTATGTGTTGTCTGGAGCCTGTACTTTTACTTTGATACCTGACCTTGCATTCCACTATATAACTAACTGTTACCAGAACATCAAAGAAGATTTTCTTTCCATTTCACAGAGTCAGCGTCCATGCATAACTCTGTATGAGAACATGAAAAGATTATTTCCGTCTTGCCTCCAAAACAAAAAAAAGTGTTGGGTTTTACTGACATAGCGCTGACCTATTGAAATATTTGAATTCTCATTTCCTTTTCTTTGCAACCTTGAAGAAAAAACACTCCTTTTTTTTTTCAAAACAGTCATCTGTAATAAGTAGGTTGAAAAGAGAATCATCACTTTTCCACTCTCTGGAGGAGATGCCAGAGGCACTGTCATCATGAAAACAATCAGGGATGATGAAATCTCTGCTGACAGATGGGAAAGGTACAGGTGTCTAATTGACACATTTGGGTCTCAGACTAGAGGTTATATTTAGACTTCTTAGGAAAGACTCTCCTACTGTGCTTGCCTTATGCTCACTTGATTTCACCAACATTTTCGTCGTCTTTATTTTTATTTTAGAGAGCTATGCTTTTCTGGTGGTTAAACTCTTTCAAAGGGAATTGTGAACTAGGAGAAAAAATTAAAGGCGTTCTTGACCTGAAATTTAGTGGTGAGGGGAAAAGAAAGATTTGCATTTATATAGTGCCTTTCAGGGTGATTGGAGTCTCTAAGCGCTTTATAGCGAATGAAGTACTTTTGAATGTAGTCACTGTTGTAATGTAGGAAATGCACAGCTAATTTGTGCTCAGCCAACTTTCACAAACAGCAATGTGATAATGATCAGATAATCTGTTTTTGAGATATTGATTGAAGAATAAATATTGACCAGAATACCGGGAATGTCTCCCTGCTCTTCTTCAAAAATGTGCCATCAGATCTTTTACATCCACCTGAGAGGGCAGATGGGGCCCCAGTTTAATGTCTCGCTCAAAAGACAGCAGTTCTGACAGGGTAGAACTCTCACAGCTGCACTAGAGTGTCAATCTTGAATTTTGTGCTCTAGCCCAGGAATGACACTTCACCTGGAAACTTCTGACTTGCCAGCAAGACTGCTACCAACTGAGCCACAGTGAGGCAAGTGAATGCCCTTGATATCAAGGCACCAAAAAGGCAAGTAAAACTAGGTCAGTTGGATCAGGAAAAGCTTTCCAATGGCCAGAACTAATACTGGCAAAAGAGATCACTGCAGGATTTCCTCTAGGCACTGTTCTAGACCCAATTATCTTCAGCTGTTTCAGTAATCCACTAGTAATCCAGGGACCCAGGGTAATGCTCTGGGAACTCGGGTTCGATCTTGGAATCCTGGCAGATGGTGGAATTTGAATTCAATAAAAACCTGGAATTAAAAGTCTAATGATGACCATAAAAACATTGTCGATTGTTGTAAAAACCCATCTGGTTCACTAATGTCCTTTAGGGAAGGAAATCCACATGGGACTCCAGACCCCCAGACCCACAGCAATGTGGTTGACTCTGAAATGGCCTAGCAAGCCACTCAGTTGTATCAAACCGCTACAAATGAAGCCAGACAGAAGATCCGGCATCAACCTAGGCACTGTAAACGACAACGGCAAAGTCAGCCCTGTCTACCCTGCAAAATCTAAAGTGAGAGAGCTGTCTCACAGACTAGTCAAGCAACAGCCTGACATAGTCATCAGAATCATATCTTACAGATAATGTCCCAGATGATGTCCACCTTCACCATTTCCGGATATGTCCTGTCTCACCTGCAGGACAGACCCAGCAGAGGTGGCAGCACAGTGGTATACAGTTGGGAGGAGTTGCCCTGGGAGTCCGCAACATCGACTCTGGACCCCATGAAAACTCATGGCACCAGGTCAAACATAGGCAAGGAAACCTCCGGCTAATTACCACGTACCGCGCTCCCCCAGCTGCTGTTGAGCATCACTTGGAGGAAGAACTGAGGGTGGCAAGGGCGCAGAATGTACTCTAGGTGGGGGACTTCAATGTCCATTACCAAGAGTGGCTCCACTACTGACCGAGCTGGCCGAGTCGTAAAGGACATAGCTGCTAGACTGGGTCTCCTGCTGGTGGTGAGGGAGCCAACAAGAGGGAAAAACATACTTGACCTCATCCTCATCAATCTAGTTGTTGCAGATACATCTGTCCATGACAGTATCAGCAGGAGTGACCACTGCACAGTCCCTGTGGAGATGAAGTCCCGCCTTCACATTGAGGATACCCTCCACCATGTTGTGTGGCACTAACACCATGCTAAATGGGATAGATTTCTAACAGATTTAGCAACTCAAGACTGGCCATTCATGAGGTGCTGTGGGCTGTCAGCAGCAGCAGAATTGTACTCAAACACAATCTTTTTAACCTCATGGCCCAGCAAATCCCCCACTCTACCATTACCATCAAGCTATGTGTTCAACCCTGGTTCAATGAAGAGTGCAGGGGAGCATGCCAGGAACAGCACCAGGCATACCTAGAAATGAGATGTTAACCTGGTGAAGCTATAACACAGGACTACTTGCGTGCGAAACAGTATAAGCAGCAAATGATAGTCAAAGCTAAGCGATCCCACAACCAACGGATCAGATCTAAGCTCTGCAGTCCTGCCACATCCAGTCATGAATGGTGGTGGACAATTAAGCAACTCACTGGAGGAGGAGATCCCACAAATATCCTCATCTTCAATGATGGAGGAACCCAGCACCTTAGTGCGAAAGATAAGGCTGAAGCATGTGCTACAATCTTCAGCCAGAAGTGCCAAGTGAATGATCCATCTCAGCCTCCTCCTGAGGTCCCCAGCATCACAGATGCCAGTCTTCTGCCAATTCGATTCCCTCCACGTGATATCAAGAAACAGCTGAAGGTACTGGACACTGCAAAGGATAAGAGCCCTGACAATATTCCGGCAATAGCTCTGAAGACTGGTGCTCCAGAACTTGCCGCGCCCCTAGCCAAGCTGTTCCGGTACAGCTACAACACTGGCATCTACCCGGCTATGCAGAAAATTGCCCAAGTATATCCTGTGCACAAAAAGCAGGACAAATCCAACCCAGCCAATTACTGCCCCATCAGTCTACACTTAATCATCAGTAAAGTGATGGAAGGGGACATCAACAGTGTTATTAAACGGCGTTTGCTTAGCATTAACCTGCTCGCTGATGCTCAGTTTGGGTTCTGCCAGGGCCATTCAGTTCCTGACCTCATCACAACCTTGGTTCAATCATGGACAAAAGAACTGAACTCCTGAAGTGAGGTGGGAGTGACTGCCCTTGATATCAAGATCGTATTTGACTGAGTGTGGCATCAAGGAGCCGTGGCAAAACTGGGGTCAATGGGAATCAGGGGGAAAACTCTCCGCTGGTTGGAATCATACCTAGCACAAAGGAAGATGGTTGTGGTTATTGGAGGTCAGTTATCTCAGCTCCAGGACATCACTGCAGGAGTTCCTCAGGGTAGTGTCCTCAGTTCAACCATCTTCAGCTGCTTCATCAATGACCTTCCTTCCATCATAAGGTCAGAAGCGGGGATGTTCGCTGATGATTGCTCAATATTCAGCACCATTTGTGACTCCTCAGATACTGAAGCAGTTCATGTCCAAATGCAGCAAGACCTGGATAATATCTAGACTTGGGCTGACAAGTGGCAAGTAACATTCGTGCCACACAAGTGCCAGGCAATGACCATCTCCAACAAGAGAGAATCTAACCATCAACCTTTGACATTCAATGGCATTCCCATCACTGAACCCCCTACTATCAACATTCTGGGAGGTTACCACTGACCAGAAGTTGAACTGGACTAACCATATAAACACCGTGGCTACAAGACCAGGCCAGAGGCTAGGAATCATGCGTTGAGGATCTCACCTCCTGACTCCCCAAAGCCTGTCCACCATCTACAAGGCACAAGTCAGGAGTGTGATGGAATACTCCCTACTTGCCTGGATGAGTGCAGCTCCCACAACACTCAAAAAGCTTGACACCGTCCAGGACATGGCAGCCCAATTGATTGGCACCACATCCACAATAATTCACTCCTTCCACCACTGACGCACAGTAGCAGCAGTGTGTACCATCTGCAAGATGCACTTCAAGAATTCACCAAGGCTCCTACGACAGCACCTTCCAAACCCACGACCACTACCATCTAGAAGGACAAGGGCGGCAGTTAAAGATTCAAAGGGCAGGAGTTGTTTCTTTCATAAAAGAGGAGGCTAAGGGGAGATTTAATTGATGTGTACAAAATTATGAGGGGCAGAGATAGGAAGGACCTGTTCCATCTATCAGTGAGGCCAGTAACCAGGGGGCATAGATTAAAAGTAATTAGTTGAAGGATCAGAGGGGAGTTGAGGGGTTGTTTTTCACCCGGAGAGTGGTGAGGGTCTGGAACTCACTGCCCGAAATGATAGCAGAGCAGAAATCCTCATCATATTTAAAAATACTTGGATAGGCACAAAACCTACAGGATTACAGACTAAAAGCTATAGTGGTTTCAGGATGGATAACTCTTTTTCAGCAGATGCACACACAATGGGCTGTAGGTATTTTATAGTGAAGCCCACACCCCATGAATGTTTTAAAAAAAATTATGTTTCTATGTTTTATTTGTTCATTCATCAGATATGAGCACTGCTGGCAAGGCCAGCATTTGTTGTTGAAAAGGTAGTAGTGAGCTTCTTGAACTGCAGTCCATGTGGTGTAGGTACACTCACAGTGCTGTTAGGAAGGGAGTTCCTGGATTTTGAGCCAGTGACAATGAGGGAACTATGGCATAATTCCAAGTTAGGATGGCGTGTCGCTTGGAGGGGAACCTGCAGGTTGTGGTATTCCCATGTATCTGCTGCTCTTGTCCTTCTAGGTGCTAGGTCGCGATTTTGGAAGTTGCTGTTGAGGGAGCCTTGATGAGTTACTGCAATGCATCTTGTAGATGGTACACAATGCTGCCACTGTGCATCGGTGGTGGAGATGGTTAGACCCTCTCTTTTTGGTGATGATCATTTCCTGGCAGTTGTTCGGCTGCATGTCATTTGCGCTTAGCAGCTCAAGCCTGAATGTTATCCAGGATTTGCTGAATATGCACATGGACTGCTTCAGTATTTGAGGAGATACAAATGGAACTGAGCACTGTGCAACCATCAGCGAACATTTCCACTCCTGGCCTTCTGAAGAGAAGAACATTGAAAAAGCAGCTAAAAATGTTTGGGCCTAGGACACTAGCCTGAACTCCTGCAGTGATGTCCTGGAGCTGAGATGGTTGGCCTCCATCACTACAATCACTATCATCTTCTTTTGTGCTAGGCATGACTATAACCAGTGAAGAGTTTTCCGCTGACTTCCATTGATTTCAATTTTACCGGGCCTCCTACTGCCACACTCAGTCAAATGCTGTCTTTGATGTTGAGGGCAGTTACTCGACCTTTTCCTCTGCAATTCAGCTGATGCACATGCTGCCTTGTCCTTGTGGGTGGTTGTGACTTTGGAAAATTGCTGCAGTGCATCCTATAAATATATATACGCTGCATACGCTGCATTCTGGTGGTGGCGGAGAGGATGAATGTTTAGGTTACTACTGCAGCCACAGGCAATGTGTTCCAGTACAGACACAGGCAAATTCAAGGAGACAGAAAGCAAAACTTTTAGTAAACAGAGTTCATGTTTTTTTTAAATTTCTCTGCGTTCTTTTTCCATGTTAGTGAAGCCCCCTGTTTTGTGCAACTGAATAGGGGGTTCTGCTTTTTTTTTATCTATCCCATATTCATTGCACAATGTAAGCAGAAATGTCTTGCACAAAGATGGGTGTGTAGATAGAAGTTTCCTGTTTAGATGCAATCTCTACGGAGCTTTAAATGATGGGACCTGAAGGCAAAGTTTGTATTCGCCGACATGTAATAAACAAAATGCACTTCACGAGCTCCCCCTGCCCCCACAAAGTGATAAACTTTTGCTCTTTTGTTTTCACACTATGTAGTGTTATTTTATTTCCTAAACATTTTCATTCTATTTGGGGCCACTTGATTGAACATTAGTTATTTACAAATTGGTGAAAAGGAAAAAGCAACAATTTTCTTTTCCTTTTAGGGCCTTGTCTGAGACTAGGGAATGAATCCATGGGTGGCTTCCGATGCCTCACCCAAATGGCTTTTATCTAGTTGTGGGAGCTGACACCAGCTGGCAGACTATTTGAACATGGCAGAACATCGCCATTGAGCTCATTCTCCGCACAAGGATACTTTTAGTCAGGGATCATTTAATAGTGAAGAGCAGCTGGAGCCTTGGCTGATTTCTCCCTCCCTCGTTCCTTGCCCATTAACAGTATGGATAATTCTAGTACCACCAGAACTGAGATTAGACCAAGTATAAACCCAGGACTTCTGCGGCCTGTATACCTTATCAGCAAACCAGGCAATGCACTTGTCCACTGTCAGAAGCACTGCTGAAAGCACTACATGTTAAATTAAATAAATAGTCAACTGTTCTTTAAGATTGATTTAAAATCTCAGATCCAAAGATGTCGTAGGTTCAGGACGTTTGCTGGAAAACTGACTGCATATATGCAAATTTACCACCCGAAGATTAACTGCAACTAGAAAGAACAATTTTAACATAGCACTTAATAATTGAACCACTCCCACCATGGTCTAATGGCACTATCTCATCCTTTACAGAGTTAAAGGGTTTGGGGTTGCATTGGGCTACAATGAGTTGGACAAAACAAAAGCAAAATACTGCAGATACTGGAAATGTGAAATAAAAACAGCAATGCTGGGAACACTCAGCAGCATCTGTGGATAGAATGAATATTTCAGATTGATGACTTTTCATCAGCGTTTTCATCAGTGTGAATCCAGAAGACCTCTGAAGGCTGACTGTTTGGAAGGGCGTCGGAAGAGGCGAGCAGAAACAAAAAGCTCAGCTGGTTGAGAAGAGGGTTCAGAGAAAACAGAGGCCAGTGAATTGTGCACCTTCTCAGCCCAATGTATTCATCTGCAACAAGTGGGGCGGAGACTGCAATGCCAGTGTGGGACTCCTGATCAAGCCACACCCATCAACGCCTAATACAGAGCTGATCACCCAGTACAAGCCATCGTCTTATGAGAGGCAAGACTGCCACCATTGCCACCATCAGAATTAGATCATGCTATAGTTGACCTCAGCAATCTTGCAACTGGGAAGGAGAAATAGGGGTCCCTGTTCCTAATTGCTATCCTGTGACTGTCTGAATATGAATATGTTTGGTGTTTAATTTAGGATATGGTCAGGCTGTTATGTACTTCACGGTCTATCAACATTCACTGTCAATGCACACACAAGGATAGAAATGTGGATTGCCAGCACTGTGTTATGTAAATGAGTGTGGTAGCCATTCTGTACGTAGCAATGTCTACAAACTGATTGGCTGAGGGGACAATATAGATGGTTCTTTCATTTTGACAGGTGTGTAAAATGTCTGTCTGAACTACATGGTGCTAATAGGATCTGAAACATTTTTAGTTTATTTCTCCCTTTTTATTATTTATTATTACCCCTACCTTTTTAGGGTTGCCATTTCTTGTGTGCTCTAAGTTCCCAGCTTTCCAATTAATATGTTTGACATTTCCTTAATTTACAATGAATGCATCAGACTGGAAAAGACTAGCTGATTCATTTAGCCTGTCCCACACAGTTGTGATGTTTTATGTTTTCTCTAGGTGCCAAAAGTTTCCTGGGAGAAATGAAAAACCTGGTCAAAAACCCAAGGCCATTTGGGGAACAAAATTTCTCTCTGATTTCTTCTAGGTGATCATACCTAGCCCAGGAGACCACTTTAGCCATGACTGAATTATTTGGTACCTTCCTTTTGAATGATGCAACCTCTGGCCCAGCCAGGGACTGTCAAAAATAATGTACAGAGAAAAGTAACCACTTAAGAGGATGGTATAATGGTTTGTTTTATAATTGGTCACTGGATAGTGCATGGGAAAAATTCAATATTACCCATTCATTAAAATTCCTTCCTTTCCTGGAGCAACCAACAAATCTCCCTCAGTAACTCCAACAAATCGAAAAGTTCATAATGTGAAGAACCACAGCTGTAAAACTGCTGCTCACACATACATGGTGCACAGATCTCATCTGACTAAGTTATTGGTACTCTTTGACAAAATCCTGGGCCTTCTTAACAATAAAAATTCTGTTAAGATGATATACTTAGATTTCATCAGGGATTGTGAGACTGCACCACAAAAATTATTAATCCATAGGGAGATGGCAAGAAATAGGAAGGAAGCTTCTGCAGTGGATTGAAAATTGGAAAACTACAGAGAAAACAAAGGGTGGATGTGAACCCAACTCTACCGTAATGGCAACTGATCATCAGCAATGTGCCACAGGGATCAGTACAGGGACCATACCCACCATATAAATAATATGTAGCTGGAATATAAACAAAGCTGCCTGGGTTAACAGGTGACACCACTCCTTAGAGAGGTGAATATTAACAATAGTGAAAACCCAAACCAAATATAAAACTGTCCGGAAAAATTGAGAAGGTGGCCTTTAAAGAGTAATTAGTGACATTTAGGACGGAATCGTCCATGCTCGCTGGCATCGGGCGTGTTCAGCGGCATGATTGGACAATATGGCGAGAAGGCCAAAATTTGGTTGCACGATGTCGCAAAACCAGTTTGCGATTGCCTGTTCCACCCGCCGATGGCAGGCCATGCCATCGGGCATCAGGAACCCCATTGTAATTCATCAAAATATCATTATAAGCCCAGCCCGCTGGAATCGTCTCCCCCCCCACTCCGCTGGATCGTCTGCCTTCTGCACCCTGATGTGTTTCATAGCAGCATATGAAAGGCGTGCACTTGGAGGGCTGCACTTTGGGGGAACTCAGAGGTGAGTACACAGTAATGTTGTGGAGCACTTGACCGGGTTGCCTGCTAGACTTCAAGGTTGAGGCACATTGGAGGTGAGGGGGTGGGGGGGAAGGGGTGCCCTGCGGTTGAGGCATGTTGAGGTGGGGATGGAGGGGAAGGGCTGCCCTGCGGTTGAAGGTTGCGCACAAGCACATTCAGGGTGGCGGGACGGGTTGAGCGAGGAAAGTGGCCATGCATTAGGAAAACATTGTATAAAGTGACTATTCCACTGCAGGTGAGACATTTCAGGTGCAGCCACATTGATATGATTGGAGTTGGGCCTCTAGCTTCTCTGCCCATTCAAGCAACACAGAGGCACCAAAGTGATGGCAAGTGTGGTGGCATAGTGGTATTGTTACTGGACTGATAATACAGCAGCCAAGGGTAATGCTCTGAATACCTGGGTTTAAATCCTACCAGGAATTTGAATCTAATAAAAATCTGGAAGTAAATGTCTCACAATGACTATGAAAATATTGTCAACTGTTGTAAATTCCATCTGGTTCACTGATGTCCTTTGGGGAAGGAAATCTGCAGTCCTTGTCTGGTGTGATCATGTCTCTGTGTGACTCCAGACCCACAGCAGTGTGGTTGACTCTTAAATGCTTTCTGAACAAGATAATTAGGGATGGGTAATAAATAGTGTGCCCACATCCCATGAATGAAAACAATAGTGTTCTAGAGCTTTTCGCCCCTTGGGCACAGACTTTTTAAAAAATTCATTCATGCCCTTGTCCTTCTAGGCAGTAGTGGCCGTGGTTTTGGAAGATGCTGTCTAAGGATCTTTGGTGAATTCCTGCAGTGCATCTTATAGATAGTGTACACTGCTGCTACTGTGCGTCGGTGGTGGAGGGATGTGATGCCAATCAAGCGGGCTGCTTTGTCCTGGACAGTGTCCAGCTTCTTCAGTGTTGTAGGAGCTGCACTCATAGAATCACAGAATCACACAGAGCAGAAGAGGCCCTTCGGCCCATCGAGTCTGCACTGACACGTGAGAAACACCTGACCTACCTAATTAATCCCATTTACCAGCACTTGGCCCATAGCCTTGAATGTTATGAAGTGCCAAGTGCTCATCTAGGTACTTTTTAAAGGATGTGAGGCAACCCGCCTCCACCACCCTCCCAGGCAGCGCATTCAAGACCGTCATCACCCTCTGGGTAAAAAAGTTTTTCCTCACAGCCCGCCTAAACCTCCTGCCCCTCACCTTGAACTTATGCCCCCTTGTGACTGACCCTTCAACAAAGGGGAACAGCTGTTCCCTATCCACCCTGTCCATGCCCCTCATAATCTTGTAAACCTCGATCAGGTTGCCCCTCAGTCTTCTCTGCTCCAACGAAAACAACCCAAGTCTATCCAACCTCTCTTCATAACTTAAATGTTTCATCCCAGGCAACATCCTGGTGAATCTCCTCTGCACCCCCTCCAGTGCATTCACATCCTTCCTATAATGTGGCGACCAGAACTGCACACAGTACTCCAGCTGTGGCCTCACCAAGGTTCTATACAACTCCAACATGACTTACCTACTTTTGTAATCTATGCCTCGATTGAAAAAGGCAAGTGTCCCATATGCCTTTTTCACCACCCCACTAACATGCCCCTCTGCCTTCAGAGATCTATGGACACACACGCCAAGGTCCCATTTGTTCCTCAGAACTTCCTAGTGACATGCCGTTCATCGAATACTTCCTTGTCAAATTACTCCTTCCAAAGTGTATCACCTCACACTTTTCAGGGTTAAATTCCATCTGCCACTTATCTGCCCATTTGACCATCCTGTCTATATCTTCCTGTAGCCCAAGACACTCAACCTCACTGTTAACCACCCGGCCAATATTTGTGTCATCTGCAAACTTACAAATTGTGCCCCCCATATAGTCATCTATGTCGTTTATATAAATGACAAATAATAAGGGACCCAGCACAGATCCCTGTGGTACACCACTGGACACTGGCTTCCAGTCACTAAAGCATCCTTCTGTCATCACCTTCTGCCTCCTACAACTAAGCCAATTTTGAATCCACCTTATCAAATTACCCTGTATCCCATGTGCATTTGCCTTCTTTATAAATCTCCCATGTGGGACCTTGTCAAAGGCTTTGCTGAAATCCATATAAACTACATCAACTGCACTACCCTCATCTACACACCTGGCCACCTCTTCAAAAAATTCAATCAAATGTGTTAGGCATGACCTCCCTCTGACAAAGCCATGCTGACTATCCCTGGTCAAACCTTGCCTCTCCAAGTGGAGATAGATACTCTCCTTCAGAACTTTCTCCAATAGTTTCCCAACCACTGATGTGAGACTCACTGGCATGTAGTTCCCTGGCTTATCTCTAGAACCCTCCTTAAATAGCTGTTCTCCAGTCCTCTGGCACCTCCACCGTGGCCAGAGAGGAATTAAAAGTTTGGGTCAGAGCCCCTGTGATCTCCTCCCTTGCCTCCCTCAGCAGTCTGGGACACAAATCATCCGGACCTGGAGATTTGTCTACTTTTAAGCCTGCCAACACCTCCAATACCTTGTCACTCCCTATATCAATTTGCTTAAGAACCTCGCAGTCTCTCTCCCCGAGTTTGATACCTTCATCCTCATTCTCTTGGGTGAAGACGGAGGTGAAGTATTCATTCAACACTCTAGCGATGTCCTCTGGCTCCACCCATAGATTGCCCCCTTGGTCCCTTATGGGCCCTACTCTTTGCCTGGTTATCCACTTCCCATTGATATACTTATAGGATATCTTGGGATTTTCCCTACTTTTACCAGCCAGAGCTTTCTCATATCCCCTCTTTGCTCTCCTAATTGCTTTCTTAAGCTCCACCCTGCACTTTCTCACTCCACTAATGCCTCTGCTGATTTGCTTCCCTTATACCTGCTAAAAGCCTCTCTTTTCCTTCTCACCGTAACTTGAATATCTCTGGTCATCCATGGTTCTCTGGGCTTGTTACTCCTTCCTATCACTCTAGAGGGAACATGTTGAGCCTGTACCCTCCCCATTTCCTTTTTGAACGCCCCCTACTGCTCCTCTGTAGATTTCCCCACAAGTAACTGTTCCCAGTCTACCTTGGCCAGGTCCTGCCTTATTTTACTAAAATCCACTCTCCCCCAATCCAAAACATTTTTTGCAACTTGTCTATTTCTTTGTCCATAACAAACTTAAACTGTACCATGTTGTGGTCGCTATCGCTCAAATGCTCGCCCACCACCACCTCAGCCACCTGTCCGGCTTCATTCCCCAGAATTAGGTCCAGCACTGCACCGTCCCTTGTTGGACCCTCTACATATTGACCTAAAAAGTTCTCCTGTACTCATTTCAAGAAATCCACTCCATCCAAGCCCTTAACACTATGTCTATCCCAATTAATGTTGGGAAAGTTGAAATCACCTAATATAATTACCCTATTGTTATTGTTTTTACACACCTCCCCAAATTATGCACATATTTGCTCCTCAATTTCCTGCTGACTATCTATAACAAACACCTAACAATGTTGCTGCCCCTTTTTTATTCCTAAACTCTACCCACAAAGCTTCATTCGATGCCCCCTCCAAGATATCATCTCTCCTTACTGCAGTAACTGACTCCTTAACTAATAATGCAATGCCTCCTCCTCTTTTACCCCCCTTCCCTGTCTCGCCTGAAGATTCTATATCCCGGAATATTGAGCTGCCAATCCTGCCCTTCCCTCAACCACGTCTCAGTGATGGCTACTATATCACAATTCCACTTGTCAATCCTCACCCTTAACTCATCCGTTTTACCTGTAATACTCCTGGCATTAAAGTAGAGGCCATCCAGCCTTGCCTTACTCCTTTGAAGCTTAACGCAGCTGTACTCCCTCTGACTTGGCAAGTGGACAGTATTCCATTACACCCCTGACTTGTGCCTTGTAGATGGCGGACAAGCTTTGGGGAGTCAGGAGATGAGTTACTCATCACATGATTCCTAGCCCCTGACCCACTCTTGTAGCCACAGTATTTATATGGCTAGTCCAGTTCAGTTTCTGGTCAATTGTAACCCCCAGGATGTTGAAGTGGTGGAAGAAGGGGATGGCTGGGGCTCCCGCATATGCTGTCGAAGAGCCACAGCAAGCCATCGCTGGCCGGCACCCAGGGTCTATAGACGCCTCCTGTCATTCCTGCAGATGACCGAGAACCAGTGTCACCAAAGACTGTGCATGTCTAGGGAACAGGTTGGTCACATCTGCTATCTGCTGCAGGATTTGGTGCCACAGGGACATGAAGGGCAGCCACTGCCATTGGATGTGAAAGTGAGCACGGCACACAATTTCGACGCTGGTGGCTCCTTTCAGGGCTCCACAGGTGACATCTGTGGGATATATTATAAGTCTCCACCCACAAATGCATCCATGAGGTCATGGATACCAGCTTTGTGAGGGCGCACAACTTAGTGCATTTCGCTTGGGACCGGGATAGCCAGGATGCAAGATCCATTGGATTTGCCAAGAACTTGAGTTTCCCACAAGTGCAGGGTGCAATCGACTGCGCTCATGTGGCGCTCAGATCTCGTCTGAAGTTAACTATGCCAACCACAAAGCTTCCATTCACTGAATGTACAGCTGGTGTGTGACCACCACAAATACTTCTGCAGGTCTGCGCATAGTTTCCAGGGAGTGTGCACAACTCCTACATTTTAAGTCAGTCACAGATCTCTGGAGTCTTCCAGGGTCCACAGAAGCTCCTGGGATGGCTCCTCAGGGACAAGGGCTACCCACAGAGGATGTGCCTGATGACACCCGTGCAACACGGCTCATGCGGTGGAGCAAACCATCGGGATGCTGAAAATGAGGCTCCAGTGCCGGGACAGGTCTGGTGGAGCCCTGCAATATAGTCCACAGAGGGTGTCACGCATCATTGTCACCTGCTGCGCCCTTTACAACCTGGAGCTGCAACAGGGAGAAGAGCTGACTGAGGAGGAGCTAGAGTTCTCCTCTGCTGAAGAGGACACCGATGGGGATGAGGGTGAGGAGGTCCTCGAAGGCGACGATGACGGGGATGAGGCCATCGCACTGGCTAGGTGAGGCAGGCACTCTCAAGAGCCCTCATAGCTGCTAGATGAAAGAATTTGAACAGTTAGAAACTAAGTTAAAAAGCAGAACCTCCAAGGTAATAATCTCAGGATTGCTACCTCAGCCATGGGCAAACTGGCATAGGGTAAATAAAATCAATGAATTAAATGCATGGCTCAGAGATTAGTGTGGGAGGAATGGGTTTCAGTTCATGGGGCACTGGCACCAGTACTGGGGTCGAAGGGAGCTGTTCCGGTGGGATGGGCTTCACTTGAACCATGCTGGGACCTGGCGAATTGAATAACTAGGGCTATAGGGAGGGCTTTAAACTAAATAGAGGGGTGAGGGGGGAGGGTTCTGGAGAGGGGATACATAGGCTTACAAAGCAAAAGGACATGGCGGCCTTGCAGGGCAGCTATTTAGGTAACGATACCCAGAGTGTGACAGGAAGGGATAGAGTACAAACATTAAAAAAAAGCAGCAAATAGGGTCAAACGGGGAAAAACGTTAAAAAGGAAAAATTAATGGCCCTTTACTTAAATGCACGTAGCATTCGGAACAAAATAAATTAATTAACGGCACAAATAGGGGTTAATGGGGGGGAATGATCTTATAGCCATTATGGAGACATGGTTACAAGGAGATCAAAGCTGGGAACTAAATATTCAGGGGTATGTGACTTTTCGAAAGGACAGGCAGGAAGGAAAGGGTGGTGGGGTAGCTTTGTTAGTACGAGGTGGAATAAGTACGATAGCAAGAAAGGATCTTGGATCAGAAGATGTGGAATCCATATGGGTCGAGGTAAGAAACAATAGGGGGAAGAAGACACTGGTGGGAGTATTCTGTAGGGCCCCTGACAGTAGCTATACTGTAGGACAAAGGATAAATCAGGAGATAATGAGGGCATGTAAAAAAGCAGTATATTAATCATGGGTGACTATAATCTTCATGTAGATTAGGAAAATCAAATTGGCAAAGGTAGACATGAGCAAGAATTCATAGAGCGCATTCAGGACAGTTTGTTAGAACAATATGTTGTGAATCCAACCAGGGATCAGGCTATTTTGGATCTGGTAATGTGTAATAAGGCAGGTTCAATAAATCACCTCAGAGCAAAGAAACAGTGACCATAACATGGTGGAATTTAGCATTCAATTTGAGAGTGAGAAACTTGGGTCAGAAACAACTGTGCTAAACTTAAATAAGGGTACTTACAAAGGAATGAAGGCAGAGTTGGCTGGAGTGGACTGGGAAAGGAGTTTAGTAGAAGATGGTTGATGCACAAAGATATATCCCCTTGAGGAAGAAGGATTCAAGGAAGGGGATAAACTAATCATGGGTAACCAAGGAAGTTAAGGACAGTATCAAATTGAAAGAAAAAATGTACAATGTGGCAAAGATTAGTGGTAAGCCAGAGGATTGGGAAAATTTTAAAAACCAACAAAAGATAACCAAAAAGATAATAAAGAGGGAGAAAGTAAACTTTGAGGGTAAGCAATATAAAAACAGACAGTAAGAGCTTCTTTAGATATATAAAAAGGAAGAGAGAGGCCAAAGTGAACATCGGCTCCTTAGAGAATGAGGTTGGAGAAATAATAATGGGGAACCAGGAAATGGCAGAGGAGTTGAATAAATACTTTGCATCAATCTTCACGGTAGAAGATACTAATAGGATTCCAAAAATACTAAATAATCAAGGGGCAAAAGTGGGAGAGGAAATAAATACAATAACTATCGCTAGAGAAAAAGTACCAGGGAATCTAATGGGGCTAAAGGCCAATAAGTCCCCTGGACTTGATGTGTTGCATCCTAGGATATTAAAAGAAGTAGCTACAGAGCTAGTGGTGCACTGGTAGTAATCTTCCAAGAATCCTTAGATTCTGGAAAAGGCCCAGAGGATTGGAGAACGGCCAATGTAACACCTTTATTCAAAAAGTGAGGCAGACAAAAAACAGGTAACTATAGGCCAGTTAGCTTAACATCTGTCATGGGAAAATGTTGGATTCTATTATAAAGGATTTAATGGCAAAGCATTTAGAAATACACGATCTGATCAAGCTGAGTCAGCATGGCTTCATGAATGGGAAATCATGCCTGATAAATTTATTAGAATTCTTTGAGGAGGTAACAAGCAGGATAGATAAAGGGGAACCAATAGATGTAATAGATTTTGATTTCCAAAAGGTGTTTGAAAAGGTACTGCATGTAAGGCCACTTAATAAGATAAGAGCCCATGGTGTTGGGGGTAGTAAATTAGCATGGATAGAGGATTGGTTAACTAATAGAAGACAGAGAGTTGCAATAAAGTGGGTATTTTCAGGATGGCAGCCTGTAACTAGTGGAGTGCCACAGGGATCAGTGCTGGGGCCACAATTATTTACAATATCTATTAATGACTTAGATGAGGGAAGTGAATATACTATCACTGATGACACAAAAATAGGTGGGAAGGCAAGCGGTGGGGATGACAAAAGGAGTCTACGGAGGGATATAGACAGGTTAAGTGAGCAGGCAAATACCAAACAGATGGAATATAATGTGGGAAAATGTGAGGTTATGCACTTTGGCAGGAAGGATAGAGGAGCTGAATATTATTTAAATGGAGAAAGACTACAAAAGGCTACAGCACAGAAGAACTTAGGAGTCCTTGTGCATGAATCCCAAAAAGCTAACATTCAAGTTCAACAGGTAATAGGGGAGGCAAAGGGAATGGAGTATAAAAATAGGGAAGTCTTGCTAAAACTATACAAGGCACTAGCTAGTCCTCACCTAGAATACTGTAAACAGGTTCACTAGATTGATCCCAGGTATGAAGGGATTTTCTTATGAGGAAGGTTGATTAGGTTGGGGCTATACTCATTGGAGTTTAGAAGAATGAGAGGTGACCTTACTGAAACATATAAAATTCTTAGGGGGCTTGACAGGGCAGAGGCTGAGAGGTTGTTTCCCCTTGATGGAGAGTCTACGACCAGAGGGCATAATTTCAGAGTAAGGAGGCACCCATTTAAAACAGAGATGAGGAGGAATTTCTTCTCTCAGAGGGTAGTCAATCTGTGGAATTCTTTACCACAGAGGGTTGTAGAGGCTGGGTCGTTAAGTATATTCAAGGCTGAAATAGACAGATTTTTAATCAGTAAAGGAATCAAAGGTTATGGGGAAAAGGCAGAAAAGTGAAGTTGAGGATTATCAGATCAGCCATGATCTCATTGAATGGCGGATCAGACTCGATGGGCTGAATAGCCTACCTCTGCTCTGACATCTTATGGTCTTATAGATTTGTGGAGGATGATGACAACATGCAGTGAGGAAACACTATAGATCCTCACATTGCATCTATGACCATTTAACTCCAGTCTAGCTTATGGCAACGCACATACCCTCTATGATAATGCTCCTGTCATGGAGACACAGTGGAGGCCCTATAAGAGGCCCTAGTAGTTGTTCAAATACAGGAAGAAGATGACGACATGCAGTGAGGACACTCCCTGGATCTTCATATTACCTCTGAGAATATCTGACTCCTGAGGTGCTGAGAGCACACAGGGAATGGTGGAACTCTGTGATGCCTGCCCACTGCATTCTGGCAGCAATGACAAGCACCATCGAGGTGCAAGCATCAGTAATGTGTTCAAGGAGTGTGAGGCTGGACTATCACTTTGGTGTGAAGGCTGCACAAAGCACAGGGAAGAGGCCCTGGCCTGCGACACCTGCCTTTATCTTGTGCAGAAAGGTTTCGCATCCGAGTGACACGAGCACAGCTCATCAGAACAAGTAGCCATAGGCAGGGAGACATTCTTGGGGGTTTATTTACAGTAGTGATTAACACCTGTGCCCAGGCTGTGTAACTACATCCTCTTAACTTTCCTAACCCTGCTGTAATGTCTTGGTGCTCCCTGGACATCCACAGTGGAGGATGGAGGCAGGAGGCAGCCTGCTGACTGCTATGCTCTGCCTATGATGACCTTGGCGGGGGTCCTCTGGAGGCCCTGGAATTGGAGGCCCCCAGCCTGCTTTTGGGATCCTGCTGTGTGACAGTGGCACCCTCCTCGGCCTGTGGAGCTGAAGCTTTTGAGGTCATAGGAAGAGGGGATTCAGATGGGCTGGGAACTCCCGGAGTCACCTGGATGGATGGCCCTGGTGGGTACATCTGCTGATCCTCCTCCCTATGGATGCCTGATGGCCCCTGGCTGCCTCCTTGAGGAGAAGGGGTAGCTGGAGTGAGATTGAGCTGCCCCGCACCCCTGTCGCGTCCACACTGTTGGAGGCAAATATGGCGTCAGCGAGGAGTTGAACCCAAGCAGCTGTGCAGGAGCGAGGTCCTGGACCAAGGTCTCCATGGCGTCAGTCATCCTACCAGTGTTGACAACAGTGCATTGCAATGCCAATGCTATCACCTCAGCCTGAAGGCAGACGGACTCCTCCATCGTGCCTTGCAACCTAAGGAGTGCAGCAGACACCCCTTCCTGATGTTCTTGAGCTTGCTTTTGCAGCTCCAGCAACTGTGATGTGACCGAGTCCAGAGGCTTGTCATCTGACTCAGATTCAGCAAATATCTGGCCTTCAGCAGTCCTCCAAGTGCCGGACACCAGGGAAGTACCTGCCGCCGCCTGCTGCAGATTGGACAGCGAACTGTGCTCACCAGATTGTGATCCCGAGTCTGTCCTAAAGCCAGGTCCCACCGAGGTGTGTGTCTCTGCACTGGTGGAGGGTGTGGGTGAGCGCTGTGATGGGACTTCAAGGTGGGGGGTGCCTTCAAATTCCTCTTCAGAGGTTTCTTCGGGGCTTGATTGGAGGGCCTGAATCGTGAACCCTCTCAGCTGTTTCCCAGATGTGCCTGTGGAAGCAAGGGGAGATAATCAGTGCCGGTCAGTGACCTGTAAAACAGGGCACATCACTCACAGCATGGTTTTTGATGGATTTTGCACTGCTGGATCTTCACTTGGTTGAGCAGCGTCGACCTCACTGTCAGCACAGGATCGGTCCAGATCCTCACCGGCCAGCTGGATGGCTCTGTTTTTAAAGTCCGTGAGGACCTTGATTTTGGGCATTCTGCCACCGGTCTGCATCCTGTCCCTCTTGTTGTGTGCCAGCTTGTCCTGCATGAATAAAGATGGAGAAAGTGCAAGCAGGACACCTGCCAGGTGAGATGATAAGTATGCTTGGCCTGTGTGGGTGGTACGTGGTCCCATGGACAATGAAGGTGTGTGTGAGACAGCGAATGGTGATGTCCCTTGCACTGGCAGTGAGTGATATCCCTGTGGATGTGTGATGAGTTTGTGAGTGTGTGAGTTGAGAGCGATGAGAAGAGTGACTTCCCTGGAAGAGATCATTCATCCTTTTGTGGTAAAGGGTGGCTGTCCTCTTCTGCAGAGCATTGGTGCTGACCACCGCCTCCCAAGCCAGATTAGAGGGGTTGCTGCCCATCCTGCGGCCAGAGTGGGAATAGAGGGCATCACAGTGGGCCTCCGCTGAGTCCAACAGGCGCTTGAGGGATGCTTCATTGAATCTGGGAGCTGCAGTCTTTTTGCCTTTCAGGGCCATGTCTTCTTTGCTGCAGTTGTGGGCTGGAAGCACTGGGAGGTGTGAGCCAGGCTGGACTTTCAATATGGTGGCCAGCATGCTGAAGCAGCGTGGTGATGGCGTGGTGGGCGAGTGACAGCCCGCCCGCCATGTAAACAGTGTGATTCCCAGGAATGCATAATTAATGCAGCGGGTTTGGGATGATACGGTGTGAAAAGCAGCCATTGCGGCCGGCGGGTAAAATGCCATTTTACCCGCCTGCTACCGTATTTCATGCAAATCTGGGATGATTCTGTCCTTAATGTGGGAAAAGGCAAACTAATAATTCCAGGATAGGGAAAATAACAGCGAGAGCATAAACTAAATAGCTCTGAGTTGCTACAAAGCAAGAGAGAAATCAGTGGCTTTTTGTGAATGGCTCATTGAAGCCAATAGTGCAGTACAGCAGCATAAGGAAAGCTAATTGGATCTTGAGATGTATCTAGCTGGAGGGTTAGTGCACAAATCCCAGGAGATGATAATGAATCTCTACAAGGCACTAATATAGTCACACCTAGAGTACCATACACAAATCTGCTTTCTATACAACAGCAAAGGTATCTTGGCATTAACGCAGTGCAGAAGAGGGAAACCAAACTGATACCTGGCTTAAGGCATCTGAGCAACAAGGAGAGATTGAAAAGACTAGGATTGTTTACTCTTGGGAGGAGAAGGCTCTGGGGAGATATTATACAAGTATTCAACATTCTTAAGGAAATACATTTAATTGGAACACTCACAAGATGTCTGAGATTGTTACAAACTCTAGAAACAGATAAGACTCAAGCTTAGGAGAGGGAAGATACACATACAGCTTAGATTTAATCATTTTACGCTGAGGGTCTTGATTGTGTGGAATAGCCTGCCTCGGGAGGCCAAGTAAGCAGACAGTGAAGGAGAAATTTAGGGTAGTGGGTGATTGAGAGATTTTGGGACTGGCCAGAACAGCTATAGAGTCTTTTCCAGCTCTGTATTTTCCTACGTGTCTATGTTCCTGTGATATAACATCTGCCTTTAGTTGGAATCTTGCCCAGATTAAAGCAGGCAGTGGCTAGATAATAGGAACAAGGATAATGATTAAGACTTAAAGCCACCATCGATTTCTTTAGAAAGGTCACCTCTAATACTTTAACAGAATTGTTTTTATATGATATTGCACCAATGAAGCTGCTCTTAAATATCTTAAGGGCAAATATAAGAAATTCTCGCAAATCCAATTCCTTTAATTACCTAAGCACTGGTTGTAGAAATTTCTCACTTGCAAGCCAAATATTCCTGATGTCAATGGTAGAAATATAAATTAGAAATATAAGCATTTGAAAATGAATAACTTCTGAGTTCAATAGAATTTCATCTTTCAGAAACATAAGAACAAATAAACTAGATGAATACATCAGACCAGACAAGGCCTGTGCAACTTGAATTAAGTCTGCACCTCAACATCAAATGCTGATGCTGTTATCACACTAATCACAAGATAGATTTGAATAATTGTTGTTTCCCAATTATTTCAGTAGCAAGAAAGGACTCCTAAAGATGTACTTGTAGTGGCCATGCAATAACACCCCGTCACTTGTGTCATACAGTTTAGCAATCAGCTCAATAGGTTAATTCTCCAAGGAGCATATTCCCAGTCTCCTTTATACTAGTGGGGAAGCTGTCAAACAGAGCATGAACTTCCCTATCTGGATGAAGAGCATATGGATAAGCAAATCAATACAGATTACAGGCACATGCCTTCTATTATTCTTGCATATATTTTTGGTGATTGAATTTTGCAGAACAGATTTGAAGATCTGCAATGTAAAACCCACGAGAAATGATTAGTGATGGTATATAACAGAATTGCTGGTCTAAAATGTGGAAACATCTCGCTGCCAGTGCTGAATGGTGATGTTGTCAACTGGGGTGTTCTAGTCATCAAGACCTTCTGTCGCCACTGTCAGAAGCTTATTTGGTTTTCCCTTCCTGTTGTGCCAGAGGGCGGTTTTCCTCTGCATCCCAATGCATGATGTCAAATGTCATGCAATGTAAACATTAGTTAAGCTCCTGTGTAAACACACACACAAAAAACTGGAAACATTTAATTTGGTTCTACTTTAAATTAAAGCAATCCTTCTGTGCTTTATCCCTTAACAGATACCAAAGCAATTAAAGCATTAGAAAATTAATTGTATTGCAAAATAAAATGAATGTAATGAGGTTAGTTCAATTCCTACGTCATCATATAATTTAACCATTACATAAACATAATTTTTAGGGTGATAAAACGTGGGGGGAATTATATAATTTCCGTATTAAACTCTTACCCTGATTTGAAAATGTTATGTGTTTTTGTAAGCCATATTTCACCATCATATCATCCTGCCTTTTAAAATATCACGGTTATGTCAACCTGAGAACATTTATGATTTATAATGGACTATCAGTGCTGTGAATGAATGCTAGGCTTGTCAACTGTCAAGTGCTTAGCTTCCCAATGATTTCCTAAAATAAACTACTACACTTTGTGTATTATGCTGTGTGTTCCAGGTTAAGTATAGCAAATGATGCTGATTTGGACACCTAGAGCATGAAATTGGGCTTGACGTACCTGTTTTTTGCATGCTTCAAGTCCTAAAATTTCAAAATGGCATCCACAAGATGTGCGGGCACTTTTGGGTTGAGTTGATGGGGAGCTTAGTGGTTGTGCAGTGAATGGCTGGTGGAAGTATGCAGAGGAGGCAGACAATGACATTAATCAGTGTGCAACACTGATTTGATGCCAGCAGTCACTTTTTGGAGCTAACATCCCCTCATAGCCATGCACAAGCTAAATGGATTCAGTAGCAGCAAGGAGCCCTCACATGACAATTATTTCCTTGCCTGCAAACCATTGTCTGCTCTGATTGTGTGCCCACCTCTGCCAGCCTCAAAGTGGAGCTACCTTACTACAACCATCCCCTACCTCCTGGAAGACAAAGGAGAATGGATTGTTCTCACACGGGAGGAAAAGAGATGACACCTCTGAGGATATTGGCTTTGCACTGGCACTCAAGTCAATGAAGCAATCATGAGCCATCTATCTGCTCCTTGTCCACATGACTGCACCAGCAGCAAATCTCTTCTCACACTCATCTGTTACCTCAGCCAATCTCCTTGGCACGTCATTCATGGGGAGGCCACTAGGTGTTGCATGTTCAGCCATGTCGCATTGCCTTGAGAATACAAATCACGTCCAACATATTATCAACCAATAAAGAGAGACTCTCAACACACCGTCACATTGTTGCCTGCAATAGTGAGATGTCCCTCAGTCCCCTTCGTTAAACGACGACTGCCAAACATGATGCATGACAGACCAGTATGCTCTCTGAAGGAGGACATCCCAGCAAATGCACATAATGCACACAATAGTCAAGTGAACAAAATACATGGTGATATCTATATACATGAGCACACCATAACATTTCTCAGCAATCGTGCCACCATTGCGCCCTCAATACTCCATAATTTATCTTTTACGGCCACTATGCATTGTTGTGAGCCCGACATCAGCAGCTGACGAGGAGGCAGGCTGCTGAGAGTGATCCCCCTGCTGGGACGTGTGTCTGCCGCATAGACTTAAAATTTGCATTGTGGTTACATGCATAGTGGACATACATATAAGTGGAATTGGCACCCACTTCCTATCCCATTGTCGGGAACCATGCTCTTCTTATTAAATTCCACCCTAGTCTATTGGTCTACCAATGCCCTCTACATTTGCAGTAAATCTTCCCTAATTTTATACTTTGAGCAACATTTCATTCTGTCTTGCCAGGGAGCAGCAGGTGGAGTGATCACATGGCTTTGCTAGGATTAAATGCTTCCCCATGGTGCAAGGTACTATTTACTAAATGCTCATCACTTTGTGGGTGTCGCATGTCAACCCTATCGTATAATGGAACAAAAAATTGTTCCAATCCCTCAATGCCCAGTTGGTGCTGCCATACTCTGCGGACCATGCAGGTTAGTGCCCAATGTCCTGGCAGCAGTCATGATGCCTCCATTCTGAGACGGTCTGCTGTAACAGCTCCACTTGAGCCATCATGACAAACCAAAGGCTTCCTACTGGACAACAGGGGCTATCACATGGCCATGACCTGGAGGCATAACCCGCATACATACAGGCGGCATGCATACAATGAAAGCCATGTTGTCAAGTGAGAAGTCATAGGGAAGGCCATTTGCATGCTGAAACACTACTTCTATTACCTGGACCAATCAGAAGGAGCCCTGCAGTACTCGGCTGAATGGTGTCTGGTGGTGGCTGTCTGCCACCATGCTGCACATCCTCAATATCATTGGGGGACATCCCTTGTTATAAGCTACAAAGTGAGCAGCAGAGGAACAGGAATGTGAGGAGGATGAGGAAAAGGAAGAAGACGAAAGGAGGATGCAACCTAGAAAGGTCTTTTCTGCCATGACTGTCTGCGAAGAACTCATCCATGTGTAATACCAATAGCCACAACCCGAAACCCCCATTCACCAAGAATCCCACTCCTTTCCTTCCCTCTCTTATTGCCCATCACAGCATCTACTTGGCCATAATTCAAAAATAAATTCTATCACAAAGTAAGCATTCCCAAACCAAATTTATGAATGAAACCATGTCATATTGCATACAAACGTCAATAATCACCCTTGTGCATTCACTTCATGCCTATCTAGTCTGTGCTTTTGCCTGGTAGTGCTCTTATGATGAACTATCCCACTGGCTGCGACATGGCTAGTGAAAGACAGCTGATTTTCACATGGGAAAATGGACAACCTCCAGCAGCTCGGGACCTAGAAGGCCTGGCTTCAAACTGCACCGTCAGCCTGGGTGGTAGCAGTATGGGCTGGCTAGCTGACATGCAATAGCAAGGGCACTGGTGGAGTGGCAGTGGTAGAAGGATGTATGTTGTCACCCTGAGAGAGGACAACAGGCCCATGCTTTCAGGGGCCACGGCCACTTCTTGGGGTTGCACCTCAATAATCTGAGTAATCAGTTGGAGGACAGATTGGTGGACAGCTTTTACACCCTGCAAACCCCTTTGAACACCATAATCCACAGCCATGATGACAGCAGCCTGTGTTTGCATGGCAGCAAGCTAACCTTGCAAGACAGTAGTTGCAACATGGGCTCTCAGGTGCTGCATCATGTCGGGTCCACAAATGGAGTTGTGGAGTTGGCTACCACCTCCACACTGGCAAGGATGGGCTCCAAGCTCTGTGCAAAGCCCTGTACCAAGTAGGTGCCAGAGTCCTCAATGCTCCTTTGCATTGAATACAGGCTTTCTGGCAGGCTTTCCAATGCACCAAACATTTCATTGTACATACCCATAAGCCTTCTTCTGTACGCTGCTCCATCAGAATGCTCATCTGAGTCATCCAAAGCAGATTTTGTGTATGATCTCAGCCTCTGGTGAGCTGCCAACTGTGCCATCCTTGTCCCTGTCCTGCTGCAGGCCTTGTGCCTTCATCATCGCCTGTCTTCTTGGTGCTGTCAGGTTGCACTTCTCGGGCATCTGAAAGGAGAAAGGCACAAGGGTAGGGTTGTAGTGCTGGGAGGGAGGAAAAGTAAGAGGTGCATTATTTGCAGCTCATAAATCTGAAGAGGGTGTGGGATAGGGGAGAATTGGGATGTGAGAAGGAAGATTAGGTGCAGGGATACTGTCATCTTGGGTGATTTCAGCCTGGCTGCTGACCTCGGCCTCATCAATGGACAGCCCTGTAATGACCAGCACTGTCTTCTCCATGGTTACATTTCCCCCCTGGTTAGTTCCTGCTGCCTCTGGTTGTGTGCCACCTTGTCTTGCAAGAGAGAGGTAAATGTGTCTGTCAGTGTGGTGTAATATGTTTGGCTGATGTGGTTGTCATGATTGAATAGCTGACAGTGTATGCAAACTTTGAGGTGTAGATGTGAGACTTGCAGGAGTCCTGAGAGTGCAGTGAAGCATATGAATGTCAGCGATGAGGCCTAAGCAATAGAGGTTGTTGGTAGCTGATCAAGGTGTGGTGAGTAGAGCAGTATCTGAGGTAGCATACAGGAATTGAAGATGCACTCACTAGCCTTGTCCACTTGTGCGAGGTCATGGAACTTCTTGTGGCACTACATCCATGATTCTCAGATCTTGACTCCTGGCACTGACTTCCATAGCTATCTGCTCCCTCTGCCTCCTGAATACGTACCTGGCAGGTCTCCTGCCCCTGCCCCACCCCACCCCACCCTCACCCTGTAGACACATTACATCTCTCTTACTTTCCACCTCCTCCACCAAGGCTTCCAGTGCAGCCTGTGCTTTTCCATGTTGTGCCATTCTTCACTGTTTCCCAGGGTCAGATTCACTTTCTGCATGACTGCTGGCGCCTGCACCAGCCATAATGCACCTCTCCTTTAGGAAGTGCAGTCTAGCTTTAAGCAGTGCAGGCTAACATTAACTGGTACAGCAACACACAATATTGGCTTCTGCTCAGGGATCTGGCCATTTCAACACTTCCATCTGGCTGGACGATGTAAGCATTGAATTGAGTAGGCAGCAGAAAATTGGCATGCTGCCTGAATTGCAATCGAGAGGGATGGTTTAATCACAATGCCATTTCTACATCTGTTTTCGGGCTCTATTGAATTTAGCCCACATATAATTCTGAAATGATTATAATATGGAGATTCCATGGGGGATAATGGATGATTATTGTGGTTCACTCTTTCACTATCATTTGCTTGGTTTGATTTAGTTATATTAATCAAAAATGAATCTGGCACAATTAAAATTTTATAATCCACAAGCATTGCAACAGGAGAAAATATTAACATTTCTTTAATTTTGTTGTGCTTCCTGCTTCAATTTGACTGTGCTACACAGGCGATGTCCACATGGTGGCATTTTCTGTATTTGTGTGAATGACTATTAAAAGGTTCAGGAACTCAAAACCTGCCATATGTTAATCTGTTGTTGCTTATTTGGTTCTTATTTATAAACAAAGCTTCTTTTATCTATTACTGAAATCGCTGATTTGCATAGCATATGTAAGACATCCTGCAAGAATATGCTGGTTATTTCCTTCAATGCTTTTCATTATGTCTTATGAAGTTTTCATCTTAAATTATTTTGATTTTGTTTCCAGGTTAGTGAAAATCGTGACAGGCTCAATTCAATTCTATTTGCATTTCTGCAAAAATAAAATGTACGGTGTTTTGTTTCATGACGCAAATACATTTTCCTATGACATAGAGACAAAACCTTAATCTACCCTCAACTACCTGTGGTGCATCTTTTTGCAAAGTGCCATGAAGAAAGACTGCGATCAGAATTAAAGTAGCACCAAGTTGCAGCTAAAAGAATATACTTTTGGTAGACTTTCATGGCATATTTAAACTCACAATGACATAAATGCTTGGCAAAATTTTAGAGTGTTGCTTCCTTATCTAAACCAAATTTGACCACATCAATTTTATTGAGAATTGCACAAGGTGGAGATCTCGTGAGAGACCAGTCTAACATCTGGACTCGGCTGAGTTTATATTATTTTGGAAGACTCTCAGTGGGAGCCAGCTTGGGGTTAGGCAGTTTTAAGGAAAATGGCTGCTCCAGGCCTACAGCAGCGGAATAGAGCCCCGCTGACTTGACAGTGCAATGCATATCACTGCTTTCCCAAAAGCAATACAGGAAGCCTCTTCATCCTTCAAACAAAAATATTACAGGTTGAGCAGATCATGGAAGCCATTGATGCGATGTGTATAAGACTTGAGTAGAAGAATAAGGAATTGAGAGATATAGGGATGCAGGTACACGTAGATTTTCCCTCCATGTGGTTTGCAGATTTAGCTGGCTGGCCCCCTGATAGTGCCAATGCGAGACTTACTCATCATGGCTACACAAAAATAAATAAAAACTGACCCTCTTGATTATTCTATAACTTGATTGCCAACTAAAACTGGCTGCGGCCTAGACAGCACATGCTTACCCAGTTGAGCCCTAAAATGGCAATTCGGATCCTATGTATGCCAAAGGAACCAATTTGCATATGAAAAGAGCCAACTGCCTGATTTAGGTAGATACTCTGACCACTAGTGGTAGGCTCTTGGAAAGATAATGTTGACCAGACTATCAGTGGGAATGGGGTGGTAAGTCATTCATCAGCAATTTTGCGATAATTGCCGCATTTCTGCCTAATGGGCAACCTCACAATTTCTCTCACGGATCCTTAAAGGTGGCAGTGCACATAGAAAACATCAAAAGAAAAGTAGTTTATATGTAATGCCATCGAATAAAGTGGGGAAGTTGTGTTAAATTTGGACAAGACATTGGTTAAGCCACAGTTGGAATATTGTGTCACTTCTGTACAATTGTTATTGGATTCATGGAAACGACAATGGCAAACTGAGCCCTGTAGACCCTGCAAAGTCCTCCTTACTAACATCTGGGGACTAGTGCCAAAATTGGCAGAGATGTCTGACAGACTAGTCAAGCAACAGCCTGACATAGTCATCCTCACAGAATCATACCTTACAGATAATGTCCCAGACACCACCATCACCATACCTGGGTATGTCCTGTCCCACTGACAGGACAGATCCAGCAGAGGTGGAGGCACAGTGGTATACAGTCGGGAGTCCTCAACATCGCCTCCGGAACCGAGGAACTCTCATGGCATCAGGTCAAAAATGCTGATTACCAGGTACCGCCCTCCCTCAGCTGATGAATTAGCGCTCCTCCATGTTGAACATCACTTGGATGAAGCACTGAGGGCGGCAAGGGCACAGAATGTACTCTGGGTGGGGCACTTCAGTGTCCATCACTAAGAGTGGCTTGGTAGCACCACTGTTAACTGAGCAGGCAGAGTCCTAAAGGACATAGCTGCTAGACTGGGTCTGCTGCAGATAGTGAGGGAACCAACAAGAGGGAGCAACATACTTGACCTCATCCTCACAAACCTGCCATCTGTCCATGACTGTATTGGTAGGAGTCACCACTGCACAGTCATTGTGGAGACGAAGTCCCATCTTCGCATTGAGGATATCCTCCATTGTGTTGTGTGGCACTACCAACGTGCTAAATGGGATAGATTTTGAACAGATCTAGCAACTCAAGGCTAGACATCCATGAGGTGCCATTGTATTCAAACACAATCTGTAATCTCATGACCCGGCATATCCCCAATCTACCATTAGCATCAAGCTGGGGGATCAGCCCTGGTTCAATGAAGAGTGCAGGAAGGCATGCCAGGAGCAGCACCAGGCATACCTAAAAAAAAATGAGGTGTCAACCTGGTGAAGCTACAATACTACTTCCATACCAAACAGCATAAACAGCAAGTGATAGACAGAGCTAATAGGCTAGATCTAAGCTCTGCAGTCCTGCCACATCCAGTCATGAATGGTGGTGGACAATTAAACAACTGACTGGAGGAGGAGGCTCCACAACTATCCCCATCCTCAATGATGGAGGAGCCCAGCACAACAGTGCAAAAGATAAGGCTGAAGCATTTGCTATGATCTTCAGCCAGAAGTGCCAGTGGATGATTCATCTCGGCCGCCTCCTGAGGTCCCCAGCATCACAGATGCCAGTCTTCAGCCAATTTGATTCACTCCACGTGATATCAAGAAATGGCTGAAGGCACTGGATAGTGCAGAGGCTATGGACCTGACAATATTCCGGCATTGGTACCAAAGACTTAGGCCAGCATCTTCCAGTCGGCGAGCGGGGTGCGGGCATGCCACATCATTTAGATTGTCAGTTCAGTGGGCACACATCCGACTCGGATGCGCGACCGCCGACCTAGCAATGGCCTATTAAGGCCACTAAAAAACCAATTGAACTCATTAATGGACCTGCCCGTCCAACCTTAAGGTTGGCGGACAGGCCGGGAGACCAGACGGGCTTGTGAAGAAACATGAAACCTCATCCACGGGTGGGATGAGATTTCATGAGTGATTTAAAAAATGCAGAATATTTTACAATAAAAGTTATGGACATGTCCCAACTCATGTGACAGTATCACATGAGGGGACACGGCAGGGAAATTTTTTTTTAATCTTTATTCAAAGTTTTAAATTGGAGCCGATCTCCCTGAGGCAGCACTTTGCTTCATGGAGATCTGTGTGCTCTTTCACGCACATGCGTGAAAAAGCGCACTCCCGGCTGAAGGAAACCTCCACCACCCCCCTCCCCGCCCCCACACCCCCCTCCCCCCCCCGTCTGTACAGGGAGTGTACAGCGCTTCCTGGCACACATCACGCTGGGTGGGCCTTAATTGGCCCGCCCACATCAAATGGTGGCGCACCCCTGACTGGGGGAGCCAATCAGAAGCGCACCTGCTCGCTCCTGCTCCCGCACTCCCCCCCCCCCAATGGGGGGAAAATGTTGCCCTTATGCTCCAGAACTTGTTGTGCCACTAGTCAAGCTGTTCCAGTGGAGCTACAACACTGGCATCTACCCGGCTATGTGGAAAATTACCCAAATATGTCCTGTACACAAACAGCAGGATAAATCCAACCCAGCCAATCACTGCCCCATCAGTCTACTCTCCATCATCAGTAAAGTGAGGGAAGGGGTCATCAACAGTGCTATCAAGCGGCACTTGCTTAGCAATAACCTGCATACTGACGCTTAGTTTAGGCTCCACCAAGGCCACTCAGCTCCTGACCTCATTACAGCCTTGATTCAAACATGGACAAAAGTGCTGAACTCCCGAGGTGAGGTGAGAGTGACTGCCCTTGACATCGAGGCAGCATTTGACTGAATGTGGCATCAAGGAGCCCTAGCAAAGCTAGAGTCAATGGGAATCCAGGGGAAAACTCTCTGCTGGTTTGAGTGAGTCATAGCTAGCACAAAGGAAGATGGTTGTGGTTGTTGGAGGTCAGTCATCTCAGCTCCAGGACATCACTGCAGGAGTTTCTCAAGGTAGTGCCCTTGGCCCAACCATCTTCAGCTGCTTAATCAATGACCTTCCTTCCATCACAAGTTCAGAAGTGGGGATGTTCACTGATGATTGCACAATGTTCAGCACCATTCGCAACTCCTCAGATACTGAAGCAGTCCATGTCCAAATGCAGCATGACCTGGATAATATCCAGGTTTGGGCTGACAAGTGGCAAGTAGCATTCGCGTCACACAAGTGTCAGGCAATGACCATCTCCAAAAAGAGAGACTGCAACCATCACCCCTTGATGTTCAATGGCATTACCATCACTGAATCCCCCACTATCAACATCCTAGGGGTTACCATTGACCAGAAACTGAATTGGGCTAGCCGTGTAAATACTGTGGCTACAAGAGCAGGTCAGAGGCTAGAAATTCTGTGAAGAGTAACTTACCTTCTGACTCACCATCTACAAGGCACAAGTCAGGACTGTGATGGAATACCCCCCACTTGCCTGGATGAGTGCAACTCCCACAACACTGAAGAAGCTGGACACCGTCCAGGACAAAGCAGCCTGCTTGATTGGCAGCACATCCACAAACATTCATTCCCTCCACCACCGATACACAGTAGCAGCTGTGTGCACCATCTACATGATGCATTGCAGGAATTCACCAAGGCTCCTTAGACAGTCAGAAGACTGCCTGAAATTGGATGTTTAACACCATGACTGAATGTTGGCAATCAGATACAACTTCCTGGGAAAATGCCATGGAAAGTCTAAATGTCTAGTATTATTGGAAATGACTGTTTCTTGTTTGTTCAGATAGTAGTGTCACACTACTTTATTACATATTTTCTAATGTACAGGTAGCTTTACTTTTTTTGAAAAGATGTTCTTCCTGGTGACATTTGTTGTAAAGTTAATCAATTGTATTCGTTGGTAGCCAATTTCAGTAATGTGCTCTTGATGAGATTGTGGCATTGAACTTAAGCCTTTGCCCCAGGCTCTTGCCAATCTCAGAGCTGTAATAAGTCAGCAACACAAACAAACCTTGCATTACTAAGATTGACCTTGGCTCTGAATGGTTAAATATCTTCATAATGGATGACAACTGGGAGATATTTTTATTATTAATTTTAACAGAGAGCTTTTCTCAAGTTATGTAAAAAAAAGGCATTTGTGGGAACCATATTCTAATACCTTACCAAAATTGCCTTGCATAACCTTGTTTAAATTCTATAACTTTACTTTAAAAATTATGAAACCAATTATTGACTAGTTTATATTTGCAAGGCTCAGGGCTCCAATGGCAAACCACAGCAACAGACTGAAGACTGAGATAAATCAGTTGTTAACGTCTGACGCAATCTTTGTTTCTCTGCTCCTAAGTCTATTTTACTAAAATTTTAAAGGAAATAACTTTTCTCCTTTCCTGAGGCACTGATTCCTGCTGTGGCATGATTCCACAGTTGCCAGTGCCAGCAGCAACAGTCCTCACTATCTTATCTAAATGAATGCTATTCATGTGTGGGCTTAGATTATGAAGCCTAAATTTTTCATGGGCTACAATCTCTACCGATGTGTGTTGGGGCGGGACTTGTCGCTGCCTGACATGATGAAGGCTGAAATAAAAACAGAAAATGCCAGAAATACTCTAAAGTTGAGGCAGCATCTGTGGAGAGAGAGCAAAACAGAGCTAATGTTTCAGGTCGATAACCTATCATTAGTTGATTTCAGGTTTCCAGCATCCGCAGCATTTTGCTATGTTGAATGCTGATCTCTATGTAATCTCTGGGCCCAGTTTATTTAAATAATGTGGTCAAGCTCTCTGTATTGCAGATACATCTGATAGTCCATTTGGGGAAGGAAGTATCATTCTGCTGCAGGATTTAAATATCCGTAGCAGTTCAAAGGGTAGCCATAGTGCGAAGATCCCCACAATCCCCCCACACCCCACCACCACCACCCCCCCCCTCCCCCATCATTTACAACAAATACCTGCTGCATAGAATGGCTGAAAGGTCTGCTGCAGGATACAGCACCCAGATTGTGTGATGCAGAAGTGGAAATGTTCCTTCAGGAGATTGGAATTGGAAGGAAGGACATTTTGGAACCAAGACCAAGGACCCAAATGATGGTAATTCAGTGGAGGGAGGTGGTCAGGGCTTCAATGGTTAGATTAATGATCTGAAGAACTTCATTCCAGTGCAGCAAGTAATTTAATGGCCTTGTCAAATTAGGCAAGGTGGGTTGAGCCAACGTCAGAATACTCTGCATGAAGCATGTTTGCCTCTTACACTGACTTCCTATCACACTCTGTTAAAGCGCTTGAATTGTTTTTCCATCTATTCGAGGAGGCGGCATAGTGTTCTTGACACCTTTACCTTTACACCTTTCTTTCTTTCATGAATGGAGTTGCATGCAATGCCCTACAATGACCCTCAATGTGATCAACTGCTTTCCTGCATGGACCTATCATTAAGCAATTACAGTAACTCTCAATTTTGAGTTCTTTAAAATAAATCAGATTGGCAACAGGTAGGAATGGCCCCAAAACCATTTACCACTATGATGACTGAGCCATGCAAATCTGGAAAGAGGGATCATTGAGGATGTTGGAGACAGGGAAGTAGGATCGTATGAGTGGAATTTAATATTTTGGAGGTGGGAGGCATTTAATCAGGTGAGAGATTTGATGTGGGAACCCTGCTACCTTCCTGCCTGAGACCAATTAAGTCAAGGGTGGGGAGCTAATGGACGGCCTTCCCACCCAGATGGTGATTGAGACCCTTGTGAGGGCGAGTAATGCCACCGCTGGTATTCAACCAGTGGAAGACACAGAAGTCACTTCACAGGGAGCTCAAAAAGGAAACCCAATCGTGTTTGCTTGTGGGGTCCCGGTTGGGGGGGGCCAGGGGGGTCACTCTTTCAAACGCATTCAATGCCTGGTCAAGGGATCCGGCATCGGGAAGTGGGGGGAGTCATGAAAAGCTGCCTCCTGCCCTTGACTCTGAACCCCTTTCCCTCTTTCCCGTGACCCCCCAGCCCAAGACCCCTATCGCACCCTCACTCACCTTTGGCCCCTCATTAACCTCTAGTGGGTGCATTGCCAGCAGCTGCCACCACTCCCAGCAATGGAGAGCTGCTGGCCTCTGATGGTATGGCAGCTCCTGGGAAAGGCCTGATGTTGGCCACTTAAGTATCTGATGGGCACTTACTACAGCGGGTGACCCCAGTGGAGGCAATGCAGGGATCCTGCCTATTCTCCAGGGTGAAGGGGTTCCCTATTGTGAACATTAAATTCTGCCCTATGTGTCAACTGAAGGTTTATCAGAACATACAGTTTAGGGGATGAAGAACATCCTGCACTGGTGAGACAGAGAACATGGGATGGATTTTTGGCTCCTATTGGACCCGGGATTTGAGGTTCTGAAAATAGCCCTGTCGGCTGATGTTCCCTGGCTCCATCCTGCCTCCAAGATATTTTTTACAGAGGTGGGATTGGGGCCAGGGAGGCTACTTTCCACACACAGCGGGTAGCCGGTTAGTCTCATTAAGCCTAATTAAGTCCAATTAAAGGAGGCTGACTATAAATTTCCAGTCGGATTCCAGGTTCCCGGACTAGCGGAGGCCAGTTCAGATGTCTGGGAATGGGCACCCAGTGGTAGACTGGTGGGCCAGCACTCTTGGCAGGCCTAGAGGTTCTTCCTGCCTGCGTCAGTGCAAGAGCAGCCACAAGTTGCCCTGTAGAGGAATTCCCCCAGCTCCCTTGACTCCTCCTCCACAATGGTGGTCTGGCTGCTGAATCTCTTTTTTAATGAAAGATTTTGAAAAGTTGGAGAGAAGGCGCCACCATCTTAAAGCACCCTCTCCATTGCTGCCTGCTGCTTCTCTCAAGCTGGAAGGCCTCTGATTGGTCCCCCAGCTTCGCAAGCCCACCCACCTCTCTCAGTTGCCAGAGAACCTGTCTCCTTGACAATTATGGGGGCACCCTGTGAAAATCCCAATGAGTGGCTGCTTCACCCCAGGGGAAGGTTCTGGACCTGGAAACAGCTCTGACTTCTGTTTCCTGCCCCTCAAAAGGAAATTCCAGCCTTCTGAATGAGCAGCAACTGCTAAAGGCAGTACACGAAGAGGAAAGTTTTGTTGCTTGGATGATCAAGAGGCATTAATTCTGAATTGGACATCCTGAGGGATGAAGTTCAAGGTGCTTACACTTAAAAGAATGGTGCTCACTAGAAGATTACTTAATAACACTACAGTCCACTATGGAATGTGTGTCTGCTCCAAGAATATCTACAGTATGGGCCCCAGTGACTGAAGGTCTAAGGTCAATCTTTAATTTTTCTATGAGTGCTCAGACTACTAATACAGAGCTTACTGTGGGAAAAAAACTGTTGCTACTGGTTTGAACAGGCTTGGTTACCAGTTGGAGACAAGCATAATTGCAGGGTTCATTAATCCCATTCAAACCATCCGGTGATTTGCCTGCAGGCCAAGAGCCAAATAGTGGCAGTGCCTATATGGCATACCATAGGTCTACAAATGAAGGTGCTTTCCCTTTGAATAGCAGTACGTGGGTACCTTCTGACTAACCCCTTGGCGCATATTTGACAACTAAGAGGCATTAACAACAACAATAACTTGCATTTATATATTGTCTTAATGTCCTCAAGGTGCTTCACTGGGGTGAAAGTCTCCAGTACATCTTAACTTAACTTCCATAAGATGCAGGGCACCTCAGCCCCAAGAGGCTCTTCTAGAGCCAACCATACTTATATCACACCTCAAAGCAGCACAAGATTTAGTTTAAGAATGCATAAGGCAGACACTGGTACCAAATGGAAGCAAAGCACATACAAAAGCTATTTGTTTCAAATAAAATGATAGTAGCATTAAAGTTGTTCTTGGCAAGGCTGTATGAGTTGATGGAGACACAGTTGGGTGTGCAGATTATAGAATCTTTGTGATAGAAAGGGAACGTAGAGAAGATTGTTCATCCTGTTTGTGGTAATGAATAGATTTCCTTTATCAAACTGGATGTGAATGTCTCTTGCAGCTTGACCTCAAACAGTTTGTCCTCAACAAAAACAAAAATTGCAGTAAAAACTCAGCAGGTCTGACAGCTTCTGTGGAGAGAAAGACAGAGTTAACGTTTCGAGTCTGTATGACTCTTCATCAGAACTGCCTCAGTTTGTCCTCAATTATTTATTAGGCTGCAGTCCCTCTTTCTGATTTAAACTTCCCTGCAGGGTAATTGCTCATGTGTGTAATAGATGTGTAATTTATACACAGTAGAAAAGATGGTGATTTAATGTTACCATATCAGTCCTGCCTCAAATGTATATTTACCAACTCTAAAATGGATGGTTCTTCCAACTTCTGCAGAAATACCATTGGAAAATTGAGTGTCAGTGAGAGAGGGCTAAAATGGGAGATTTTGGTGTGGTCTCAAACTTTGCTTTAAATTGCTGGATGTCTCTCACCATCAAGATAATGTTTCTGCTCTGGCCTACACTGGGTTTACTGTAAGGTCCAACTTCTGTCTCTGAACTGCTGCTCTTTTTTGTGATATTTAAAGTAACTTTGATCAGTTGAACAGTCCTTCCTTCATCACTGCTGTGATTGAGAATATTTAATCTCCTCCTTAGCCGATGTTTGACAGGTTATACTGGTTTTCCAGTTTCAGTCTTTTCCATGCCAGAAACTTACTGGCCTGGGCTGAAGAACAAACTCCTGCTACTTCTGGATTTTATGCTGTCCTTCAGCTTCACCATCATCTTTCTGATCCTGCAACTGACCCTGTAAACCACTTGCATCCTAACTGGTGAAAATACCTCCACTCTGTGTTCACTGATACTGTAGCCTCATAGCGCTTTTGGACTTCACTCACTTCACCTGCCCCTACACTTAGATAACAGCTCCTGATGCTCCATGTTGATCCTACTCTATTTATGTCATTATTACCCCATCAGAAGACCTCTGACTTTCACTATGGACTCCTTTCTGTTATATCCTTTTATTTCCTACAACCTGTTTAGGATCAGGTTTTTGTGTATCCTAATTTATATGTGTTATAGAGTTAATCTTCAGACAACTTTTCTTCGTGGAAACATTTAACTTTATTTACAAGACAACAGCAGCAACTATACGTGTGCATTAAACTCCATAACTAAAGAAGAATTCTCCCCTGTAGAGGTTCCCAATGCTGTTAACACATTGATTTACACAGATTATGTGATTTTATAACACAGGATTATTCTTAAAGCTACAGTCCTACATTTCCCAAAACTATAATTACTACATTCCTCCCCCTTTAACTTTTCTGTATATTTTGTATTTACAAGGATATTTATCTCATGGCATTACAATATTTACACAATTATAAGTTCAGTCTTTCAGGCGGTTTGCTGATCCGTGTGGTGCGTTGCAGCTCCATGACTTCAGATTCTTTTGTAGGAAACACATTCTCTGGAACCACATTTACATCGGGTACCTCATTAGGCAGTTCAGTGTCTTCCTTCCACTCTGATGGAGATATCAGGCCTGTCTGTCCTTGGTTGAGAATCTTCAACAGGAACCTCTGTTTCAGTAATGGTTACAGGTGGGACATCATTTCGTTGGGGTATCTCTCTTTTTCTTAAATGATCCACCTATTTACGGGTGATCCAGCCCTCTACTTCCACATGGTATGACAATGGTCCGGTCACTGAACTCACTTTACCAGGTAACCACTTCGGTCCTCCACTGAATTTCTTTACATATATTCCTTCTGCAACAGTAAATTGTCATTTACAGCTATGCAAATGATGAGTCACTTGTTGGTTCCCTTGGCTTTCCTCCACTTTCCCCTCCAAATTGGGAAATATCAGGCTGTCTTGTTTGAAGGCAGTGCCTCATCAGTAATTCTTCAGGTGTTGCTCCTGTCATATTGTGGGGGTTTGATCTGTAGTGAAATAGAAAATGAGCAAGTTTGGTCTCCAGCGAATCGCCTGTTAACTTTTTCATTCCCATCTTAAAAGTTTGCTTGCTCTTTCCGCCAGTCCATTTCATGACGGATGGAACGGTGCAGTCTTCACATAGTTGATACCGTTGAGGCTGATAAATCATTGGAACTCAGTGTTCGTAAATGTAGTGCCATTATTTAAGGCGATTACCTCTGGCAATCCGTGGATGGCGAAGCTCTGGCATAGCCTTTCTGTAGTAGTGCCTGACATTGGTGATTTTACCTCATAAACATCTAACCACTTGAAGTGAGCATCTATAATCAGTAGAAACATGGTTCCAAGACAAGGGCCGATGCAGTCAATGTGCAACCTCACCCAGGGTCTACCAGGCCACTCCCATGGGTCTAATGGGGCTGCCACCGGCTACTTTTGTAGTTGCTGACAATGCACACAGTGTTTTAGTACATTTTCAATATCGCCATCTATCCCTGGCCACCAAAGATAACTTTGCGCTATGGTCTTCATTCGGGAGATCCTTGGATGGGCACTGCATAGCTCTACTAAAAGTAAAGCTTCCCTGTGGAGGAACTACTACCCGTGCACCCCATAATAGAATACCATCTTGACTGCTCATCTCGTGTCTTCGGTTGAAAAACGGCTTTAATTCATCAGAGACTGGTTCCAGGGACCAACCATGTAACACTTGGTCTCTCACTTGAAACAGGACTGGATCACAATTAGTCCAGTTTCTTATCTGCCTAGAACAGACTGGCTAGGAATCTAGAAAATTCATCACAATATGAGTTCCAGTGGAACAGGGACATGTTTGTCGTTCTCTTGCAAAGGAAGGCGACTCAGGGTATTGGCATTTGCTATCTGAATCCCTGGTCTATGAACAAAGGTGTATGCATATGCTGCCAAAATTAGAGCCCATCTTTGTATTTTTGCGGAGGCTATGGGCAGTCTAGCCTTTTCCTCACTAAACAGACCCAAAAGTGGTTTGTGGCCTAATACTATCGTGAAATGTTGCCCGTGCACATATTGGTGGAAATTTTTTACACCAAAAATAATTGACAGGCCTTCCTTTTCGATCTGAGAATATCCTTTCTCAGCTGTGCTACATGTCCTGAATACATAGCCTATTGGGCTCTCTGTGCTGTCGTCCATCCTGTGAGATAGTACCGCTCCCACTCCATAGGGGGACACATGTACCAATTCCTCCATCTGGTCATAACAATCATAACAAATTTGAAGAGTGTAAGAGCTGTTTTACTTTCATGAAGGCTTCTTTTTGAGGTGCCTTCCAAAATCAAACTGTTTTTTCCTTAGCAGTAAATGTAGAGGGGCCAGAACTGTGGATAAATTTGATAGAAATCACCCATAATAATTTATCATCCCTAAAAATGAATAAAGTTCAGAGGTGTTCTTGGGTGCCGGTCCTTCTCTTATTGCTTTACCCTTCTCTTCAACCGGGTGTAACCCTTGGGCATCTACCCAGTGGCCCAAATAAATGACTTCATTTGCTTGAAAAGTACATTTTTCCTTCTTCAGGCGCACTCCTGCTTCTAAAAATCATTTGAGAACTTCTTCTAGGTTAGCCAAGTATTCTTCTTCTGTGAATCCTATTATCAGCACATCATCCAGTTAGACCACAGCCTGAAGTAGTCCGTGCAGTAAGCTCTCCATTGTCCTCTGAAAAATGGCAGAGGCTGAGGAAACACCGAAGGGCAGGCATGTATATTGGTATAACCCTTTGTGGGTATTTATGGTGAAGAATTCCCGGAAGGAATCATCCAGCTCCAGTTGCTGATATGTGTGACTCATGTCAAGCTTTGTATACGTTGTCCCTCCTGCTAGTTTGGCACATAGGTCTTTAATCTTGAGAATAGGATACCTGTCCAGTTTGGCTGCTCTGTTGACCTTTAGTTTATAGTCCTCACAGATCTGGACGGTCTGGTCTGGTTTAAGGACAGGGACAATGGGTGCTGCCCACCCTGAGAACTGAACCGCTTTTATGACACCCAGTGTCTCTAGCTGGTTCAGCTCAGCGTCAACTTTCTTTCTCAGGGTGTATGGCACCAGTCTTGCTTTCAAGAAGTGAGGGGTTGCTTCTGAGTCCACGTAAATCTTGGCCTGTAGGCCTTGGATTTTTCTCAGTTCATCCTTGAAGACGATGTATTATGTTTTTAGTAGCTCTGGTAGGCCACCTGCTCTCAACTGGAAGATTTCAGACCAGTTTGATTTAATCTCCTTTAACCAATCACACCCTAGAAAGCTTGGCTCTTCACCTTCTACCACCATCACTGGTAGCTGTGCTGATTGGTGTCTATAACGAACAATTGCTCTGGTGATGCCTTTTACTTGGATTTCTTCGCCTGTGTACGTTTTCAACTTGGCAGATCTTTGTTCCAAATATAATTGTTGATCACCTTTATTTAAATATCTGAAGTGTGTTCTCCTATTACAATGGTAGAAGCACCCATGTAAACCATTTTTAATGGTTTACCGTTCACTTGCACTGTAACAAATATTGGCTCTGTCTTCCCAAAAGTCAGAATTGGTTGTTTCTGGCTCTTCTACACTATAGATTTCATTGGACTACATTTGTTGTTTGGAGGCCTGTTTGAATCTCTCTTTGCACTGTCTCATTATATGGCCACTTCCATGACAAAAATAACATTCTACTTTTTAAAATGACCAATCGCTAGAAGACTGATTGTTTCCACGTCAATGAAAATTATTTTTCAATTTAGTTGCTAAGCTGTTTCCTCTCATTTTTCGGTTAGCAGGGGCTGTTTCCCGCTTCACGGCTTTTCGCGCCACTTTCAGCTGACTATTCTCGCCAAGCTCGGAGAATGGCGCCATTTTATGCCCCTTGAATTGCTTGTGAATCCCTTACAGCACTTTCCATCACCAGCACTAATTCTAACGCTTCTTAAAATCAAGGTTCACTTTAGCCAGCAATCTTCACTGAATACTGTCTTCCTGCATGCCACATACTAAACCATCTCTAAGCATGTCATTCAGGGTTTCACCGAAATCACAATATTCCATTAGTTGTTTTAATTTTGCCACGTAGGTAACAATTGTCTCCCCGAGAGCTCTATTCTGTGAACCTGAACCTCTGCATTGTGATTGAGGGCTTGGGTTGAAAATGTCCCTTAAAGAGGTCTACTAATTCACTGAAAGCCTTCGAATCTGGGGCACTGGGGGCCGTCAAGCTTCAAATTAAACTGTAGGTCTTGCTCCCACAAATACTCAGGAGAATTGCTCTCCTCTTTTCCTCCCCCCGTGATTTAGTTTGCTTGAAAGAAGAATGCAAGATGTTCTAATTATTGAGACCAGTCATCTGTGGCTGGCTCAAAGGGATCAATTCCACAGGGATCAAACTGTGGCATTTTGGATGAGTATATCTTCTTTTATTGTTAACGAACTTAGATACTTATAATTGCTGGGCGAGATACAGCACCTAATCTGATTTATCCTCGTTGCCAGTTTGTTGTAGAGTTGATCTTCAGACAATTTTTCTTAATGAAAACAATTAACTTTATTTGCAAGACAACAGCAGCAACTACACGTGGCCATCAAACTCCATAACTAAAGAAGAATTCTCCTGTAGAGGGTCCCCACACTGCTAACACATTGGTTTACACAGATCTTGTGACCTTACAGCACAGGATTATTCTTAATTTCCCAAAACTATAATTACTACATCATGTAACCAGACCAAGTAACTTGTGCTTTCCATGTCCATTTGTGTGTGCATTTTGGCTACCACACTGGACCTGAGTCCATCTATCTACTTTTCTTTACTCCTCTTGACCCCTCTCTTCTATTGTCATACTGCCCTTCACATCTCCCCTCTCTGGTATTCTGCTTTCCCAATTCCCTACCCCAACCCTTCAGTACTCCTTGACCTTCATGCTCTCTAGCCATTGCTCCAGGTTTGACTCCGTTTTAGAGAAGTCTACAACTTCTCTCTGTGCCTCTCTCAGCATCCTCCAAAGGGCTTATCGAGGCATTCAGTGCTGACTGATTATGAGCTGCATCCCCTGTTGTTTCATCTCACTCTCTCTTAGACCTACCCACCCAGTGCACTCACTGGGGGCTAATCTTGCCAATCCCCTTCCTATTCAACTCACCCTCCCACTGCTGACTCTGCGGGCTCTGCCAATAAATCAGCTCTCACCACCCCTCTCCGTATCTCCCTCCAGAATATCTATTCACTTGTGACGAGGCCCTTGCCATTAGTGAACTTACTGTGAATGATTGCATCTACATCATAGCCTTAATGGAAACCTGGCAGAGGAGTAATTACACCTTTCCCTTAATGAAGCCTCTCCGCCTGGCTACATCTTCCACCAGTTGTCTTGTCAACACCATCACAGTGATAGAGTGGTGCTTATCACCATATCACATCTTGGCCTGACTCTCTACTTCTCTGGCACTTTCTCCTCCTTTGAGCATCTCACCTTGTTCCACCCCTCCCACCTCTCATTTCAAATCATCATTCTTTACCACCCTTCCAAACAGTATAGAAATTTTCTTACCAAGATATCTTCACTGCTTTCCTCCCTCAGCTGCTGTATTGAATGGCTTCTCATCCTTGGTGTTGTTGGCCTCAATCTCAACTCATTACGTCTTCTCGCCTGAGTTCACTGTCCTGTTATCCTCCCTAAGTCTCTCCCTCCATGTAAACTCCCCAATCCATATTCATGGCCACCCCCTTGACCTTGCCATCTCATGTGGACTTGCTAGTCCCATCGTTTCAATAACAGATAAACCCATTTCCGATCATTTCCAGGTATCACTCACCACCTACATGCCCTTCCACATCCCAGCCGTACTTCCTTCTGTATTTTCCCAAGGAAAAAAAATCTCCCAATTCACAATTGCACTTTCAAAATCCCAACTGTCTAGCCTTTAGCCCTCTGTTCACCACAAAACTCCTTCAGCTCCTGATTTGCACAACCTCACCTCCACTTTTGATGTGCTCATCACCAACAAAACCATTACTTTTTCACACTGTCCATTCCCTTGGTACAGCCCTTATTGCTTAAGGGACACACACTTGGGAAGATATACAGGGGTGTAGCCATCCACCGCCAGAACTGGCTGGTCCTCAGAAAGCACTATCAGGTCCTGTTCTCATCTGCTGAAAATACTCGCTAGTCTGGGATCATTCTGGAATGCAAAGAAGATTTTGGGTAGCTTTTCTCTACTGCAAACTACCTTCATAAACCCCTCTCCCCTGTCTCCTTCACCCTCCCCTCACCTCTAACGATAAGTGCAAGGAGCTCTTGGATTTCTTTGTCACAAAAATTGAGAGCAATCAGCTGCCTCTGCCATGTTCCTCTCTCCACTAGATCCACCTAGCAAGAATTCCTCAAAAGTTCCCCCTGCCCTAGCCCTGAACCTGCATCTTTCTCCAGTTTCTCTCCCATCTCCTGTCATGACTTCTCCAAGCTCATCTTGTCCCTATCTCAGCTCATCTGCTGCTGAAACCCTTATTCATGCCGTTGTTATCTCTAGACTTAGGTTTTCCAATGTACTGCTGGCTAATACCCCATATTCTCCAGACCCCATGAAGTCTCATGGCATCAGGTCAAATATGGCAAAGAAACCTCCTGCTGATTACCATTCACCACCCTCCCTCGGCTGATAAATCAGTGCTCCTACATGTTGAACATCATTTGCAGGAAGCACTCAGGGTGGCAAGGTGCGCAGAATGTACTCTGGGTGGGTCACTTCAATGTCCATCACCAAGAGTGGCTCGGTAGCACCACAACTGACCGAGTTGGTTGAGTCCCAAAGGACATAGCTGCTAGACTGGGTCTGCGGCAGGTGGTGAGGGAACCAACAAGAGAGAAAAACATACTTGACCTCATCCTCATCGATCTGCCTTTCACAGATGCATCTGTCCATGACTTTATCTGTGAGAGTGACTGAATTCCTGTTTTCACACTGAGGATACCCTCCATCGAGTGGTGTGGCACTACCGCCGTGCTAAGCAGGATAGATTTCGAACAGATCTAACAGCTCAGAACTGGGCTTCCATGAGGTGCTGTGGGCCATCAGCAACACCAGAATTGTACTCGAACATAATCTGTACCCTCATGGTCCAGCATATCCCCCACTCTACCATTACCAGCAAGCCGAGGGATCAGCTCTGATTCAATGAAGAGTGCAGGAGGGCATGCCAGGAGTAGCACCAGGCATACCTAAAAATAGGTGCCAACCTGGTGAAACCACAACACAGCACTACTTGCATGCCAAACAGCATAAGTAGCAAGTGATAGACAGAGCTAAGCAATTCCACAACCAATGGATCATTTCTAAGCTCTGCAGTCCTGGTACATCTGGCCGTGAATGGTGGTGGACAATTAAACAACTGATTGGAGGTGGAGGCTCCACAAATACCCCCATCCTCAATGATGGAGGAGCTCAGCACATTAGTGCAAAAGATAAGGCTGAAGCATTTGCAACAATCTTCAGCCAGAAATGCCGAGTGAATGATCCATCTCGGCCTCCTCCGGAGGTCCCCAGCATCACAGATGCCAGTCTTCAACCAATTCGATTCACTCCATGTGACATCAAGAAACGGCTGAAGGAACTGGATATTGCAAAGGCTATGGGCCCTGACAATATTCCGGCAATAGTACTGAAGACCTGTGCTCCAAAGCTTGCCATTCCCCTAGCCAAGCTGTTCCAGTACAGCTACAACACTGGCACCTGCCCAGCAATGTGGAAAATTGCCCAGGTATGTCCTGTACACAAAAAGCAGGAGAAATCCAACCCAGCCAATTACTGCCCCATCTGTCTACTCTTGAATATTCAGTAAAGTGATGGAAGGCATCATCAACAGTGCTATCAAGTGGCACTTGCTTAGCAATAACTTGCTCACTGGTGCTTAGTTTGGGTATTGCCACAGCTCCTGATCTCATTACAGATTTGGTTCAAACATGGGCAAAAGAACTGAACTCCAGAGGTGAAGTGAGAGTGACTGCCTTTGTCATCAAGGGCCTATTTCACTGAGTGTGGCATCAAGGAGCCTGAGCAAAACTGGAGTCAATGGGAATCCGGGGGAAAACTCTGCACCGGTTTGTGTCATACCTAGCAAAAAGGAAGACGGTTGTGGTTGTGGGAGGTCAAGAGCAAGTGAGAGGCTAGGAATCATGCAATGAGTGACTCACCTCCTGACTCCCCAAAGTCTATCCACCATCTACAAAGCACAAGTCAGAAGTGTAATGGAATACTCCCCACTTGCCTGGATGAGTGCAGCTTCCACAACACTCAAGAAACTTGACACCAGCCTGGACAAAGCAGTCTGCTTGATTGGCACCACATCCATAAACGTTCACTCCCTCCACCACCGACGCACAATAGCAGCAGTGTGTATCATCTACAAGATGCACTGCAGGAATTCACCAAGGCTCCTTCGACAGCACCTGCCAAACCCATGACCATAATCATCTAGAAGGACAAGGCCAGCAGATAGATGGGAAAACCACCTCCTGGAAGTTCCCTTCCAAGCAACTCACCGTCCTGACTTGGAAATATATCACTGTTCCTTCATTGTCACTGGGTCAAAATCCTGGAACTCCCTTCCCAACAGCACTGTGAGTGTGCCTACACCACATGGACTGCAGCGGTTCAAGAAGGCAGCTCAACATCATCTTCTCAAGGGCAATTAGGGATGGGCAATAAATGCTGGCCCAGCCAGCGAAGCCCACATCCTATGAATGAATTAAAAAAAAACACCCACAGTGCTCTTAGGGAGGGAGTCCTGCTGCATTTGGACGTGGGCTGCTTCAGTATCTGAGAAGTCGCGAATGGTGCTGAACATTGTGCTGTCATCAGTGAACTTCCCCACTTCTGACCATATGATGGAAGGAAGGTCATTGATGAAGCAGCTGAAGATGGTTGGGCCTAGGACACTACCCTGAGGAACTCCTGCAGTGAATTCCTGGAGCTGAGATGACTGACCTCCAACAACCACAGCCACCTTCCTTTGTGCTAGGTATGATTCCAACCAGCGGAAAGTTTTCCCCCTGATTCCCATTGACCCCAGTTTTGCTAGGGCTCCTTGATGCCACATGGTCAAATGCTGACTTGATGTCAAGGGCAGTCGATCTTGCCTCACCTCAGGAGTTCAGCTCTCTTGTCCATGTTTGAACCAAGCCAGATCAGGAGCTGGGCGGCCCTGGCGGAATCCAAACTGGGCGTCAATGAGCACGTTATTGCTAAGCAAGTGTCACTTCACAGCACTGTTGATGACCCCTTCCATCATTTTACTGATGATGGAGAGTGGAAAGATGGGGTGGTAATTGGCTGGTTTGGATTGTCCTGCATTTTGCACACAGGACATACCTGGGAAATTGTCCATATAGCCGGGTAGATGCCAGTGTTGTAGCTGTACTGAAATAGATTGGCTTGGGGCGCAGCGAGTTCTGGAGCACAAGTCTTCAGTACTGTTGCCAGGATATTGTCTGGGCCCATAGCCTTTGCAGTATCCAGTGCCTTCAGTCATTTCTTGAAATCATGCGGAGTGAATCAAATTGGCTGAAGACTGGCATCCGTGATGCTGGGGACCTCTGGAGGAGGCCGAGATGGATCATCCATTCGGCACTTCTGGCTGAAGATTGTAGCAAATGGCTCTGCCTTATCTTTTGCACTGATGTGCTGGGCTCCCCCATCATTGAGGGTGAGGATATTTGTGGAGCTTCCTCCTCCAGTCGTTGTTTAATTGTTCACCACCATTTACCACTGGATGTGGCAGGACTGCAGAGCTTAGATCTGATCTGTTGGTTATGGGATCGCTTAGCTCTGTCTATCGCTTGCTATTTATACTGTTTGGCATGCAAGCTGTCCTGTGTTACAGCTTCACCAAATGACACCTCACTTATTGGTATTCCTAGTGATGATCCTGGCATGCCCTCCTGCATTCTTCATTGAACCAGAGTTGATCCCCTGGCTTGATGGTAATGGTAGAGTGGGGATATGCCAGGTCATGAGATTACAGATTGTGTTTGAGTACAATTCTGCTGCTACTGATGGCCCACAGCGCCTCATGGATGCCCAGTCTTGACTTGCTAGACCTGTTCAAAATCTATCCCATTTAGCATGATGGTAGTGCCACACAACACAATGGAGGGTATCCGCAATGTGAAGGTTGGACTTCATCTCCACAATGACTGTGTCAGTGGTCACTCCTACTGATACTGTCATGGACAGATTCATCTGCGGCAGGCAGGTTGGTGAGGATGAGATCAAGTACGTTTTTCCCTCACCAACTGCCACAGTCCCAGTCTAGCAGCTATGTAATTTAGGACTCGGCCAGCTCAGTCAGCAATGGTGCTACCAAGCCAATCTTGATGATGGACATTGAAGCCCCCACCCAGAGAACATTTGGTGCCTTTGCCACCCTCGGTGCTTCTTCCAAGTGGTGTTCAACGTGGAGGAGCATTGATTCATCAGCTGAGGGAGGGTGGTGTGTGGTAATCAGAAGGAGGTTTCGTTGCCCATGTTTAACCTAATGCACGAGACATCATGGGGTCCGGAGTCAATGTTGAGGACTCGTAGGGCAACTCCCTCCCGACTGTATACCACTGTGCCATCACCTCTGCTGGGCCTGCCCTGCCAGTGGGACAGGACATACCCAGGGATGATGATGGTGATGTCTGGGGCATTATCTGTAAGGTATGATTCCGTGAGGATGACTCTGTCAGGCTGTTGCTTGACTAGTCTGTGAGACAGCTCTCCCAATTTTGGCACTAGTCCCCAGATGTTAGTAATAAGGACTTTGCAGGATCAACAGGGCTGTGATTGCCGTTGTCTTTTCTGGCGCCTAGGTCGATGCCAGGTGGTCCGTCCAGCTTCATTCCTTTTTTGTGACTTTGAAGCGGTTTGTTACAACTGAGTGGCTTGCTAGGCCATTTCAACAGTCAACCACATTGCTGTGGGCCTAGAGTCATGTGTAGGCCAGACCAGGTAAGGACGACAGATTTCCTTCCCTAAAGGACATTAGTGAACCAGATGGGTTTTTACAACAATCTATCGATAATGGCTTCGTGGTCATCATCAGACTTTTTATTCCAGATTTTTATTGAATTTAAATTCTACCATCTCCCTTGGCAGTCCAAAGAGCATTACCCTGGGTCTCTGGATTACTAGACTAGCAACAATACCACTAAGCCATCACCTTCCCCTAACCTACGCCATATGGACTGTTGCGATTCAAGAAGGCAGCTCATCACCACCTTCACAAGGGCAATTAGGGATGGGCAATAAATGCTGGCCTAGCTAGCGAGGCCCATATCCCATGAATGAATAAAAAAAAGCATACTACCCTCTGTAAACTTGAAGTCACCCAAAACTCTGCTGCAGGTGTTTTAACTCACACCAAATCCCATTCGTATATCAACACTGTGCTTGGCTCCTGGTAAAGCAATGCTTTCATTTTAAGATTCTTGTTTCAAAACAGTCCACGGTTTCCTGCCTCCTTATCTCTATAATCTCATCCAGCCTGATAACCCTCCAAAATATCTGAGCTAATCTAATTCCGGCCTCTTGAGGATCCCTGATATTAATTGCACCACCTTTGATGGCAGTTGCCTAGGCTCTACGCTCTGGAATTCCCTCCCCACACCTCTCTACCGATCTACCTCACATTCTTCCTTTAAGGTACTTCCCTCCCTACAGCTCTGCCTTGGTTTCCTCCTTAAAACCTACTTATTAAAACTTATTAAAACCTACTTCTTTACCAAAGCTTTTGGGCATCTAACCAAATATCTCCCTAAGTGGCTCAGTGTCATATTTTGTTTTGCAATGCTCCTGTGGAGAGCCTTGGGAAGTTTGATCACATTAGAAGTGTTATATAAATGCAAGTTGTTGTTGTTGAAGGATCTCTGCTCCATTTGCCATCTATGTCAGCCCAACTGACAGCGCAAAATTGGGTGAAACACGGCAGGAAATCTAAACCTAGATGTTGGCATCTATTCAACCATGGAGAGCATCACCATCAAGCCCAGTTTTATCCTTCAATCCATCTCTAGACATGCACATTTTTCAGCAGTTACCATTTGATAATGATCAGTAGTGAGAATTCTAGCTGATTTCCTCCTCCCTGGCTTACTGCTTCCAAGACCACTTCCTGAGACCAGCCAAACTTGCATTTAACCACTTGAGCTGCTGGCGGGGGGGTGGGGGGGGGGGGCAAAAAAAAATCAAGTGTCATTTTTGTTTGAAATTAAGTTGTCATTAGACCCTGCTGAAGTTATAGAGGGCAAAATTATAAAATGCACATATCTCCAAGAACAGAGAAATGACCGTCCAATGTATGCTCCTCATTTTGTGTTGCAAACTCCCTGTCTTTTATCCTTGTCGAATTAGCCAAGCGTTTATTTTAAAGAGAATACCTTGTTACTCCAGTTGTTGAAAGCTGCCAAAGTGTCCATAAGATTAATGAAGACCAGAACAATAATTTATTTTCTGGAATTTGGAAAGTAAAAAAACTCTGAAAGAATGTGTTTGTTAATTAAACCACCTTCTGAAGGGCAATTAGGGATGGGCAATCAATGCTCGCCTAGCCAGCGACGCCCACATGAAGGAATAAAAAAAAAGGAAGGGAAGGAAAAAATGATAAAAGCAGGAGTCATACGGACGCGAAACGTTAACTCTGTCTTTCCCTCCACAGATGCTGTCAGACCTGCTGAGTTTTTCCAGCAATTTTTGTTTTTGTTAAGGAAAAAATGATAACTGCTTTGGCTACATCAGCATTATATTGTAGAAAATCGAATAATAAATCACTGCGGTAGCAAATAATGTGTTTTTGAAAAATATTAATTTTGTAAAACTCATCGGTGTTTTATAACAGGTTTAAAAGGCAAATCAAACAAGACACCTTTCCCGGTACGACACGGTGCACAGCCGTTTATATTTCTGCACAACAATTACAATGCCGTGAATACTGCAAACTGCTCGGCCATTTCTTACTTCTGCTGCTGTAAGCATTAAAAATACAGTAAAATGTTTAATGGCATTCTGTGCTTGCCTGCCCGAGTGATATTTCTTTGCATTACTTCTCTCACCTTTGTCTTCGTTCCCGGAAGCCACACGGTGGCGTTGTCTGAATAAACAGAGGAAGTAATGAAAGTCACCAACTGTCTATATATTGGACCAGCATGTGCTCCTCTAACGTTGAGGGTTTTGCCTCGCAGTTCACAGCAAATCGTTTATTAAGTATGTGAGTGGCACAGAAGCAGTTCGACATACTTTAGGCCAAGCTTTCAAAATAAACTTTTAAGACAATCATTCATACCTGACCCTTAAATAAGTCAAGAAGTTAGTTATTTAAAACGCCTTTTCAGTGAATGTATTTAGCGAATGTGTGTTGCAATTTCAGTTACTTCGTTTCTATTGTATTCCTATTTCAGGCCAATAACATCGATTAAAATTAATATGCGAATAAAGAAAACATGAAGGGAATATTTTATTTACTGGGCCGAGGCTCAATGTTTTTACACACATGTATACCAACAATGATGCATGCCCATTGGACTTTTTTGAAAAGATTCTTCTCCATAATTGCTTTTCATGACATTAAAGAATCAGTTCCGGAATCATAGTTCAGGACGAATATTTTATTACAAACAATCGCTTCACTAATTCGGCATAACATATGGAGCGTGTTTATTTGAAATTGTCAATAGCCACCACAGGATGTACTTATACCTTCTAGATCTGTTTGGCGTGGAGCCAAGTAACCAGAAGGTCACGTTGAGGACTAGCGGCTGTGGCGACAGATGCGTTTCCCTTTCACCCCTAAGAAAGCTCGTCTGTATGAGCTCTCTGGCGACCTTCAAAACATTGAGAGCTCTAGCTAAAGGCTCCTCAGACCTCGAAACGGCTTACACCTACTACCTCCGGCGTGGGCTGGAGCAGTCTAATTGAAATAAAACCTGATTCAGGATGCAAAGTAATCGAGACATAAGACTGGAACTTTCGTACCTTGTCTGTTTTCAGACAGTGCGTGGCCAATAAGTTTTTAAAAGAAGCTTCAAGGCTTCTTTGTCAAAAGATTCTTTCCCAACACAGGCAATCGTAATAGTTTGTAAAAATAACTGAAAGACAAACCAGATGTAGGTGTGCTGTGTCGAAGTTCAGGAAATCGATAAGATTAAGTTGCTATCACAATTGTTTCGCTAACCACATGAAACAAACCAAAGCAGGTCAAGCGGCAGTATTGTTTAGAACACAAGTTTAGTTTTATGAATAGTCCTGCTTTTGTTTATTTAAATGAAACCGAAAGTACAAAACGACCCCAACATTCACTGGTTTCACAGTTGTCCCCGCTCATCTCACGCCAATAGTTGTCCCATCGTTGACATTGTGATCGTGATGGCAGACCTGAGGATATAAACGCTAATGCTCATGCTCCGATTCTCCGCCGACTTTAACGATTATGTCTATTTAGAGGTACAGAATCCTGTGTATTAACTGGAACCAATCCAATTAAAAACAAATGCTCGAGTTGTTACTGAGCGAAACTCTCAGAAACTTATGGACGTTTGCAAAGCAATAGTCCAAACCGGTAGCTTTGCTCTTTTATGTTTATCTAGCGCTCTCTGATTTAAATCTTATGGTGATGCTGAAAAGAACAGGCTTTTGATAGTTTACAAGTTATTTTAATTTTACAATATTATCTCAAATATGATTATCTTATGGGACCTACAGGCTGTAATTGCCTAATGTCATTTTAACCTTCAATTGTAAACCAAAAGTGCACCACAGTTCGATTGAACTTTCTGCCAAGTTCTGTGAGACTTTTCATTTACTCAATGTTCTTTGATATTACAGTCGGTTAGGACGGGTAGTGCAGACCCGTCTTACACTCACCCCATGTTGCACATTATTTATCTGGCCAGCTTTTTTGTTGGTAACACACAAGGTCTTGGAACTCAAAAATAGTTGCAATGCGGCTTACCCGTTAACGTATCCTGTGCGACCATGCTTACATAAACCGTGGGCTTGGCCAGTGATAGGCGTCCTGGGAAAAAATCTGCAAATCTCTTCATGTTGGGTTTTAATTTTAAAGCGTCGAAGATCTAAGTGCCAGTTAACTCCCTTTTAATTTTTGAGCTGCTTCCTTCTAGATTGGGTTTAAATGGTTAAATGGTTAAACCCCTTCCCCATTAATAATTGTAGAGGTTAATTTCCACAGTACAACTGATGATCTACTAAATGATTCACACAAGTGCAGGAATGAGTTTCCCTTGGAAATGCTGGAGTTTAGTTCAAAGTTTATGCTGGAGCTGCCACTGGAATGCAGTTAAATCGACTTTCAATCCATTCTAATTTCTATCATATTTACGAAGAGCTTTAGAACTAATGCTGCTTCTGCTGCTGTGACTGCGTTAAGCTTTTTACAAAGGTTTTAAACAGCAATTAATTGTCCCCGTGGATTTAATATTGAAGATAACACAATTTTAAGTGAAAAGTCTTGCAAGAAGGAAACGATACCACGTGTAATCTCATCAAGATACAAATGCAGTCTGAAAGTAAATACCCCTATGATAACATTAAAATAAAATGGCTTGTGCGTTTCCAAGTTATGAATTGTTTCCTTTGGAATCTAACTAAAGTACAAACATAAATACAGAGTTAAATTCACTGTTGCTACTAAAGAGGTGTGCAAGCTGGGCAGTTGCTCCTTTCTCACTTTTAAGTGAGTATGGAATCCTTTTTGGAAGTTTATTCAATGCTGGACTCTCCTATGCCAGTTTCACCCTGACTGGACCCCTTCACTGCCCCCTCCCCTTCACGTGATCGAGAAGACATGCGCACAACCCGGTCTTGAAAAAAAAGCACATCTGCATTTTTCACTGACGTAAGTACGCTCTCCAGCTCACATCGCCAGATTGCAAGTCTAAACTTGGCTGAAGGCCGGTAGTCAGATCGGGGCTGTTTCATATACTTTGTTGTATTGCCTGCCTTACTTTTCCAACTGTCCTATAGAGCTTTGTACGAGCCCAGCTGCCCTGGAGAGAGGAGTCAGTTGGGGGGGGGGGGGGGAAGAAATCTATGTTGCTTGGTGGTGGCTGATGGCATCCCAGTTTCTGCCAAGTCAGTAACTTCAGTAAGCTCCCCCCCCCCCCCCTCCCACCTCCCCCCCACCCCCCTCCAAACTGCAGGATTCTGTTCTGGATGAAAATAACTTGTGGTTTCGAGAGAGTAGAATTGATTGGTACGGATCGCCAGTGTGCACGGTCTATTGTTTGAAAGCTGCACTTAAACCCGTCCCAGAATGAAGATGAAAACGGTAAAGGCTACTAGTAACATTTTCCCGACCCTTTTGTTTATTTTAAAGTGTCGGTTTACTGCTAAAGCTCACTGCAAGTTGTATTGTGACTGAGTGAGACTGGACACTGAGGCAGTTTCAGTGAATTCATTCTGTTTTTATTGCTGCAAATGGACTGCACTGAAGGAATCGTTTGGGTTTTTTTTTTGAGATTAGATGTTTGAAACCCTAATTCAGCAGAACCTCCCCTCGTGCATTCTAAAGTAAGGTAGTTCCATTTCTTGTATGATTTTAAGATAGTAACAAAAGCTGTGCAGAATAGTGTTCTTTGATTTAATCTGCACCTCGTGTGATTTGTGAGGGGATTTTTAAGGATGTGTCGATCCAGTTAATCGAATGTTGTGTGTGATTGTATAGGAAGCAATGTATATATATAAATCTTTTTAAAAATCGAAGCAAGGCATAAAAGTGTGCAAGAAGGCACAGGCTTTCCAATTCTTTCATTGTTGTAGAGACGCTTGTTTTTATTTGAGCTGCCGGTGTAATGTATTTGGGCCAAATGCCAACTGTCTGGGTCACACGCGTTTTATCCAAATAGATTTAGTGCTGCTGTCTGGGAATGGGCTGCCGAATGTTACTTTATATTGATTGTACGAAGCCTATTCGATTTCCTCCTCATATATGAAAAGTTTTAATTTTCCCTTATTTTTGACATTGAAATGCTGACGTTGAACAACCAGCTGTGTGCTGTGTTTTTGTAGTGTCTAGCCTTTTCGTAGCTCCTTCACTGAAAAATTTGGGATTGTCCAGCAGAAATCTGACAGCTCCTGGAAAATTTACTCGGTACGGCGCAGGAAATTCAGCACAGGTTATAAAGCCAAACCTGACTGGTGACGTTTGCAAAGTTTGGTTTTCTACTCCAAATCGGTCCACGGTGCGATTTCTGCCCCGAATTTGATTAAGGGAAATGTTCGTGTTCTGCATTGCATCACTTCTATATTTTTTTACAGAAAGTCAAATGCTTTTTCGCGGCAGAATTGCGACGGTAGCTGGGGCCGTATCATTTCTTTCCCCACTGAGATGATAACCATTCAATACAAGGAGCAGGTCTGCAACTTCTTTTCAGCGGGGAACCGCAGACTTTATATCTTTCGTATGAGCTGCTGCCCCTCCCCCTTCACTTCCCTAGCAACATACACATGCCACTTGTACCAGGCGAGCCCTATCGGTTTAGAGGTTTATGGTGCGCGCTTATCTTAAACCTCAAACCGTGTCACCTTTTCTGTTCCGAGGGACACCCACTGATCACGGACTCTTGCATGCACTTGGATATAATGTGACTTCTGTGTGCCGGCGAACCTTTTGTTTCCACTTAGTCATTGTTGACTACTGTGTTACAACCCCTGGCTCACTGGGCTGGGAGAAACATTTTACCAAAGTAGAAAAGCGTGTATTTCGGTGCTTTGGAATAAATTATTCTAAGTGTAAATTCATGCTCCACTTCCTCTGTTTCGCTAACCCGCCATATGTTTTTGCACTGATTTATGTGAAAGCAATGTCATTCGGAGCCGCCAATCTATTTCGTTTTCAGTCGAAGACTTACCCAGCTGTTATGACGTGCCAAGAAAGTGTAATCGCGAAACGTCAGTCCGCAGTGCTCGCCCTTCCCACCTCTCGCCTGCTCCCTTTTTCAAAATATTTGATTTGAAATTAAGGCTGTGTAGAATCTCTGCTTGTTTTGGCGTCAGGCAGGCTTCGGTGTCGGCTGGGCGAGACTCCCCAATTTATTCTCCCGCTTCTACTGTGAAGTGGTGCTGACTCTCGCCGCCTTGTGTGTCTTCCCCTCTTGAGCTCATTCTAGCTCTTGCCTTGCCAGGGTCCTGCCCGTTGCCGGAGTTCTCGCTCAGGACGTTACCGGTGTTTTCCTTTCTCTTTGTACCGGGGAGCGGCCGCCTCGAGTGGACTGTATGAGGCTCCAGAGCCGGTCATGGTTCTAGCTGTGCTGTCCGTTCTCCTGCTGCTGCTCCACACCTCTAGGACCACACTTTGTCCTCTTGTGGTTCCCTCCCTCTCCCCGTTTTTAAAAAACTTTCCACCTTTCCTTTGTTTTGCCTTAGAAAGACTTGCATTTATATAGTGTCTTTCCCATCCCCGGAGGTATCAAACACTTTACAACCAGTGGTGTACTTTTGAAGTGCAGTAACTGTCGGACACATTGCTCTCTCATTATCCTCTCTATTGCTCGGACCGGGTCTACCTATTCCTTTCACCGGTTCTCCCTCTTCCTTTGCTGCTCTCCCTCACTCGGTGGCCTCTGCTCTCCCCATTTCTTTGTTATTATTTCCCTCTTTCTGTTTGTTTTGCAATTTTCCCATCTCCTCCATTTCTTTCTTCAGTTCCCCATTACTCCTCATCCTCCTGCTCTTCGGCCATTTGTTTCTCTGTGCTTTGCTCCTTCCTTGCTTATCTTCCTTGTTCTTGCACTGCTCCAACCCCCCCCCCCCCCCCGCCCACTTCGCACCTTCCAGTGCTCTGCCTCCTTTTGAACAACTTGTATTTGTATAGCAACTTTAACATTGGTAAATGTCCCAGTGCCTCCACTTCCCATTTCTCCTCATTTCCCCTTTCCCTTTATTCATCTCCCACACCCACATTTTCCATCCCTTCTCCCCTCTTACTCCTCCTCCCTCCCCTCTCCTCCTCTTCCCTCTCCTTCCTCCTACAGCTCATCCAGTCCTCTTCCCATCTCCTCGCCCTTCAATCCTTTGCCTCCTCCTCCTCTTCTGCCGACTCCAACCTCCAAATCTCCCCTCCCATCTTCCTGTCTAATCTTAACCCCTCTTAGTTCTCCATCTGACTTCCATCTCGGTTACCTTTCAATCCCTCACCTACCCCTCCCAATCTCCTTTATAACTCCTCTTTCATTCATCCTTCTTCATCTCCCTTGTTGTTGCAATCCCTCTGCACTCTTCTTCCCTTTTGTTCTCTCAACTCTCCCTTCCTACTCCTCTCCCATTCATTCATTCCATCCCCTCTTGCCTTTCCTTCCTCCTCTTTCCCTCCACTGCTCCTCCTTGATTCTTCCCTCCCCTCTTTCCCAGGCTCCTGGACTGCCTGCCTCCCCCCCCTCTTCATCCACTCATCCCTTCTTTTCCTTTATCTTCACCTTTCCTTCATCCTACCCTCCCTCCCTCATCTATCCTCTCCCCTCCTCCAATCTCATCTCTTCTTCCATCCCTTCCTCCTCCCCATCCTCCCCCTCCATGCACCCCTTCTTCCCTAATGTCCTCTTTTCCACCCCATTCTTCTCCGCTTCTTCCATTCCTTATTCCTGATCTCTCCTTCACTACTACATCCCTCCTTTCCTCCACATTCCTTCCTCCATGCACCCTCCTCCCTGCTTCCATCTGGCACTCTTGCTGCATGCAGACCATTAGTGGGAAGGTAATGACTCTGCTGGCTTTGATCGGTGGTCACATTCCCAGTGGATTGGCTGGATGATAGGGTTCCATCCAGCAGGAGATGAGAGAGAGGATTTGGGCAGCTCAACTTTTCCACATGGAGCCTCATTCCTCACATGGAGCCTCACCCTCCACATGGAGACTCACTCCTCACATAGAGATTCATTCCTCATACAGAGCTTCACTCTTCACATGGAGACACACGCTCCACATGGAGACTCACTCATCACATGGAGCCTCACTCCCCACATGGAGACTCACTCCCCACATGGAGGCTCACCCTCCACATGGAGACTCACCCCTCACATGGAGCCTCACTCCCCACATGGAGCCTCACTCACCACATGGAGGCTCACCCTCCACATGGAGACTCACTCCTCACATGGAGCCTTACTCACCACATGGAGCCTTACTCACCACATGGAGCCTCACTCACCACATGGAGCCTCACTCACCAAATGGAGGCTCACCCTCCACATGGAGCCTCACCCCTCATGGAGCCTCAGTCTCCACATGGAGACTCACTCCTCACATGGAGCCTTACTCCTCACATGGAGCCTCATGCACCACATGGAGCCTTACTCCTCACATGGAGCCTCACGCACCACATGGAGCCTCACCCCTCACATGGAGCCTCACCCCTCACATGGAGCCTCACACACCACATGGAGCTTCGCTCCTCACATGGAGCCTCACTCACCACGTGGAGCGTCACTGTCCACATGGAGCCTTAATCCTCACATGGAGCCTCACTCTCCACATGGAGCCTCACTCTCCACATGGAGCCTCACTCTCCACATGGAGCCTCACTCTCCACATGGAGCCTCACTCACCACATGGAGGCTCACCCTCCACATGGAGCCTCACCCCTCACATGGAGCCTCACTCTCCACATGGAGCCTCACTCTCCACATGGAGCCTTACTCCTCACATGGAGCCTCACGCACCGCATGGAGACTCACTCCTCACATGGAGCCTCATGCACCACATGGAGACTCACCCCTCACATGGAGCCTCACCCCTCACATGGAGCCTCACGCATCACATGGAGCTTCGCTCCTCACATGGAACCTCACTCACCACATGGAGCCTCACTGTCCACATGGAGCCTTAATCCTCACATGGAGCCTCACTCACCACATGGAGCCTCACTCACCACATGGAGCCTCACTCCTCACATGGAGACTCACTCACCACATGGAGCCTCACTCACCACATGGAGCCTCACTCCCCACATGGAGCCTCACTCCTCACACAGAGCCTCACTGTCCACATGGAGCTTCACTCTCCACATGGAGCTTCACTCTCCACATGGAGCTTCACTCTCCACATGGAGCCTCACTCATGGACCCTCACTCTCCTCTGCCATTTCATGCTAAGGATTGTGGTTGCACAGGGCTCAGAGTTTGTGGGAAAGAGAAAGGAGCTCCAGAAAAGCGATGTACTGCCACTTTATAATTCATTAAAAAATCTTTGCATTCACTCGGGCTGACCGGCAGCAGTGCTCGAAGTTTAGGTTTGATGACTATTTTGGAGACTGTTTTAACTCAGAAAACACATAACATGAGTTTGCACTAATGTCCGGACGGCTGTGTCTTAACTGTGTGTTTTACCTTGTGAGAAACCGGTTAAGAAGTTAACGATCCCAGGGGGTTGTAAAGGCGGGGGGGGGGGGGGGGGGGGAGGAGTGTGAATATGCATTCCCTCTGCGATCTACTTCACGTGTCGAGCCTTTTCATCTTCTGTAATCCGAACCTTTGCAATGCTACACAGTCAATAGTAACCGTGCCTTCAAAGCCATCGCAAAATAGAATAAACCTGTGTAACCCAACTGCTTTGCTGCTAAAATGACGAATAATGCAGAGTGTAACTGGACAATGGCATCATTAATGCGTGGTGTTCCCCTTTTGCAGGCATACGGATGAGTGAGTCCGAATAAACGGCCAATGAGTGTGGGTGCTGAGGGTTCCGCCGCTTTGCTGCTGGCTCTGGGCGCAGGGATGAGTGGCCACCCGGGCTGGTGCACGAACTGCTGGACCTTTCGGCGCTGAGGCACCGCCGCACGGAAACGTGCCGAGGACTCGGCGACCCCATGGGCTTGTTACGGTGCGCTTCTGGAGTCAACCAAACTGTCTAGCGCAAAGGTAGCCACAAACAGCTTGAGGTTCACTAAATTATGGAAATTTTGTGGAAGACGGTGACTTGGATTTTGAGCCTAGTCATGGCTGCTTCGGAATTTGACAGTGACACAAGGCTTTCTTACAGTTCTCAAGGTAGGATCATCCCAGCATGACCAAAATATACTGTAGACTAGCGCCACATCACCAACGCTTTCAAACCGAAATAACCCAGGTTGGCTTTTGTTGGCACAAGTTCATATTTACTTTGTTACAACTATCTGTCATTTTAAAAAAAAATCTACGCTTTTGACCGCTTACAAAAGCACAATTTAGTTATTAAGACAACTGGACTTGAACTATATGTGAGTGACTTTTACTTGTGATTTGATGCAATCCGTTATGAACAGTAGGTTGGGAATAGGGAGAGACTGAACATAGCTCATTTGATCAAACTGAACAAGGTCCAGAACTCTTTCTTTAATGTTTTGTTAATGACAGCAGTTTGCATGTCTGCATAGCAGAATCCTTATATTGCACTTGGAATGTTAACGGCAAATTTGTAGCACGACCTTGTTAAATGCAAAATTGTTACTAGGACTTTAAGAGATGGCACTGCTGACATTTCCTGCATAAGTCAGGTTATTTCGAAGTCTTTGTCCTTCCCAACTTCCTGCATGTAACGTGGTTTCACTAATTCTATGAAACATTGCCTGGACTATGTGATTTCCTTACTTAGTTTAACATGGCTGAACATTCTGAAAATATTTGACAGCCACTTTCTCTTTACATTAGAAGGAATGATTTTGCCTGGTATTTTAGTAGTACTTTGTCACCTCCATTTTTTTTCCTTCCACGCCCATTTCCTGGATCTTCCCACCTTGTGATTTCAAAGAGGAATTCCTTTCTTACCTTGAACATTATCAGCTAACGGTTCCTGCCCGAGTGGACCATAACGGAGATTTCCTGAATGTCAGTGGGAAAAGCTATAGACATTCAAGGCGAAGGCGGAGTTCCGATGTGACACCTCATGATCCAACTGAATCTAAATTATTTTACAGACTGACCGCCTATGGAAAGCACTTTCACTTAAACTTGAGTTTAAACACTAAATTAATCTCCAGACATTTTATGGTAGAATATTGGGGGAATGATGGCCCAGAATGGAAACACGATTTTATTGATAACTGCCATTACGTGGGATATGTACTACATGAGCACAATACTACAAAAGTGGCTTTGAGCAACTGTAATGGCCTGGTGAGTAGAACAGTAAACTTGCTTTTCAAATTGAGATGCTGCTTTATTCGTTCGATTGCTTTTGTGCTGTGGGATATAAATGATTTGTTATTCGGCACCAGCCAGAAATGTTAACTGAACTGATGGAACCGTCGTAGGAGACGAAGCATAAACAGCTGCCCGCTGTATGATGCACATGGCTAATTTGCATATGATCTACCGCAGTGGGAAGGGTAGCCAGATCTTAAAGAGGCAGGTCCCTCTCAGTGGCCTCTGCAGACCGAATGTTGTTCAGAAGCACGTACAAATCAAACTTCCTGTGTAGCATATTAAAGTAGAGATTTCTGACAAAGTTCCATGCAGCGCCGTTAGTTTAATTACATAAATTTATTTCTTGCCGAAGCAATAAAAACTGCATTAGTTGGTAAGAGTGATCAGCTTATTTTCAGTATTTACAAAGAAAGTATATCCTTCCATAAAAGATATGACCACTATAATGGAACAAAATGTTTCTGGCGATTTACAAGGAGGATAAACTAGAGTTTTACTGCTTGCAGGATCACTCCTTACAGTGAATAAACAAAAGTACAAATTCAATTTGGACACATCACAATTACAAATGGCTGGATAATATGCTTACTTTAAAGTAATAATGTGCGTTGAGATCAGCATTGAACAAATTTTTGGAAGAAAGTTGGATGGGAAATGAAGGAGTAGCAACTCATGCATTGCTAGCAATTCCTCAGCAACAAGGGTCCAATCATTTAAATACCCAGGTTAATGGGGAAAAATCACTATTAGAAAGTGGAATTGAAAAATATTTGCTTTTAATTGTCAGTAGATTTAATACATTCTGATTTTTTGGATAACTTTTAGTCTCAATTGCTCACTATTATAAGTTTCATTATTCATCTTTCTATTATAATATTTGTGCAATATGTGTTCATGATGCATAATCCAGTTATATCTGTATTATACTTTAGGAAGGCTCTATTTCAGACTATTTCCTGAAACTTCTAAAGTTATTATATGCAATAATGATCTGTTTTGTTCTTTTAAGCATGGGGTGATTGTAACAGAAGAAGATCAGTATTTCATTGAACCATTGCAGGATATATCTGAGGACAATACTAGTGACTTTACTTATGGTGAAGGCCACCCTCATGTTGTTTACAAGCGTTCCTCCATTCGACAGAGACATCAAACAAATATGTCAAACTGCGGAGTTCCAGGTAACTTACCTTACATTGTAGGAGAATATACAGAAGTACAATCTTTTTTCCCTTTCATGAAAATATGTAGGATTAAACAGAGTGTGCAAATATTATATGAACCAACAATACTGAAGAATATGCTGAAACTGAAACCGTTAATTTTTGACTCAATTTGGCATTGATTTTTTTTTTACTGTTTTTGATATTTTGATTACTTTGTACTACAGAATCATTTTTTTAATACAATTGATGTTGCTAGTGACAACTTTGTTGATGAAAAAAAGGTTTAGTGTGTTCAGAACTTCAAAGCTAGAAGATCCCCAACATATAAGAAAAGGTTTACTGATTAAGAATTTATTCATCATCATGATTTCAGCTGTGGCTCTCATTTTTGAGGTAAAAGGTTGTGGATTCAAATCCCACTCCAGAGACTGGAGCACAAAATCTAGGCTGGTACTTCAGTGCAGTACTGAGGGAGTGCTGAATTGTCAGGGGTGTAGTGAGATGTTAAATCGAGGCCCCTTCTGCCCCCTGAGGTGACATAAAATATTCCAGGGTAGTATTTTGAAAAAGAGCAGTGGAGTTCTGTTTGGTGTCCTAGCCAATATTTATCCCTCAACTAACATCTCTAAAACAGACTATCTGCTGTTTTTGGAATCTTGTTGTGCACAAAGTTGGCTGTCACTTTCTGTACGTACATTATAACAGTGACTATACTTTGAAAGTACATCATTGGTTGTAAAATGGCTTGGGACAACCTGCCATAGTGAAAGACAGTATATAAATGCAAGTTTTTTTTTATCAAAGACTTTTTTCTTGCAGCACGTAGAGGACTGTAAGAGATGTGTTTTATTGTATTTGCTTTGTACTTGCATTTCTTGGTAGTGTGCTAATGAATTGCAGTTGTTTATCATTCAACAAATGAAATAAAAAGTTCTAAACAGAGCCACAGGAATGTATAAAAGAAATTGGGTGGAAGTTCACGCTTCTTCAGTAGTATTTTTATTTGGTATTGCTTTAATATTTGGAGAGTTATAGTTGTCTATTATCATAAATATAAATACCTGTCTAATGGTAGTAAGGTGTGACATAGCATTAGTGCGCATTCAAGGTCTGCAAACTGAGGTTTACACTACAATTGCCTTACTGCATCAGATTTCAGGTCGCCCATTGGGTAGAGGTGCTGAATGAAAGCCAAGTGTAATCTGACAAGGCATGGAGTGAGTTTCTTAGTGGCCTATTATAGAATAGCCTTGATGTAACTTAGTAGCAGGTCATTTTGTCCCTTTTTTCATTTATTTATGGGAATCTAAATGGGGATCCTGAAATATTAATAAATATTGTATACTTTCTTTTTACTAAAATAAAACTAGTAATGTTGAAAATAATACATTATTTACACTTGTCTGATTAAAACACAAAAAGAATACAAATGCTGGAAAATTGAAAAAAATATGCAAAATATTGGAAATATAAAGTGGGTCAGTCAGCTCCTGAAAGATTCGTACAGGTTAATATGGAACTCCATCACAACACAGTTCTGATGAAGAGACCCATCTAACACATTGACCTTTTATTCAGGTGTTTGGCCTGGTATGCATTCCCAGCATATTTTGATCCAAGTAGACAATTGTAAAGAAAAAAAGAAAGCCAACACAATTGTATTCATAAAATGTCTTTCATGTCTTCAGGATGTGCTTTGCAACCAATTAATTATATGAAGTGCAGTCATTCTTGTAACATAGGAAGACATAGCAGCCAATTTGTACACAGCAAAATCTCATAACTGGAAATGAGATAAATAACCAGAAAATCTGTGCCAGTGGTGTTGATTGGGATAAATATTAACCAGGACACCAGGAATACTCTCCTGTTTAAATTATGCCATCGAATTATTTGTGCCAATTTGAAAGGTCTAATAGTACAATATCTCATTCAAAAGATGGCACCTCTGACAGTACAGCACTCGAAGTGCTGAAGCACCTGAAGTGGGGCTTCAACCCACAACCACCTGACTCGGAAGCAAGAGTGCTTCCCCAGAGAGTGGTGGAGGCGGGGTCATTGGACATTTTTAAGGCAGAGGTAGATAAATTCATGACTAACAAGGAAGTCAAAGGTTATGGGGATAGTTGGAATGTGCATTTGAGGCTACAATCAGATCATCCATGATCATATTGAATGATGGAGCAGACTTGAGGGAATGAATGGTCTACTCTTGCTTCTAATTAGTATATTCATATATTTGTAAATATAGTCGAGGCTGATATAGGGATCAATGTATTCAGAATTAGTAGTGAATACTGTGCTTATATATAGTTTGAGGCTGGTAATTACAGAATCAGTTTCCAGCCAGCTTTAACTTGTATTGTAAGTTTGGGGGTCAGAGAGACTTCTGCACATTTACTCACATGAACCTGATGATCTAAGACTAGCATTGGCAGAGTGGTTTTTAAGTGAGTCCCTTACCCACTTTGTGAATTAGGGCATGGTGCTTAACACAGAAAGATTAAAAAAAGGACAGGATTTTAAAACAAATGTTTTGAGTTCAAGAGTTGGAACATTTTTGCATGGGCTTTTAAAATGGTCAGGAAATCCAGTGCATCAGGAGTAGTGCATTTGGGTCTGGCAAGGCAACTCAGGGAGCATCTACATTGGCCTTATAGGGGGTCTAGCACAGATTGGATGGAATGATATCAGTGTTAAAAGTGTTAAATTATGAGGACAGGTCATGTAGACTAGGGGTATGATTTTCAATTGCCCGTGAAGGTGAGGTCAGATGCAGGTGCGCTTTGAAAATAGTGTTCCTAGGTGGCATGTCAGTCTTCTGATGCCTCTGAAAGCGTTGCTGTTTTCAAAGCGAGGAGTGGAAGGGGGGAACCAGCAACCCAATCACCTCCAAATAATGGAGTTTAAACTCCTCGAAGAGCTTGTTACCATACTGGGGGCGGCCAGAAGGTGATTTTCAAATCATACATCAGGAAAAGTGAACAGTCTGGTTAATGTTAGTGCACAGCTATTGGGAGCAATGCAGGGAGCTGTTAAGTGATGCCCCTGCCGAAGAAAAATTGTTGGAAAAAAGGAGTTAGTCACAAAAGCGGTCCAATACCTTTTTATTGGCTGTTTGGCCATTTCTCTGTGCCATGTGGTTGCTGGTCCTTTGATATTCTACCTGCTCTATTCTGCAAGACAACAGCAAGCCTAGTAATGGCTGTCATTGGCCATTGAGCATTGCACTCTTGAATCAGTTCCCGCCTTCTGGCAGCACCCGGTACCACTATTTGGGCGTTGAGCTCACCTCTGCTCCAATTATAGGATCTACATACTAAAATAACATTGCATCAGCGACACAAACACAGCACAGGGTCAGGACCCAGAAATGATCTGGGTGTCGGGTTCCTGACCCCGGACTGAAAATCAAACTCTAGGTTTATATTTCCTTGAATATAGAAGATTAAGGGGGTGTTTAATTGAAGTATTTAGGATAAGTAAAGGATCTTCTTCCATAGGCTCAAGCTAACAGTCCATAAATTGGTCTTTGGTCTACTGATCTACATTCCCCTGTCTTTCAGTGCTTTTCTCCAGTTCTCCAGATATTCAGTCATGTTCTCATTATCCCCACCTAATAGCTCAATGTCATCTGCAAAAATTGCTTCCCATCTTATTTGCACAGTTAGAACATCCATGACCATCAGGAAAAGGAAGGGGCTCAGTGCATTGTTGGTGTAATCCAACTTTGGCTTTGAAACTCTGACTCTCCTCCACGCTGCTTCTTATCCTTGTTTGGCATTCCTTGTACAAGTCGTGTAATAATAGTATGTACTTCTCAGGGACCCAACAAATTCTAGCACACTTTCAGACTTCCCTAGGCACCTAGCCATAAGCCTTCCCTAGATCGATGTATACAATTGTCATGTTGCAAACTCAATAATGGATCAAATTACCATATTATAAAAATGGTCTTTAAGTGAGTCTTTTGTCTAACTGGGGTCAGAGCTTATTGCCTGATACAGAGTGATCAAAAAAATTGAAAACCAATGATCAAAGAGGCTTTTGTATTCTAATTGGGCCTTTTGGAATATGGCTGTAATCATAATGTTTCATAATGGGAAGAACATTCACTGTGGGCCAAAAAAGGATGGTATTAAATTAGCTACCCATGAATTTAACGGAAAGGGAAATTGGGCTTGGTTCATAACAAGTGACAATCTAGAAATCATAGAAATTTATGGCACAGGAGGAAGCCATTTGGCCCATTATGTCTATGCAAGTCAAAAAAAGAGCTGTCTGGTCTCATAACACTTTCTAGCTCTTGATGTGAAGCCTTAGAGGTCATAGCACAATTGCTCGATCTGGTTCATTTTATGCCCTTGAGAAAGTTGGAAATTTCAGCTGATGTTACACATAGAGAGTTGATCATGTGGCACATGCCCACAGTTTACTAATGTTATTGCATTTGCTCTATAAAGTTTTGGTCTTTGCTCACTATGATTTTTTTAAAAAGCATAATGTTTAGTGGCAGGGGGGGATGGGGCGTCAGGAAATTTGCCAAGTTCCCCCATGCACTGTTCCCTTTCTCATCGCCACTGCCTCAAGTGTTGCACTCACTAATCTTGCAATGCCTCAGAAAAATTAAAGCTGCTCAATTCTTGTTTCAAACAAAAGCAGAGAATTCTGGCTCCAAGTCAGGCATATAAAGAAGAAAAAATGTAATATCACCTAAACAATAGCTCAGGAAACATTTGCAGCAAGTTTGTATGGGACAGTTTGCCCCTGAACTGTTCGAGTAAATCTGGGCGTAAAGTCCTCTGCCACTCATTTGCATGAAACTTACATTGCTGCACCTTCTTCAGGCAAAGGTGCCAGAAAAAACATTTAAAAAGTTTGGGTGCAATGTTATTCAGCAGAATTTGCTAGGATAAAAAGATTAATGCCATTCTTCATTTGATTTGCACCTATTCTTTGGACAGGGGAAAATCAGCCCAATCATTTCCAATTAGAGTTGAAGGCTTGCATGATTTATCACATGCTGCGTCAATGTGGCTCTAGGAGACATATAAGTCAATGCAAAGATTTTTTTTATTATTCGTTCTTAGGGTGAGAGTATACTGGCAAGGCCAGCATTTTATTACTCATCCCTAATTGCCCTTGAGGAGGCGATGGTAAGCCACCTTCTTGCATCATTGTAGGTACACCCACAGTGTTTTTTCTGTAGCGGTTTGGTACAACTGAGTGGCTTGCTAGGCTATTTCAGTGGTCAGATAAGAGTCAACCACATTACTGTGCATCTGGAGTCACATGTGGACAGACTGGTAAGGATGGCAGATTTCCTCCCCTGAAGAGCATTACTGAACCAGATAGGTTTTACAACAATCTGGTAGTTTCATGACCATTGTTAATGGGACTAGCATTTTATTCCATATTTATTAATTAATTTAATGTATATTCCTCCGGCAGCAGTGGTGGGGATTTGAACCCATGTCTCCAGACCATTAGTCTGGGCCCCTGGATTATTAGTCCAGTGACGTTATCAAGTTGCTCCTGACCCAGTAGAGAGGAAGGTGGGGCCAGACTTCTGCAGCTGCCTTGATTTGGTCCTTGGATTTTGATTCTGACTCAGCCTCTTGTGTCTTGAGTTATTATCTATGCATTGTGCACTGGGGGATGGAGGGTGGGGATGAGGGGAGAGATCTTCGTCGCCAAGAAGGAACCCACCAACAAGAGGGAAATGTAGGAGAAGAGGCCAAAAGGGGTCAAAATAGCTCAAGAACTCTGATATTTGGTTTTTGTCAGGCTTTGGACTGAGCTAAGACCTAAAACAGGTCAGGTTTTGAGGACTAAGGAGAGGACAAAGTGCCTGCTATTTACCTTCCTTTCCTACAAAAAGGCAATAAGTGGGTCTTTTGCCACTGCTTTAGGGATTACTGCCACACCTTTCCTGACTGGAATTGACTGAGCCAGTGGTGGAGGCAGGGAAATTGGTGGGGGTTGGGGCTGGGATGGGGTGGTTCTGTCATTTATATGCAGCTGGATAGTGAAGGCTGGGCTAGGCTGACAACCCTTCCTGTTGGGGCAGCAAGAGGAAAATTTAGGTCTTTAGTCGGAGTTGCAGAGAATGCAGCCCAATTTGCCTTGATTTATCTTCTGCTGTTCTACCTGATCTCAGGTGATATAGTGGAAAAACATAGGGATTGCTAGATGAGAGAAGACCGAGGTCCATAGTTGTTGCTACATGTAAGAGCATAAAGCATAGAACAAAAAATAGTCACTCAGTCCATCAAGTGCATTCCTTCCACAATGTAAAACCTCTCCACTGGGGATTCTGCCCAATCCATTTGATTTACTGATGAAATTCTCTGGAAAAAGTTCTGCCTCCTTCAAAAGTAAATCAAGCATGACTGCGGAATACCTAAATAATATAACAGCGTTTCCATGGCCTCAGCTTCTTGGGAACCATTATGTTGTATGTAGCATATCTTTGTCTGTACTTACCCTATAGCCATCAGTCTTTTTCCTAACTTGATATTAATTCAGCTCCCTTGTGAAGGTGTAAGCACAATATTGTTACTGATATTTAACATATAGGGTAAAAGATTCCTTTTTAATAAAACATTTCCAACAGAAAATACATATGTGTATTTTGTGACATCATTGTGCTGTTCCATCACGTGATCTGTTAGGAAGAATAATTGGTACACTAATGTTGTTGTTTCTGCTGGGCACACTTTGGGATCAGCATGCTGTTTGCATTTGAGCACAGTTCCCAGGCTTTGCCTGAGTTTAGGGGTACTGAGGATCCTGCTTGCTATTGCTTTTTTTGGGGTTGGCTCATTGCACCTTGTAAATTACTGGGAGAAGATTGTTAACTTGCAGCTCTTTTCAAACTTCCTTGAGAGGTAGTCTGGATCTGTGTGGGAGGTGTGTGAGTTTCCAAGAAAGTGCTCCAGGTTGCCTGGTACTTGCCAACTACCAGGTAGAGTCTCTACATCACTTGCTGTGACTAACATATGTTCCACAGATTTTTCATGCACAGTTTTAGTTGGGGGAGGGTTGTACTCTGCTACAGTGGGGAGGAGGACAGGAGGTGGAGGACTGCACACAATTTCCTAACAGTGTCCTACCCGTTAGTCTTGCCCTTTGACTTCATATTCTGTGTGTCTGATTATAAAATTCCAAATTCATTCTTCTTTTTATTATGGTTTTATCTACCTGCCTTTACACTTTCAAGGAAGTACTCATTTTTAGGTGACATCTCTCTGTTCTCTTACATCTTCTCACAGAGTGTTTATACATCCATTCCTTATTTTTCAACCAGAATTAATTGCCTCACACTTCTTTGTATTAAATTGCTTTTGCCATTTGTCTGCCCATTTCACTGTCTTGGCTGTGTTCTCCTGTTTATGGAACACCTTGATTTTCACTTCTTTTGTGTCAGTGAATTTTGATATTGCCCTTTTTGATAAACCCAATTCTGAGAACTAAGTGAATCAAGCACTGCCACATCCTCCTCCAATTTAAGCAACATCTGTCAACCCTACTGATGGTTCCCTGTCCATCAACCAACTTTCTACTCATATTGCTACATTTTCACTTACACTGTACATCTGGATTTTTGTAACAAACCGTCTTTAAGACTTTTTTGAGCACCTTCAGAAAACCCACAGGTATTAAAATTACTGCATCCACTTTATCAGTTCTTTAAAAGAAGTCTTGAAGTTGTCAAACGTGACCTGTCTTTAACAACCCCATGATGATCATGGTTTGTTAATTCATCGATCCATAAATGCTCACTAATTTTATCTCAAATTATGAATTCTCAGTGGTGCCCAAATCTGATGTTAGAGTAATTGGTCAATAGTAATAGTTTATCCTTTGGTCCATTTTTTAATTTCAGTTGTTACTTTGGTTACTCACTAGTCTTCTGGCACAACTTGCAGATTTAAAGATTGAAAAATAATGGTCAACACCTCTGCCAACTCCTCATCCACCTAGTATGTAGGCTATCCACTTTGAGGCAATGTTCCCTCTAAACTGCATGGCCTGGCAGTTGTGCAACAACCCAAAAGTTTACTCCCAGGCTGCATGCATGTTGGTCCCTTTAAGTTACCATATGTGCATAGTTGCACAAAGAAATTTAAAAGGGCCACACACTTAAACAAGTCGCTGACGCAACCCAAAGAAAATCCAAGGCAATTTTGCTTTGCGGCCCGCAAATTTTCTAGGACCAATTTCTTTTCTGTAGTTAACTTCAACAATTGGCCCATGTCATCTTCTAATAACCTACCTTCAGGGTATTCATCTTTCTATTGCACTTTCTCTACTCCTCATGATTTTCTTTTGTATTATTTGCTCTCATTTTAGTCTGTGAATCTGTTGTTTAGTTTTGATCTCTCTTTATCCATGCAAAATGGTCCTTTGGTGAGGAGGAAAGACAGTATATTGCCAAGGTGTAGAGATACTGAGTTTGGAAGGTGCTGACAAAGGAGCCTTGGTGAGTTCCTGCATCTTGTAGATGGTCCACATAGCTGCCACAGGGGGGCATAAAGAAGATTGGAAGAGCAATAGTGATAGGAGATTCAATAGTTAGGGGAGCAAACAGTCAATTCTGTGGCCACAGACATGAATTCAGGATGACGTATTGCCTCTTTGGTGTCAGCGTCAAGCATGCCACCAGATGCTGCAGAGCACCCTGAGGGGGGAGGGTGAACTGCTAGCAGTTGTGGTCCACATTGGTACCAACAACATAGCCAGAAAGATGGGTGTGTTCATGCAGTCAGAATTTAGGGAGCTAGGTAGGAAATTAGCAAGCATGACCACAAAAGCAGTAATCTCTGGATTACTCCTGGTACCACGCACAAGTGAGTATAGAAATAGGAGGATAAACCAAATGAACTTGTGGCTGGAAAGATGGTGGAGAAGGGAGGGCTTTGGATTCTTGGGAAATTGGGACTGGCTCTAGGGGAGATGGGGCCTGTACAGGTCAGAAGGTTTGCACCTAAATAGAACCAGGACCAATTTCATAGGAAGGCAATTTGCTAGTGCTACTGGGGAGGATTTAAACTAACTTGGCAGTGGTGTGGGAACCAGAGGATTACCAAGGTGCTCAGAATACAGGGAAAGATGGAAAGCATTAGAGTAGAAAATAGTAAAGTATTAAGTGGGTTCAGAACAAGGCAGAAAGTAATAAAATCTGAATCAGTGTTATTGTGCATGTATGTGAATGCACAGAGTGTGGTAAATAAGATTGGTGAGTTACAGGTGCAGATTGACATGTGTTCACATGTGCTGTGGTTATAACAGACCTGGCTCAAAAAAGGGCAGGACTGGGAATTAAATATTCCTGGATAAAGGTGAAAGACAGGGAAGGTGGGAAAGGGGGAGGGTGGCAGTGTTGATTAAGGAGAGCATTGCAGTGCTGGAGAGAGAGAGGATGTTCCAGAGGGGTCAGGGACAGAATCTATTTGGCTATAGCCAAGGAACAAAAAAGGTGCAACTACATTGGTTGATGTAATCTATAGGCTACCAAATAGTGGGAAAAATGTAGAGGAACAAATTTGCAAGGAAATTACAAAGAGATGCAAGAATTATAGAGTAGTTATAATGGGGGACTTCAATTGTCCCAATATAGACTGGGACAGTATTGGTGTAAAAAGCAGAGAGGGGCAACAGTTCTTTGACTGTGTTCAGGAAAATTTTCTACAGCAGTATGTTTCCAGTCCAACAAGAGGGGGGACACTGCTGGTCCTGGTTCTTGGGAATGAGGTGGGCCAAGTAGATCAAATATCAGTAGAATGTTTAGAGGTCAGTGATCATTGTATTGTAAGGTTTAAGTTGGCTATGGAAAAGGACAAGGAACAATCCAGAGCATGAATAATTAACTGGGGGAAAGCCAATTTCAATGGGGTAAGAACGGATCTGGGGCAGATAAATTGGAATCAAAGGTTGGCAAGCAAAATGGTATGTGAACAATGGTCTGTCTTTAAGAGGAAACTGTTTGGGCATGGTCAATATATTCCCACAAAGGCAAAGGGAGGGCAAACAAATCTAGAGATCCCTGGATGATGAAAGAAATAGATTAAGATGAAGACGACGAAGTGTAATTGTGACAGATTTAAAGTGGATAATACAACCTAGAACCAGGCCAAATATAGAAGGTTCAGAGAGGAAGTGAAAAAGCAAATATGAAAAGCAAAGGGAGAATATGAAAAGAGTCTGGCAACTAACATAAAAGGGAATTCCAAAGTCTTCCGAAGACATATAAATAGTAGTGAGGTGGTAAAAGAAGGAGTAGGATCAATCAGGGATCAATGAGGGGATTTACACATGGAGGTAGGGGGCATGGCTGAGGAATCAGATGAATACTTTATATCTGTCTTTACCAAGGAAGAAGATGCTGTCCAGGACACGGTGAAAGAGAAGGTAGTTCAGATACTTGAAGGGTTTAAAATTGATAACGAGGAGGTATTGGATAGGCTGTCTGTACTTAAAGCTGACAAGGCACTAGGACCAGATGAGATGCATCCAAGGATACTAAGGGAAGTAAGAGAGGAAATTGCAGAGGCACTGGCCATAATTTTCCATCCTTCTTTAGACTCATGGGTGGTGCCAGAGGACTGGAGAGTTGCAAATAAAAACATAAGAACATAAGAAATAGGAACAGGAGTAGATCATTCGGCCCCGTGAGCCTGCTCCACCATACAATAAGATCATGGCTGATCTTCTTGTGTTTTGATTTCCACATTCCCATCTAACCCCGATAACCTTTGATCCCCTTGCCTAACAAGAATCTGTCTACCTCTGCCTTAAAAATATTCAATGACCCCGCCTCCACCACCTTCTGAGGCAGAGTATTCCAAAATCGCACAACCCTCTGAGAGAAAAAATTTCTCTTCATCCCTGTCCTAAAAGGGTGAATCCTAATTTTAAAACTGCCCCTAGTTCTGGAGTCACCCACAAGAGGAAACATCCTTTCGACGTCTACCTTATCAAGGCCATTCAGGATCTTGTATACTTCAATCAAATCACCCCTCACTCTTCTAAACTCCAGTGGAAACAAGCCTAGTCTGTCCAACCTTTCCTCATAAGACAACCCACTCATTCCAGGTATCAATCTAGTAAACCTCCTTTGAGCCGCCTCCAATGCATTTACATTCTTCCTTAAATAAGGAGACCAAAACTGCACAAAGTATTCGAGGTGCAGTCTCACTAATGCCCTGTATAACTGAGGCATAACATCCTTACTTTTATGTTCAATCCCTCTTGTAATAAAGGATAACGTTCCATTAGCCTTCTTAATTACTTGCTGTACCTGTATACTAACTTTTTGTTACTCACGTACTAGAACACCAAGATCCTTCTGCACCTCAGAATTATGCAGCCATTCTCCATCTAAGTAATATTCTGCTTTTTTGTTCTTCTTGCCAAAGTGAACAACTTTACATTTTCCCACATTAAACTCCATTTGCCAGATCTTTGCCCACTCACACTACCTATCTATATCCATCCTTTGATCCTCATGACCTCTTCACAACATACTTTCCTACCTACCTTTGTGTCATCTGCAAATTTAGCTACCATGTCTTCACTCCCCTTGCTCAAAAAAAGATGTAAAGATAAGCCCAGCAACTGCAGTCCAGTCAGTTTATCTCAGTGGTGGGGAAGCTTCTAGAAATGATAATTAGGGACAAAATTAATAGTCAGTTAGATAAATGTAGGTTTTTAAGGAAAGCCAGCAAAGGTTTGTTCAGGGCAAATTGTGTTTTACTAACTTACTGGAGTTTTTTGATGAGGTAACAGAGAGAATTGATGAAGATAATGATGTGGTGTACATAGACTTCCAAAAGGCATTTGATAAAGTGCTATATATCAGAACTCATGGAATAAAAGGGACAGTAGCAACATGGATGCGAAATTGGCTGAGTGACAGGAAATAGAAAGTACAGGTTATTGTATATTTTTAGAACTAGAGAAAGGTTTGTAGTGGAGTTCCCCTGGGGTTAATATTAAGATCCTTGCTTTTCCTGATAGATATTAATGACCTAGACCTTGGTGTACAAGGCACAATTTCAAAATTTGAGGATGATACCAAACTTGGAAGCATTGTGAGCTTTGAGGATAGAGTCGAACTTCAAACATAAACGTCCGGCCCCATTGGCGGTGGGCATCATGGAGGGCAGCAGGGGGAACAATTCAGCTTGAGGGGCAGAAATTGGTTTCACACCAGCTTGAAATCACAGCGGGACCATCGATGGTGTCTGCCATAGTGGAACGCGAATCCCACTGGAGGCTGGCGTGAACCAGATTTGCATCCTGGTAATTACACCAGCAGGAAAACACATCAACCCAGAACACATCTGGACAAGCGTGACGTGTAGAAGTCAGGACATACTGCTAGGGCCTTGCTCAGACCACGGACATCCGAGGAGAAGAAGATGCTGGAGCCCTACAGCTATCGGACCCTGGAGCAACATGTGCATCACATGGTAGATCCTCATACTCATGGCTTCACCGCCAAACAGCTCTCAGAAGGTGGGAGGTCTCTGTTGATGCTTTGGGCCTGCTTCGGAACATCATGGCCTTGGCCATAGGCTGCTATGGATAACGGATAAAGGAGGAGGGGGAGATGAAGCTCTAGGTGTGAGTGGGAGAGGAAGGTGTACATGGGTGAGGTTGGGAGGGGCTGGGGGAAGAAATTGTCAGGGGGTGAGGTTGGGGGGTGGGGGCGAAGGTGTTGGGGGGGTGTGAGGTCGGGAGGGAGGAGGAGGGTGTCCTGGGGAGAAGGGAGTAAGTGGGAGATGTCCAGATGAATGTGCAAGGGAGGGGTCTGTGGAGTCAATGACTGCCTTCAGGGGAGCAAACTGAGGTTGGGCATGGTAGGAGGGAATGGCATGTGTGAGAGGGGGCAGAGGGAGTCAGCAGGGTGAGGGCATGTCGGTAACGGTAGAAGGGATGGCGAGGGTGGTTGGTGGGGACTCGGAGGCAGATATAGACCCTGGGAGTGGGAAGGAGGAGGTTGGGAAGGTCAATGTGGACGGAATTGGGATTTTCAGGAAGGTAGGAGACGTGCACATTCACCTGGACATACTGAAATGGCAAAGCTTCAGGTTGGTAGGTGACAGTGGGGAGGTGGAAGGTGATGCCAGGAGGTCAACAGTGATGGAAGAAAGAACATGGGTGACTGAAAGAAGGTAAAGGACGAGGGAGCTAACGATAAACTTGAAAACCATCATTTCGCAGAAATGGAAAGTGAGCGGAGCCTCATGTTGAACAGGTACAGGTGCAGCATGGGAGTGTGATCAGCAGGTGGGCGGAGATGCAGCTCAGCTTAGATGGACCACTGAAAGAGAACCCCAGCAGGCAGCACTGAAAATGCTTGGGACAGTAAGATGAGTGCAGTGGATGAAGGCTCCGCGTGCATGGAAGAGAACCTGCACAAGGTTCGGAAAGACCCTGTCACAAACACACTTCTCCATCCAGAAACACTCGTGGCCTGACTGTGTGCAGCTGAACTGCTAGTTGTGGGGGGGGGGTGTGTGTGTGTGGATATGATGCAGGGGGAGCACTCGCAAAGCCTGTCAATGACGCTGAAAGTTAACATTACACCTTATTCAATGAAAATGAATATGTTTTCAGATTATAAAGTGGCAAAATGCGTTCACCCGTGCAACCACTTGTGATCAGAATTTTTAAACTTTTCTAGACCTCCCATTTCTTGTAGGTGCTGCCCTGACATCCTCAGCAGGGCTGGAGACAGCCTGTGCAATGGTTGACCTTGTTGCCACTGATAACTTTGGCGTCTGTCCTCTGGAGAGCTGAGGCCTTGAGGGCCCTGACTTGCTTTGGCTGTCCTCCTGTGGGCCAGCAGCTCTCTCTGCGGTGACAGAGGACGAGGTTGAGGGGGCCACAGGCAAAGGGGATTCCAGGCTGCAGAGAGCCTCTGAGATTCCTGAGTGGATGACCCAGAAGGGTCCAGCTGCCGCTCCTCCTCCCTTCAGGTGCCCGAAGGCATTGGTCACTTGGCAGAGCTCCCTGTGAACCAAAGTAGAAATAATTAGTGCATGGCAGCAGAATCAAAAACAGGAGAGAGAGCTTTCATGGTTGCGTTGAGAGAGGCATGATGTGGTGCAGGATCTTCATGTGGGTGTTCGCTGCCGACCTCACCATTACCGCCAACATGGTCCATGTCCTTACCAGTCTTTAGCGATGGCATGCTCCTCAAAGTGAGTGAGGGGCCTAATGTGGGCCACTCCACCCCTGGTCTGGGACCTCTCCCTGCTGTTGTGAGCCAGCTTCTCCTGTATGAAAACTGATGGAGAGAATGTGATCAGGATGCATGGCACTGCATGGAATGTTTGCGTGGTGAGCGGAGCCATGGACCAGATGAGGACACAAGCTCCAGAGGATATGAGCCTGATGGAGATGTGAGGGTGTGTGTGAGTGTTAGTGATGTTGTCCCATGAGGTGTGAGATCCCTGTGGATCTGTGATGGGTTTGTGAGTGTGTGAGTTGAGAGTGATGAGGTGGTTGACTTAGCCTGGCAGAATGGATGAGAACATTCATCCTCTTCCTGCACTGGATGGCTGATGTCTATGCTCCAGTAGTGCTGACTGCTGATGCCACCGCCTCCCAGGTCGGATTGGTGACTCTGTTGGACCTCCTGTGGCCAGAGTGGGGGAAGAGGGCATCATGGCAGCCTTCCACTCCGTCTAGCAGGCGCCCCAGAGAGGTGTCACTAAATTTAGGAGCTGCCATCTTCTTTGCTTTTGGGACCATCTGTCGCCTGGAGCAGTCTTGGTCTGTAGACATGAAGCAGGCTGCGCTCTGGTACACTTTGAATATAACACCCGGAGTGAGGAAGTGCTGAGGTTATGTTGTGGCAGGCAAACCCGAGTCCACCTGCCAGCGATCCAGAGTGTTTCCCGCTGCATTCTTAATGAGGCGGGATGCGTCAGGCAGGGGACGATACAGCGTGAAATCGTGCCATTGCGCCAGTGGGTAAAATGTATTTTTTCAAGCCCGCTATGGCACTTAGCACAAATCCTGAATGATTCTGCCCATGTTGTTGGAATGGGGGGGATAAGAGGCAGATGAAATTTAATGCAGAGAAGTGTGAAGTAGGAAGAACGCGGAGAGACAACATAAAATAAAACGTGCAATTCTAAAGGTCATACAAGAGCGGAGGGACCTGGGTAGATATGTGTATAAGTCATTGAAGGTGGAGGACAGGTTGAGAATACAGTTCATAAAACATACAACATCCTAGGTTTTACTAATAGGGGCATAAAGTACAAAAAAGCAAAGAGACTAAGTTAAACTTGTATAAAACACTGGTTCAGCCTTAACTATGTCCATGTCTGAGCACCACACTTCAGGAAAGAATGAAGGTGTATGTGAATGTGCAGAAAAGATTCACAAAAATGTTTCTAGGGATGAGGAACTTCAGTCATGTGGATAAATTGGAGAGGTTGGGACTGTTTTCCTTGGAGAAGAGAAGGTTGAGAATAGATTTGATAGAGTTATTTAAAATCATGAGGGGTCTGGACAGAGTGGATAGGGAGAAACTGTTCCCATTGGTGGAAGGTTCGAGAACGAGAGGGCACAGATTTAAGGTAGTTGGCGAAAGAAGCAGTGGAGTCATGAATAGAAACCTTTTTATGCAGTGAGTGGTTTGGATCTGGAATGCACTGCTTGGGAATTTGGTGGGGGGCATGGTCAATTGAGACATTTCCCTCCTATTCTGTTGAAGTGCTTGAACTACTTAGCAGCAATAACAGCTTAGTGTCCCTCTCATCTCCAACCTTCACATGGAAGTATTTCTTTAATTACACCCTTGTGTGCCAAGCTGTCAGAGAAATCCATGCTTCTGTTGCCTAAGAGGCCTCAAATGCTAGACTGGACTGGCCTTTCTCTTCCTGCTTTGATAGTTTGGTAACCAGTTAAGGACAACTATGAAACAGGATTTCACCTATCTCCTGTTAGGCCTGGTTTCCATGCCCAATATTTTAGTAGTACATGGAAAGAATGGGCATGGACAAATGTGCTCTCTTTGGGGATAGCTTGTATTTCCAGAAGTCTCTTTGTCGATGCTTCCACATGTATCAGAAGGTTAGAGGGCCCTAGTGCTCCAGCAACTGCAGAAGAGGTAAAGGGCATGAAATTTGATTTCAGGGGTTGCGTACAATGGGCAACAGTGCATCTGGTGTTAAGCCCACATCGTGGTAACTCCCAGAGAAGTAAGCATTAACTAGCATGGTGTGATATTGCTGGTTATAAAATGAGTTGCACACTGAGGTAGTGGAATCTTATCCTTCTTGACATTGTCTTTGGTATTGAACAAGGGGATGTGGGTACAATCTATGACATATTTACTTTTTAAGAACTTTGTAAAATGAGCTGTCCCCTCATGTTGCCTTCAGTTGTCCATAGGGGATAAGATGAGATATTAAACTGAGGCCCTGTCTGCCTGTTCAGGCAGATGTAAAATATTCCATGGCACTCCTTCATGAAAAGCTGGAATTTGTCCTGATATCCTGGGCAACATTCTTCCCTCAACCAACACAAACTAAACATGCATCTGAATGTTGTTGTTTTTGGAACCTTGCTGTGTACAGATTGCCTACACTTCAAAAATGACTACAAATTTCAAAGCTGCAAAGCAAATACACTTGAAAAAATTATGAATTGGTTGTAAAGCATGTTGGGATGTTTTAAGATTAAGTGTGCTTTTGTGCTTCATATTTTTTACCATTCCGAACTATGAAGAGCAATCTTTGTGGAACTGTTTCTCCTTTTTACGTTTCAGTCCCTTGCTAGTTTAGGTGGGGCCCACTGTGTAATGCAGAAGGTCAAATGTACTAAGGAGAAAATGTGGGGAACTGGCTCATCCAGCCAGCTGCTGAGCAGCTTTCAAGCCGGGCTGAAGTTGAAGCTGGCTCAGGGTGTGTAGGTATGGCTGAGATCTGTGGTGCCATTTGGGCAGCATCACTAAAAGGGTTTCATTGCTTGTAAAAAATGAGCATGAAGAAATTTTCAGTCTATGTTATTTTTTACCATTGGATTTGACCAAAGATGTTCTCGCAGTGTTTTCTTGCCCTTAAATTAATGATTGCTTCAATTTGTGAAGGTGAGACTCCACATTTAAAAGTAGCTCTATTATAAGATGCTAAATGACTAACCTAGTTAACATGGTTGATTATCTTCATTCCTAGATGACCTCACAGGAAGAAGAAAGCCTTGGTGGTTGAATGATCCCATGGCCTTTCCAACCTCATTGCCAAATAACAAAACTCCAACCAATCCCCATCGACAAAAGAGATCAGTAAGCCTTGAACGCTTTGTGGAAACTCTTGTAGTGGCAGACAAAATGATGGTGGGATATCATGGTCGTAAGGATATCGAACATTATATCTTATCTGTAATGAATATTGTAAGTTTTATCCCTTTGTATTTTAAAATGATAAACATCTGTTGAATCTATTTTCTTGTTGTCTAAAATTCTTCTCTCTGCTATTTTAGTGGTGGTATTAACCTATGTAATATGAATGAACACCTCCACTACAATAGAAGAGTAGAATTTCACATTAAGCATTTGTATCTTTTATTGCACAGCGTAATTCTAAGACTTCATGCTCTAAAATGAGCTAGGCAGGAATACTTAAGGGGGAATTTCATCTGGGAACACGATTCAGCTGTGTGAGGGCCTCATCCATATGCAGCCTGCCTGAAATGAGCAGGAAGCTCCAACTGGCCAGCAGGCAGGGGAATGGAAGCTTGGGTGGCAGGAGGCCATTGGCTTAGCACCAATGGGAGATTTGTGGTCGAGAAGGTAAGTCATAAGAAGGGAGTTTCAGGAGGGTTTCGTGATTAGGAAACCTAGAGCAGAGGAAACCTAATTATTCATTGTGAGTCCCGGAGGAGTGCTCCTGGGGCAGAATTTTACCAGCCTCCAGATGGCAGGCTGGGAGACAGGGGACCAGTAAAATCACGGGGATCCGCATTGGATGGGTCGCCGATGCTGCCCCGCTACCAGGGCACTTTCTCAGGAGCAGGATCGGACACTTAGAGACTGCCCACTCCAAGGCAGTCCTTAGGGCCCCAACGACCTGCCTGGAGGGTTTTTCTCTCTGACCCTCACCCTCTTGAGTAGCTTAATTTTTCACTTTCCTGGTCCAGCTCCTGAGGTCTCCTGCATGCTGCAGCAGTGACCGCCTCTTCTGGTGGCACAACTGAGGCTTCAGAGTTGCGGCCTTCTGATTGGACTGGCAGCTTCAGGAGCCAGCCCACCATCCTTAGCTGGACAGCAGACTCGCAGGAGGCCACCTGTGGTGAAATTTCCAAGGTGGCCTCGCTGACGGCAGGTGCAGGCTCAGGATCCGCTTTTCACCTCAGTGTCTGGGTTCCGAGGGTCACACTAAAATCCAGTCCTTGGCTTCACAAGGAAAGTGAGATAACTTGCCTTAAATTGACTTATATGGTCTCAGGTCCACTTTCCAGTTGGCCTTACCTGTCCAGAAAGCTGCAGTGGTTTTTCCATCAAGTCAGAGTGAAAATGGCAGTTGAGACCTGGTGAACAGGTCAAAATCAGGATCAGTGTGAAACAGGGGGAAATCAGTAAGCAAGTCCCCTGGGCATATTAACTGACCACCAACTGGTTGCTGCTAGGTGGGAAAAGCCAAAATCAACCTCTTTTATTAACACCAGTAATCAAGCATTACCTATTTGCAAAAGGATGCATTTCCCTGGCTGTATTTATTAGAGAGAAAATGAAGATGATAGATGGCAGTAAGTGAGCGCAAGATAATAATTCTGTCTTATATTGCCAACCATGAGAATAAAACTCAAGCATTTTATAAACACTACCAACCCTCCTGTACTGTTTGAAAGAATATAATAATGCTAGAAATAGGAGTAGGAGTAGGCCATACGGCCACTGGAGCCTACTCCACAATTTAACATGATCATGACTGAACCTTAACTTCAACCCCATTTTCCTGTCTGATCCACATAGCACTTGATTCTTTTAGAGTTCAAAATTTTTTCTTTCTTAATGTTGAATATACTCAAATGCTTAAGCATCTACAACTCTCTGGAGTAGAGAATTCCAAAGATTCACAACACTCTGAATGTAGATATTTTCCCTCATCTCAGTCCAAAATGGCTATCCCCTTATCTTGAGACTTATGCCCCCACCCCGTTCTAGACAGCCAGGGAAACAACCTCTCAGCATCTAGCATGTCGAGTTCTCTCTAAATTTGAGACACTATGGTGCTTCCCAAACTTTTTCCCACCATGACTCCATTTTGACACTGGAAAATTGGCATGACCCCAGAGAGAGCGCAGGGGTGGAGGCTGTGAGGGAGGTGGGGGGGAGTAGGGAGAGCTGTCAGAGCTATGGGGGAGGGTAGAGCTGTGAAAGTTGTGGGTAGAGGGTGGGAGAGCTGTGAGGGCTGTGGAGGGAGGGTAGAGCTGTGAGGGTTGTGGGTAGAGGGTGGGAGAGCTGTGAGGGCTGTGGATGGAGGGTAGAGCTGTGAGGGTTGTGGGTGAGGGGGTGGGAGGTAGAGCTGTGAGGCCTGTAGAGGGAAGGTAGAGCTGTGAGGCCTGTAGAGGGAGGGTAGAGCTGTGAAGCCTGTGGGGGTAGGGGAGAGCTGTGAGACCTGTGGGCAGGGGGTAGAGCTGTGAGAGCTGTTGGGGGGGTGGTGGGAGTGGAGCTGTGAGAGCTGTGGAGGGGGAGGGGGGGGCGGGGGTGGTGTGGGGGTGGAGTTATAGTGGGGGTGGTGTGGGGGTGGAGCTGTGAGGCCTGTGGGGTGGGAATGGCGGGGGTGGAGCTGTGAGGCCTGTCGGGAGGGGTGGTGTGGGGGTGGAGCTGTGAGACCTGTGGGATGGGAATGGGGGGGTGGAGCTGTGAGGCCTGTCGGGGGTGGGGTGGTGTGGGGGTGGAGCTGTGAGACCTGTGGGGTGGGAATGGGGGGGTGGAGCTGTGAGGCCTGTCGGGAGGGGTGGTGTGGGGGTGGAGCTTTGAGAGCTGTGGGGGGTGAATGGGGGGGGTGGAGCTGTGAGAGCTGTGGCGGGGGTGGTGTGGGGGTGTAGCTATGAGACCTGTGCGGCGGGAGTAGAGCTTTGGGGCCTGTGAGGTAGCTGCGAGAGCTGTGGGGAGGGGAGGGGAGATTGGGGAGCAGACAGCGATGTTTCTTTCCCCTGCCATTTTGCAGGCTCTTGATGGTGCAGCAATCAGGCCTCGGAGCTCATTTCTTCAGGCCACGCCCACCGAACCTCAGCAAGGAAAAAAATTGCACATGCATATGTCATCGGGCCTTGGATCCGAAGCCAGGGCAAATCCCACGAGACACCATTGCTGCCTGGAGGAGAGGGAGCTTGTGACCCCAATTACTCATCCCAAGACCCCACTGTGGATCACGACCCATAGTTTGGGAACATCTTGAATCGGTTCAAGTCCCACCACAGGACTTGATGGCCAAGGAAGATGCGTTCATAATGTGGCCAAACAGTGATTATCAACCTTCGAACACACACCAGCTGCAGGTGGTAAGAGTGGGAGATATTGCTGGTCAGCCATGTGATGGAAAGAAAGTTGGAGCCTCTACCATCACAATCCATAGCTCCAGGCTACAAAATGCTTTTAAAGTGTATGTTGCCACAGAAACCTGAACTCCCTGAGTGAACTGTAACACACCAGCATGGCTCTCACAGTGCTACACACCCCCACAGCTCTCACAGCTCTGTTGTCCCCCCCAGCCTCACAGCTCTATTGCCCCCCACCCCCACAACTCTCACTGTTCTACCCACCCCCACCCTACAGCTCTACCCTGACCCCCATAGCTCTCACAGCTTTACCCTCCCCCCCCCCCACAGCTTTCATAGCTCTACCCCCTCCGCCCCACAGCTATAAGCCTATTCTACTCAATCTTTCATCATAGGACTGCCCTCTCACTCCAGGAATCCATTTACTGGACCTTCATTGCTCTAAGTCAAGTATATCCTTCCTTGGATATAGAGACCAAAACTGTGCACAGTACTCTAGATGTAGTGTCACTAAAGCCCCAGACAATTGCAGCAAGACTTCTTTGCACCTGCACTTCAACTCCTTGTTATAGCGATTACATTTGCCCTCACTACCTGCCCAGCCCCCTAACACCTTGCCAAGTTGCTTGCTGTACCTGATTGTTAACTTTCTGTGTTTCTCATACAAGGACACACAAATTCCTTTGAACAATGACATTTAACTCTGTTTTGCTATTTTTCCTACCAAAGTGATTAAATAACCTCACATTTCCCCACATTATGCTCCATCTGTCACCTGCTCGGTTAACCTATCTGTATCATTTTGTAGGGAGGCCTTGTCCTCCCTGCCTCTGAGCCAGAAGCTATTGGTCCAAGTCCAGGACTTGATGGCCAAGGAAGGTGCATTTATAACAAAACCAAACAGGTTGAATATCAGTCTGTAAACCCTTCCCACTCACACCAGTGGCAGGCACTAAGAGTGGGGGAAATTCTTGGTCATCCATGTGATGGAAAGAAAGTTGGAGCCTCTACCAACACTATCCATAGCTCCAAACTACAACATGCTTGTAGAAGTGCATGTAGCCATAGGAACTTGGACTCCCTTAGTGATCTGTAACACAGCCCCACCATTGTGTTGCATACTCTGTGGGCTGAATTTTCCTGATCCCTTGGTGGCAGGAAGGCAGGGCTGAGAAAACAGGGGAGCATCATCAGAGTGGCTCTATGATGCAATCCTGCTGCCTGAGACCTTTCCCAGGGGCAGACATGGAAATGCTCCATGAAGTCGGGTTGCTCACTTCTAGGAGTTTAATTAACATAGTTAAGGCCTCAGTTAGTGGTGATTCTTTGGCCTGGGCTGCATTTTGCTACTGACCGTGTGGCCCTCCAACACAAGCAGAGGCTGCCAGCTCAAGGACGGCTTCCTCCCTGAAGCAGGCCAGGGATCCATCAGAGCTTGAGGCTCAATGCCCCAGTGATGGAGCCACGGGCAGGTTAGGCCACACATGCACCCAAACAACTCCACTGGAGGGGCTTCCCCTCCTTTCCAAGGAGCCTAATGGCTCCAGTTCTGATAATTTTTTATTTGCATCTATGCCTCCGAGGGTGACTCCATGTTGAAATGCCCTTGGGGTTCCCAACTTGCTTCAGCAGCGCTCACCTTTCCTGCTGGGGCTGCCAAGGCTCCAGAGCTGTTAGCCTTGTGATTGGGCCTGCAGCATTGAGAGCCTGCTTGCTGTCCTAAATAGGACAGTGAGTTTGAAGGCGACCAATTTGGGGCCTGCCTCCTGAAAGATTGTGCTGTTGGTCCGCTACCGGCAAGTGTGGACTCTGGACCCCAATTTGGTCCCAATGTCGAGGTTCCAAGGTGGGATAATTCAGAACTATGTCTTCTCCTCACAGCTTGATTTCCCAACTAGCTTTGTATCATCAGCAAAAGTGGATACATTACACTCGGTCCCCTCATCTAACTCATTAATACAGATTGTAAATAGCTGAGACCCCAACACTGATCCTTTTGGCACCCAACTGGTAACATTCTGCCAAACTGAAGATAACCTGCTTATTCCTGCTCTCCTTTTCATGTCCTTTAATTACTCCTCAATCCATGCTGATATATTACCCCCAACACCATGAGCCCTTATCTTGTGCAACAAGTACATGAGTGGCACTTTATCAGAATGTCTTTTGAAAAAAAATATATATAGACCTGCTGGTTCTCCTCTATCTACCTGGCTAGTGATGTCCTCAAAAAAAATTCTAATAGATTTGACAAATAGGATTTCTCTTTCTTAAAACCGGCTGACCCTGTCTAATCATATTATGATTTTCTAAGTGCTCTGTTACCACTTCCTTAATCATAGATTCCAGCATTAATAAATAGAGATGACTGGTGTCAGGCTAGCTGCTCTGTAGCTCCCTGTTTTCTCTCTCCCTCCTTTATTGAACATTTGCTTCTTTCCAGTCTGCTGGGACCATTCTAGAACCTAAGGAGTTTTGGAAGATCAGAACCAGTGCGTTCACTATCTCTGAAGCCACCTCTTTTAGAATGCTAGGATGTTTGCCATCAGATTCAGGGGATTTGTCAGCTTTTAGTCTCATTTATTTCTAGTTTTTAATTTGTCCAGTCTCTACATGAATGTATTATCTAAGCAGGGATAGAGTAATGATGGGGCACTCTCACTTACAAAATTAGACACTTTAATAGACCCAAACTAGCATGAGGTCTTCCTGGGATCAGATTATCCTATAAACCTCTCAATTATTGCACCTGTGGTTGCTTCTAGCATTGGCAAGAATTTATTTTGCTGGTGACATACAAACATTATTTTTCACTATAATAATTAGTTTTTTTCCTATGGTGTATATTTAAAGTTTAGTCAGGAATTTTCAAAATCGTCTGTAAAAGATTGTGAAAAATGTTGCATTTTTTGGTTAGTTGTTGCTGTTCCTCAAGTCATCAGTTCTCGTGATTGGCTTTAAAATCCATATTCCTGGGTGGAGCCTCACCCCATTGAGAATGAGTAAAATGCACAAATGCTTCCCATGACTTTTGTCCATTGAAGTGAATAGGTGGATAATAATGGGGAATGAGTATACTTGTGCCCTCAGTGGGGGAGGCTCAGTAACAGAAGCTCACAATCACAACACTAGCCTTCTATTTGCAGAATATCTTGTATTTTTACATTGTTTATCAGTTCAGGCCTTTTTGTTGACCTTTATTTCTTATTTTTTTATTTTGATTTTTTAAAGTATTCTTTTGTCATTTGAGCATTCCTTTCCCAGACCACACACTGTTTAAATTAATGGACAAACAGCCAACTTGTTTACTGTTCTATAACTAGCAACTAGGAGGTCCACAAGTGTGGGCTGAGTTTAATGCTGGCAGTGGTAGCCCGGATGGCAGGCCGGGAAGCTAGGGGGCAACCCCACCATGGCTGCTTTTGGGAGTCCCAGTGCGATTCCATGCCCTTCAGGCAATTCACTGCCTGACGTCAGAGGTCTCATCGTCCATTTAAGGTGGAGATTCCATCGCCGGCAGCTCTTCAGTCCTGCAGCGTCACCAGGAGCGGAAATCACTGCACGGACTGCACCTAGGATGGAGGCGGCTTTGGAACCCAGGTAAGTTGTTAGGCCCTCTCAAGCCAGTCAGCAGGCCCCAGTGAGGGGGATGGTGGACTTATTGAGGACAGTGGAGTCTTTCAGCAGTGTTGGCCCTTGCAACTGTGGGGGCCTTCCGTGGGCCCCAGTTCCCCAATCAGGAGAGCCACCCTTGAACCTGCAGCGTGGTTGCCAGCTTTTACTGGGTGGCCTCCCCATGTAAAGGAAGGTCCCCCGCCAGCGGTGGTGATAAGAGGCCCTTTAATGGCCATGTAAGGGCCTCAATTTTAGCTTCTGGGTGGGAAGACCGTCTTGAATCTTCCATGCCCATGACTGAATCGCAGGGCTAAGAAGGTGATGGTCTGTCCAACACCTGCTTACGCTTCCAATTCAATGTCCCTCCAATCTCCTAGCCCACTTTCAGGCAGTATTAACCAGGTTGAGACCGCATACCTAAAGTGAGGTGTTAACTGGGTGAAGCTATAACACAAGACTACTTGCATGCCAAACAGCATAAGCAACAAGCGATATCAGAACTAAGTGATTCCACCAACGAATCAGATCTAGGCTCTGCTGTACTGCCACATCCAGTGGTGAATGGTGGTGGATAATTAAACAACTTACTGGAGGAGGAGGCTCCACAAATACCCCCATCCGCAATGATGGAGGAGCCCAGCACATCAGTGCAAATGATAAAGCTGAAGCATTTGCAACAATCTTCAGCTAGAAGTGCCGAGTGGATGATCCATTTCAGCCTCCTCTGGAGGTCCTCAGTATCACAGATGCCAGTCTTCAGCCATTTTGATTCACTCCACGTGAAGGCACTGGATACTGCAAAGGCTATGGGCCCTGCTAATATTCCAGCAATAGTACTGAAGACATGTGCTCCAGAACTTGTTGCACCCCTAACCAAGCTGTTCCAGTACAGCTACAGCACTGGGCAACATGGAAAACTGCCCAGGTTTGTCCTGTACACAAAAAGCAGGACAAATCCAGCCCAGCCAATTACTGCCCCATCAGTCTACTCTCGATCATCAGTAAAGTAATGGAAGGGGTCCTCAACAGTGCCTTCAGTGGCACTTGCTTAACAATAACCTGCTCACTGATGCCCAGTTTGGGTTCCGGCAGGGCCTCTCAGCTCCTGACATCATTACAGCCTTGGTTCAAGCATTCTCAAAAGAGCTGAACTCCCGAGGTGAGGTGAGAGTGACTGCCTTTGACATCAAGGCAGCATTTGACCAGGTGTGACATCAAGGAGCCCTAGCAAAACTGGAGTCAATGGGAATCATGGGGAAAACTCTCTGCTGGTTGGAGTCACACCTGACACCTCATACCTCAGTTCCAGGACATCACTGCAGGAATTCCTCAGGGTAGTATCTTAGGCCCAACCATCTTCAGCTGCTTCATCAATGACCTTCCTTCCATCATAAGGTCAGAAGTGGGGACATCCACTGATGATTGCACAATGTTCAGCACCATTCATGACTCCTCAGATACTGAAGCAGTCCATGTCCAAGTGCAGCAAGACCTGGACAATATCCAGACTTACACTGATAAGTGTCAAGTAACATTCACGTGCCAAGCAATGACCATCTCAATAAGAGAGAATCTAACCATCGCCCTTGAAGTTCAATGGCATTTCCATCACTTAATTCCCCCATTATCAACCTCCTGGGGGTTACCATTGTGCAGAAACTGAACTGGACTAGCCGTATAAATACAGTGGCTACAAGAGCAGGTCAGAGGCTAGAAATCCTGTGGCGAGTAACTCACCTTCTGACTCCCCAAAGCCAGTCCACCATCTACAAGGCACAAATCAGAAATGTGATGGAAAACTCCACTTGCCAGGATGAATGCAGCTCCAAAAACACACAAGAAGCTTGACATTATCCAGGACAAATCAATCCACTTGATTGGCACCCCATCCACAAACATTCACTCTCTCCACCACCGATGAACAGTAGCAGCAGTGTGTACCATCTACAAGATGCACTGCAGAAACTCACCAAGTCTCCTTAGACAGCACCTTCCAAACTCACAACCGCCATGATCTCAAAGGACAAGGGCAGATGAAACGTGGGAACATCACCATCTGGAAGTTCCCCATCAAGTCACTCACCGCCCTGACTTGGAAATATATCACCGTTCCTTCGCTGTCGCTGGGTCAAGATCCTGGAACTCCCTTCCTAACAGCACTCCGGGTGTACAACCACACGGACTGCAGTGGTTCAAGAAGCCATCACCACCTTCTCAAGCGTAATTGGGGATGGGCAATAAATGCTGGCCTAGTCAACAACGCCCACTCCCAAAAATGAATAATGAAAAGGCCCTATTAAATTATGCTGTGGTTGAATTTTCCATTGAGTTTCCCCTCACTTCATATGGGAAGCATCTTCCCTTCACTCAGCATCTCTCAGATTACCCAGCTGAAATTTCACAATTGCAATTTGAGGAAACAATCCCTATCTGAACAGCAGGTAAATGATGGTGCTGATTTTAATCGCCAAACAGGAATGTGGACAAGTGAGGAGCTGGCCCATTGGGGGATATTAGTGGGAACATTCACCAACTTTAACAGCCAGATCTGAAAGATATGCTGTTGGATGACTGCCCAACAAAATGGGTAACAGTGAGTTTGGGTGTCCTACTATTATAATCAGGTAGCAGGAGGCTGCTGCTGGGGACCAAAGAGTGTGGGCCTCGACACTGAGGTAAAATGTTAATTGGAGTCTGTCTAACAGGGATCATAGTTAGGGGAGGGGAAGTTTAGCCTGAGGCAGGGTTTCTGAAGGAGCACTTTTGTCCCTCCTGGACTCAAAGAGATCTAATTTTTATTTTTTTTTAAACTGCCTGTCTGGCCTCTTCTGGCCCTCAGATCCACTTCCTGACATTAGCCACTTAGCTTCAGACTAATATTTTGCCGTTGAGCCCCGATTATGTCATTGGAGCCCATTCACATGTTTAAAGAAAGACCCTTTTGGCTTTGGGTGAGTGTGCTTGCTGCCTGCAATTTAAAATTGCCATTGGTGGGTGAAATGGTGGGTGAAAATTTCAATTTCACTGTCCACTCCCGGTTTCTACTGGGTTAAAATTTTCCCAATGTTTCTAACAACTAATCACATCTAACATTTCAGTCCATTTTTTGGTGCATGTCACACTGCAGTAAATGGAGAACAAATAAGAATATTGCTTTGAAAGAGTGTATTTGGACCTTTTTGGTCATAGCAATTATCAATGAATTAATAGTTATCTGAAGGGCATGGAAGCTGACACGATGACTATTGCAATAAAAATCTATTTACATTTGCCTGTGTCCACCTATAAATATAGAAATATAAAAAAAGGATATGTAACAACATGTAAAATTAAGGTGATGGCTACTTTAAACAGAAAGATTTTAGGTACGAGCTCTAAGATATGAGGAATAATTTTATAACATCATATTCTTGGCAGGATGTCCTCTCAGCTGAGAGCATAAATCAGGAATTGAGACATGTACTCCCCTGGCTTTCCGTCCATTAAATCATATGTTCAAATTCCTGATATGTTCTCTGCACTGGGAGCATGATTTCATAAAATAACCCGTGAAGCTGTAATTAATTATGATCTTGCTGTCAATATGAAGTTGTCACAATAAAAGCGGAAACAAAAAGAGGAATTTTACTTTTGTCTGACTTTGTGTCTTTTCTTATTTTCTGGAGGTCAGGTTGCCAAACTTTACCGTGATTCCAGTCTAGGAAATGTTGTGAACATAATAGTCACTCGTCTGATTGTTCTTACTGAAGATCAGGTAAGCCAAGGAATCCAAAATAACTATTTTCTTCCATGATCACTTTTTACTTTGATTGTTGTACTCAAATAGAAAGGAAATTCTGTTACTGGAAAAATACTGGGGAAGAAATACTCTGGTCATACATGTAAAGACATTGTAACTGCTTGCAACAAAAATGTGTTATTGTCAGAAGTACTTATCTCTTGACGTACCTAGTGATTTGTTGGGCTGAAGTAAGACATCAAAAAATGTCGAAATAGAAAATTGTTACATGAAATAAAGGGTGCTTTTTCAAAAAGAATTAAAAAGAAAGCTGCCCTTACTAATTATCATCATTTTTATTCTTTGAAGAAAAACTGGTTCTTCAGTAATATGTTTGGATTTCTCTGGTATACTTGTTGCATTGTAGCCAAACTTGGAGATAAATCATCATGCAGACAAGTCCTTGGACAGCTTCTGTAAATGGCAGAAATCCATTCTTTCTCACCAAAATGATGGAAACACCATTCCAGAAAATGGGATTGCTCATCATGATAATGCTGTTTTAATTACTAGGTAAGATGTGGATATTTGCATGTTTGCAAGTTCTAATCACAAAGTAAATGTCTTAGACACAGTGACTAGTAATTTACCTACATTCATGTCAGAATGTGGACTTCAAACTATTAAACTGTTTTTTCTATCTTAAATTTCCTTCATGTAAGTTCTCCCCCTCTTTTGTCCACTTAAGCTAGATTCTTCTGCGAGGGTCGTTGTTGGGGAGTTGCCAATACCCCATGTGTCCTGCTCTCAGGAGGTAGGGACTGCCACTCACCCCCTCTGATTTTTCCACAACCAGCTGGGAGAGGTGCAGACTCTGCATGGCGACTGACTAATCTGTGGGAGTCAGGATGGGAGATGTATGGAGACTGGAACAGCATTTGCTCTGAGCACCAGCCTTCTAACACTATTTCTGAGCCTCCCTAATTTCAAACTTCCAAGAATTCTTTTCCAATCTGTGACTGTCCAAGTAGATTATGGCCGGGATTTTCCGGCCCTGTTGCGGGTGGGCCCCGCCGCGGGCTAGGCGGCGCCCCAGTCAGAAGCCCATTGACCTGCGGTGGGACCGGAAGATCCTGGCGGTGGGAGGGTGCGGAAAATCCTGCCCTACATGTTAAAGATCTATGCAATTTAGTGTCAGTCAGGCTTGCATGATAATATGTGAGCAAAAAAACTGATGCCAGTAGGAATTAATAGCTATGTTAGGGGAAGAAAGGAGAAAATTTCTAGTATGACTAATGCATGTCCAGTGTTCATATCCTGAATTGTCATTGTTGAGGTGATGCAATAAACTGAGGACAAATGAATGCAGTCAGCCAGCTGCTTGTGAAATAAAACTCACTAACATTTCAGTTGCTCTTAAAGACCTGATTGCATTTATCAGTCAGATACACAGAAACATAGAAATCACATTATGCAATATTAAAATACAAAAGCCAAATGTACTTCCAAGACGTGATTTCTGAACTTTACAGCTATGTGTAAGACAAATGGGATGCTTGCCTGTTTGGAAGAAACTTGAGCAATTCTATGCCAGAGACAGCGAATAAGAAGTAAAAGTACATTTTTAAGGATGTGATGTATTTCTGAATGTTTTTCTTTTTATATCAGTTGTGACTGAAATAGAGTAAAATGTATGAAATGTGCAAACACCATATTTAGCAAAATCAGTGCTGATCCTCAAACTTAAATTATGTGTAAAAGAGTGTTTTACTCGAACATTTGCCAGGATAGTTACAGTCACGTTCTGAATACATGTCAAGCATAGATGGAAATGATACAATGATACATGGGAACACTGTTAAGCTTTGGATAGTGGATTAAAACAGGCTGTTAATTTTCTTCCAAAGTCTTTTTGTTAAATGAGGTTTTATGTAAAGGTGAAAAAAGATCACTCCATTTACAAGTAATATTTTTTGTTGACCTTGTTTCATCAGTCTCCCTAAGCCCTACCCCCAACTGCAGGTGAGGGGGCAAGGTTGGCAACCCCCATTGATGTGGTTCCAAAATAGCCTTCAAAGGCTGCATGAGAGTTTTTTCTTCCCCCATCATTCTGAGGGAGAAAGCAGAGAAGTGTCTGTGATCAGGAAGGCAGTGCTATGCAGGACCGTGAGCACAACCCATCATGCTATGCTGCTCTGTGTTTTTCATTTCAGCGATTTGTAATCTGTAATTACCTTTCAGATTACATTAGCAGCTTCCTTTATGGCTTTGTCAGTTTAGCCAGTGAGTAGCTGAGATATATAGGCCAGGAAAATAACAGGTTGACCTCCAGTCTCTGCTGAGTTAGCTGATCATGTGGCTTTAGGAGTACTTCAGTTGGCTTCAGCTCTTTTGGATAGAAAAGGAGCAGAACATTTTTGACATGTTTGGCAAGGGGGAAGAAGAAGTCAGGAGAGGCAGCTTGAAGGATGGTCACTATCACGTTGAATGAAGAAATCACAAATTGCTAGTAGTTGTCTGTGACGTTGGTTGAAGGAGGTGGTTAGCAATGGAGGAAAAGAGCCTTCAGTATGATCCTAGGGCATTGAGCAGGTTTGGAAGAGAAGAGCGAGGCTCAATAGAACTTGAAGTGATCCAGTCCAATCTGGCAGTGGATTTCCATGTCAGATATGCTCAGATTTGAGTAGCCAGCCTCAGTTAACGCTTCACAGTACTAATATACCTAGATTTTTTATCCAGTCAGCAGCACGAGGTTAATTTCCATTTTTGGACTATCTTGTGTGTAAATATGCACAAAACATGAAATACTGCCTTTCCTTACTTGCAAATAAGAAATTGCCAGGAAGCTTGTTCCAGCAGCCTTTACTAGGATAAGACCAAAATCTGACTGGTCTTCTCCCTTTCAATGATGAATAACTAAAGGAGAAAATTGAGTATTGGGACAATGGGCCTGATTTTATCTCTGTGTAAGTGAATAGGTTTTGAGTGAGTTAAAATTGGGCCCATTTGTTACTGTCACCAGATCCTCTGTCTTCAGCCTTGGGAAGGAGGGGAAGCCAGTCTCTTTGTACCGTTCTTAGCAGGTTAAATGTTGCAGTACCACTGCTGGCGAATATGCTTGGAGGTACTGACAGTTACTGGGCCCCTTTTCCAGATGTCACCAGCAGGGAAATCTGTTTTTAGCCACAAGGCAGTATGAGCAGAACATACTGGTATGTGCTAACACATTTGCAGTTTGTTATCTAATAAGGTCAACCAGTCAGATGTATGTCTTTCTTCATACACACTAGAAAATGTCATGAAAGAGAAAACATTTATAATCACAGCCAAAAGCACTAGACTTAGAAATGCGTTCCCATCTGACACTATTTATGTTTGACTTACAATAGCAGAGTAAAAGAAAAGCTGTCTTTAAAAGTAGTAATGCTTATTCTTTGTTGAAGGTATGTGCTGTTTACATTTTTTACATTCTCCGTTCTCTACTTGTACTGAGATAAGGGCTTCGAGGAATGTGATTGTGGATTGGTCAGGGACAGAATGAAAACAGAAATTTTTAAAATATTTTTTTAAAACTGCGGTAACCTTTAATTACACACAGATACAAGCTAAAAAAAAAGTCAGTAATGAAAAAAAATCCATTGTCTCAAATGTTTTAAAGTTTTGTTTTGGGATGTAAATGTTAAAGGAGGCCAATTAGCTTAGATGGCTCGCATGTGGTTCTCAATAATGGCAACAGTGTGGGTTCAATTTCTGTTCTGGCTGAGGTAGACGTGGGACCTGCTTCCTTGGCCTGCCCCCGAGAGTGGAAGGCAATGGTAAACCACCACTGAAAAAAAATCTGTCAAGGGAATGGCTCCGGATGAAGCATCAGCAAACAATGTGCCAAGAAACTTCCTTCAGGCCATGCACATATGAATGAATATAAATATTGAGGAAAAATATAAATAGTATACTTGTAATTTTGATCATCCCTTTTTATCACCTGCGCATGTAATTAGTGAACTATTAATATAATCTAGCTCATATGTTGACAGAAAATGTGCAGTGCTTTACATATTTAAAGAAAATTGTTAGTGAGTTGTCCACTATTTTTCCATTTCCCTATGGTGAAATGGTTGCTTTTTCTAAGCAAGTTGCACTGAACTCACAGCTAGCTCTTACACTATATCACGTGGGACCATTGCTTCAGATGAATAGTATGTTTATAAATGAAATTATTATTTAACATTTTGAGGATACTTGGCAATTATTGTTTGTCATGTTGAGAATGTAACTTGGCTATTAAAATATAGACAGGAATTTTAGAAATCTAGAATTACACAAATTATAATTACAGTGCTAGTATAGCTTCTATTAACGATTGCTATTTCACTAACGTAAAGTTGCTGTTGCAAGACTTGTTAACATAAGAATGCATGAAACTAGAATGAAAAATGTCTCGATGGAGGTGCAAAGCTGCTGCAAAGAGTTTTGTCACAGAGCAGTAGGAAGCAAGCTTGTACCTGCAGATTCCTTACGTGGTCAGCTTCTAATTTCAGCTGTGGAATCAGGAGGAGATACAGAACAGGTGTTTCCTCACATGAAAGAGAGAAAGTTGACAATTGAGTGACCCCATTCCATTCTACTGTGGTACATAATTGCTTACTGAAAGCAGAGGCTCACGACCATTTTTCTTACTAGCCTCTTGGCTATGCTTGTACAATGAGACTATCAAAACAGACTGGAGTTGCAGTGGAAAACAAAAACAGAATTACCTGGAAAAACTCAGCAGGTCTGGCAGCATCGGCGGAGAAGAAATCAGTTAACGTTTCGAGCCTTTATGGCCTTTCGGCAGAACTGGAGCATAGTTAGAAGAAGGGAGAAATATAAATTGGTTTAAGGTGGGTGGGGGGGGCGGGGGGGGGGAGGTGGAGAGAGAGACATTGAGGGTGTGGTGTGGTGATTGTGGAGATGAGCAGATAATCAAAAGTTGTCACAGACAAAAGGGTCAAAGAGGTGTTGAAGGTGGTGGTATTTGTCTGAGAAAAGTGCTAATTAAGAATGGAAGACAGGATATTCAAAGTACAGCTCTAGTGGGGGTGGGGTGGAAAGACTAAAGGTTTTAGTTTTAGATTTAAAAATAATGGAAATAGGTGGGGAAAGAAGAATCTATATAAATTATTGAAAAAAAAAAGCGGAAGGGGGGAGAAAGAAACGGGGTGGGGATGGGGGGAGGGGGAGTTTAAGATCTAAAGTTGTTGAATTCAATATTCAGCCCAGAGGGCTGTAAAGTGCCTAGTCGGAAGATGAGGTGCTGTTCCTCCAGTTTGCGTTGGGCTTCACTGGAACAATGCAGCAAGCCAAGGACAGACATGTGGGCAAGAGAACAGGGTGGAGTGTTAAAATGGCAAGCGACAGGGAGGTTTGGGTCTTTCTTGCGGACAGACCGCAGGTGTTCCGCAAAACGGTCGCCCAGTTTGCGTTTGGTCTCTCCAATGTAGAGGAGACCGCATTGGGAGCAACGAATGCAGTAGACTAAGTTAGGGGAAATGCAAGTGAAATGCTGCTTCACTTGAAAGGAGTGTTTGGGCCCTTGGACGGTGAGGAGAGAGGAAGTGAAGGGGCAGGTGTTGCATCTTCTGCGTGGGCATGGGGAGGTGCCATAAGTGGGGGTTGAGGAGTAGGGGGTGATGGAGGAGTGGACCAGGGTGTCCCGGAGGGAACGATCCCTACGGAATGCCGTCAGGGGGGGGGTGAAGGGAAGATGTGTTTGGTGGTGGCATCATGCTGGAGTTGGCGGAAATGGCGGCGGAGTTGCAGTGGGTTTGTTGTGCAAGTACATTAGACAATGGGATATAGGTATCTCCTATAGGTATCACTACATGGTGATTCTCCACCTTGGTTGGGATACAGGGGCAAGTATCAAGTAATCATCCTGAGCTGCTCTTGCCAGTTGCCCAGTAGCTGGTTATAACCTGATAATAACACCTAGTTTGCTCTCTTGGTTAAGGAATAGGGATATTCCTATTAACCATGGTTTTTGACAGTAATATATATCTAGTGTAAATATTCCATGAGCATGAAAGTGATATTGTTACCACACCATCTTTTGCATCACCTGAAAGCTCACTTATGCTATGGAGCATTTTTTTTTACGAAATGCTGATAAGCTGATAGTTTCCATGTTTATATTATCTGTAAGGCGGTGTGACTTGCTATAAAGTTAGTATCAATAGCAGTAACTCACCTTGTTAGAAATGAGTCTGGATCAATGTTCCCTCTAAGCCATGCGGTCGCGTCACAACCTGAAGGTTCCCGTGCAGGCTGTGCACAAGTTGGCCTTTTGAGTTATCACGAAACGTGCAGCTGTGCAAAAAAAAAGAGCCGTGCATTTAAACAAATCACCCGCACAATTCAAATTAAAAATGAGCAGGTATGTTGGTCTGGAGTAAGTGTTTTTTTGCCTTTGGCAGTGCAAATGAAGTTGATATGTTTTTACTATTCATGGATTAATTGTAGCTGGCTCACACTATAGCTATACATCAATATTTATTGTGTATTTATAACCTCATTAGTTAAAAAGAGTACGGCAATTCGGAATTACATGTTCGACAATTCAATGATTATTTATCATTGTCTTTGAAATGGATTTGGATTATAATAATACATGGAATGTGATTCAAATACCTGTTGGTAGGGTGCCAAACCAAAAATATGAATCCCTCTGAATTTCAGAGATTATATTGAACTGAGACAAATTGAAATATCTTGCTGGGTTTTTATTTTGCATTTCCAAAATTGTGAAATTGAGGATTTCGGGGCTGATTTTGTTTGCTGTAATTTGTTTGTCAGTACAAAGAGTTGTTGTTTGTGCTGGTGTAACTCTGGTCTAAATGGTCAAGAACTGATGTTAATCCTGCTGGAATGGTAAAGTTCTAATAGCACTCTGATAAACTGGATCAGCTGCATCTGACTACTGCTACTGCTACCAGTGCCAGTGCCATGTTGCAGATTGGAAGAAGGTGCGTTTGCAGCTGGTGACAGCTCTATTTATGGATTTCTACTTCCCCAGATCCTGTGAAAACATATCCCCACAGTCATTGCCAGTTAGGTGCTCCAATGACTATAAATATGATTGACATTTTGGCAGGTGCGGCAAATCAGATGCCACGCCAGCATGCTTCCTTTAATGCAGTTCCATGCTTCTAAAGAATCATCCAATGTAATGCTTCATTAGGCATCCACTCATATCTGTGAAATCAGATGTGCTATCTAACCTCCTTTCAAAATTTGAACCTTTTCATGCACAAATCATCTGTCGAATCAAAGTCTGGTTACCTGAGTCTGCACAAAGCTGCCCAAATTGTAACCCGGATTTGTGGTAGTCGAGGATATATGCCTCTCATGCTGTCTGATCTGCCCACTATCCTTTTTGATGGCCCTCCTCCTCCTCCAAGCGCTTTGGTAGGGGGAATTCCCATGGATGCCAGTAATGTTGCTGGAGGCAAAAGAATTAAACTATTTTCACAAAGGCTTATGAGAACCTAAGCACCATGAGAAAAAGATGAAACCAGGGAATGACCTCAAAAGCTGCTGAATCAGTTTTTTTTTTCAGGCCCTTTAGAGGTATGTCTAGAGATTACTACTACTCAGAGGCAAGCAACATTCAGGAGGTAGTACTTGGCTATCCTTTGGATGCCACATATTTCCAGAATAGAAGACACAGGAGATAATGTAACATACCATTATCATATATTAATGAAGTTCCCAGTTGAAACTTCCTCTGTCTGCCCTTTCGTGGTGATTGCATTATCTAATGTCTCCAATTAGGTCCATTTGGTGGGTGTTTGCTGGGCCAAGAGAAGTGGTAATGCTCAATAGGACCAAGGGTGGGCATGCTGTCCAACACCTTCCCCGCTACCCATAAAATTTTAATCAGGTTGGAGCTGGGTGGGTAGGTGGTGGGCAGGTCACCTGCTGGATTTTATGAGGCCCTGCCTTCAAACTTGCCAGAGGGGGAGTGTAAAATCTAGCCCATTGAAATTTTACTGTGCTTTTGAGTTTGGAAATCTGACCTGGGAGCATTTCATGTTAAGGCTGGGTAATAATTGTAAGAAAATCCCAAGTCTGGCCTTCATCTTGATAAGTGCAGAATTTATAATAAAAGCAAAATCATTAAAAGAAAAGAAAAATGAAGCCTGCCAGTATAATTTGGCTTGTGACTTTGTTTTTCATAGTAAATATAAAGTATGCTTTTTTTGGCCAGTTTTTTCCACAACTCTTCAGAAAGCTATGGTTCCATCAATGCCAGTGATCTAAGTGGTCGCACTCATGTATGAGCCTGCCCAGCAAATATGAGTGTATTTGACCACAGGGAATATTACAGCCAAGCCTAATGCAGTTTTTGCCTGCTGATCACATGTGTGCATTCTCTTGTAGGTAATAGTGCTAGGTAGTGATCAGGGAGCAATGGCTGGCTGATTATTCCCTTCACTAATTCAAGAATGCTGTAGCCAACTAGCATTTATCAACCTTTGTAGTCTTAAAATAACATTTATTTTCAGGATTGGTAACTTGGCATAGAGCAGAGATCAAATCTGGAACTTTCTCTAATTTTCTTGTGTTCGAGGTGTTGTTAATGACTGTTGCAGTCTTCTAAGGTAGGGGGTGGAATTGTCCCAGGTTTTCACTAAGTGCAGTAGCGAGTGGGTAAAACGACATTTTACATGCTGGCCGTAATGATGGCTTTTCACGCCGTATCATCCCAAACCTGCCGCATTAATTATGCATTCCCGGGAAACATGCCATTTCCATGGCAGACATGCTCCAATTCACCCGCCACGCCATCCCCTCACTGGTTCATCGTGCCAGGCACCACATTTAAAGTACAGCCACATGCACACCTCTTAGTGCTTCCAGCCCAGGACTGTTGCAAATAAGACATGGCCCTGAAAGGCAAGAAAACTGCAGCCCCCAGATTTAGCGATGCATCCCTCAAGTGCCTTTTGGACGCTGTGGAGGCTCGCCGTCATGTCCTCTACCCCCACTCTGGCTGCAGGAGGGGCAGCAACATTACCACTCCGGCCTGGGAGGCAATGGCAATGCTGATCAGTGCCAATGCTGCACAGAAGAGGTTGGCCATTCAATGCTGATAAAGCATGAATGATCTCATCCGTGCCACCAGGGTATGGCAACCATCTTATCACTCTAAGCTCACACACTCAAGCCCATCACACATTCACTGGCATCTCACTCACTGACAGCTCAAGGGACATCACCACCCATTCTCACATACATATCCTCACATGACCACCTGGCCTCATCTGATCTGGAGACTGCCTCCTCAGCCCTCACCATCATTTTTTAAATTCATTTATGGGATGTGGGCTTCGCTGGCTGGGCCAGCATTTATTGTCCATTCCTAATTGCCCTTGTGACGGTGATGGTGAGCTGCTTTCTTGAACCATTGCAATCCACATGGTGTGGGTACACCCCCAGTGCTGTTAGGAAAGGAGTTCTAGGACTTTGAACCAGCTACAGTGAAGGAATGGCGATATACTCCCAAGTCAGGATGGTGAGTGACTTGGAGGGGAACTTCCAGTTGGTGATATTCCCATCTATCTGCTGCCCTTGTCCTTCTAGATGGTAGCGGTCGTGGGTTTGGAAGGTGCTGTCGAAGGAGCCTTGGTGAATTCCTGCAGTGCATCTTGTAGATGGTACACACAGCTGCTACTGTGCGTTGGTGGTGGAGGGAGTGAATGTTTGTGGATGTGGTGCCAATCAAGTGGGCTGCTTTGTCCTGGATGATGTCAAGCTTCTTGAGTGTTGTGGGACCTGCACTCATCCAGGCAAGTGGGGAGTATTCCATCACACTCCTGACTTGTGCCTTGTAGATGGTGGACAGACTTTGGGGAGTCAGGGGGTGAGTTACTCGTTGCACGATTCCTAGCCTCTGACCTGCTCCTGTAGTCACAGTATCTATATGGCTAGTCCAGTACCGTTTCTTGTCAATGGTAACCTCCAGGATGTTGATAGTGGGGGATTCAGTGACGGTAATGCCATTGAACATCAGGGGGTAATGATTAGATTCTCTCTTGTTGGAGATGGTCATTGCCTGACACTTGTGTGGCGTGAATGTTACTTGCCACTTGTCAGCCCAAGCCTGGATATTGTCCAGGTCTTGTTGCATTTGGACATGGACTGCTTCAGTATTTGAGGAGTTTGCTGAACATTGTGCAATCATCAGTGAACATCCCCACTTGAGTCGACATTGAGGACTCCCAGGGCAACTCCCTCCCAATTGTATACCACTGTGCCATCATCTCTGCTGGGCCAGGACATACCCAGGGATGGTGATGGAGGTATCTGGGCCATTATCTGTAAGGTATAATTCCATGAGTATGACTATGTCAGGCTGTTCTTGACCATTCTGTGAGACAGCTCTCCCAATTTTGGCACTAGCTGGCTCCAGATGTTAGTAAGGAAGACTTTGCAGGGTCTCTAAGGCTGAGATTGCCCTTGTTGTTTCCAGTGCTAGGTTGATGCTGGGTGGTCTGTCTGGTTTCATTCCTTTTCTGAGGCTTTGTAGCAGTTTGAAACAACTGAGTGGCTTGCTAAGCCATTTCAGAGGGCATTTTAACAGTCAACCACATTGTTGTGGGTCTGGAGTCACATGTAGGCCAGACCAGGTAAGGACGACAAATTTCCTTCCCTAAAGGGCATTAGTGAACCAGATGGCTTTTTTACAACAATCAGCAGTAGAGTTTTAATTCCGGATTTTTGTTAAATTCAAATTCCGTCATGGCGGGATTCGAGCACAATTCCCCAGAGCATTACACTGGGTCATTAGTCTAGTGACCATACCTCTATGCCATCACCTCCCCTAGCTTGAGGCCACTTGCATAGATCAATTGTGCCCCCACACACACTCTGGGATAACCCCCCCTTCCTCTTCCCTTGCCTGAGGCCACTTCTCCTCATTCCCCAAGCAAGCCCTAAACCTGCAGCCATACAAAGCCACCCCCGCCTTATGGCTGGTCTGGTAGGTAGAGACCTGCCTGTAAGCTCCCCTAAAAGTGCCGTAAAGCTGTCTGCGAAGCCTGATGCTCACAACTGCAAGTGCTGCCCAAGCAAGATAGGCAAAGTCCCAACTGAAGTGCAGCTTACCAGATGCATGTCACTTATGTGCAGTTGTGAAACACGTCAGCGTGCAATCACGCTGATGTAGACAGACAATCCAGCGTGGGGGAGTTGAGTCCAGCGGGCTAGACTTGTAGTGACGTGCAGATGCATTACAATGGGATTCCCGATGTCCGATGGCGGGAAATACAGGCCACCATTGACGGGGGCTGAGCGGATGATCACAAGCTGGTTTCACAATGTTGTGAAACAGATTTTTGGCCTTCTCACCATATTGTCCGCTTGTGCCGCTGAGCACACCCGGCGTCAGTGGACATGGACAATTCCACTTTATTTCGAACTTTATTCGAAACATAACTCCATCTAAAATCAGACTTCATTCTTGCCTTGAGGCTGCAAGAGAAAACCCGATCATTATAGTCCCGTGATCTTCCATCACTTCCCCAAGATGAAGTGAGTTGTATCATTTGCATATTCACATTAACCCTTTACACTACACTTTCTAGATTGTAGGTCTCTGTCATCTGTATCCTACACGGCAGCTACACAACAGTTATATGCTTCATCTCAGGATAAGGAGGAAATTATAAAAAAGAATCCATCATCATTGGAGATGCTGAATCTGAGGACACCTAACACAGTCAAGAAGAAACACATAGAGAACAACGCTTCCATTCCACATTCCTGCTCAGGACCACTTCACAAAAGATCTTGAGTCACAGAATAGATAAATCATTGTTGTACTGTCTGACTTACACCAGATATGTATTGTCATATCACACTTGCTTAATTACGTGGATAGACCAGGCACAGTTAGGTGACTACACTGGTGTGTGACCAGTGGCTTTTCCTACAGGCTACTCGGGATGCTGCCAGCTAGACTTCTTCATGGCTCTCTAACAGCCATTCTGGTGAGATTATGAGGAGAGTGTTGAATACCACTGTGGCAAATGTACCATTTCATTGAGGCTTTTATTTTGGTATGGATAAAGTGCAATATATTAGAAACATGTTTAAATAGAAGTAATTTTTCATTAAATGCAAACAGAGAGTGCTGGGGAAACTCAGAAGGTCTGGAAACATCTATAGAGAGAGAAACTGAGTTAACATTTCAAGCCCATTAAGACTCTTCTTTGGAACTGAAGAGAAGTAGAAATGTGATTGGTTTTTGCTGGTGGGAGGAGCAGCTGGAACAAAAAGGAAGGTCAAAGACAGGTTAGATGGCGGAGAGATTGAATACCAAAGATGCCATGGAACACAAGACAAAAGGAATGGTAATAGTAATAAAGAAACAAAACATTGGTCCAGTGTAGGTGTTAATAGCAGGGAAAAGATCAACTCTGAAAGCAAAAATATGAAAACAAAATACAAACTAGCACTTGAGGAAAAAAATCAAAATGGAGGACAGAGTTCATGGTCTTAAGTTGTTGAACTCAATGTTAAGTCTGGAAGGCTGTGAAGTGCCTAATCGGAAGATGAGGTGCTATTCCTCCAGCTTGTGTTGGGCTTCAGTAAAACATTGTACCAGGCCAAGGACAGAAATGTGAGCATGAAAATAAGATCTTGAAGTGAAATGACAAGCAACCAGAAGGTCTGGATCATGCTTACAAACTGAGCAGAGGTATTCCGCAAAGCGGTCACCCAGTCTGCATTTGATCCCCTTGGTATACAGGAGACCATGTTGTGAGCAGCAAATAAACAGGAACATAGGAGCAGGAGTATATCATTTGCCCCTCAAGCCTGCTCTGCCATTTAATGGCTGATCTTCTACCTCAAAATCATCTTCCTGCACTATCTCTTGATGTCATTGGTATCTAGAAACCTATTGACCTCAGCTTTGAACATACTCAATGTCTGAGCCTCCAGCCTCCATAGACCTCTGGGATAGAGAATGCAAAAGATTCACTGAAGAAGTTCTTCCTCATCTTGGTCCTTAATGGCTCGTCTCTTTTTCTGAGACTGTGCCCCCTGGTTCTAACCAGGGGAAGCATCCTTCCTTCATCTACCTTGTCTGGCTATGTAAGAACATTGTACACTTCAATCAGATCACCTCTCATTCTTCTAAACTCTAGTCTCCTCATAGGACAATCCCACCATCTTTGGGATTAGCCTGTTGAACATTTGTTACACTTTCTTTACAGCCAGGATATTCTTCCTTAGGTAAGGAAACCAAAACTGCACATGTTGCTCCAGGTGTGGTCTCACCAAGGCTCTATACAACTGCAACAAGACTTCCTTACTCCTATACTCAAATCCCCTTGCAGTAAAGGCTAACATACCATTTACCTTCCTAAGTGCTTGTTGTACCTGCATGTTAATCTTCAGTGACTAATGAACAAGAACACCCAAGTCTCTTTGGACATCAACATTTCCCAACCTCTTCCCATTTAAGAAATACTCTGCATTTTTGTTTTCCCTACCCAAGTGGATAACTTCACATCTTTCCACGTTAATTCCATCTGACTTGTTCTTGCCCACTCAGTCTGTATAAATCTCCTGAAGCCTTTTTGGGCAGAGTCAACATTGTCCTCACAACTCTCATTCCTAGCAAGTTTCGTGTCATCAGCAAACTTGGAAATATTACATTTGGTCCCCACATCCAAATCATTAATATAGATTGTGAATATCTGGGGCTCAAGCACTGATCCTTGTGGTACCCCACTAGTCACAGCCTGCCAACCTGAGGATGACCCATTTATCCCTACTCTCTGTTTTCTGTCCGTTAACCACTCTCCTGTCTATGCCACTGTATTTCCCCCAGTTCCCATGTGCTCTAATTGTGTTTACTAACCTCCTGTGTGGGACCTTATCAAAGCCTTCTGAAAATCCAAATACACCACATCCACTGGTTCTCCATTAACTATTCTGCTATTAACATCCTCGAAAACATCCAACTTTGTTGATGATTTCCCTTTCATAAATCCATGTTGACTCTGCGCAACCTCACCATTATTTTCTAAGTGCCCAGTTATCACATCCTTTAGAATAGATTCTAGCACTTTCACTACTAGTGATGTCAGGCTGACAGGTTTGTAGTTCCCTATTTTCTCTCTCCTTTTCTTAAATAGTGGGGTTACATTTGCTACTTTCCAATTTGCAGGCACCGTTCCAGATCTATAAAATGCATCCACTATCTTTATAGCCACCTCTTTCAACACTCTGGGATGTAGGTCAGCAGTCGTGCACTCCAGCACCACTTTTTTACTAATACTAATTTCGTTCAGATCCTCAATCTCACCACAGGTCAAATTTCTTTTATCCGAAACCCTCGGGGCTGATTGCTTTTTGGATTTCAGATAATTTCAGTTTTTGGATACTGCATTATATTACAGTTGCCGGAGCCGAGGTTGGCTTTAGTCTATAAAGTAAATAAAATGGCTAGAAAAGTAAAATGTACCACTGAATAATAAACACAGGGTACCTGTACCAAGTTCCCATCTGTGGCGCCATCTGTGATTCTGCTGGTAGATCAGGGTTCACAAGGTAAAAAGTGCAGTCAAACAACTAGACTTTCTGCGCTAAAGGTTGGGTGCACTTGGCAGGGTTTGTGTCACCTCCTGCGATTGCATGGGAAGGTGCTGTGGGAAGGGGACGAGGAGTGGACCAGGGTGTCGTGGAGGGAATGGTCCCTACAGAATGCTGACAGGGGAGGTGAGAGGAAGATGTGTTTGCTGGTGGCATCATGCTGGAGTTGGCAGAAATGGTGGAGGATAATCCTTTGAATACAGAGGCAGGCGGGATGGAAAGTGAGGACAAAGGAACCCTATCATGGTCCCGGGAGGGAGGAGAAGGGTTGAGGGCAGAATTATGGGAAATGGGTAAGACACAGTTGAGGGCCCTGTCAGCCATAGTGGGGGAGAATCCTTGGCCGAAGAAAACGGAAGATATATCAGAAGTGCTGTGATGGAAGGTTGCATCATCAGAACAGATACGATGGAGATGGAGAAATTAGGAAAACGGAATGGAGTCCTTACAGGAAGCAGAGCATGAGGATGTGTAGTTGAGGTAGTTGTGGGAGTCACTGGGCTCATAATGAATATCAGCAGACAGTCTATCCCAGAAATAGAGGCAGAGAAGTCAAGGAAGGAAAGGCAAGTGTTGGAGATGGACCATGAGAAGGTGAGAGAAGGGAGGAAATTGGAAGCAAAATTGATTAATTCTGGATCAGAGCAGGAAATAGCACTGCTACAGTTATCGATACACCAGAAAAAGAGTTTTGGGAGTGAGCCCGAGGAGACTGGAACAAAGAATGTGCCACATACCCCACAAAAACCTAGGCCCAATGTGGGCATCCATCGCAACAGCTTTTATTTGGAGGAAGTGAGACAAGCTAGAATAGAAATTATTCAAGGAGAGGACAAATTCAGCCAGGCGGAGTAGGGTGATGGTGGTGGATAGGGACTGTTCGGGCCTCCGTTCAAGGAAGGAGCATCCTCTTGCTGTAAGGACTCCATTCCACTCTCCCAGTTTCTCCATCTCTGCTACCTTCCACAATGGTGTTTCTGACATGCCTTCCTTTTTTCTGAATCGAGGATTCTCACCTGCCCACCACTGCACCCTGTACCCCGCCCCCCCACCCCCGCCGCCGCACCCCACCACCGGCCAACCCCGCACTGTGGCTGACAGGGCCCTCAACCATTTCCGACCCATCTCCCACACGTCTGCCCTTCCCCAGAACCAAGATAGGGTTCCCCTTGTCCTCACTTTCCACTCCACCAGCCTCCACAATCAAAGGATCATCTGCTGCCATTTCCACCACCTCCAGCATGACGCCACCCCCAAAACACATCTTCACCTCCCCTCCCCAGTCAGCATTTAGAGGGAATGTTTCTCTGTGCCATCCTGGTCCACTCCTCTATCACCCCCAATACCCCATCCCCTTCCCACGGCACCTTCACATGCAATCGCAGGAGGTGTAACACCTGTCCCTTTACCTCCTCCCTCCTCCCTGTTCATGGTCCCAAACACTCTTTCCAGGTGAAGCAGCGACTTACTTGTGCTTCTTTCTATTTAGTATACTGGATTCATGGCTTACAATGCGGTCTCCTCTACAACAGGGAAACCAAACATAGACTGCATGACTGCTTTGCAGAACATCTCTGCGCAGTTCGCAAGCATGACCCCGACTTTCCCAATTGCTTGCCATTTCAGTTCACCATCTTGCTGTCATGCTCACATTTCTATCCTGGGTCTGCTGCACTGTTCCATTGAAGCTGAATGCAAGCTGGGGGAACAGCACCTTATCTTCCGATTCAGCACTTTACAGTCTTCTGGAATTAACATTGAGTTCAACAACTTCAGGCCATGAACTCTCTCCTCCATTTTGAATTTTTCTCCCCCAAAGTGCCAGTTTGTATCTTGTTTTCATGGGGAGAATTTTCTCCCGGTCAGGGGGAGGCTGAGCGGGAGTGGACGTTGGTGGGTGCGCAGCCGATCACCGCCCGCCCAGCATGACGTGCACCCGGAAGTGCTCAGCGCTTCCTGTGCTGGCAGGGGGAGGAGGGAGAGTCGGGGCCTGTGCTCATTCGCACATGCGCGCAAAAGAGTGCAGAAATCTCCCTGAGGCACAGAGCTACCTCAGGGAGATTACTTTGGGTATGAAAAATTGAAATAAAGGAAGAAAAATTATTCAGACATGTCCACTCATGTGACAGTTTCACATGAGCTGCGACATGTCAATGAATTTTAATAAACATTTTTATTACATTTATAAACTCTTAATGAAACCTCATCCCTCCCGTGGATGAGGTTCCATGAAAAATGCAAAGGCCACCTGGGCTCTTCGCCTGCCCACCAACTTTAAGGTTGGACGGGCAGCCCTGTTAATCATTTCAATTACTATTTAAATGGCCTTAATAGGCCTTTGACAGTTCGGCGGGCGTGCAGCCGATTCCGGAGCGTGCCGGCCGGACTGAAGATTGGAATGACACGCCGTGACATCGGGACACACGCCTGATGTCACTGCGCATCATTTTACATGTTGGCCAGCGGGGCCCGCCCCCACACGCCAACCAGAAGATTCAGGCCTATGTTTTTGCTTTCAGACAAAGCCGACCTTTATTCTGCTATTAACATCTACTCTGGACCAATGCTTTGCTTCTTTACCATAATCATTATCACTCCCTTTATCTTGTATTCCATGACATCTTTGGTATTTAATCTCCCCCGCCCTCTAACCTATCCCTGACCTTCCATTTTGTTTCAGCTGCCCCCCTCCCCTTTTTCAACAGCAAAAAACCCATCACGTTCCTACCTCTCTTCAGTTCTGAAGAAGAGTCATATTGGACTCAAAATATTAACTTTGTTTTTCTTTCTCCACAGATGCTGCCACACCTGCTGAGTTTTTCCAGCACTTGCTGTTTTTGTTTCAGACTTCCAGCATCCGCAGAATTTTGTTTTAATTTTTCATTACTTCTGCATCACCCTTCATAATATAAAAAGAGTAATGTGATATATTCTTTGTCCGGTACACTGAACCTATGGAGCAATCAGGTCCACATTCTTTGGATGCTTATATAAACATGCAGAAGGCAGTTTTCCTAGGGTGTGTTAACTTATTACAAAACGTTTCTTAATGTGTGATGTCAGATTATGTTGCAAGTAATTGTCACTTTAAATCAAATGTGCCATTTAATGAAACTGGATAGTAATGTAAAAAGGTCAAGCATTGATTAAAGTAACCGTAATGCATCAGGTATTACATTGTAGAAGGATAGTGAAGCCTGACAATTGAATGACACATAGCAAGTTTGTATTTAGAAAAAGAAAATACGTGTCGAAACAAGAAGCAGTACAATATAGTGATATATTAAACTGCTTTTTATCTCACCTAAGGCACTTTTACATTGTTGAAGTACCATTAATGGCAGGCATACAGTACTCCAGCCATTGATGGCACTCTGAAATGAAAAGGGCTCGACCTCTGGAGTCATGATGGCTTCGGGGACTCCACTTAAAGTTACATTTTTTTCTGGTTTAGCTGTGGGATTTGCTAATTTCTAGACTGTGACATGATTAGAGGCTTGAATTTAGCACCAGATGAAGTAAACGGAGATTTGTGCACTATTACCACTGGTCAAACTTTATTTGCCCCTGTGAAATCCTTAGGAATTTTTTAACTATTGTAATGATGCTATATAAATGAACATTATTGTTGGTCTTGATTTAAATGTTTCACAATATAAAAGTAGCTTTAGATAAAACATTTTTTAGCATTCCCAAAAACATAGGACAATATCATCCTTGCCCAGATAAGGCCTGTCCTCTCATATTTTGGTTAAATTGGTGGCTTTTAAACTTGAGTTATGTTCCATTCAAACTGTATTAAAACATGTGGGAATAATGAAGAAGAGTAACATTTATTTACCACCAAGAGAAATGTACTGCAATAAGTAATAATGTATAGTATCTCTGTAATGGAGAGAATGGGAATGGAACAAAATTCAGGATAATTTTTATTACCTAGTCATGCAGACAATTTCTCCTGGTTGACCAATAATGCTGACGCTTTGATCAAGTACGGTACTGTACAATCTGCACACAGCTCAGATGGATCGTGCCAAGTTTTGACTATGAATATCTGGAAAATAAAACAAGGTGATGACATATATCAACTTTTCAAACACTTGTTAAGCCAATGAACTGAAAAATGTAAGGCCATTATTGTTTAGAAAGTAGGAAATATTTTGAGTGCTGGTGTGAAGTACTATAATTAGCTTTGGAGATGTAATAAGGAAATTGTTGACAGTGTATTGCCAGAGTTAACTGTGCATAAAAGCATGTGTGAAAAATTCTAATGAACAAAGACCAGAGTGAATGAAGGGGTGACTATATTTGCTAGATTTGCTAGGTGTATTTAGAAGGGTTCATGTGGATGAAACTAAACTTGTTGTTTGGAAGTGTTCCTGAAAAGCTGCCAGCTATATGGCAAATGTCAGACAGCAGGCGATTTACAGCTAATTAACGTGTGGATTGAATCTGTGGAATGCTTTCACGGTGCCAAATAATGTAACATAACTTGGCTTCACTGGAACAGTGGTCAATTCGGAGCTGTAATTTCACAAGATTTATGAACAGGTGTCTTATTTTATCAAATGCTTTACACTCTGGCAGTATGTATATTTACAAAGTGTGAAGCGTTTATATTTTCCAGTGTCACAGACATGCATGCTAAAGTTTATTTTATAAATGGAACAACATAGGTTTTGTATTCATTAGTGCTTGTTATCTCATGTTCCAATCAAAGATTTTTTTTCCTTTTAGGTGAAAATATCTGGTTCTTTAGATTATGGATACTATTGCAGAAACGTCTGGTCTTTAAAATACTCAATTCAAAGTAACAAATAAACAGTAAACTAATGTAACTTTTCACATACATACATTGCTGTGCTATTGTATATTTATGTCATAAATAATTGTAACAACTTTTAAATTAGAGCTAGATTTAACCTCATTCTACTTCAGACTTCAATACAAAGTTTGGGTTATTCAAACTCACGAGGAGAAGCTGTTAACAATGTATCATGGCAATCATTAAATTTTTATACTTTTGTGGTTCCTCCACATTGAAAGACCTCATCTTCCTTGGCAGCCCCTCAGGAGTGTCGGAGAATCGCCTGACAAAGTGACTTTATTACCTCACCCCATGATTTCCAGTGGCAGCAGTGCTAAAAGTGGAAAGTACAGATACTGCTGGCTGCTAGTCTTTAGTCACAGGTAGGCTGAGTACTCTGTGTTCCATTGAAGTCAGCAAGACAATTTTAGATTTGGAAGATTTGCTGACTACAAAAGAAGTTGTGATTTGCAGTCTGAGCACTTGAAGTTCTGTTGCAGCTAGCACTGTGGATTCTGCTCAGCAATATTGTGAGATGGATTCCACAGCACCAGGATGTCCAGATTATTACAGAAATCCTTCCACTTGAAAGAGTTCTGTAATATATAGGAGGTATTTAAGTTAGAACCATTTGGACTTTTAAAAAAAAACATAAACCTAGTGAATGTCATGCACAGCAGATATTAATATAGGTAGTTTAAGGCTGATAAGTAATGGAGTCAGTTATCATTAAGCTGATATGTCTAGACCACTGATCTTGATCAGATTCCTATGATTTCAGAAACGAGTATTAGGCAGACTTGCAATACAAACATAGAAGCTGCATCCTGAGATATTCCACTTCCAATATTTTGCAAACAGTATTAGATGAATGAAAAAATGGTCAGGAGAGCTTTCTTAATTTATTAAATTAAGTTGGAAGATAGGCTGTTTTTAATGGTAACACATAGCATACAATGTGTTATTATATAATAATGCAGTGGAGTTTTTGTGTCTTCTAGCCCTTTTCCTAATAGATACAGAGGCACAGATTTCTGCTATGATGGAGAGGCTATCCGCCATGGCAAAAATCCCAGATATGGCTAAAAATTCTAAGCACCACCCCGAATAAAGCATGTTCCATTTTTGCGGGGCCAGGACTGGTGTTGGGCCGGGGTTCATACATGTGCAATTCGCACAGGAAGCTGGCCATTTAAATCACCATCTGCCTCCACTAAAGTGGGATTTTGGAAGGCCAAGAGTGTGAAACCTGGTGTGTGCAAATTGCACCAGATAACAGGAGGTCTGAACTTGGTGGATAGTCAGGGTACCCCTTTGGATAGGGTCTTAGCACACCTTTGGGAAAGGTGACGCACCCTTTGGAAGACACAAGGCATCTTTTTGGATTGTTAAAAGCGAACAGGATTATGCACTTTTTGTGCACAAACTCTTTGGAACTGTCAAGCTGTCAAAAAGCTGTTAAAAAAAGCAGAGCAGCCGTCAAAGAACTATCGAACTGTCAAAGAACTGTTAAAGAACTGTCCAACTGTCAAAGAACCATCTAGCTGTTAAAGAATTGTCCAGCTGTCAAGAACTGTTCAGCTATCAAAGAATTGTCCAGCTGTCAAGAAACTGTTAAAGAACTGTCCAACTGTCAAGGAACTGTTAAAAACAGTCTAGCTGTCAAAACTGCCCAGCTAACAAAGAACTGTTCAATTTTCAAAGAACTGTTAAATAGCTGTCCAGCTGTCAATGAACTGTCCAGCTGTCAAAGCTGCCAAGGAACTGTCCAAGGATACTAGGTGAGTTGGCATGGAGGGGTAAGGGATAAGGGTGGTGTGTGGGGGCATGGGTTGACATGAATTCGCACTAAATTAGCATGGGGTGTGAGGGGCCTTGAAGGGCAGGAGAGGGGGCATGGGTTGGCATGGGAGTTTGAGGGGCCATGGGGTGGATGAGGGGAATGGGTTGCCATAGCGGGTATGAGTGGCGATGGGGGGTGGGTGAGGGCATGGGTTGGCAGGTATAGAGCACAGGGAGTGTGTGGGGTGAGGGGGGTGAGGGATGAGGGCTGGAGGGAAGCTTTTATTTTATTATTATTTATTTAAACACAGTGCCTAAGCACAGCACCTCTGCATCCAGCAGCCTCTGCACCTGTTCTAGGGTTGCCTGTCCTGACCCTTATTTTAGCCCGACTCAGAACCTAAAATGCAAGCTGTGAGTGGACATTCTTAATGAAAAGGTTCACATAGCTGGCAAATTTCCCATCTCTACTCACTCTACCCAGGATCAAAAATCTGGGCCAGAGAGACTTCCTGAAGGAAAACTATCCGTGACTGAATCAGAGCTACTTTAAATCTAGATTACAAAGTTGAAGCTGAACTAATGTTTTATACAAGTTCAACATAGCCTCCTTGTTCCTGTACTCTATACCCCTATTAATAAAGTCTGGTTTACTGTATGCTTTATTAACTGTGCTCTCAACCTGTCCTGCCACCTTCAATGACTTATGTATGTATATCCCCAGGACCCTCTGCTCCTGCACCCCCTTTAGAATTGTACCATTTATTTTATACTGTCTCTCCATGGTCTTCCTACCAAAATGAATCACTTCACACTTCTCTACATTGAACTTCATCTGCCACCTGTCTGCCCACTCCACCAACTTGTCTATGTCCTTTTGAAGATCTACACATCCTCCTCACAGTTCACAATGCTTCCAAGTTTTGTAGGATCTGCAAATTTTGAGATTGTGCACCAGGGTCTAGGTCATTAATATATATCAGGAAGAGCAAGGGTCCCAACACTGACCCCTGGGGAACTCCACTATAAACCTTCCTCCAGGTCAAAGAACATCCATGAACCTCTACTCTCTGCTTCCTTTAACTCAGCCAATTTTGTACCCATGTTGCTACTTTCACTTTTATTCCATGAGCTTTATCTTTGCTCACATGTCTGTTGTGCGGTGCGGCATTGTATCAAATGCCTTTTGGAAGTCCACATATGCCACATCAGCTCCATTGACCTCATCAACCCTCTTTGTTACCTCTTCAGAAAACTGGAGCAAGTTAATTAAACATGATTTTCCCTTAACAAACCTGTGCTGGCTTTCCTTAATTAACCCACATTTGTCCATGTGAGTATTAATTTTGTCCCGAATTATTGTTTCCTCACCACCAAAGTTAAACTGACTGGTCTATAGTTGCTGAGTTTACCTTTACACCCTTTTTTGAACAATGGTGTAACATTTGCAATTCTCCAGTCCTCTAGCACTACCTCTGAGTCTAAGGAAGGCTGGCAAATTATGGCCAGTGCCTCCACAATTTCCGCTCTCATTTCCCTCAGTATCCTTGGATGCTTCTCATCCAATCCTGGTGCCTTAACAACTTGAAGTATAGGTAGCCTATCCAATACTTCTTTATCAATTTTAAACCCTTCTAGTGTCTGAATTACCTCCTCTTTCACCAAGGCCTGGGTAGCATCTCCTTTCTTGGTAAAGGCAGGTACAAGGTATTCATTTAATACCTCAGCTATTTCCCCTGCCTCCTGCTTAAATCCCCTTTTTGCTCCCTAATTGGCCCTACTTTTACCACCCTTTTACTTTTTATATGCCTGTGGAAGACTTTGGAATTCCCTTTTACATTAGCTGCCTGTGTCTTTTCAAACTCTCTCTTTTCTTCTCTTATTTGTTTTCTCACCTCTCCTCTGAATCTTCTATATTCAGCCTGGTTTTCAATTGTATTTTCTACCTGACATCTGTCATAAGCATACTTTTTCTTCTTCATCTTAATCTCTATCTCTTTTGTCATGTAGGGAGCTCTGAATTTATTTACACTACCTTTCTCTTTTGAGGGAACATACCTTGATCGTGCCTGAACTATCTCTTCTTTGAAGGCAGCCCACATTTCCGTTACTGTTTTTCCAGCCAACCTTTGATTCCAAATTATTCAGCCCTAGTTAATTATTCTTACTCTAGATTGTTCTTTGTCCTTTTCCATAGCCAACCTAAACCTTATGATACAATGATCACCATCCCATAATTGTTCTCCTAATGATATTTGATCCACTTTATACACCTCGTTCCCAAGAACCAGGTCTAATAGTGCCTCTCCTCTTCTGGGACTGGAAACATACTGCTGTAGAAATTTTTCCTGAGCACACTCAAGGAACTCTTTCCCCTCTCTGCCCTTGACGCTACTACTATCCCTATCTATATTCGGATAATTAAAGTCCTCCCTTAAAAATACTCTGGCCAGGGTATTTAGGTCCCGCTCGCCGACACGTAAAATGATGCGGGATGACGTTGGGCGGAACTCCCGACATCATCCTGCGTCATTTCAATTTTCAGGTTGGCGGGGGCGCAGCCAAATCAGCTGTGCGCCCGTCAACCTGTCAGTGGCCTGTTGAGGCCATTTCAAAACTAATTCAAGTAATTAATGGGCCTTCCCGTCCAACCTTAAGGTTGGTGGGCAGGCCGGAAGCCCTAGCGGGCTTCAGAAAAAGCATGAAACCTCATCCACGGGCGGGATGAGGGTTTTAAAAAAGTTTATATAGGTTTGATTAAAAGTGATGGACAGAGTCGCATGAGGGAACCTGTCAGGGAAATTTTATTTTTGTACATTGACCATTTTTAACTTTGGCGCCGATCTCCCTGAAGCAGCACTTAGCCTCAGGGAGATGAGTGCGCTCTTTCGCGCACTCCCAGCTGATGGAATCCCCCCTGCCCACACATGGAGTGCATATTGCTTCCTGGCGGATGTCACACTGGGCGGGCCTTAATTGGGGGCGCCGATCGGAGGCGTGCCTGCACGTGCCCGCTCCTGCACTCCCCCCCCCAATGGGGGGAAAATTCTTCCTTCTATAATTTTTGTACCTCTCCATAATTTTCTTGCAAATTTGTTCCCCTACATCTTTCCAACTTTGGACAATGAGCAACGTAACTGCACCTTTTTTGTTCCTTAGCTCTAGCCTAATAGATTCTGTCCTTGACCCCTCTTGGATATCCTTTCTCTCCAGCATTTCAATGCTCTGTTTAATCAATACCACCACCCTTCCCTCCATTTTCTCCCTTTCCTACCTTTCCTGAATACGTTGTATCCAGGAATATTTAACACCCAGTCTTTTCCTTCTTTAAACCAGGTCTCTATTATAGCCACAACATCGTATTTCCAGATGTTAATCTGCACCCATAACTCACCAATCTTATTAAGCCCAAGGCGGGGTAAAGGACACTCTGCATTCACATATATGCAAATCAATCCTGATTTAGACTTTACTGTCTGACTTTCTCCCTTACTTTTACCCCAACTAATAACATAGTATTCCTTACTCTAGTGCTATCTATCTCTTCAGGTATCCTGTGCATCTTAATATTACTCTCTGACAGTTCCCCCTGGTTCCCACACTGCTGCCAAATTAGGTTAACCCTCCCTAATAGTACTAGCAAATTGCCCCACAAGCAACTCAGTCCCGGCTCTATTTTGGTGCAACCACCCCACCTTTTCCAGGTCCCATCTCCCCCAGAGCTGGTCCCAATGTCCCAAGAACCTAAAGCTCTCCCTCCTGCACCATTTTTCCAGCCATGCATTCATCTCTTTATCCTCTTATTTTTATATTCACTTGTGCATGGTAATGGGAGTAATCCAGAGATTACTACTTTTGAGGTCCTGCTTGCTAATTTCGTACCTAGTTCCCTAAATTCTAACTGCTGGACTACATCCTCTTTCTGCCTATGTGATTCATACCAATGTGTACTTTAACTGCTGGCTGTTCACTCTCCCCTCCCTGGAGTGTTCTGCAGCTGTTCAGTGACATCCTTGACCCTGGCACCAGAGAGGCAACACATCATCCTGGATTCACATCTGTGGCTGCAGAAATGCTTGCTTATTCCACTAAATATTGAATCAACTATCACTATTGTTCTTCCAGTCTTCTTTATACCCCACTGTAAAGCTGAGCCCCCCATCATGCAATGGACTTGGCTCTGGCTGCACTCCGCAGATGAACCGTTCTCTCTTCGGTATTCAGAACTGAACACTGGTTAGAGAGTGGGATACACTCAGGGGGCTCCTGCCCTACCTGCCTGTTTAAACTCGATTCTCTGGTGATCTCTTCCTGCATACTCTTAAACAGCAGAATGACTACATCTATAAACATGCTATCCACAATGCTCTCAACCTTACAGATGCAGTGATGCCAGCTGCTGCCCAAGTTCCAAAATCCCAAGCTCAAATTGCTGCAATTGACACTTCCTGCACAAATGGTTATCCAGGAAATGGGAAGCATCCTGGAGTTCCCACAGAACACAGATAGTGTATTGTAGAGATTGAAACAGCCCTGCCATTCCTCTGTCTATCAGCTAATAACCCCACTTCTGCTAATAAACCTTCACCAATACTAATAAACCATACTAACACTGATACTGATAAACCCTAATAATACTTAATACACCTTACTAGCCATAGTAAACCTTACTTTGAAAAGAGAAAGATAAGACTCACTAGTTAATTCCCTCATTTAGTTGAGATAAATAGGAAATACTGACCAGCCAATCACCTACCTGCTTCCCAGTAATGTCACACCTCGATTATTTCTGAATGCGAGATCTAAACCAAGGGACTGGCTCCTGGTGCTGGCGGTAACCCCAATTAGGTCTCACCGCTACTCACCAAGTGAAGCTGTGCGGTCTCTGTGCTGTTCTAAGCTCCGCTCTGCTCTCACTGTTTCCCACCATTTACCAAGTGAAGTCTCACTCTCTCTGCACTGTTTTAAGCCCCGCTTCAGTCTCGCTGTTTCCCACTGCTCACCAAGTCTAACTCTATCTCAGTTCAGTGATGCTGATCTGCTTCACATTTTTCCTGGTCTCTTCACAGTGACCCTGACCTACTTCACACTCTTCCCCATTTGAGTTGCTCCATGTAATCAATAAACATGTCTAAGATGGTGGAGTGAATCTGTTGCCTATTAGAGCTCAGACTTCAATGATAGCAATGTGAATATTGATGAAAGATGCTGTTATATTACTTTAGAACTTGTAAATACTATAGTCTCTGATCTAGATAGCCCTCAAGATGCCACACACCTGACAGTGGATTGTATATTATTTTGAATCTGTGCATCTACACATGTTCACCTGCGACTTTCCACCACTAGTCGTCATCTCTTGAAACTGTCTGCAGTGACTGTAGTGATCCTTGCTCAGCAGGCAACCTTTTAAAAGCTATTTATCTCAATGTCTAGGTCCCTATGTTGTTAGCCGAGGGCAGACATAACATAAGTAGCCTTCAAGAAAACATTTTCCTGCTCTTCCACTGCCACAGCTTTCTCCTCCTGCTTCTCATGCTCCATGTATTACCCAGTGACATCTCCTGAATCTCAATTTCGAATTTCCTGGGGCGAGATGGCCAGAATTGGTTCTTTTGCAGGAGCAGAATAAGGGATAATACATGCTGTGAGGTGCTGGCATGCTTCATTGGTCTGAATGTTAAATTAGAACACCTAAAATTTGAGAAACATCTCCAATACCAAGATTGTGTTTCAGCATCAGACATTATCGTTGATAAGTAAAGGCATTTACAAGGGGCAGAACTTTGCCCTTGGCGGGCAGGCTTGGCAGGGCGGGCAGGAGTGGTTGGGAAACCGACTGCTGCCTGTGATTGGGGCTGGACCGCGATTTCACGCTGGCGAGCCAATCAAGGTTCACCGAGTGTGAAACACGAGCAGCAGCGCTCAGCCCTTCCTGTATGTGTGTTGGGGGGCTGGGGGCGGGGTGGGCTTGGCGGGGGGGGGGGGGGGGGGGGCAGGGGTGGGGGAGGAGGGCGAGCAGGACGAGTGTGATTGCGCGTGAGTGAGCACTTGAAAATCTCCCTGAGGCACAGACCTGCCTCAGGGAAATGAATCGTTTTTTTAAAAAAATAAAGATTTGAAAAATGTAATAAAACATGTCCCCTCATGTGGCTCTGTCACTTCAGCAGGGGCATGTTACTGATTAAATTTTAAAACTTTTATTTTATTTTTATTTGCTTTTGGAAACCTCATTCCACTCATGGACGTCGATACGCTTGGCTGGCGTTAATACGCGTCATTTCACACTCGAACAGGTCAGCCACGCACTCGCCTGCTGAGCTAAAGATTTTGCCCAAGGGTATGAAGATAGAGTTGGCTTAAGTGGACTAGAAAAATAGGTTAAAAGGTAAGACAGTAGAGAAGCAGTTGCTGACATTTAAGGAGGTCTTTCATTACATATATTTCATTAAGAAAGAAAGATCCCATGAGAAAGATGCATCATTCATGGTTAACTAAGGAAGTTCGGAATGGTATCAAATTGAAAGAAAGGACATACCATTTGGTAAAGATTAATGGTAGGCCAGAAGATTAGGAACATTTTAGAAAATAGCAAAGGATGAATAAAAAAAATACTAAAAAGGGAGAAGTTGGAAAATGACAGAAGAAATATAAAAATAGACAGTAAAAGCTTGAGAGGTGCTGTCTGAGGAGCCTTGGTGAATTCCTGAAGTGTATCTTGTAGATGGTACACACTGCTGCGACTGTGCGTTGGTGGTGGAGGGAGTGAATACTTGTGGATGTGGTGCCAGTTAAATGGGCTGTTTTGTCCTGGACGGTGTCAAGCTTCTTGAGTGTTGTGGGAGCTGCACTCACCCAGACAAGTGAGGAGTATTCCATCACACTCCTGACTTGTGCTTTGTAGATGGTGGGCAGGTTTTCAGGAGTCAGGAGGTGAGTTACTCATCGCATGATCCCTAGCCTCTGAGCTGCTCTTGTAGCCACAGTATTTATATGGCTAATCCAGTCCATTTCTGGTCAATGGTAACCCCCAGGATGCTGATAGTGGAGATTCAGTGATGCCATTGAACATCAAGGGGCAATGGTTGGATTCTCTCTTGTTGGAGATGGTCATTGCCTGACACTTGTGTGGTATGGATGATACTTGCCACTTGTCAGCCCAAGCCTGGATATTGTCCAAGTCTCGCTGCATTTGTACAGTGACTGCTTCAGTATCTGAGGAGTTGGGAATGGTGCTGAAAATTGTGCAATCATCAGCGAACATCCCCACTTCTGACCTTATGATGGGAGGAAGGTCGTTGATGAAGCAGCTGAAGATGGTTGGACCGAGGACACTATCCTGAGGAACTCCTGCAGTGATGTCCTGGGGCTGAGATGACTGACCTTCAAAAACCAGAACCATCTTCCTTTGTGCTAGGTATGACTTCAACCAATGGAGCGTTTTCCTCCTGATTCCCATTGACTCCAGTTTTGCTAGGACTCCTTGATGCCACGCTTGGTCAAATGTGGCCTTGATATCAAGGGCAGTCACTCTCACCTCACCTCACCTCGGGGTTTCAGCTGTTTTGTCCATGTATGAACCAAGGCTGTAATGAGGCCAGGTGCTGAGTGGCCCTGGCAGAACCCAAACTGGGCATCAGTGAGCAGGTTATTGCTAAGCAAGTGCCGCTTGGTAGCACTGTTGATGACCCCTTCCATTACTTTACTGATGATCAAGAGCAGACTGATGGGGCAGGAATTGGCCAGGTTGGATTTGTCCTGCTTTTTGTGTACAGGACATACCTGGGCAATGTTCCACATAGCCGGGTATGTGCCAGTGTTGTAGCTCCACTGGAACAGCTTGGCCAGGGGCACGGCAAATTCTGGAGCACAGGTCTTCAGTACTATTGCCGGAATATTGTCAGGGCCCATAGCTTTTGCAGTATCCAGTGCCTTCAGCTGTTTCTTGATATCACGTGGAGTGAATCGAATTAGCTGAAGACTGTCATCTGTGATGCTGGGGACCTGCAGAGGAGGCCGAGATGGATCATCCACTCGGCATTTCTGGCTGAAGATTGAAGCAAATGCTTCAGCCTTATCTTTTGCACTAATGTGCTGGGCTCCCCCGTCATTGAGGATGGGGATATTTGTGGAGCCTCCTCCTCCAGTAAGTTGTTTAATTGTTCACTCCCATTCATGACTTGATGTGTAGGCTTCTATTGCTTTCTCCCTCATCTATTATCTACCTTCTTCTTAAATGTGCCTATGCCATTTTCTTCAATTTCCCTATGTGATAACAAGTTCTGCATTCTAATTATTCTCTGGGTAAAGAGTTTTCCCCTGAATTCCTTATTGGATTTATTAATGACCCTTAGTTGTGAGACCTAGTTTTGGACTCCCCAAAAAGGGAAACATTTCTATGTCCACCCAATTAAACCCCTTCATAATTTAAAAGACATCTATTAAGCTACCCCTTAGCCTTCTCTTTCCCAAAGAAAGGGCCCCTGCCTGATCAATCTTTCCAAATTGGCAAATTATGTCATCATTGTAAGTCTTTTTTTGCACCTTCCCCAGTGCCTCAAGTTGTTTATTCCAGTTTTTTTAGATTATTTAACAGACACAAATATTACTTGCCCTAAGCACAATGGCACATTGGATCCAAGTCCTGAGTTTATAGGGTAGTTTTAATATAATACCAGAATGCTAACCTTGCATGTAAGCGCAGAGCCATAAACATGAATCAGTCCTACAATCTTGTATTCCACAGTCGGCAGCGGTATCAAATGAGCCAGTTTTCTGCCAACTGCATATTTTGCTTTTATGGAAGAGTCCGTTGGTGTTTTGAGAGATTGAACTTGTTGGTTCCATCCAATAATTTTAAGCCTATTTAGAACTGTACAGTATTATTTGAAATAAAATCTAGGAGTTGCAGGTTATCACAAAAAGGACATTACTCTTTTAGCATTATATCTGGAGATCAGCTCCTTAATTCTTTAATCCTCTTTCAATAAATCCCTCTCTTGTATTAATGGGAATAACTGTCTAGAATTCTCTAGGGTGCGAGGTAGGGGGTGGTGTCACATCATGAGTGGGGAATTAACTTCTCAACAACTACCTTTGGCTAGAAATCAAAATAAATGCTGTCACTCCAAGCATTTGAATATTTGAATATTGATCAAGTACACTTTTTAAACTTGCTATGGAAATTCTGAACCCTCTGGAAACAAAGTTAACCTGTACATTGCAAATGTTAAAATACGAGGTAACATAATTAAATGTTTGCATGAAGCATAAAAGTGAAGTAATTGATTAAAAGTTCAGACCATTTTAAGTTGGTAACTACCATACAAATGTTTTAAGTATGTGTGTAATATTATCTGAATTGTTGTTACAAATTAAGATATGATCAATTAAATTGAACAGTTACTCATACTGTGGAGGCCTGCTGTGATGCCCTCTACCCCCGCTCTGGCCACAGGAGGGGCAGCGGCATCACCAATCCAGCATGGGAGGCGGTGGTCAGTGCCAATGCCCTGCAAAAGAGGACAGCCACCCAGTGCCGCTACAGGATGAATGGTCTCATCCATTCCGCCAGGGTAACTCACTCTTCTCATCACTCTCAGCTCACACACTGACAAACCCATCACACATCCACAGGGATCTCACACCTCAAGGGACAACACCACTAACTCTCACACACACCCTCACATCTCCATCAGGCTCATATCCTCTCGAACTCGCATCCTCATCCTGTCCATGTTTCCACGCACCAAGCAAACATTCCATGCTGTGGCATGCATCCTGCTCACTCATCTGTTTTCATGCAGGAGAAGCCTGCTCACATCAGCGGGGAGAGGTCCCAGGCTCGGGGTAGAATGGCTCACATTAGGCCCCTCACTCAGTTTGAGGAGCGTGCCATCACGCTTACTGGTGAGGACATGGACCGTGCCTGCGGTGATGTGAGGACCCATGTGAGGATCCTGCACCACATCATCCCTCTCTCTACGCAAACATGAGTGCTCTCTCTCCTGCTTTTGACTCTGCTGACATGCACTAACTATCTCTACTTTGGTTCCCAGGGAGCTCTGCCATGTGACCGAAACCCTTAGCCAGCCAGTCCCTCAGCTTCATCCAGGCCCTCACTTCCAGCCACAAGGACACCTCCTCCATTGAAAAGCTGGGAATAAGCAGCCTGGAAGACCCATCACAGCGCTTACCCACACCCTCCACCAGCGCAGAGACACACACCTCGGTTGGACCTAGATCTAGAGCAGGCTCGGGTTCACAATCTGGTGGTCATGGCATAGGCCCACTTGCGCAGCAGGAGGAGGCAGGTTCAACCAAGCTCCCCGGCACTCGGAGGACTACAGTGGAAGAGGCATCTTTGAGGTCCGAGGCAGATGAGGAACCTCTGGATTCGGCCTTCCAGCTCATCCTGGAGAGTTTGCAGAAGTTGGAGGAACATCACGCAGAGCTGTTGGAAGCCCTCAACAGAGTAGCATATGAGTCAGAGGAGTGCATCCACCTGCTCTCTGATAAAGTGGTGCCTACATGTACGCATATGGAGGTCTCATGGGGAGGATGGTGGATGCGTGGAGACCCTGGTCCAGCAGAATGCAGAAATGTGTGCAGACCTGTGCTCCATCACGGAAGCCATGGGTGAGTTCCTGCAGTGGGAACGCAAGAGGGAAGCAGGGAACCTTGATGTTCCCCCAGGTGCTCCTTCCCTTCAACGAGTCAGGCTGGGGCCCTCGGGCATCTGAAGGGAGGAGGAGCTGCAGCTGGACACCTGTGAGTCATCCACTGAAGAATCTCAGAGGCTGCCCACTCCCTCCAAGTCCCTTTTGCCTGTGAGCCCTTCAACCTGGTTCTCTGTCACCACAGAAGGAGCAGTCGGCCCAAGGGTGATTCTGGAGGGAGAAGTGTGCGTGTGGCAGAGCCTTTCGGAGCCTCGTGCAAACACTCACCCACACACGCGGATCCTTCCCGTATGATAGTCACCTCAATGTCCTGACCATTTTGAATGCTGCCTGCTGGGGTCACTCTCAGTTGTCCATCTGAGCTGACCTGCACCTCTACCCACCCACTGATCATGCTCCCATGCAGCACCTGATCTTGCCCACCACGACTCTGATTTCACTTTTGATTTGGACAACATGGTGCTAATTCAGTTTTACTTTCGCTCCCCTGTCCTTTCCCCTCTCCCAGTCACCCATTTCCTTTCCCCCATCGCATTTGACCCTCCTGGTACCATTTTTTACCTCCCCTCCAAGACCGACCAGCCACAACCCTTTTTCTTCGTGGATGCCCTAGTGAACATACACACTCCCTTCCTTTCCAAAAATCCCACCACCATCCACATTTACCTCCCTGATCCCCTCCTTCCCACCCCCAGGTTTGTGTCTGCCTCCGAGTCCCCACCGACCACCCTTGTCGTCCCTTCAACTGCTACTGTCGAACCCTCACCCTCCCACCCTACTGCCTCACTCTGCCCTCGGTCATTCTCAACATTCCCTCATACCACACCCACCCTCAGTTCACTCCCCAAAACCCCTTCCCCTCCGGAACCCCTCTCCCCCTTAATCCTCCCACCCATCCCTGACTTCCCCTGCGTTTAGTCCCTCTCATTTCCTGACTCCCTCAGACACCCTTACTTCTTCCGCCACCCTTAGCCGTTCCCCCTCCCGACTCCTTCCTTCAGCCTCACTTCTTCTGCCTTACTCGGTCTCCCTTCCAGACTCCCTCAGACACCTTCACTTCTTCCTCCAGCTTTACTTGTTCGCCCTTCCTGACTCCTTCCTCCACCTGACTTCTTCCTCCGCCCTTACTCCCTCCCCTCTCTGGACTCCTTCCTCCCCCCAAACTCCCTCCCCTCTTCACACTCCTTTCTCCCCCCAAACTCCCTCCCCTCTCTGTACTTCCTCCTCCTCCCTGGACTCCTTCCCCTCTCCACACTCCTTCCCCCCCTCTGAACTCCTTCCCTAACACCTTCCACCCCTTTACACCTATCTGCCAGTTGCCATCTTCTCCATCGTTACCCCTTCCTACCCCTGTACTCCTTCCCCCCACAGCCTCACCCAGTGACACCTTCATCCCCCCCAACCTCACCCCCCCCGACACCTCTTCCTCTCCCAGTCAATCCTAGACCTTCCTTTCCAACCCCCTCGACAACCATCCATTGTAAGCATCAGTGGTGACTTTCCAACTTCCGTGCGCTGCTTCACAGCAGAACCAAGTCCATGAGAATCCACCCAGTATGCCATGGACGTCCCTCTAGTGTGCTGTTGCTGTCAGGCTCCAGCATCTTTTGATCCTTGGATGTCCGCGATGTGAGCAAAGCCCTGGTGGGTAAGTCCCAACTTCTGCACATCACAGTTGTCAAGACGTGTTCTACACTGGCGTGTTTTCCCGCCGACTTGGGTGAACGATCCAGCGGGGGTGGGGGGAGTGAGTCTGTCGGGCTGGCCTTACAATGATATGCTGATGTATAACAATGAGGCTCCTGACGCCCAGTGACGGGGAATGCATCCCTCCATCGATGGGCTGAGTGGACGATCATAAACCGGTTTCACAACGTCATGAAACCGATTTTTGGCCTTCTTGCCATATTATCCGCTCACACCACTGAACACGTCTGACGCCAGTGGGCAGAGACAATTCCGCCCTTCATGTTTGAATTTTCACAATCAGGTTACCACCTGTCTCACACAGTAAAACAGCCATAACCAGAATTACAAATGGCATCTTGTGACTGGGAATGTGGTCCAGTATCCCTCTTCATCCACCTCTACTTCTCCACATGTTTTGACTTGGTTGATCACACAACCCTCATCCAATAAATCCATTGGCCAGCTCAGTGGATCTTCATTTGCTTGGGTTCACTTTTATCTATCCAATCAGTAAAGGCCTTTTTCTCATGCTGCACACCATTACCTCTGGAGCCCCCCTAGAATCTATACTTTGCCCTTTGATTTCCTGAAAACATGCTGCCCCATAGTGATTTCATCTGCGGGCATGGGGTGGAACTTAATCCAGGCCATCGCAGCAGGAAACGTGGCAGCCAGGCCCGCTTAATCGTGGGAGAGGTTGTGTGTCAGTCTCTTGAAGGTTGGGAAACCACCTGCATTTAAGTCAGAGGCTGGCAAGTGCCAATGCGTGAAACTCGCCTGCCTACAGAGGGATGTCAATTAGGGTCCTTAATGAACCAATTATCCTTCTGCCCACCGGAATTTAGTGGTGGCTCAGGAATTAATTGGGAGTCACACAGCTTTCCTATGCCTTCTGTAGGCTTCCCAGCAAACACTGTCGGATTTATCGTTGTCAGGTGCTCAGTGCCTGAATGAGGGACCCAGCAATGGGAAGGAGGTGTGGGCACTGAAAGCCACATCCCTCTCCTTGCTTCTGACTGCCCTGCCCTCCCCTTGCTGGCAACCCCCTCCTTGCCATTCCAATCCCAACACTCAATCACCTGAGTCCAGGAATCCAGTGACGGAGGCATTGCCGACAATACAGTGCTCCTGGCCTCTAATTGACCTGCAGCTTTCGGTGGGGTCCTAAATCCCGGGGAAGGCCTGACGCTGCCCAGTTAAATGCCTGCCAGGAAGCAATGCAGGTTTTCCTCTGCTTCTCCAACTGGTGGGTAGGACCCACATTGGGAACATTAAATTCAGCCCATGAAGTGAATATCCAAATGCAAATGACACCTGTCATTAATTCTCCACCTTGTTCGATTTTTTCATAGATCAAATTACAGCCCAAAGATTGAATTTGATCTGCTATCATTATTGCACTATTCTTTATTCCCGTGCCTTGGGTATTATTGTACAATATGTATAAGACCACATTTACCAAAATTTAATTGTTGCTCCTTTCTATTAGCAACTGGATGAGATCTGTTGTATTGTGAAGGCAGTGTAGGTTCAACTGTAGGTGCTTTATTAAAAAGTCGAAACAGATTTTCATGACATTCACTTGAAGTTTTTCAATTGTTCAGATCACCAGTAGTATGAGAGATGCCTTAAGTGTTTAGCTATGATTACATGCTAAAGATGATATTGCCTACATTAGAACATTAATGTGTAACAGCAAATAAAGAGCTCAAGTCCTATAAAGGATTTATTATTCTATGTAACAAGATAAAAGAGCAGACTTTTATCTTTAGACCATACTGTATATCTCTAACTTGAATGATTCTAAGTGCTTTTACTTTGTAAGCAGTAAAGTATAGCACTCCACTTAAATGTATACTCACTGAGTGTATAGTAGTTTTTAACAGCCCAGATCTTCTTGTCTGTTTATGTGAAGGCGATTTTGTTAAGTGCACAATAATAAGAACATTTATTTTAAGCATATAATGTCACAGCCATACCCCTGGCTCATATTTTTGTAATACTGATCTGTTAATTGTCAATCTCCGTTCTAGACCTGTTCTAACCTGTATAAATGTCATGTTAAGGGGGATAAACTCATCTATTATTGTGGAAAAACAGGACTACCTCTCGAAACATGGGCCCAGATCTTCTGAGGAGGAGCAGCAAACATCGTCAGATTGCCGCTACATTTGAAATTTCCCCGACTCGACGCTGCTCCACATTTCTTGCCAGGTCTTCTGAGCTGCTTTTACATGAAATGTGGAGTCCAGCGTCCCTCAGAGAGCTCATTTGTAGTGGAGTAGAGTCAGGAAGAGACAGGGGTCAGCATGAGTGATTGGAGTGTCAGTTCTGGAGTTTCTTACGAGTTAGGAGTTTTTTCTGCCTCATTAGGCAAGTACATTGGAACTGTCTGAAGTCTCTGACTCTAAATCAGAGTTGGAGATATTCATGGAGGGTCCCAGGGAGCAGGGGAATTGCCCATCGGAAGTTTAAACTTCCCGGGCAATTCCCACATAGGTTAGCATGTCATGACTTCCACAGGGTCCCGACTTGCAAATCTGGTCCCTGGCGACCTGGAGATCTGAAGATTTGGACCATGATTCTTGTTGTGCAGCGTATTTTGTTGTAGGATTAGACAATCTTATAGCACAGAAGGAGGCCATTCGATCTACTGTCCCTGTGCCAACTTTTGAAGGAACAATGGAATGGCCTTACTCTCCTATCTGTCTTTTCCCCGCAACACTGCAAATTTTCCTTTTCAAGGATTTATTCAGTTCCATTTTCCAAGTTACCAATGAATCTCCTTCCAGCTCCTTTCATGCTCCACACTCCAGATAACTCGTTGCTCCCTCATCCTCCCCTTTACCAATTATCATAAATCTGTGTCCTCTGGTTGCTGACCCTCCTCACAATGGAAACAGTTTCTCCATATTTATTTTACCTAAACCCTCACAATTATTGAACACCTCCACTCTGTTTCCAGTGGGGTTCCTCAGGGCTCAGTACTAGGTCCTCTGCTTTTTGTGCTACATATTAATGATTTGGATGTAAATATAGGTGCCATCTTGTGGCAGATGACACAAGAATTGGTTGCGTGATTGATAGTGAGGAGGGAAGCTGTAGACTGCAGGAAGATATCAATGGACTGGACAGGTGGGCAGAAAAGTGGCAAATGGAATTCAACCCAGAGAAGTGTGAGGTGATGCATCTGGGGAGGTCAAACAAGGCAAAGGAATACACAATAAATGGGAAGAAACTGAGAGGTGTAGAGGAAGTGAGGGACCTTGGAGTGCATGTCCACAGATCAAGTAGCAGAATAGGTCAATAAGGTGGTTAAGAAGGCAAATGGAATACTTTCATTTACTAGCCCAGGGCATAGAATTTAAGAGCAGTGAGGTTATGCTGGAGCTAGAGAAAACACTAGTTAGGCCACAACTTGAGTACTGTGTGCAGTTCTGGTCACCTCATTACAGAAAGGATGTAATTGCACTAGAGAGGGTGCAGAAGAGATTTACGAGGATGTTGCCAGGACTGGAAAATTGCAGCTGTGAGGAAAGATTGGATAGGCTAGTCGTGTTTTCCATGTGACAGAGGAGGCTGAGGAGATTTGATTGAAGTGTACAAGGTTGTGAGGGGACTGGATAAAGTGGAAAGGACCTATTTCCCTTAGCAGAGAGGTCAGTGACTAGGGAGCATAGGTTTAAAGTGATCAGTAGAAGGATTAGAGGGAGATGAGGAAAACCGTTTTCACCCAGAGCGTGGTAGGGGTCTGGAACTTACTGCCTGAAAGGGTAGTAGAGGCAGAAACTCTCAGGGCACTTAAGAAGTGTCTGGATATGCACCTGAAGCCCCATAACCTCCAGGGCTATGGACCAAGTGCTGGAAAATAGGATTAGGCTGGGGGGGCAAGCTCATTTTTTGGCTGACGTAGACACGATGGGCAGAATGGCCTTGTTCTGTGCTGTAAATTGTTCTACATTTTCTAAATTTCTAAATGTTGGAAAGGGAGGGATGTGCAGGGATACGTGGAGAGGGTGGGGTGTGGCAGTGTGTGAATTGCTCTTTAGGAGAGCCAGAATGGACACAATGGGCTGAATGGCCTTCTTCTGTTCTGTAACAGTTCTATGATTCTTAGGACAACAACCTCAGCTTCTCCAATCAGAGTGTGCACTGCATATGGTCTAAGCAGTTCCAATCTAAGATGCCAACAGTGAACCCCAATTTTTATATTAAAATCGGCCTGAAACTGATGGGCAGTGGGTAGTAGGCCCCTTTCACAATGTTACAGTATGCATTGTCAGCGTTAGCTGGACAGCAAGGCTGCTGACCCTGCCCTATTAATGCCAGGCAAAACAAGTTAAAATTGACCCCTTGTGGAACCAGGTCATACCTCAAAGAAAAAGTAATTTGTACAGTTGGTTTTAATGTGATTAGATTGAATTTCATTTTGGCACCAGTCTGCAGCTGCTGTATACTATTGACTTAGTATTTAAATGGAGGACAGCAGATGAATGTTGGTTTGTTTCATAACCAGTGAGTTGATCACATTACTTGAGCAATAAAGACGTAAGCGCGTTTTAACAAGCAATTTGTTGCCTGTAGAAATATAACACCACAATATTTGCCCGGTATATGGTTTACTCATGAAATACTGACCAATATAAGAATTGTTCACACTACTAAAAGTGGAATTAAAGGAGCTTTGCTGGCTCATATCAGGCAAATAGAATGGCTAATACCTGTGCTACCTTGTGAGTCAGAAGCTTCAGGAGATGAAAGGGAAAAATTGGGAGTTTAATTCTGTTAAAATAGCATTAACTTATTTGTAAATGTTGCTGAAGCATAGGTGCTTGAATGTGTGGAGGCAGAGTGATACGTGATAGAATCCCGTGAGTCAATGAAGCATACATCGTACCATCTAGATGCATCCATGAGATATCATACCAAGTAGAAAACAAGTAGAAAAAGTGGCTAGTAGAAAAATGGTACTTCATAGATTCTGTGTTCCCAGAGCATGCAGGCTTGCCCAAAATCTTTTAAGGCTCTGACTGAGGTTGCGTATGGTTAAAGAAAAACTGTAGACTCTGTCAGCATTGAATGTCCTTTTCTATTTTTTAAACTCCACTGGGTTTTCCAGAGATGTGTTGGAACTGCAGCTTTGCCAAGTATTGGCTGCCGGGGAGAACACTTTCTTATCCACTAAAATCTCTTTGCATATGGTCTCCAGGTTTTGCCATGCTATTGAATATCAGTGTAACTTGGTATCCTCAAACATATCTAGAGTGCCGTACAATTCTTTTTCTGTCTATCTTCGGGCTAACTGTTCTTTAGCTGCAAAAATAGGTTACATGTTATGTTGTTGTCAGTGGAGATTGTAATGAACTGAAGCTTGCTAAATCCTCATGTTTTTGAATAAAAGGCTTTACAGATTAGAGTTGACAGAGCAGAATGGTTTTGTTAAGTTTCTGTAATATGTCTGCTTTTACAAAGAAAACGAAGCAATTTTAGGTTGTGCTCACATTTCTGCAATTAGTTCCATTTTGGCCCTAGATCTTTGCTGCTTTCACAAAGAAGCCTTAAATTCTGGCAGAATTGAATTATGTCTACATCCAGTCAAAACACTATTCTCTTGTTTTAAAGTTGCACCCAGGATACTATTTACATGAATATTCCATACAATTTGTCTTGCTTGATGAACCATTATTTTTATGTAAAGGTTTGAATTACTGAAATTGTCATTAGATCCAAACATAACAGAAAAATAATACAAAGAAAGTTTGCATATATTTCTGATAAACTACAATACCAATAAGATAAATTTTAACATAAGTATATAGTTCCACATTGAGACATTTTATATTACAATATACGAATATACGAACATATGAATTAGGAGTGGTAGTAGGCCATTCAGCCCCTTCAGCATGCTCCATTATTCAATAAGATCATGGTTCATCTGATTGTGGCCTCAACTGCACATTCTGCCTACCCCTAATAACCTTTGATTCTCTTGTTAGTCAAGAACCTATCTCCCTCTACCTTAAAAATATTAATTGACCCTGCCTCCACTGCTCTCTGGGGAAGAGGGTTCCAAAGATTTAGGACCCTCTGAGAGAAAAAATTTCTTCTCATCTCCATCTTAACCCCTTATTTTTAAACTATATCCACCAGCTTTAATCTCTCCCAGAAGGGGAGACATCCTTTCAACATCCACTCTGTCAAGTCCCCTCAGGATCTTGTATGTTTCAATAAGATCACTTCTCATTCTTCTAAACTCCGGTGGACATAGGAACAGCCTGTCCAACCTTTCCTCATAAGATAAGCCCCCCCATCCCAGGTGTCAGTTGAGTGAATCTTCTCTGAACTGCTTCTAACACATTTACATCCTTTCTTAAATAAGGAGACCAAAGCTGTACACTGTACTCTAGATATGTCTCACCAACGTGCTGTAAAACTGTGGCAAAACATCTCTCCCTTTATATTCTATTCCCCTTGCAATAAATGACAACATTCTATTTGCCTTCCTAATCACTTGCTAAAACTGCATACTAGCTTTTTGTGATTTATATACTAGGACAGCCAGAACCCGATGTACCTCAGAGTTTTGCAACGTCTCTCCATTTAAATAACTTTGTTTTTCTATTCTTCCTGCCAAAGTTGACAAGTTCACAATTTCCCATATTGTACTCCATCTGCCAAATTTTTGCCCACTTACTTAACTTATCTATGTCCATTTGTGGACTCCTTATGTCCTCTTCACAGCTTACTTTCCTATCTATCTTGGTGTCATCGGCAAATTTAGTAACAATACATTTGATCCCTTCATCCAAGTCATTGATATAAGCTGTAAATAGTTGAGGCCCAGCACTGATCCGTGTGACACTTCACTTGTAACATCTTACCAACCTGAAAAAGACCCATTTATCCTTGCTCTCTGCTTCCTATTAGTTAACCAATCCTCTATCCATTCTAATATGTTACCCCTTAAACCAAGAGCTCTTATTTTGCATGGTAACCTTTGACGTGGCACCTTGTCAAATCCCTTCTGGAAATCTAGGTATAGCACATCTACAGATTCCCCTTTATGCATGTTGCATGCTAGTTTCTCAAAGAACTCTAATAAATTAGTCAAAACCATGTTGACTCTGCTTGACTGCATTGAGATTTTCTAAGTGCTCTGCTATAACCTTCTTAATAATAGATTCCAGAAATTTCCCTACAACAGATGTTAAGCCAACTGGCTTTAGTTTCCTGCTTTCTGTTTCCTTCCTTTCTTGAATACAGGAGTCACATTCGCTATTTTCAAATCTGATGGGACCTTACCAGAATCTAGGGAATTTTGGAAAATTAAAACCAATGCCTCTACCATCCCAGCAGCCACTTCTTTTAAGACCCTAGGATGAACTCCATCAGGACCTGGAGACTTGTCAGCTTTTAGCTTCAATAATTTTCTCAGTACCCTTTCCCTGGTGATTGTAATTGTTTTAAATTCCTCCCTTTCACCTCCTGATTCAGAATTATTTCTGGAATGTTATTTGTATCCTCTACAGTGAAGACAGATGCAAAATATCTGTTCAATTCATCCACCATTTCCTTAATTTCCATTATTAATCCCCCATTCTCACCCTGTAGAAGACCAATGCTCACTTTACTTACTCTTTTCCTTTTTAAATACTTGTAGAAACTCTGACTATTTGTTTTTATATTTCCAGCTGGCTTTCTCTCATGCTCTAATTTCTCCCTTGAACTTGATACTATCTTTAACTTCTTTAGCTAGCCACGTATAGTGTCTCCTTCCCTTAGAATCTTTCTTTATCATTGGAACATATCTTTTGTGAGTATGCTAAAATATCTCTTTAAATTCCTGCTGCTGTACCTCTGCTGACCTTAACCTAATTTTCAGTTCACTTTAGCCAGCTCTATCTTCATGCCCATATTTAAATTTAAAACTCTACTCTAAGATCCAGTCCTCTCTCCCTCAAATTGAATGTGAAATTCAATCATATTATGATCACTGCTACCTAGGGGTGCCTTCACTATGAGGTAATTAATTAATCCTGTCTTATTGCACATTACCAGATCTGGCATAGCCTGCTCTCTGGTTGGTGCTATAATGTGCTGCTCTAAGAAACTATCCCAAAAACACATTACGAATTTATCACCTAGGCTACCTTTGTCAATCTGATTTGTCCAATCTATATGTAGATTAAAACACCCATGATTATCGCCGTATATTTCTCACAAGCCCCCATTATTTCTTCCCGTATACCCCATCCTACAGTGTGGTTACTGTTAGGGGGCCTATAAATCACTCCCACAAGTGACTTCTTAACTTTACTATTTCTCACCTCTACCTAAACTGATTCTACACCTTGATCACCAGAACGAAGGTCATCTCTCTTTTATACCAATGTAACCCTTAAGTAACAGAGCTACCCCTCTGCCTTTTTCTAACTTCCTGTCTTTCCTAAATGTCATGTATCCTTGAATATTCAGGCCCCAGTCTTTGTCACCTGTAGCCATGTCTCTGAAATGGCTATCAGATCATACATATTTATTTCAATTTGTGCTGTCAATTCATCGCTTTTGTTACAAATACTACATGCATTCAGAAATAGAGCCTTTAGTTCTGTATTTTTACTTTTTTGTAACCTCTAGCCTTATCTGCTGGTGCACTTTTAGGTTTGTACACTCTGTCTCTTCCTGTCACGCTCTGATCATCATTTCCCTTATTCCTACTTTGCTCTTTTGCCTTGTCTTCTCTATTTAATCTATCACATCTTCACAAGCATGATCTCTTGCCTCCACTATTTAGTTTAAAGCCCTCTCTACCACCCTAAATATATAACTTATCAGAACACTTGTCCCAGCACTGTTCAGGTGAAGACCGTCCCAGCAATACAGCTGTCACTTTCCGCAGTGCTGGTGCCAGTGCCCTATGAATCGAAACCCATTTCTCCCACACCAAACTTTGAGCCACGCATTTAACTCTCTAACCTGATTTACCCTAGGCCAATTTGCACGTGGCTCAGGTAGTAATCCAGGGATTATTACCTTTGAGGTTCTGCTTTTTAATTTAGCCTCTAGCTAGTCCTACTCCCTTAGCAGAACTTCTTTCCTAATTCTACCTATGTTGTTCATACCTACGTGGACCACAGCCACTGGATCCTCCCCTTCCCACTGCAAGTTCCTCTCCAGCCCAGAGGAGATATCCCGAACCCTGGCACCGGACAAACAATACAACTATCTGGACCCCCGCTGTTAGCTGCAGAGAACTGTATCTATCCCCCTGACTATACGGTCCCCAACTACCATTACATTCTTATTAACTGCCCCCACTTGAATGGTTTCCTGTACCATATGCCACTGTCAGTTTGCTCATCCAACCTGCAGCCATCGCTTTCACCCATACAGGCTGCAAGAACCTCAAACCTGTTGAACAATTGCAAAGGCTGAGGCTCCTCCACTTCTACCTTCCGGGTCCCCATACCTGCCACACCCACAGTCACACCCTCCTGTCCCTGACCACTGACAAAATCAGAAGACCCTATCCTAAGTGGTCCTGGTACAAAGTGTCCAGGTAACTTTCTCCCTTCCCTGGTGCAATGTAGTGTCTGCTGCTCAGCCTCCAGCTCAATGACTCTGAACCTAAGCTCTTCAAGCCACAGACATTTACTGGAGACATGTTTGCCCTGGATCACCTCAGTGTCAGGAAGCTCCCACATTCTACAATTGCAACACATCACCTACCCTGCCATCTTTATTATGTGTTAATTAATTTATTCTTAATTGATTTATAATTAATAAACACTGCTACTCCCAATAATCTTTACTCTAGTTTGTAAACCTTACTGCAACTAATAAAACCTTAGAGTTACTAATAGATTACACAAGTTTTGAAGATAAATGAGCAAAATATTCACCAACCAATCACTTATTTGTTTTCCTGTGATGTAACACTTTGATTTCTGTTAGAACGCAACCACTCTGCTCTGGAGCCACAGACTGGACTGCATTGGATAGCTCTTCGAGGTTACTGCCTCTGGGTCCTCTTTTTGCCCCTTATTCTAATTGGTGGTTACTGCCCCTGGGTCCTCTTTTTACCCCCTTATTCTAGGTGGTGGTTACTGCCTCTGGATCCTCTTTTTGCCTCCTCTTCTAGCTGTTGGCTATTGCCTCTGGGTCCTCTTTCACCCTGCCTTTATGTAATTATGTAAGCAGTTAGGTAAATTTAAAAAAAAATATTTAGGAAATATGTGCATCACTGACAAGGCCAGTATTTGCTGTCCATTTCTAACTGCCCTTCAGGAGGTAATAGTGAGCCGCCTTCTTGAATACAGTGTAGGCACACCCACAGTAGCAGTTTGACAATGACTTGCCAGGGCATTTCAGAGTCACCCACATTTCTGTGGAATTGTATAAAGGGTATATTGGTTAAGGATGGCAGATTTCTTGAAGAACATTTGTGAACCAGATGGCTTTTTACAACAATTGGTAGTTTTATAGTCAACATTATAAAGACTAATTTTTTAAATTCCAGACATATTAATTAATTGAATTTAAATTCCGCTAGCAGCCATGGTGGGATTGGAACTCACATTTTTGGGGGATTAGTTCAGCCCTTTAGATCACTAGTCCAGTCACATTACCACTATACCACCATCCCCTAATAGTACAGTTACTATAAAATAAGTGTACAAACCTGTTTTAGTATAATCGGCATAAAAGAAGCCAAAAGAAGTTGTTTTGAAGCATCCCATCAATCAGAAATTTGAAATTAAGATTTACATTTTTTTATTCACACATGGAATGTAAGCATCACTGGCAAGGCCAGCATTTATTGTCTGTTTCCCAATCTTCTGCATGCATAAGTTTGAGTGCAGCCATATGAAAATAATTTCAAAGAATTAGCATTAAAAATTTTAAAAATACATTTATTAGACATCTGAATTAAACATTGAAAATGCTGGAACTTCATCGTGGTTCAATCAGCAGAGCCTTTATCAGAAATGACATTGCCAGCATTTTCTATATTTAGTTTTGCTTTCAAAGTTGCACCCTTTCCCCAGCTGTGGCAGCCTTGGCTCAGTGTTAACATTCCTACTTCTGAATCAGAAAGTTGTGGGGTCAAGCCCCACTCCAGAGACTTGATTGCAGAATCCAAGTTGATTTTTTTACACAGTACAGAGGGAATGCTGCAGGGCTGGAGGTACAGGCCTGTGGCTACAAGAGCAGGTCAGAGGTTAGGAATCCTGCGACGAGTAACTCACCTCCTGACTCCCCAAAGTCTGTCCACCATCTACAAGGCACGAGTCAGGAGTGTGATGGAATACTCCCCACTTGCCTGGGTGAGTGCAACTCCCACAACACTCAAGAAGCTTGACAACATCCAGGACAAAGCAGCCCGCTTGATTGGCACCACACCCACAAACATTCACTCCCTCCACCACCAACACACAGTAGGTCAGTGTGTACCATCTACAAGATGCACTGCAGGCATTCACCAAGGCTCCTTGGACTGCACCTTCCAAACCCACGACCACTACCATCTAGAAGGACAAGGGCAGCAGATAAGTGGGAACACCACCACCTGGAAGTTCCCCCCCAAGCCACTCACCATCCTGATTTGGAAATATATCGCTGTTCCTTTACTGTCGCTGGGTCAAAATCCTGGCACTCCCTTCCTAACAGCACTGTGGGTGTACCTACACCACATGGACTGCAGTGGTTCAAGAAGGCAGCTCACCACCACATTCTGAAGGGCAACTAGGGATGGGCAATAAATGCTGGCCAAGCTAGCGAAGCCCACATCCCATGAAAGAATAAAAAACACCTCCTTTTGGATGACAGGTTAAACCGAGGCCTCACCTGCCCCCGGTGGATGTAAAAAATATCATGACTCAATTCATTGAACAGGGAGGGGGGGGTCTCCCAGTGCCATAATCAATATTTAACTTATCTGAACATTATCATATTGGTGATGGTTGGAGCTTGATATGCACAAGTTGGCTGCTGCATTTCCATACATTATGACAGTGACAATTCTTTGAAAGTATTTGATTGGTTTGAGACACACTTGACCTGAGGTCATGAAAGGGACTAAATAAATGCATCTTTTATTCCTTTTTGAATTGTGGCCAAAATTTTACGTTGAATGAGTGGGCGCGCGCCCAACCCGATATCACGTGAAATAGCGTAAGATGATGTTGGGCGTGCATCCCGACGTCTTCACGCAACATTACAGCCATTGGATGTGTGCGGGAGTCAGAAGCGTGCCCGCCAATAATTTAAGCCCATTAACAACCCAATTGATTCATATTTTACTTTGCCAGTGTGATTTAGCGCTCGCCGCACTGGCAACACGGGCAGGCGGCCAATCCTTTTTATGTCATTTTCATCCAAGGGCGGGACAGAAGGAGACCGGAGCATCGGCTATGTGAGTTTTTAGGAGTTAAGTTGAGAGTTTGCTGCTGCTTTAGTGCTGTAATTTCATACCTTCTCCTGTGGTTTCTGCCGAAGTATTTGCTTTGTTAGCTTTGTTTTGACAATTCTCTTGGAGGATTTCTGCCAAGTGCAGTTTTCAGTGCACGAGACAGTGCCATCTCCATTTCAATAGGTGGGGATTGCTGGTGGGATCCCCTCTGAAGAGGAATAGAGGGGCAGAAGGGAGAGGAGGCCAGGCGTCCACAGGCAGTGTCCTGGGGAGAGACCCGTGGGGGGAGAGGCGCAGGCACAAGGGCGTGCAGGGCCAGCAAGGAGAGCAAGGCGGAAAGCACCACAGAAGTTGCCACTATCTTGCTGCCAGTATACAGTCAGCGATACAGCTACCTCAACATTTCTGAGGTGCAGTGCCACTGAAGGCTCTGCCTCTCCAGGGGCACTGTGACGTCCATTTGGCAGATGATTGTGCAGGAGATAGCCCCCAACTGTATGGGTGGGAACCCAATACCAGTGACTCTGAAGGTCACAGTAGCCCTCAATTTTTTCACATCCGGATCTTTCCAGAGGTCTGTGTGGAGTGCCCCAATCAGCTATCCACAGTTGCATCAACTTGTCACTGACGCTCTCTTCAGACGGGTCATGACCTTCATTCATTACAGGATGGACGAAGCCAGCCAGCCTGAGAGAATCAGAGGCTTTGCAGCAATTTCTGGGTTCCTTCACATCCAGGGTCCATAGACTGCACGCATGTGACCGTCAAGGCCCACGTGTGTCAACCGGGTGCTTTCGTGAACAGAAAGGGCTTCCACTCCACAAATGTGCAGATAATATGCAACCACAAGACACAGATTCTGCACACCTGGCAGTTCCCATGATGCATACACCCTGCGACACTCCCAGGTGTCAAGGCGGTTCATGGCTGGGTGGTTGGTTGCTTAATGACAAAGGATATCCCTTGAAAAGGTGGCACATGATGCCACTCTGGCACCCAAGGACAGAGGGGGAAGAGAGGTACAATGGGAGTTATGCCTTCACAAGGGCGGAGCTTGAGAGGACCATTGGGCTGCTGAAGATGAGGTTCCGCTGCCTGGACTGATTGGGGGTGCACTGCAATATCCTCCGCTTATCGTCATTACATGTTGCGCTCTGCACAATCTGGCAGTAACAAGGGGGGGCCTGTCCATCATAAGGCACTGATGAGGCCTGCACCTATGGAAAACATGAAGGCTACTCAGGACTTTGAAACAAAATCTAGATTTATATCTTTTCCAAAGTTGCAAAAAAGGAACATATCATAATTTTGTTGCTACTGTCACACAAAAACAACACATAGCACTGATATGAAAGAATCTCATTCATGATAACCCCATCCTGTGCACACAGTGCTTTAAACTTAGGCGTGCGAATGCTGCATCTTGGTGCACCGCACTGGCAGCGGCATTGGAGGCACTTTGCTGACTCTGCTGTTGTGTCGGCCCTGGTGACCCTGGCGGTCACCCTCTGGCTGGCAGGGCCTGAGCAGTCTCCACCTGGGAGGGTGCGACCAGCGACTTGGCTAGGCACTCATCAGTCATCGCGGCCTCATCAGATGCCACGGTTACTGGCAGAGGGGCGGAGGAGCTGCTGCCGTCATCCAGAGTGTCGTGAGAGGAGCCAACAGAGATGACAGGCAGCTCGTCCGCCAGTGTGACGTACGTCTGGACCTCCATGAACACCATTGATGGATGGGCACCCAGCAGAGAGACTAGGTGCCTTATTCATCTCTCACGCTGGCAGTGACCTCCTGAGGTTGCTGCTGGTGTGTGGGCTTGCAGGTCCAGAAAACCCTGATTCTGTTCATGGAGCTGTCTCTTCACTGGCTCAATGGAGGAGGCTTTGTGCTCGGTGCTCAAGCTCCTCATGGACTCCTCCATCGTAGAGACCATGGCATGCAGACCCTCAAGGATCTCCGCCAGATCTCCCCACTCACATCCATTATCTCCCACCTGATGGATGACTCCAGAGGCTCATCATCTGCCTTGGACTCAGCATTGTCCTGGTCTCCAGCTATTCCCTGACAGCTGGCATCCAGGGTACTCTCAGCCTCTGCCAGCTCCTCATGCAAGTGTGCTGTACCCTTCCCACAGTGGAGTACAATCTGAGCCGATGAACTAATGCCACTAACATGCTTGTATCTTTGCTGGTGCCTGGTAGCGAGAGAGGGTGTGATGCTGGTGGATCTGTCTGTGGCTCCTCTTCAGGTGTCAAGGGAGGGTCCCCGGGGTCCCGGCAGCCTCTGGAGGATGACTCACTTGAGGGTGGAAGACAATATGTCAGTATTATCAACCATCAGTAGTCAATGTGCACGCTAGACACTGTCTCTTTGTCTCTGTTGCTGCCACTGCCAGTGACCATTTAAATTCATGTCCAAGCTGTTCTCCCACTGCAAACATAGGAACATCACTCCAATGATGTTGAAGTGAAAGTGTAATATGGTTATAGTAGAGGATGGACTAAAGACAGTAGAGAGAAGTACAATCAGTTTGGGTGGAGCTGAGAAATAACAAAGGACAGAAAACACTGTGGGGAGTAGCTTATAACAATATTTATGGTGTCAGGCATTGTAAAAAATAGGAAAATAGAAGTAACCCCAGGACAAAAACAAACTTGCAGCAAAAACACAAAGGATGAGTTCATGGAATACATTCAAGATAGTTTTCGAGATCAATATGTCAAGGAACCAACTAGAGAAAAGGCTACTAATTTTGCAATGAGACAAGGTTAATTAATAACCTTGTAGTAAAGAAGCCTTTGGAGGAAAGTGATCATAATATCATAGGCCCAAATTTTTTGGACAGCGGCATTTCCCTTCCCGCCATCCAAAGAGTTGGCAGGGAAAACATCCCCGCCAACTCTGACTGCCCTGCAGCTATTTCAAGCTCAAATGAGTGTTAAGTGGCTGCAGACAGGGCTTCCACCCCTCACTCGGGAGGAAGTCCCGCCCTAAAGAGCTGCTGGTCAATCAGATTGGCTGGCAGCTCTCTAGTTCCTGCAGCGACAAGAGCTGCAGTGGACTGAAGAAAGGAGCTGACTTCGCTGGGGCAAGAACGGAGCTGGGCCAGATAGACTGGAATGAAAGATTGGTGGGAAAAACTGTGGCTGAACAATGGGCTACCTTCAAAAAAGAATTGGTTGGGGCATAGTCAGGGTATGCTCCATCGAAAGGGAAAGGTAGGGCAAACAAATTGAGAGCTCCTTGGATGAAAAAGGAGATAGAAATTAAGATAAAGAAGAAAAAGTGTGCTTATGACAGGTGTCAGGTAGAAAATACAAATGAGAACCAAGAGGAATGCACAAGGTTCAGAGGGGAGGTGAAAAAGCATATTAGAGAGAAGCAAAGAGGGATTATGAGATAAGACTGGCGGCGAAAATAAAGGGGAATTCCAAGTACTTGTATAGACTATAAATAGTAAAAGGCTGGTAAAAGGAGGAGTAGGACTGATTAGGGACCTAAAAGGGAATCTACACATGGACGAAGGGGCCATGGCTGAGGTATTAAATGAATACTTTGCATCCATCTTTACCAAGGAGGAAGATGCTACCCAGGCCATGGTGACAGACGAGGAAACTCTCTCACTAGAAGGGTTCAAAATTGATAAGGAGGAAGTGTTGAATAGACTGTCGGTAATTAAAGTTGACAAGACACCGGGACCAGACAAGATGCATCCAAGGATATTGAAGGAAGTGAGAGTAGAAATTGCAGGGGTACTGGCCTTAATCTTTCAGTCTTCCCCAGACTCAGGGGTGGTGCCAGATGACTGGAGAATTGCAAACATTATGCCCTTGTTCAAAAAAGGCTGTAAGGATAAGCCCAGCAATTACAGACCAGTCAGTTTAACTTCAGTGGTGGGCAAGATTCTAGAAACAATTATTTGGGATAGAATTAGTAGTCACATGAAAAAATGTGCGCTGATAGGGAAGAGCCAGCATAGATTTCTAAAGGGGAAATCGTGCTTAACTAGCTCGCTGGAGTTTTTTGAGATAACAGAAAAGGTTCAGCAGAAAAGGGTAATGCTGTTGATATGGTGTACACGGACTTTCAAAAGGCATCTGATGCAGTGCCATGCAACAGGCTTGTGAGAAAAGTTATTGCTCATGGAATAAAAGGGACAGTAGCAACGTGGATACAAAATTGGCTGAAAAATAGGAAGCAGAGAGTAATGGTCAATGGATATTTTTCGGGCTGGAGGAAGATTTGTAGCGGAGCTTCCCAGGGGTTGGTACTGGTACCCTTGCTTTACCTGATATATATTAATGATCTAGATCTTGGTGTGCAGGGAACAATTTCAAAGTTTGCGGATGATATGAAACTTGGGAGTGTTGTAAACTGCGAGGAGGACAGTGTGAAACTTCAAAAGGACATAGACAAGTTGGTGGAGTGGACAGATAGGGGCAGATGAAGTTCAATGTGGAGAAGTGTGAGGTGATGCATTTTGATAGGAAGAACACGGAGAGACAATATAAAATAAGGGGTGAAATTTTGAACGGGGTGCAGGAGCAGAAAGACCTGAGTGTTTATGTGCATAGATCATTGAAGGTGGCAGGACAGGTGGAGAGAGCAGCTAATAAAGCATATAGTAATCTGGGCTTTATTAATAGGGTACAAGAGCAAGGAGGTTATGCTGAATTTATATCAAACACTTGTTAGACCTCAGCTGGAATATTGTGTACAGCTCTGGGCGCCACATTAAAGGGAGGATGCAAACAAATTGGAGAGAGTGCAGAAGAGGTTTACAAGAAAGGTTCCAGGGATGAGAAATTTCTTTAAAAAGATAGGCTAGAGAAATTGGGACTGTTCTTCTTGGACAGAAGAAGGCTAAGAGGAGATTTGACAGAGATGTTCAAAATCATGAGGGGGCTAGACAGGGTAGATAGGGAGAAGCTATTCCCACTCGTAAAAGGATCAAGAATGAGAGGGCACAGGTTTAAAGCAATTTGCAAAGGAAGCAAATGTGACATGAGAAAAGACTTTTTCACAAAATTGAGTCATTTGGATCTGGAATGCGCTGCCTGGAAGTTTGGTGGAGGCAGGTTCAATCGAGGCATTCAAGAGAGCATTAGATGATTATTTGAATAGAAATAACGTGTACAGGGAAAAGACAGGGCAATGGCACTATATCATAATGCTCATTTGGAGAGCCGGTGCAGACATGATGGGCCAAATGGCCTCCTTCTGTGCTGTTAAAATTCTGTGATTCTATGAAAATGCCTGAGCCTAAGCCCCTGACTGGACGGCAAGGTAAGTTTATGGGGTCCCAGGGCGGGAAGAGTAGGGAAGGCCTGGGGCTGTGGGAAGTGGGTGATTGTGGCATCAGGGGAGAGGCCGGGGGGCTGGGGAAGGGAGATATAGCGGCCACTGGACCTTAAGGGGAGGGCGCTCAAAGTCAGAAAGGGGGCTTCTAATGGAGGTGCCTTCCTCCCCCACTACTTCCTGCCCGAGGCCTAAGCCCATTCATTATCAGGCTTCCCCCATGCCAGATAATTTCTTCCACCAGCTTAAAAACTGCGACCAATAATTGTCCACTTAAGGGCCTCAATTGACGCAAGGGCAGGCATCCCACCCAAGGCCTTGCCCGCCCTAGTGTAAAATCACTGCGAGGTCGGAGCGGGCGGGAATTCAGAGGGAATCCGTTCCTTCAATTTCACACTCCCCTCCTGCCTAAAAACCCACTGGCAGGGTAGCGTGAAATTCAGGCCATAGAATTTTAAATCGAGTTTGAGGGCCACCCTTAGAGACCTGCCAGCCAATCTGATTGGTTGACAGCTCTGTAGTCCCAGCAGCACCAGTTTTGAGTGGTGGCCACTGCTGGGATTCAGCCAGTCCTCGAAGAAGAGGAGCTTATGGAAGCCGGACTGAAGTTAAGTCCAGGTATTTGCGGGCCCTGGCTGGCAGGCCCCTGTATGGTGGAGGCGAGGGTGTGAGCGGCCAGGTTTGAGAAGCTGGGGGGAGGGTTAAAGGGCATGTATGATCTTGGGGTGATACCTCTGGTGGGCACATATGACCCCCAAAGAAGGTTTCCCCCCCCCCCCCGCCTTGCCTGACACCAGCTTGCCCAGTAAAAGCTGCTGGGCTTCCCACATGACTTAGGTCTCCCCCGGCTGCAGGTAAAATAGTGGTGGGGGCAGGATGAGGCCTTTGGGCCTCAATAGGCTAAAGGTCAGGAGGGCTGCCTGATGCCTACCCAGCTCCCCCACTCCTCACCCTCCCCCACCTGTAAAATGGGAGACAAGTCAGGGTGGGCAGGTAGGACGTGTGAAGGCCATGCTCTCATGAGCACAACAAATATCAGCCATGATCTTATTGAATGTCGGAGCAGACTGGAGGGGCCGAATGGCCTACTTCTCCTATTTCGTATGTTCGTATGTACCACCCTCCACCCCCCCCACTTCCCTGCGCCTCCCTCCACATCTTCAAACGTTCTGGTGCAGAAGCATAAATTTCATCCCCAAGCTGAACCTGTCACTGAAAGAAAAGCCCTTTGCTGGACTGCTTTGATTGACAGGCCATGTGGTGTAGGTTAGAAAAAGAAACATAAGCGTCTGGTTATGCAGCTTCAATAGAGTTCATTGTTGACATTTCCCCAAGGGCTATTATGGATGCTTAGCTAAGCTTCAAAAGCTATAATTATCTCAGCAGGTGGTCTTGAGTTGACAGTTTGACTGCCAGTTTAGAGAGGCTATTAAAGGCCTTTATTATGGGGTTTGAATAGAAGTTTGTTTTTATAAGTGATTACCTACTTGAGGAGACTTTAAAGCTTTTCTTGAAGGATTTGGGAGATTTTTTTCACTGTCAAGTGTATCTAAGTGAGAGCTGTGCATATTTTTTTCATCTCCACATGGCTCTTGAGGTCTGCCAATGGTCGATACTGGGAGACTGACTATGGAGGTGGCATCCGAGCTATGAAGGAATATGGTGGTGTTGGGGGTTATAAATTGGCATTGATTTGGTGCTATGAGAGGGCTGGGGGTGTGTAGGGGTGAGGTGGTGTGAGGATTGGGGGCTAGAGGTCCTAACAGCTTCTGAAACAACTGAGATGAAGTTCCAGAGAACAAAGGCAGGCCTTTTAACCAACCTCGGCACTCGCCCACCCCATGGCTTCCGATGATCTGCTTCCAAGGTCTGACCCCTGCTGGTGTTCCCTCCCCCTGGCGTCTCCATCAAGGTCCTCACACTGTATCTCCCCTTGTGCCTCACCTTGCCTCCCTGCCCTGAGACCTCCTGAACTTAATGAATTTGGGACATAGAACCTGGGGACTGCTTGCTGGCCATTGGTGCTGCTGGGACTACAGAGTTGCCTGTCAATCAGTTTGGCCAGCAGCTCTCTGAGGCGGGACTTCTGCCCGGGTGAAATTTATAACTTCCATGAATGCTGTTTGTTTTAAATTGCCATCACATTTCTGATTGCTGAATTTTACTTTGTGGCTTTGCATCATAGGAAGTTTATTTTAAAGCAACGTTATGACACAGCTGGGAGTTTTGTTGGCAAATGAAATGTGCAGCCTGCTGATGTGACAGGAAGAGAGGGTTTTAATAAAAAACAAACACATTCCATTTTACAGTGATAAATTAAACTGAACTGCACAGCATAGGGCTTAATGATTACTGAGAAAAATGAAAAAAAATCAAAATTTGGTACGTTGAATTAAGTTTTATGTACTTTGGAAGGCAACTGCAACATTATTTTACTATTTAGTTCTAACAAATCGCTTAAGTGGTTAACAGATAATGGCAATATTTTTCCAGGAGTTGAATTTGATTTTTAACCTGCCAAATCTGCATTGACATTGGATTACATATCTTATTGCTGTTCCTTAACTGGCTTCCGTTCTATTTCTGTGTATTTAAAAATACCACTGATGTAAGAACTGTCCTTTTGATGTTGTATTCTATCTGTAGTGACCAGGCACTTTCTATATGAAAAAAAGATATGAAAGCTGATGACAGTTCTATTTTTGCAAACTCCTAAGCTCTTGTGTTTAAAATAAAGTGCCAGGTTAACCAGGATCTGTGATCATGTATGATCCACTTGACAAATGCTTTACACTCAGAGGCATAGACCTTGAAAGGAAAGTTATTCTATATTTCATTTTAGTATGTGAATGTTTCCTTTCTGTGCCCCCGCAGCTCTCCACAGGCTCTGCAGCAACTTCAACTGAGTGGGTAGGCCATGGGCAACATGTTCCTGGGGCTGCATTTCATGGGGTGGTGTGGGGGGATGCATTTTACTCACACACCAAGTTGCAAAAGTCGGACACCAGCTGACCAGCTTAATAAAAGCCCGCCCCCTTACGATTATGTGCTGCAGACAGACTAAATGAGCAGAGAGTGGGACTTCCATCCCTCAGTGGGACAAAGTCCTGCCCTTGAAAGCAGTTGGCCAATTTGATTGGCCCGTAGCAACAGCAGACTCAGTAGCACCAGGACTGAGAAGTGGGGGTTGAATAGACCTCAGGAATGAAGACAGCCATAGTGTCTGGACCTACGTAAGTCCAGGGTTTTTAACGGAAAGGGATTGGAGAGCCTTTGGGGTGGGGAGGACAAGGGGGTGGGGGTTGTCAAGAATGTGAGGGTGTGGATCTTGGAGACCAAAAAAAAACAAAGTGGGGTGTAACATCTTGGAAGGTGCCCCCAATGGGCAATGGCACCCCAAAGGATTTAGCCCCTTCCTCCCGCCTTTTCCACAAAGTTGAAAAAAAATGGCTTTTTCACTCCCGACCACCTGCCCACACCAACTGTATTATGGCACAGGCAGTGTAATATTTGGGTCAGTTGGCTTGGTAGCAAGCTGAATTCCATATTAATTATTTATTTTAAAATGGCAGGTGAGTTACTGTTTTCGGCGCCTGCCCACCTGCTGTTTTATGGGAAACGGGTCAGGGGTGGGTGGGGAGACAGTGGGTTAACCACCTATCGTATTTTATGTGACCCCCCACCTCCTCCCTGACAGAAAACAAGCCTGGCAGTGGGAGCCATAAAATCCAGCCCCTTGGTTTCTTCTGAAACTGCTCTGAACCAACTACTGAGAAGCACATTAGAGCAGCATAAAGGCCCTTTATAATCTCATTCTGATTCAATGAGGAGGCTTCCAACCTCCACTCAATACTTTACCACAGTGGCGAGCCAGAGATTTGGGGAAATGAAGTCTGCATTCCACCGATCTACGAAGCTACATATTCCAATGACCTACACCATTTTTCTTGGATGATATAAAGTCCCTCTCTTTTCTCTCCAGGTTCACATATTATCTACAGTGAAGACAGCAAGCAGGGAGACTACTTTAAAACCTCCATGAGTACAGTTCTAATACAGAGCAGATAATGCAGTGGCCAGAATTCAATGAACAGATGTGCATTGGGCACTGGTTATCCATATAATTAAGTGCAAAGGCTGCAAGTCTTATGCACTAATTCAGCCAATTATGTGTGTCCAAAGCTCAATAAGGCACTGTTTTCAATGAATTTGAATTTGGCTTGCTCCACATAATGCAGCTGTAGTACTTGAGCAGCACCTGTTACAATCGAGAACTGCAAGGGAGGACTTGCTATAAAATGTACAATTTTGCTTAACCTAGATGGTCCTGACCTTCCACTGGAGCCGGCCAGGTTACTTTCCGAATGACCTTTCGAGTTAAAAGGTGGAATTTTCCAGCGCCATTCTTCCTCCCTATCCTGCCCCCTTCTTCTCCAAGAATCAACCACAAGTTATACAAACTCAAGGTGGTTCTTGCAAATCTTTTGTTTTGCTCCCAGTACATTGCTAATGTCATTCTGGTGCTCAACTTACTTGTGGGCAGTGCATGAAGCAGCCCTTGGGCAGTCACCTTGATACTGTGGAGCTGGGATTGCAGTTTGCTCCTTAGATTTGTAAAGGGGCCTGTAAGTTAGTTCCTTAATTTCTTCTCATTACTCTTTAACCCAGCTCCCTCTCCCAGCTCTGCCATTTGAGTAGATGTCCAACGATGGTTCAATGCCTTTTCTCAGTAGCACAGTTGCGAAAAAGGGTATTTTTTTACTCTCCAGCAGCTCTGTTGAGTATAATTACTTAGAATGTATCCATTTATAACTTCCCCCTCAATTAACCACTTATTTTGTTTCCTCTTTAGCCATTTATGACTGCCTTATTCTGGCCCAGTATTGAGTTAATATTTGCTGGTTGCAGTAAAAGTTATTGTTAGGCTCATATAAATGCATATGCAACAAAGCACTTAGCATAAGAGGATATAGAGTTCATGCTTTACAATTCTGGCACTGACAAAGTCACAGGCTGTTGCAGGCAAATGTATCCTGCCATTTCAAAGAATGTCACAGGACTGTTTGGCAAACTAATCAATGCATTTTTCACCATATGACCAATACTGTATAATTCAGTTAAATTAATGGCGTATTCCGTGCCACAATCTTGAGATAATGACATACCTGTATTACAGTTTTTTTTTATTCATTCATGGGATGTGGGCTTCACTGGCTGGGCCAGCATTTATTGCCCATCCCTAGTTGTTCTTGAGAAGGTGGTGGTGAGCTGCCTTCTTCACCCGCTGCAGTCCATGTGGTGTAGGTACACCCACAATGCTGTCAGGAAGGGAGTTCCAGAATTCTGACCCAGCGACAGTAAAGGAACGGCGATATATTTCCAAGTCAGGATGGTGAGTGACTTGGAGGGGAACCTGTAGGTGATGGTGTTTCCATCTATCTGCTGCCCTTGTCCTTCTAGGCGGTAATGGCCGTGTGTTTGGAAGGTGCTGTCTAAGGAACCTTGGTGAATTCCTGCAATGCATCTTGTCGATGGTACAGACTGCTGCTACTGTGTGTTGGTGGTGAAGAGAGGAATGTTTGTGGATGTGATGCCAATCAAGCGGGCTGCTTTGTCCTGGACGGTGTCAAGCTTCTTGAGTATTGTGGGAGCTGCACTCATCCAGGCAAGTGGGGAGTATTCCATTACACTCCTGATTTGTGCCTTGTAGATGATGAACAGGCTCTGGGGAGTCAGGAGGTGAGTTACTCGTCACAGGATTCTTAGCCTCTGACCTGTTCTTGTAGCCACGGGATTTATATGGCTAGTCCAGTCGAGATTCTGATTAATGGTAACCCGCAGGATGTTGACAGTGGGGGATTCAGCGATGATAATGCCACTGAACGTCAAGGGGCGATGGTTATATTCTCTCTTGTTGGAGATGGTCGTTGCCTGACACTTGTGTGGCGCGAATGTTACTTGCCATTTGTCAGCCCAAACCTGGATGTTGTCCAGGTCTTGCTGCATTCGGACTTGGGCTACTTCAGTATCTGAGGGGTCGCGAATTGTGCTGAACATTGTGCAATCATCAGCGAGCATCCCCAATTCTGACCTTATAATGGAAGGAAGGTGATTAATAAAGTAGATGAAGATGGTTGGGCCAAGGACATTACCCTGAGGAGCTCCTGCAGTGATGTCCTGGAGCTGAGATGATTGACCTCCAGCAATCACAACCATCTTCCTTTGTGCAAGGTATGACTCCAGCCAGTGGAGAGTTTTCCCCCTGTTTCCCATTGGCTCCAGTTTTGCTAGGCCTCCTTGATGCCACACTCGGTCAAATGCGGCCTTGATATCAAGGACAGTCAGTCTCGCCTCACTTCATGTCCGATTAATGCAGCTAATTATTTAGTCCAGACAGAAAGGTTTTCACTGGACATGGATTTGAGCATCCAAAAAACTGTGGATGCTGGAAATCCAAAACAAAAACAGAATTACCTGGAAAAACTCAGCAGGTCTGGCAGCATCGGCGGAGAAGAATAAAGTTGACGTTTCGAGTCCTCATGACCCTTCAACAGAACTGAGTAAAATTAGGAGAGGGGTGAAATATAAACTGGTTTAAGGTGGGTGGGCGGTGTGGGGGGAGAGAAGTGGGGGTGGTGGGGTGGTTGTAGGGACAAGCAAGCAGTGATAGGAGCAGATAATCAAAAGATGTCACAGACAAAAGAACAAAGAGGTGTCATTTGAGCTTCTGCCTATGTTATCTAACCTGTGATCTTTAGTGGTAAGCAAGGGCCGAGTGCACAAGAGGTTTTCTACAGAAAGAGGGAGAAATGATAACAGGAGCTTGTCTGTCAAGCCTATAACAAAGCATTTTCTTATGTTTGGACAGTAAACACTGTGAAAATCACGAGCTTTACTGATATAGGCGTAGCACTGCTATTGCAGACAAACATGTCCCGCTATTTCTCGGTGAACATGAGGAAGAAAAAGTTTCTTGTTTTTATAAATTAACCCCTGTTTTAAGAATTCTGCTAGGGTACAAGTACCAAAGTGCTGTTAAATCTGGGGTCAAATATTACAAGCATGCTTATTAATGCTTTTTTTTTTTGGCAAGCAATACATCTTGGTTGATGCTCACATATGCACAGTTTTGGACAAATCTGGAAATGCAGCTAGAGTTCTTCTACCACTTACTTCATACAGCTCCATGAATAGTAAGACATCAATTATAAAGATTTAGCCTCAATACCTCTATTAAGAACTATTTTAAATGTAGTGTGAACTACATTTGGTTTTGGCAGGGTGTATTTATTTGTATCTTGATTCTTGATTGGAGGGGAAGGATCTTTGTTTCAGATTATTTTCATTCACACATGACTTGGTTATTTTTTCCAAATCCTAACACGGAACTTTCTTGGGGAAAGAATGGAAAGTGACTGGATAGCTTTCGAGGTATGGACAGCCTAGCCAGCAGGCCTTAAAGGGGCTGCTGCAGGATTTTTCAAAAGAAGCTAATTAAACATTTGGAGGATTTTTGCAGAGCCTAGAGGAGCATGAAAGCCTGTTCATTCCCACTGCGCCACCATTGCCTCCTCCCCTTTCCCAGTTTGACTGGTGAATTGCCTGCAGGTGCTGAGTCAGCACAGCTTGCCAGCATTGTCAAACTGAGATATTGCCATCAGTATGGCTTATCCCTGTCACCGAGCACATCAGCGGGATATGCAGTTGTGCTCCCCACCTTCCCAAAGTCAAAGTTGCCCCTCACTGTTGGCTGGTCAACTTTCACACCATGGGCTGAAAATGGGTGGTTGTGGATCAGCTGTTTGTTATATGCAGTGCCTAATTTTGCTATCCATGATTTCAGTGGAAAAGAAAACAAATGTAGGGCAACCAATCTGCTTTACCACCAACTTTTTGCCAGGATATTGGAAATTTAAAACTACCCCAAAGAATGTATCATTGAATGGGGGCTTCCACACCCCAAGAACTATACTCCATTAACAGTCACTCCTTTCATGTTGAGGGCAAAAAGCAGGAGAAGAAAGAATCCCCTGAACTCCTCTATATGAAGCTGTTGACATTCTTTGCGGAAGTTGCAATGATGTCACAGAAGAATTCAATAGTCTTCTTAGGGGAGGTTTCATCATTATCATCTCCTTTTTAAGGTTCCATCTACCAAAATGTACCATCAACGTAAGATTTTTTTGTAATGTTAACATGTGCTGGCATCCTGAGATAAATGGGTTTGATGGAGTTATTGAACCTAGTACTGTGAATGAAATAAAAGAACACTTGCTGTAGAAATTGACATGATAGCTGACCTGTTAGTCCACCTAAGATTTAAGGGTTAAACTTTAGAGAGCCAGGTGTTAAAGGATAGAACTTGAATCACTGTTTATGCACTTTTTTTATAAGCAGGTATTTACAAAGATACACATTCCAAACATTGCACATCCTAACTCAACTACCAAAGTTTCTATTCATAGGAGCACAAATGAATCTTCAGTTAATGCTCACCACCTGCATAAATACAATTTAAACACAGTTAATAGATTCCCAGTTCTGTTGAAGAGTCATACGGACTCGAAACGTTAACTGTATTCCTCTCCGCAGATGCTGTCAGACCTGCTGAGCTTTTCCAGGTATTTTTATTTTTGTTTTTGTAATAGATTCCCTTCTCGGTCTTCAAATAAAAATCAGAGCTTATAGACAGGATTTTCACCATTGAGGCAGGTGGTTCAAGTTGGAAATTTCCTGACTTGGCCGACCACCTTGGTATAAAGTGTTCCTTAACGCTGGCATGTGTTCCGGACTGTAGCCTAGCCTCCTTATGCATGCTCTTAGCCAAGTGAGTGTCTAGACATATAAAAGGATTAATTCTGTTTATAAGAGCTGGAAAGAACTGTTGACTTCACTTGATTGGCATCCCTATTAGGTTATAAGTTATTTTTTTCTGTGATCTCTTTTGTCAAAGTCTCAATGTTTATTTGCACAAGATTAAGAAGTGTCAAGTGCTTAAAGCTTTTGTGGTTGATACTTTACTGGTCTAGTTGATTGACACTTTTATAGTATGAAAGGGTATTTTTAAGCAGTTTCACACATGTCAATGTTACTATAAGGTTCATTGGTTCTGTACATAGTGTATACTCAGTTACTGGCCATGGAAGGGCCATGAGTTGCCATGGAGGTTATAAGAGGCCATGGAGTGGCTGGAGGGGCATGAGGTGGCATGGGGGCATGGAGGTGACATGGGGAGTAGGTGGGGGTTTGATGGGCTGTGAGGATTAGAGGGCCTAAAATGTAACAAACAACTGGGACAAAGTGCAAGACAGCCGAGGCAGGCCTTTTAAGCAGCCTGCCTTGGCAACTGGCCACCTCTGAGAATGCCTCTGATCTGCATCCAAGGGAAGCGGGCCTGACTTTATCCTGCACCCGCTCCCCACCCCCCCCTCCCCAGCTGACGCCGAGTGAAATAGCGCATAAAGGAGCTCTTTTTAGCGAGGCAGGTCTGCTGAGTTGGCAAATTTCCTGACTCGAGCTACCCACCTCAGTAGTAAAAATCAGCCCTATGTGTATGACCAAATTAAATCAAACACCTCCATATTCTGTACAAAACATTATGTTGTGAGACACTCCTTCTCTACAACCCATAGCAGTTTTTTTTGTACAACAATCTAACAGTTAATGACATGCGTCTAGGCATACAATTTTAGAGATTTTCTTTCGCTGCAGTATTGTTCCAAGCAGCAAGGTCAATCTGTAACCTTTTCTCACTCACACTTTTCATAGAGCATACATTCCCACAATGAAGAATGATCTACATAGCATTCAATGGGTATACCATCTGCAGTACACCCCTTGTTCAGAATCTCATTTAAAATATTTGACAAATAGAATCCCATATCTACTGCCTCAACAAGAGCTAGAGTAGGATTTTCCAGCCCTGCCCACTGCCGGAATCGTCCAGTCCTGCCAAAAGTCAGTGGACTTTTGGCTGGGCCACTGAATAGCTCACGGCGGGGACCCACCATGAAGGGGCCAGAAAACCCTGGCCCTATTGCTTTGGCAACTAAAGTACCTTTAACAACCAATTTTTATTTTCTTCCCAACATTTTCCATTCTCACCCTAAGAAACATTATAGAACCAACTGCATTAGAATACCCATCAGGAAAGATTATCAAGTGAAACTTCACTAAAAATGACTATATTCATGTTCTGTGGTCACCTAAGGTTGATAACTTAAGCAAACATTTCTCCAGATTTAATTTTCTTAATGTTTTATTTGCCTTCAAAATACCCTCTACTTTAGAATGTTTCATCGTAGTCCTTAACCCCAGCACGTCAAAACTAGCATTGAGTCTAGTTTGAGTGCATAAACAGTTCAACTAACCAGTCAAGCTTTGCAATTGTTCCAACTCTTCTTTCAGTATAACATCATCTTTTTATGATGACTTAGTACGTTTAACTGGGGTGGGATAACTGTGTCACATTCTCTAAATAGGATTCTTGATTTAGTTATTCCAGACCTCCTTTGCTTTATATCTAACCCAAGTTAAAAGCTCTGCAAGCCTAGCTCCCAATTTTAAACATAAAATAAAAGTAAAATACTGCAGACATTGGAAATCTGAAATAAAAACAGAAAATGCTGGAAAAACTCAGTGGGTCTGACAGCATCTGTGGAGAAAGAAACAGAGTTAACGTTTTGAGTCCAATATGAGTCTTCCTCAGAACATACAAATGTATATACATGTGAACATACGAATTAGGAGCAGGAGTAGGCCACTCAGCCCCTCAAGCCTGCTCCACCATTTAATAAGATCATGGCTGATCTGATTGCAACCTCAACTCCATATTCCCACCTACCCCTGATAACCTTTCACCCCCTTGCTTATCATGAATCCATCTACCTCTGCCTTAAAAATATTCAAAAATCCTGCTTCCACCGCCTTTTGAGAAAGAGAGTTCCAAAGACTCACGACCCCCTGAGAGAAAAAAAAATTCTCTTCGTCTCTGCCTTGAATGGGCGACCCCTTATTTTTAAACAATAACCCCAAGCTCTAGATTCTCCTACAAGGGGAAACATCTTCCCCACATCCACCCTGTCAAGACCCCTTAGGATCTCATATGTTTCAATCAAGTTGTTAATTGGCCTGTAGTTTCCTACTTTCTGGCTCTCTCCCTTTTTGAATAAAGGAGTTACATTCGCTATTTTCCAATTTTTTGGAACCTTCCCCAAATCGAGGGAATTTTGGAAAACCAAGACCAGTGCAGCAACTATCTCACTAACCACTCCTTTTAAGACCTTAGGATGAAGTCCATCAGGACCCGGGGACTTGTCAGCCTGCAGCTCCAAATGAATTGGGGTAGAAATGTGATAGGTTTTATGTTGTTCAAAAGGGCAGGGGTTGGGCAGGAATAGATAGAGGGCAGCGATAGGTTAGAGGAAGGTCAGCGATAGGTTAGAGGGCAGGAGAGATTAAATGACAAAGATATCTTGGAACAAAAGCAAAGGGAATGGTAATGATTGTCATAAAGAAACAAAGCATTGGTCCAGAGTAAGTGTTAATAGCAGAATAAAGGACAGCTATGTGTAAAAGCAAAAACATGAAAACGAGATACAGACATTACTTGGCAAAAGCAAAAGGAATCAAAATGGAGGACTGAGTTCACGGTCTGAAGTTGTTGAACTCAATGTTGAGTCCAGAAGGCTGTAAAGTGCCTTTACTATACTTTACTACAACCATTAGATCTCCCTTTGCCTTTTGTTCCATGACGTCTTTGTCATTTAAGCCCTCCTGCCCTCTAACTTATCCCTGACCTTTTTGTTCTACCTGACCCTTCCCCTTTTTCAACAGCATAAAATCCAACACATTTCTACCTCTCTTCAATTCTGAAGAAGAATTAACTGTTTCTCTCTCCACAAATGCTGCCAGACCTGCTGAGTTTGCCCAGCACTTTCTGTTTTTATCTCAATTTTAAATTTTACTCTAATCTTACTGATAATGTGTTTCTCAAATTTCATATGTGCTACCCCATAAGGGATCATCAAGATACATCATGATGACATTAGAAAATTTTCATTTATGATCCCAATAAAACATTGCAAGATCTGCTTTTAGATTAATACAACTGATTTTCAGCAAAACAGGTCTCACAAAAAAATACCAAATCCTGGAAGCATCATTCAAGCCAAAGGCAGACCTGTTTAGTTTTCGCATAATTTTCCTCAGATGCCTTTTTGGGCAGTTTCAGGCACACTTCTGTTTGAAACGCATCACAGAAATGCGGATTTTATGTCAATTGATCAAAACTCCCATGAATATGTGGCCAAAAGAGCTAAAAAAAATATGCAAGATTACTTTTTCAGCTGTGGGAGAGTCCACTCTAACATCTGCATCATCCATTCGCTCTTCAAAACCCCTTGCTTCAGCCTTAGAAGCTTCATCTGCAAGGACTTTTCAATACAGATCCACCTATGTGACAAAGCTGGTTTACCCTTATTTGGTGCCTCCGAATCAACTCCAAACTCTCTCCAATGTTCTTCTTTGTCCTGTCTCTCTTATTACTTTAGTTTCAAGTTTATTACCAGGCACCAAAATATCATGATCATGCTTCTGCTTCTAGTTTTGTCCTAAAATTGTTCTCTGGTCTTTATTTCATTGTCTAATCTGTTCAAAAATAATTGCCATATCATGCTCAATGTCATGTTTCATTTGTGCCTTTCCATAGAAGGTTTACTTAGCAGCATAGATATCACAATAGACATTACATCTGTACTGCAGCTGTTTTACAAGGAATTACAACTTACTTTAGTGACCTGAATGTGTTGTTATCACTTAACCTAGGCAAGCAGTATTTTTATATTCCTTAGCCTTATGTTGATCTTCACCATGAAGATTTACCACTAAAAGACACGATCAGACAAGTTTTCCTGAGTTTTTAAAAAAGCAAATAGGGTAGTTTTTATTGTATTGAATGTGGTCTAAGGAAAATAATAAAAAAAAGCTCTGATTTTCATATGCACACAAAAAGATTAGAGTGGGGAAGATAGATTAAGTAATTTAGAGTCGAGTAAAATTAAAAGGGTATACGGCTGTTGAAGGTTGGTGACTTGGCTGGCTTGAGACTGAATTCGACGATCCTGCTGCTTTCACTTGGTGGTTCTGCTGACTTTGGTGTTGAGGCAGTTTAAAGTTGTAGACAGGCAATTTATCTGTTCTTCTGGAGACAACAGCATTGGGTTGAGTACTTCTCTGTCCACGGCACCTGGTTAGTCAAAATCAGAAGAGAGGGTTCAATAAAACTTCAAGTTAGATGCAGAGAGAGAGATAGAAAATGAACCCACTCAGGGTCTTGTTCCATTAGCATCTCAGCTGCTTGTCCAGATCTGAAAAGTAAGCAGGTGCTTAAAACACACACAGAGTTAGGTTGTCACATGACCTTCTCTTGCCAACTGTCCAGTGATCTAAATGAGGTCACGGCTAGTGCATTCCAATTGTAACTTGATTAGATCACGACTGGGGATCTCTTTCTCAGCCAGGCCCCATTGTTCAAGTGATTATGTCTAATGGTTTGTCTCCACCAGGTTGAGTACCCAAATGATTGCTAGGACATTTTGCTAATAAGATAGGCAATGGCCCCCATTCATCCTCTTTCAAGGCCATTGTTCTTGTTGTGACTTTGCTGACGAGTGGTCTCTATCTCAATAGTTTTGGAATGCAGAAGGTACAGTGGTGCAAATATGCAGCCAACTTTGACTGTGATCCCAAGTCACTGGAATGTGGCTTTAGTCTTTTAAAAAAAAACAATTAGGGGTTTCTGTTGTAAGGTGATGGACGTAGTTCAACAGGTCTTATGAAGGTATTTATAGCCTTAGGTAGTTCAGCATAAGTACTTATTAACTACTAGAAACTATATACATAGGTACAGTAAAGGTCCAAGTTAGGGGCTGTCTCCATGCTTGCTTCTACACACAGCTCTGTCTAACACTACATTGACCCGTAAAAGCATGTCATGTGTTTTCTTAGTTCACTGTGAGGATGATACTGTACTAAGTCCCATGGTAACACTTGATGAGCCAGACCCTTATACTACAGTTTCCAGCCAGCAAATTCAAAGATCATTTTTGATCTAAAGCATAGTTTCACAACAGGAGCACAACAATGCCAAGTCATATCTGGTTTTCTCTTCTGTAGGGAAGTAGCCCGTGACCACATATCCACTTCATTCTTCCACTGGTCATTTTGTTCAAACTTGAGAATGTTAGAGAGCAGTCATATCCCAACATTTGCTTTCTGCCATATTCCACAATGGCCATTAGGGTTTTAGTTTTCTCCCTGAATTTTGTTCTTAGTTTCCAGCCTACTCCTTCAGGCATACAGTTACCATATTAAACTCCAGGAAGCCAGGTGGTGAAGGATGCAACTTGAACCAATCTTTATGCACTTTTATAAGCATTTATTTGCAGAGATATATGTTCCAAACATGTACCCCTTAACCCAACCACCACAGTTTTGGTCTGTTCCTATTTTAAAAAAAACTTATTTATAATGTTTATTGTCCCATTTTGTCAAAAAAAACTTTGTGAAAATATTCATAACCAATTATTTCGATAGTGGCTTCAGCTGGCATCAGTTTTGATGATCTAGTATCGTAATCTTCTTGCCTCAGGCTCAGATTCCAGAAGTGTGAGCACATCTCCCTCAGAGTTGTACTCAAACACAATCTGTAGCCTCATGGCCTGGCATATCCCCCACTCTACCATTAAGGGGATCAACCCAAGTTCAATGAAGAGTGCAGGAGGGCATGCCAGGAGCAGCATCAGGCATAGTCAACCTGGTGAAGCTACAACACAGGGCTACTATGTGCCAAACAGCATATACAGCAAGTGATAGACAGAGCTAAGCAATTCCACAATCAACAGATCAGATCTAAGCTCTTCAGTCCTGCCACATCCAGTCGTTAATGGTGGTGGACAATTAAACAACTCACTAGAGGACTAGTGAGACTCCACAAATATCCCCATCCTCAATAATGGGGGAGCCCAGCACATCAGTGCAAAAGATAAGGCTGAAGCATTTACTACAATCTTCAGCTAGAAGTGCCGAGTGGATGATCCATCCCGGCCTCCTCCAGAGGTCCCCAGCATCACAGATGCCAGTCTTCAGCCATTTCGATTCATTCCGCATGCTATCAAGAAATGGCTGAAGGCATTGGATACTGCAAAGGCTATGGGCCCAGACAATATTCTGGCAATAGTACTGAAGACTTGTGCTCCAGAACTTGCCGCGCTGCTAGCCAAGCTGTTCCAGTACAGCTACAACACTGGCATCTACCAGGAAATGTGGAAAATTGCCCAGGTGTGTCCTGTACACAAAAAACAGGAGAAATCCAACTTGACTAATTAATGCCCCATCAGTCTATTCTCCGTCATCAGTAAAGTGATGGAAGGGGTCATCAACTGTGCTATCAAGCGGCACTTGCTTAGCAATAACCTGCTCACTGACGCCCAGTTTGGGTTCCACCAGGGCCACTCAGCTCCTGACCTCATTGCAGCCTTGGTTCAAACATGGACAAAAGAGCTGAACTCCTGAGGTGAGGTGAGAGTGACAGCCCTTGACATCAAGGCCACATTTGACTGAGTGTGGCATCAAGGAGCCCTAGCAAAACTGGAGTCAATGGGAATCGGGGAAAACTCTCTGTTGGCTGGAGTCATACCTAGCACAAAGGAAGATGGTTGTGGTTGTTGGAAGTCAGTCATCTCAGCTTTAGGATATCACTGCAGGTGTTCCTCAGGGTCGCGTCCTAGGCCCAACCATCTTCAGCTGCTTCATCAATGACTGTCCTTCCATCATAAGGTCAGAAGTGGGGATGTTCACTGATGATTGTAAAATGTTCAGCACCATTCATGACTCGTCAGATGCTGAAGCAGGCCAAGTCCAAATGCAGCAAGACCTGGACAATATCCAGGCTTGGGCTGACAAGTGGCAAGTAACATTCGTGCCACACAAGTGTCAGGCAATTACCATCTCCAGCAAGGGAGAATCCAACCATCGCCCCTCAATGGTGTTACCACCACTGAATGCCCCACTATCAACATCCTGGGGATTTCCATTGACCAGAAACTGAACTGAACTAGCCATGTTACGTGCTGTGGCTACAAGGGCAGGTCAGAGGCTAGGGATTGTGCGATGAGTAACTCACCTCCTGATTCCCCAAAGTCTGTCCACCATCTACAAGGCACAAGTCAGGAGTGTGATGGAATACTCCCCACTTGCCAGGCTGAGTGCATCTCCCACAACACTCAAGAAGCTGGATACTGTCCAGGACAAAGCAACCTGCTTGATTGGCACCACATCCACAAACATTCACTCCCTCCACTACCGACGCACAGTAGCAGCAGTGTGTACTCTCTACAAGATGCACTGCAGCGATATACCAAGGCTCCTCAAACAGCACCTCCCAAACCCATGACCACTACCATCTAAAAGGACAAGGGTAGCAGATAGATGGGAACACCACCACCTAGAAGTTCCCCTCCAAGTAACCCACCATCCTGACTTGGAAATATATCGCCGTTCCTTCACTGTTGCTGGGCCAAAATCCTGGAACTCTCTCCCTAACAGCACTGTGGGCGTACCTACACCACATGGACTGCAGCGGTTCAAGAAGGCAGCTCACCACCACCTTCCCAAGGGCAACTAGGGATGGGCAATAAATGCTGGCCCGGCCAGCGAAGCTCACATCCCGTGAATGAATAAAAAAAATGTAGATTTGGATAATTAAAGTCCTCCATTGTATGCTAATTTGCATGTAAGTTTGTTCCCCTATATCTTTTCCACTAGTTGGTGGCCTATAGCATACACCCAGCAATGTAATGGAACCTCTATTGTTTCTTAGCTCTAATCAAACTGATTCTGTCCTTGACCCTTCTGGTGCATCCTCTCTCATCAGCATTATAATCTTCTCCTTAATCAATATCTCTTGCCTTCCCCATCTTTTCTGAACAACTTGTATCTTGGGATATTTAATACCCTGTCCTGGCCTCCTTTGAGCCATTTCTCCATTATTGTGACAACATCATGTTTCCATGTAGTTACCTGTGCCTGCAGCTCACCAACCTTATTTGCCACACTCTTTATTCACATACATGCACCGTAGCCCTAATTTAGACCTCATTACATTCCCTCTCATTCTGACCCCACCTAATACCTACTATTTCCTAGTCTGGTGCCATCTGTCCCTCCCAATTCTCTGTGTGCCTTGTTTTTCCTTTCTAACTTTACATCCTGATTCCCATACCCCTGTCAGTTTGGTTCAAACCCTCCCCAATAACACTGGCAAATCGCCCCACAAGAAAATCAGCTCGGGCTCTGTTGAGTTACAATACGTCGGCCTATGCGGATCCCATTGGTTCCCCCAGAACCAATCTCAGTGTCCCAGAAATCTAAAGCCCTATCTCCTGCACCATCTCTCCAGCCATGCATTTATCTGCTCTATCCTCCTCTTTCTATACTCACTTGCTGCGTACTGGGAGTAGTCTGGAGGTTACTACCTTGAAGGTCTGCTTGCTAGTTTCTTCCCTAGCTCCCTAAACTCTGCCTGCAGGACATCATCCCTCTTTTTACCTATATCGTTGGTACCGATATGGACCATGCTGTTCAGCCTCCCCCCTCAGAGTGCCCTGCAGTCATTCAGTGACACCCTTGGTATCATGGAGGCAACATAACATTCTGGATTCATGTTTGCAGCTGCAGGAACACCTATCTGCTCCTCAGTCATTATTGAACCCTCTATCACTATTGCTCTATTTATGATAGAACAAACTTGCAGCCTCTGCTGAATAGTTCACCAGTGTTAAACTGATACCCGCAGCAATAAAAGCAGAAAATGCTGGAAATATTTAGATAGTCATGCAGTAACTTCGGAGAAAGAAACAGAGTTAACAGTTTACAATGATGGTCTATCATCAGAACTGAAGCATTGAGCTGCAATATTCTGGCATGGAAAAATGCATCTGGTTTGCCAGCTTAAAGTGAAATTTGGAACTATTCAGAAAGACCCTAAACAAAGTGAGTAATAGCTGTGTAATACTTGCCTTAGTGCAATGCTGTGTAGGTTGTTTAGACCATGTTATTTTAAGTGGGAGTCAATTACCACAATTTCCCCAGAAAATATACAATGGTAAATTTAGCTCTCAGTTCTTTGTTAACTGGCTGAAACATGTTTTATATTTATTTAAATGTTTGAAATGTGGCTGACTTAATTCAGCTGATGAAACAAACAGGATTTTACCGTAATATAAAAGCAAAATACTGCGGATGCTGGAAATCTAGGATCTAAGATTTTACAGTAGGTATGGAGTTGGCTTAAAACCTTAAGCCATCAAATGTGGCAAATGGTAAGAGTTTTTCTAAAGAAGTTGTTAAAACTAGAGAAGACAATTCTCCCAGAGAAAAGAAATGGAAGAATTTATCAGCTTATTTGATTTTTCATTAATAAAATGCAATTACTCAGGGAATTGCTGGATCTTCATGCATTGTATTTTCAGAATGCAAAGTTTCACTTGAAGTCTTCAGCTTCCATTCTCCTACATTATTTACAATATTTAATTTAATAGGAATTGTAAAATGCAGGACATAAATGTCAGCTGATAACTTGATTATTTGTGTTTTGCTGCTAATTATTGTCATAAAGCTCAGCATTACATTATCTAGTTCACAAGGTCAGGAGATAGGGGGAGACCCAAATGGTCCATTTACACTGTCACTGCAGGAAGTCCTTACAATTTTCCTGCCCCTTCCTTTTGCAGTATCCAATTGTTTCTTAAATGAATCAATCTTTTTTATCTTGATTGCCATTCCTGCTAGTCGCTCTTTGCAGTTTCTTGACCAGTCTTAAAACAAACTTTTACTAGTTTGAGCCTCTGTTCCATTGTTTTAATTTTACAGTTCAATGTCAATAATATTCTGTATTAATATTCCCATATCAGTCACTATTAAAGAAAGAATTTGTATTTATATAGTGCCTTTCGCAATACCGGGATGTCCCAAAGCAACCCACAGCTGATGAAGCACATCTGTAAGTGTAGTCACTGTTGCAATTTAGGAAATACTGCAGCCAATATTTGTATAGCAAGGTCCCACTAACAGTAATGTGATAATGACTAGATAATCTACTTCAGTGATGTTGGTTGAAAGATAAATTTTGGCCAGCACACCAGGGAGAACTCTCCTGCTGTTCTCTGAAATAGTGCCATGGGATCTTTCAAGCCCGCCCAAAATGGCAGACTCTCCGCCTCGGTATAACAACTCAACCAAAAGATGGATTATGATCACTTTCTATATGGGAAGAATTTTCCAGTCAGCGAACGGGGATGGGGCCCACTCGCCAACACATAAAATGACGCGTAGTGAGGTCGGGCGGGCATCCCGACGTCACCGCGCGCCATTTAGATTTTCAGTTCGGCGGGTGCGCAGCCAAGTCGGCTGCTCGCCCGCCGAACGGTCAAAGGCCTATTGAGGCAGGTTAAAAACTAATTAAAATAGTTAAATGAGCTGCCCGTCCAACCTTAAGGTTGGTGGGCAGGCGAAGAGCCCAGGCGGCCTTCGCATTTATCATGAAACCTCATCCACAGGCGGGATGAGGTTTCATGAAGTTTTTATAAATTAAATAAAGTTTTCCATTAATGTTCCTTGATATGTCCCAGTTCATGTGACACTGTCACATGAGGGGACATGTCTTATAATATTTTCTTTTCTGTATTTAGCTTTTAAAAACTTTAACTAATCCCCCTGAGGCACCTCCATGCCTCAGGGAGATTTCTGCGCTCTTTCACGCGCATGTGTGAAAGAGCGCAGGTCCCGACTCAGGGAATTCCCCTGCCACCCGCACAGGGAGCGCTCAGTGCTTTCGGGTGCGTGTCATGCTGGGCGGGCCTTAATTGGCTCGCCCATGTAAAATGGTGGTGCGGACCTGATCGAGGGTGCTGATCGGGTTTGCGTCCGCTCCCACCCCCGCCCGTCCCCGCACAACCCCCCCTGAAGGGTGGAAAATTCTGCCCTATTTCTCTTTGCCAGATTGAAAAGCCCAAGGGTTAGATTTTTCCTGGTGGCTGCCTGATGAGGCACCCAGCTTTATTATCACATGGCAAATGTACTATTGTGGAAAGAGAGTACCTATAGAATTTCTTCTAGCAATTTCACAACTCTGGTAGTTCAAATTCCAATGTAGTCAGTAAAGCATTATCAGAAGAAAAAATCATAAATATTAGCCTACAAGGTTAGGTAGTTAAAAATTTGAGTTATGTAAAGAAAAATGAACTGCAGAATTTTTCTTTTTAATTACTCAAATATGTTACTCAACCCAAAGGGAAACTGCAAAGAAATATAAAAATTGGATAAATTGCTCTTGATAAACAACATAACTGTCAAATGTTATCATTGCTTTTTGCCAAAATGATTGGAAGTATAGCACCTGTATTTTTGGCGCTGTGGATGCTATTTTGGGTCCAAAATGGCATCCATACCATATACGTACACTTCTGGTGTGGACCACATGGAAGCCATTTTGGTGAGGTCGTTAGCATGGGAGTTGAGGGCGTGTGTTGAATGAGTAGGCAGATTGTGATGTCAGTTACCATGCAATGCTGATCTGATGCCAGTGGTGCCATTTTCAACCTCAGCGTTCTAGCTAACACCCTCAGCAGCAGGATGGGCAACACATCCCCACTCATTGTTATTTAAAGGGATCATTAACTACTTTCAAGTTATTTGATGATTGATTTCTGCTGGCTGTTGCTGAGTTATTGGAAGTGTTTGGTGGTTTGTGTTGCTATTTAATGGTGGTGAAGTCTACAGAGAGTGGAGTGGCACATGGCAAATGCTTTGGTTCCCACTCCAAGGATTCCACTCACACCACTTGCTCCCAGTCATAGGTGCTGTAATTTCCATCCCCCTTGGCCTGCAGAATGACCGGGAGGATAAGCAGAGGCAATACAGAGGAGTCCAAGTTGTGTGAAGAGAGAGGAGGTGGAGGGCAGAAGGGCTGTTAGCAGGAGGCCGTATCCAACAAGGTCTTCAGGGAGGATTGTCCTACCTTAAGCCAGAAATAGTGAGTGTGACTTTTCTGATTTATTGAGGAGTTGCTCAGTGAAATATGACACCTCTTGCAGGCAGACCTGCAGCTTCAGAGCAGGGCAAGGACAGCATTGTCAGTGGATGTGAAAGTGACTGTAATCTTGAAATTCTTCGCATTGTGCTCCTTCCAGACTGGGGCAGAGACATCTCCAACATTTCACAGGTATAAGGGAGGTGGCTGACACGCTGTATGTGAAGAAAGGGGAATATTTTGCCTTTACTCTTATCAGAGAGAGAAGCAGGTGGAGCATGCTTTGTTAGGAAAGCAGGCTTCGCCATGGTGGAGGGTGACATTGACTTGCACAGACATGCAGGCACCACTCCTACATTCAGAGGTGTAATGAAACGCAAATAAGTCCTGTCTTCACATTGACAATACCCTCAATCGTGCTGTGTGGCACTACTGCCATGCTAAATGGGATAGATTCATAATCTAGCAACAGATCTAGCAACTCAAAACTGGGCACCGTGTGGCATTGTGGGCCATCAGCAACAGAATTACATTTAACTAAATCTCATGGTCTGGCATACCCCTCACTCAACCATTACCGTCAAGTCAGGAGGCTAATTCTGGCTAGCATGCCAGGAGCAGCACCAGGCATGCCTAAAAATGAGCTGCCAACCTGTGAAACTACGCCACAGGACTACTTGCAAGCCAGACAGTGGAATTTGCACCCAATAGACAGGGCTAAGTGATCCCACAACCAACCGATCCGATCAAAGCTCTACAGTCCTGTCACATCCAGTCATGGGGCTAGGCAATTAAACAACTAACCAGAGGAGGCTCCACAAATATCCCCATCCTCAATGATGAGCCCAGCACATCAAGGCAAAAGACAAAGCTGAAGCATTTGCAACCACTTTCAGCCATAAGTGCCAAGTATATGATGCATTTCAGCCTCCTCCTCAGGTCCCCAGCATCACAGATGGCAGTCTTCAGCCAATCCAATTCATCCCATGTGATATCAAGAAACGACTGAAGGCACTGGATATTGCAAAAGCTATGGACCCTGACAACATTCTAGCAATAGTGCTGAAGACTTGTGCTCCAGAACTTGCCGCGCCCCTAGCCAAGCTGTTCCAGTACAGCTACAATACTGGCATCTACCCGGCTATGTGGGAAATTGCCCAGGTATGTCCTGTACACAAAAAGCAGGACAAATCCAACCAAGCCAATTACAGCCCCATCAGCTTCCTCTCAATCATCAGCAAGTGATGGAAGGGATTGTCGACAGTGCTATCAATTACTTGCTCATTGATGCTCATTTTATGTTCCACCAGAGCTGCTCAGCTTCTGTCCTCATTACAGTCTTAATCAAAACATAGACAAAAGAGTGGAATTCAAGAGGTGAGGTGAGAGTAACTGCTCTTGACAACAAGGCAGCATTTGGCTGACTGTGGCATTAAGGAGCCTGAGCAAAACTTGAGTCAATGGGAATCAGTGGAAAACTCTTCACAAGTTGCAGTCATACCTAGCACAAAGGAAGATAGCTGTGTTTGTTGAAGGCTGATCATCTCAGTTCCTCAGGGAAGGAAATCTGCAGTCCTAACCTGGTCTGACTCCAGATCTGCAATAACATGGTTGACTCTTAAATGCCCGATGGGCAATAACGAGTCCTCTCCAGCAGAAACTGTGTGTGAGCTGGTGTTTGTGCTGCCCTCTTCCCCATGTCCTGGCTGCTGGTCTCCCAGTGCCTCTCCATGTAGAAATCCCACCGCTATGCTACTCTCTGAAGTACACACGGTGTCAATACCTGAGCTGGCAGCTGTGAATGTCAGTGACGGACAGTATTCCTTCAGCATCAGTCTCTTCTTTGTCTACCACTTCTTGCTCCTGCACCTCTGCCTGGCCACATTGGACTTCTTGGGTATCTGAAAGGAGAAAGGCACAGAAGGGGGGAATGTAAGAGTTGAATGCTTACACCATCAGCAGCTTGTAAATCAGAAGGGATTGTAGGATAAGGGATGTGAGAAGAAGGATGAGGTATGAGGATACCATCATCTTCAATGATTTCAGCCTCGCCAATGGCCACAGCTACTTTAATGGTAGGAATACTTCACCTCCATTGGGGTGTAGACATGAATCCTCACCTGTTTCCTGACAATTAGGTGCTGTTGCTTCTGATTATGCATTATCTTATCTTGCAAGAGAGAAGGAAGTGGTTCAGTGAGTGTCGTGCAATGTTTTTGGGTAATGTGATCATGAATGAATAGCTGACATTGTGGTGAAAGTTGAGATGTGCTTGTGAAGCTTGTGACGGTGCTAAGTGTGTGATAGCCTGGTGAAGCTGTGTATGTGAATTGTGAGCTGTGACTGATAGGGATTGTTGGTAGGTGAGTGAAGTGATTAGGGGGGTTTTGTAGGGGGGGATTGGGGAATGGAGCAGTGTCAGATGTAAGGGTATAGCATTTGAAGGTGAATTCACATCTGCTCCATTGTCTTCTGAGAGTTTAAATGGCTCCTGCCTCCTGGGGATAGAGGACTTCTCTCCTTTCCATCTCTTGAATCAAGACCTTCAATGCTGCACCTGAGAACGTTGGAGCATTCTGCCTCCCCTGTTGCACTAATTTTCTTCCTTTTTCCAGGTCAAACTCCCTTTCCCAGCCATTTCTATAATTTTCTATCACCTGCTCCAGCTAGAATGTACTTCCCATTAAGAGGTGCAGGTTAACATTAAGTAGCGGAGGCTAGCTTCATACTGTGCTAGTCTTTCATGAATGTAGCCCCCCTGCTGAGGCGAATAGGCATTCAACAGCAGGTTTAATGTTGGGCTTCATGCAGCTATCATGTAAATGAGCAGGAGGCTCAAAGGGCATGGGTTAATCATGCATTGCAATTCCACCCCCCACATCCCCTATGTTTTTAGGGACTATCCAATTTTGTCCCTCAGTTATGTAAAGATATATTTTTCCCTAATGCCTGGTTTCATTTGAAATTTATTGAATTGGGCTGGTTATCTATCGTCCTTCCTTCCTTTCTCTTTCAGCTGCTCCCATGTCACATGGGGCCACCACAATGCTGGTTGATCAACCTTCATAGCAACCATCCTTTTTTTTAAATGTGGGCTGGTTATCTATAGTGTCCCTGTACAAACCGCTAATGCAACAGCTGGATTCATTTAAATTACTTCATATCATCTGTACGGCACTTCTTAATTCTATGTGGGGAAAAGTGGAAATAATGTACTGTACCACACCAAATTATTTGGCAGAGTGACAGCCTCTTTCACAACGCTTAACCCAAATGTATGCTTTTGTAATGTCAAAACAAAATCAAATATATTAACCAAATAAGACTTCATGATAGTTGCTATGTAAACCATTAAGTTTGTTTAAATTAAATGTTTTTCTTTATGTTTACAAAGATTTTAAGTATTTACATGAGAGAGAATTGGTTTAAATTATCATCAGTCAAAATGCTAATGAATAGAATATCATGAGGTTGGAATTGATCTTGAGTGGCAGCATAAAACATTTGATTGGGAATCAACAGCCTGTTATACACTTTGCCTAATTTTTTAAATTGAAGTTACTGGTAAAGGAAATCAAACAGGCTGCTGATTTGCTATTGCACAATTTGTGACCAATTTCATTTCCCCTGTGTTGATCCAGGGAAAGAGGAAGTCAGATATGTGGGAACGATGTCACAGAAAAGAACATACTGGCTGAAAAATGCCCGCATACCTCCAAACTTCCACAGATTCCTTTGGGAACAGAGACAGGGCTGTTTTCCTCTGGGGATAAGGGTTTTGATGATTGCTGGGCTCACACTTGTCTGGGTCCTCCTGGTGATTTTGTGCAGTCGGAGCTTACAAGCTGAACAGAAAAAAAATGAAGAGCGTGGACTGTTAAAGGAACACATCCTGCACCTCTATGTCCACAACAACTCCCTCCTAAGAGCACCATTTGGCCATTGTGCTGGCGGCACCAAGTTGCAGAGGAACTTGCCAGTACTAAAGGGAAGGTTTTGAGGTGGCCTGTGAGGGGCAGGTGTTTGGAGGAGGTGAGGTTGGTGGGAGGATAGCACCAAATTTCTCCAGAGAGAACAGTTTATGTGCAAAGGACAGTCCACTTACCTTGATCCTTATCCTCATTTGTTCGTAGGTCACTGGAAAATTGGGGTGGATCATTTGCAAACTTTTTGCCCATGACTATGGACAGAGCAGGATTTTCACCCCACCAGCAACCCAGGAGCCAGAGCTTGTGAGAGTTGCTGGGGCCAGGCAAGCAGCATAAAACAGAAGGGTGTGTCTATGAATATTGACACATCATAGGTGCCTGTTTTGGGGTCCAAGGTAGAGCATCTCTTTACAATAGAAATTTTTAAGTGAGCTAATTTCACCGTGCCTGCATTTTCCCTTCTGCATTATGCCAGGCCATGACCCTAGTCTGAAACATTCCTGTTGTCCCCGCTTATTCTGTCTCAATTTACTGAGTGGCAGCATAAATTGAGGACCATTTTGTTTTCCTGCTGCAGATTGGCAAATAAATAAAAACCACAAACACCGTAAAAATAAATCTCTGCAAGTGGTATAGAAGAATATTTCTTCACTTTTATTGGCCATCTGTTTAGGGCAGTGCATTTTCATAGTGAAGACAAGGAAAAACCTAAACCATGGAAAAATAGAAAGATTTACAGCCCAGGGAGAGGACGTTTGGCCCACTGTGTCTTTCTTAGCCAAAAAAGAACTTTCTCACATAATTCCACTTTCCAGCTCTTGATCCGTAGCCTTGTAGATTACAGTACATCAAGTAGATATCTAAGTGATTTTTTTTTAACTGCAATGAGGGTTTCTGCCCCTATCACTCTTGTCAGGTAGTGAGTTCCAGACCCCCAACACTCTCTGGAAGAGAAAATTGCTCCTCAACCCCCTTCTAGTCTTTTCCAATTGCTCTGAATCTGTGCCCCCGATTATTAATTTCCCTTAGCGAAATATCGTGAGCGTGCGATGATGTCGGGACGCGCACCTGATGTCTTCTCATGTGCTGTAGGGTCGGGCACGTGCCCGCACAACCAGCGTAAAACCCTGGGAAAATTATGGATTTAGACTTAAATGTAGGGGGCACAATTAAGAAGTTTGTATATGATACAAAAATTGGCCGTACGGCTGAAAGAGAAGAGGGAAGATGTAAACTGCAGGAAGATATCAGTGGACAAAAAATGGCAAACAGAATTCAGCCTGGAGAAGTGCGAAGTAATGCATTTGGGGAGGACAAACAAGGCAATGGAATAAGCAACAGATACGAGGGTCTTGAGACATACAGGGGAACAGAGCACATGTTCACAGATCCCTGATAGTAGCAGGTCAGGTGCTAAGGGAAATAGGCCCTTCTTATCCACTTTATCTAGGTCCCCCAATTAAATCTCCCCTCAGCCTCTTCTGTTTCAAAAAAAAACCCTGCCTCTCCAATCTGTCGTAATTGCTAAAGTTCTTCATTCCTGGAAACATTCTTGTATATCTTCTCCCTACCCACTCGAGTGGACTCATACGTCCCGGAATGTCGTGACCTGAATTGTACACAGTACTCCAGCTGCAGTCTAATTAGTGTTTTATACAGTTGTAACATAACTTCCCTGCTCGTATATTCTATAACTCGGTCAATAAAGGAAAGTATCCCGTATGTCTTCTTGAGCACCAGTCCTGCTACTATCAGGGATCTGTGAACATGTGCTCCAAGGTCCCTCTGTTCCTCTGTATGGGGGAGGTGCCAGAGGACTGGAGAACAGCTAATGTGGTTCCGCTATTTAAGAAGGGTTGTAGAGATAAACCAGGGAACTACAGGCCAGTGAGTCTCACGTTAGTGGTAGGGAAACTATTGGAGAAAATTCTGAAGGAGAGAATCTATCTCCACTTGGAGAGGCAAGGTTTGATCAGGGATAGTCAGCATGGCTTTGTCAGAGGGAGGTCATGCCTAACAAATTTGATTGAATTTTTTGAGGAGGTGACCAGGTGTGTAGATGAGGGTAGTGCAGTTGATGTAGTTTATATGGATTTCAGCAAAACCTTTGACAAGGTCCCACATGGGAGATTTATAAAGAAGGCAAATGCACATGGGATACAGGGTAATTTGATAAGGTGGATTCAAAATTGGCTTAGTTGTAGGAGACAGAGGGTGATGACAGAAGGATGCTTTAGTGACTGGAAGCCAGTGTCCAGTGGCGTACCACAGGGATCTGTGCTGGGTTCCCTATTATTCGTCATTGATATAAACGACATAGATGACTATGTGGGGGGTAGGATTAGTAAGTTTGCGGATGACACAAAGATTGGCCGGGTGGTTAACAGTGAGGTTGAGTGTATTGGGCTATAGGAAGATAAATATCAGGATGGTCAAATGGGCAGATAAGTGGCAGATGGAATTTAACCCTGAAAAGTGTGAGGTGATACACTTTGGAAGGAGTAATTTGACAAGGAAGTATTCAATGAATGGCATGGCACTAGGAAGTTCTGAGGAACAAATGGGACCTTGACGTGTGTGTCCATAGATCTCTGAAGGCGGAGGGGCATGTTAGTGGGGTGGTGAAAAAGGCATATGGGACACTTGCCTTTATCAGTCGAGGCATAGATTACAAAAGTAGGGAGATCATGTTGGAGTTGTATAGAACCTTGGTGAAGCCACAGCTGGAGTACTGTGTGCAGTTCTGGTTGCCACATTATAGGAAAGATGTGATTGCACTGGAGGGGGTGCAGAGGAAATTCACCAGGATGTTGCCTGGGATGAAATATTTAAGTTATGAAGAGAGGTTGGATAGACTTGGGTTGTTTTCGTTGGAGTAGAGAAGACTGAGGGGCAACCTGATCGAGGTTTACAAGATTATGAGGGGCATGGACAGGGTGGATAGGGAGCAGCTGTTCCCTTAGTTGAAGGGTCAGTCACGAGGGGACACAAGTTCAAGGTGAGGGGCAGGAGGTTTAGGGGGGATGTGAGGAAAAATGTTTTTACCCAGAGGGTGGTGACGGTCTGGAAAGCGCTGCCTGGGAGGGTGGTGGAGGCGGGTTGCCTCACATCCTTTAAAAAGTACCTGGATGAGCACTTGGCACGTCATAACATTCAAGGCTATGGGCCAAGTGCTGGTAAATGGGATTAGGTAGGTATATCAGGTGTTTCTCACGTGTTGGTGCCGACTCAATGGGCCAGAGGGCCTCTTCTGCACTCTGTGATTCTGTGATTCTGTGACAGTGTAGCCCATAACATGTGGGAGTAGGGGAGTAGACCAGAACTTGGGGGGGGGGGTGGGGGGTGGGGGGGAACAGGAAGATGGTGGTGCTGTCGTACTGTCATTGGACTAGTTATCCAGAGCCCCAGACTAATGTTCTGGGGATATGAGTTCAAATCCCACCATGGCAGCTGGTGGAATTTAAATCTAATTAATAAACCTGGAATATAGTCTCAGTAATGGTGACCATGAAACTATTCTTGTGAAAACTCATCTGGTTCATTAATGTCCTTAGGGAAGGATATCTGCCATCCTTACTAGTCCTAGCCTCTATGTGACTCCAGATCCACAGCAGTGTGGTTGATTCTTAGTTGCCCTCTGAAATGGCCTAGCAAGTCACTCAGTTCAAGGGATGGGCAACAAGCGCTGGCCTTGTCAGTGAAACCCACATGCCAAGTGAATTTAAAAAATCGCCTGAGCCCTATGAAGGAAATGGTTCTCTGAATCACGGGAATGGCTGTCACAGAGCCAGTTGCATCTGGCATTCCAATAATAGCTGCAAATCAGGAGGTGAATGGGAGAAAGGAACTTGGTGAAATTGAAATAACCAGGGAAATGGTACTGAGCAAATTAATGGAGCTGTGGGCTGGCAAGTCTCCGGGTCCCGATGGACTACATCCTAGGGTCTTAAAAGAGGTGGCTAATGAGGTAGTCGATGCGCTGGTGTTAATTTTCCAAAATTTGCTAGATTCTGGAAAGGTTCCATCAGACTGGAAAGTAGCAAATATAACCCCTCTATTCAAGAAGGGAGGGAGGCAGAAAACGGGAAACTGTAGGCCAGTTAGCTTAACGTCTGTCGTGGGGAAGTTGTTAGAATCGATCATTAAGGTGGTTATAGCTGGGCACTTAGAAGAGCTCAAGGCAATTAGGAAGAGTCAGCATGGTATTGTGAAAGGAAAATCATGTTTAAACAACTTATTGGAGTTTTTTGAAGGAGTAACATCTACAGTGGGCCAAGAGGAGCATGTAGACGTACTGTACTTGGATTTCCAGAAGGCATTTGATAAGGTGCCACATCAAAGATTATTATAGAAAATAAAAGTGCATGGTGTAGCGGGTAAGATATTAGCATGGATATAAGATTGGCTAGCTGACAGAAAGCAGAGAGTATGCATAAATGGGTCTTTTTCTGATTGGCAGGATATGACGAATGGGATCCCACAGGGGTCTGTACTGGGGCCTCAACTTTTTATGATTTACATCAGTGTCTTGGATGAGGGGAGTGAAGACATGTTGCTAAATTTGCACATGACACAAAGGTAGGTAGGGAAGTATTTTGTGAAGAGGACATGAGGAGGTTGCAGATGGATATTGATAGGTTGAGTGAGTGGGCAAAGATCTGGGAAATGGAGTTTAATGTGGGAAAATGTGAAGTTGTTCACTTTGGCAGGAAGGGCAAAAAAGCTGAGTATTACTTAAATGGAGAATGCTGCATAATTCTGAGGTGCAGAGGGATCTAGTTGTTCTAGTACATGAGTCACAAAAAGTTAGTATGCAGGTACAGCAAGTAATTAAGAAGGCTAATGGAATGCTATCCTTTATTACGAGAGGGATTGAGCATAAAAGTAAGGATGTTATACTTCAGTTATACAGGGCATTGGTGAGACCACAACTCGAATACTCTGTGCAGTTTTGCTCTCCTTATTTAAGGAAGGACGTAAATGCATTGGAGGTGGAATGAGAAAAGGTTAGACAGACTGGGCTAGTTTCCACTGGAGTTTAGAAGAGTGAAGGGCGATTTGATTGAAGTATACAAGATCCTGAATGGCCTTGACAAAGTGGATGTTGAAAGGATGTTTCCTCTTGAGGGTGAGTCCAGAAGTAGGAGGCACTGTTTTAAAATTAGGGGCCGTCCTTTTAGGACAGAGATGAGGAGAAGGTTTTTCTCTTAGAGGGCTGTACGACTTTGGAACTCTCTGCCTCAGAAGGCCGTGGAGCCGGGTTCATTGAATATTTTTAAGGCAGAGGTAGATAGATTCTTGTTGGGCAAGGGGATCAAAGGTTATTGGTGTTAGATGGGAATGTGGAAATCAGCCATGATCTTATTGAGTGGTGGAGCAGGTTCAAGGGGCTGAATGGTCTATTCCTGTTCCTATTTCTTATGTTCTTATGTTCTTATTGCCAAGAGCATTCAGGCTGATAGCTTGTTCTTACCTTATGCCCCCTTACCAATTCCCACCTCACCCCACCCAACTTGGAGGAGTGGCAACAGTGAAGATGATACCAATTGACTGCAACAGGACATAGATAGGTTAGCAGATTGGGCAGACAAATGGCAAATTGAATTTTATACAGGAAAGTATGAGGTGATACATTTTGGCAAAAAGGACAGGGAATGACAATTAAGCCTTAATGCCACAGTTCTAGATTGTGCAGGGACGGAGGGACTTGGGGTTCATTCGCATTGATTGTTTATTCGGTTTGAAGGTGATAGGACATATTGAGGGCATGGTTCGCAAAGCATATGGGATCTTGTGCTTCATAAATAGAGGTATTGAGTACAAAACCATGGAAGTTATGCTAAATCTTTATGAGGCTCTGGTTAGGCCACAGCTAAGTATTGTGTCCAATTCTGGTCACCACAGTTTTGGAAATATGTGAGGATCCTTGAACAGATGCAGATGCGATTTACCAGAATAGCTCCAGGAATGGCAGAGCAAGCAGGACAGGCCATGTGGTCTACTCCTGCTCCTATTTTTGTGCTCTTGTGATAGGGGTTTTAGATACAATATTAGGTTGGAGAAGCTGGGGTGTTCTCCTTGGCCACAGGAGAGGAGAGGAGATTTCATAGAGGTGTACAAGATTTTGGCAGGTCCCAGATGTGTCCCAGATGCCTCCTCCCTGCTCACTCTCCCACCTCCATCCCCTGAGTTCATTATACCTTCTGACGTGGCAGTTTTGGTTCATATCAGATGTAGCTACACCGCTTTGTCAATTGTTGTTAAACAAATTGCATGCCTGTGGCAGTTGACCTCCTCCCTGGGCTCCCTCTGCTAAAATCTCTGGCCTGTGCTCTTACATCATTGACCCAGCTGCATGGATGACAATTGTACAAAATAAACCCATCCAAGAAGCACCTCAGGTAATTGAGGTGCACTGGACTCATTAAGGTCCCAGTTATCATGGAAATTAAGGGAGCTCCCTATAATGTGAGGGGAGCACTTGAATGACACTCTATAATCTGAGTTCACATAAAGGGAAGCGATGGCATAATGGCATTATCACTGAACTAATAATCAAGAGACCCAGGGTAATGCCACCACAGCATACGGTGAAATTTGAATTCAATAAAAATCTGGAATTAAAAGCCAATTGGTGACTATGAAACTATTGTCGATTGTTGTAAAAACCCATCTGGTTCACTGATGTCCTTGAGGGAAGGAAATCTGCTGTCCTTACCTGGTCTGGCCTACATGTGACTCCAGATCCAAAGCTATAGTGGATGCCTCCTAAGTGCCCTCTGAAATGGCCGAGCAAGCCACTCAGTTGTATCAAACCACTACAAAGTTTAAAAGGAATGAAGCTGGATGGACCACCCAGCATTGACCTAGGCACCGGAAATGATATTGGCAACCTCAGCCCTGTCAAACCTGCAAAGCCCTCCTTACATCTGGAGGCCTGTGCTAAAATTAGGAGAGCTGTTTCACAAACTAGTCAAGCCTGACTTAGTCATGCTCACAGAATCATACAGAGACCCCAGACACCACCATCACCATCCCTCAGAATACCCTGTCCCAACGGCAGGACAGGCCCAGCAGAGGTGGCGGCACAGTGGTATACAGGTAAAAGGGAATTGCGCTGTGAGTCCTCAACATTGACTCTGGATCCCATAAAGTCTCATGGCATCAGGTCAAGCATGGGCAAGGAAACCTCCTGCTGATTACCATGAACCGCCAACTGCACTACACCACTCCCCTCCCTCCACCCCACCAACCCACCCCCACCCACCCCCAACTGATGAAACAGTACTTCTCCATGTTGAACACTACTTGGAGGAAGAACTGTGGGTGGCAAGGATGCAGAATGTATTCTGGACGGGGGACTTCAATGTCCATTACCAAGGGTGGCTCACTAGCACCACTACAAAGGACATAGCTGCTCGACTGGGTCTGCGGCAGGTGGTGGGGGAACCAACAAGAGAGAAAAACATACTTGACCTCATTCTCACCAACCTGCCTGCCATAGAAGCATCTGTCCAAGACAGTATTAGTAGGTGACCACTGCACAGTCATTGTGGAGACAAAGTCCTGTCTTCACATTGAGGATATCCTCTATCGTGTTGTGTGGCACTACCACCGTGCTAAATGGGGGAGATTTTGAACAGATCTAGCAACTCAAGACTGGGCATTTATGAGGCACTGTGGGCCATCAGCAGCAACAAAATTGTATTCAACCACAATCTGTAACCTCACGGCCTGGCATATCCCCCACTCTACCATTGTCACTAAGTCAGCGGATCAACCCTGGTTCAATAAAGAGTGCAGGAGAGCATGGCAGGAGCAGCACCAGGCATACCTAAAAATGAGGTGTGAACCTGGTGAAGCTATAACACAGGACTACGTACGTGCCAAACAGGATAAGCGGCAAGTGATAGACAGAGCTGAGTGATCCCACAACCTACAGATCAGATCTAAGGTCTGCAGTCCTGCCACATCCAGCCGTGAATGGTGATGAACAATTATGCAACTTACTGGAGGAGGAGGCTCCAAAAATATCCTTGTCCTCCATGCTGGGGGAGGCAGTACATCAGTGCAAAAGATAAGGCTGAAGCATTTGCAGCAATCAAGAAACAGCTGAAGGCATTGGATACTGCAAAGACTATGGGCCCTGACAATATTCTGGCAATAGTACTGAATTCAGGTGCTCCAGAACTTGCCTTGCCTCCAGCCAAGCTATTCGAGTACAGCTACAATGCTGCCATCTACCCAGCAATGTGGAAAATTGCCCAGGTATGTCCTGTACACAAAAAGTAGGACAAATCCAATCCGGCCAATTACCGCCCCATCAGTCTATTCACGATCATCTGTAAAGTGATGGAAGGGGTCATCGACAGTGCTATCAAGCTGCACTTGCTTAGCAATAACCTGCTTACTGACACTCAGTTCGGGTTCCGCTAGGACCATTCAGCTCCTGACCTCATTACAGCCTTGGTTCAAACATGAAAAAAAGGCTGAACTCCAGAGGTGAAGTGATGTGACTGACCTTGACATCAAGGCCGCATTTGACAGTGTGTGGAATCAAGGAGCTCTAGCAAAATTGGAGTAGATGGGAATCAGGGGGAAAACTCTCCACTGGTTGGCATCATACCTAGCACAAAGCAAGATGGTTGCAGTTGTTGGAGGTCAATCATCTCAGCTCCAGGACATCACTGCAGGAGTACCTCAGGGTAGTGTCCTAGGGCCAACCATCTTGATCTGTTTCATCAATGACCTTCCTTCCATCATAAGGTCAGAAGTGGGGATGTTCGCTGATGATTGCACAATGTTCAGCACCATTCGCGACTCCTCAGATACTGAAGCAGTCCATGTCCAAATGCAGCAAGACCTGGACAATATCCAGGCTTGGGCTGACAAGTGGCAAGTGATGTTCGTGTCACACAAGTGCCAGGCAATCACCATCTCTAACAAGAGAGAATCCAACCATCGCTCATGACATTCAGTGGCTTTACCATCACTGAATCCCCCACTATCAGCATTCTGGGGGTTACCAATGACCAGAAACTGAACTGGACTAGCCATATAACTATTGTGATTAGAACAGCAGATCAGAGGATAGGAATCCTGGGGCGAGTAACTCACCTCCTGACTCCCCAAAGCCTGTCCACCATCTACAAGGCATAAGTCAGGAGTTTGATGGAATACTCTCCACTTCCCTGGATGAGTGCAGCTCCAACAACACCATCCGGGACAAAGCGATCCACTTCACTGACACCCCATCTGCAAACATTCAATCCGTCCACCACCGACACACAGTGGCAGCAGTGTGTACCATCTACAAGATGCTTTGCAGGGACCCACCAAGCCTCCTTAGACAACACCTTCCAAACCCACGACCACTACCATCTAGGAGGGCAAGGGCAGCAGATCGATGGGAACACCACCACCTAGAAGTTCCCCTCCAAGCCATTCACCATCCTGACTTGGAAATATATCGCCGTTCCTTCACTGTCGCTAGGTCAAAATCCTGGAACTCCCTTCCTAACAGCACTGTGGGTGTACCTACACCACATGGACTGTAGTGGTTCAAGAAGGCAGCTCACCACCACGTTCTCAAGGGCAATTAGGGATGGGCAGTAAATGCTGGCCTAGCCAGGGACAGCCACATCCGATGATTGCATAAAAAAAAAGAGGCACAAGAGTAGTTATACTTGCCTTTAGTTGGGCACTTGCTCTTAAAAAGTATATAATTTATTTTTGTACCAGCTCAAGTTACTACTTGTCTGCTATGTTGCTTTGTGGGAGAAAGAGAGATCGTGACATTTCGTGGAGCCTTTGATCCCAGTTCAAATCATAAGGTCATAAGAAATAGTAGCGGGAGTAGGCCTTTGAGCCTGCTCCTTCATTGAATAAGATCATGGCTGATCTGACCATGGCCTTAACTTTCCTGCCAGCTCCCCATAGTCCTTGACTTCCTATAGATCAAAAAACTGTCGAACTCACCCTTGAATAAATTTAATGACCCAACTTCCACCGCTCTCTGGGAAAGAGGATTCCAAAGATTAATGACCCTTTGAGGGAAGAAGTTCCTCCTCATCTCCGTCTTAACTGGAAGACCCCATATTTTGAAACTGTGCTGCCAGATTCTAGATTCCACATGAAGGGAGGCTTCTTCTCAGCACCTACCTGGTGAAGCCCCCCTCAAAATCTTATATGTTTCAATAAGATCACTGCTTATTCTTCTAACTCCAATGAGTATAGGCCCAACCTGCTCAACCTTTCCTCATAAGATAACCCCTTTGGCCCAGGAATCAGCTGAATGAAGCTGTTCCACTTCCAATGCAAATGTACGCCTCCTGAAGTAAGACCATCAGTACTCTAAGCATGGTCTCACCAATGTCCTATACAGTTCTAGCAAGACTTTGCTATTTTTATGCTCCATCCCCCTTACAATAACAGCCAACGTTCCATTTGGTTTCCTTATTACTTGCTGTACCTGCATGCTAACTTTTTGTGATTCATGAACAAGGACACCCAGACCCCACTGTACCACAGCATTCTGAATACCCCTCCATTTAAATAATATTCTGCTTCTCTATTCTCCTAGCCCAAGGGACAACCTCAAATTTTACTGCATTATACTCCACCTGCCAAATTTTTGTCTATTCATTGAACCTATCTATGTCCCTTTGCAGATACTTAGGCTAGAATTTTACGCTTGCTGTGTGGGTGTGCACCCCAACATCATCGCGCGCTCACGCGATATTTCGGTCGGCGGGCCTGCCGTCTATTAAGAAGCCTATTAAGGCTTGAAGTAGCAATTGATGACAATTTTTCGCCGCCCTTCCAACCTCATGGTTGGCAGGCGGTCGAATCGGCCAGGTGGCCTTTGCATTTTTGAGGAAACCTCATCCAAGGACAGGATGAGGTGTCTGTGGTTAATTAAAAAAATTAAAATGCTTTGAAAAATTTTTCATCCTCCATATGTTGAGGTCCCTCATTCTGACGCGTGGACAATGTTTCCCAATTTTAAAATCTGTTTTTATTGATTTTAAATTTGTCAGCTCCCTCAGGCAGCTCTCTGCCTTCAGGGAGCTTTCCTTCCGCGCTCGCCCGCGCCTGCGCTGACCTCAGAGCTTCCTCCCCCCACCATGGCAGCGCTGAGCCTTTCAGCATGCCTTTCACACCGGCTGCCCGTTAATTAGCTAGCCAGCGTAAAATCGCGGCTGGGGATGATCACATCACATCACAACGGACATCTGGGGTCCGTTCCCCAGCTGCTCCCAGGCCTGCCAATCGCGACTGCCTGCTGACCCAAAAATTCTGCCTCTAATTGTGGTCTTGATTCAACTTTCCTGCCTGCCCCCGTAAAGCTTGACTCCCCTGTAGATCAAAAATCTTTCTAACTCAGCCTTGAATATATTCAATGACCCAGCTGCCACTGCTCTCTGGGGAAGAGAATTCCCAAGATTATCGGCCCTTTGAGAGAAAAAACTCCCCCTCTTCTTTGTGTTTGGGCAGAATTTAATGCCCTCTCCTGTGGAGAGTTTGGTGGTGGATGGGGCACTTAATCAGACAGGAGGGTGACAGGTAGGGACCCTGCTGCCTACACCTCACTGCCCCGATTCTGTCCATGGTGGGAAGGTCTTCTTGTCTCGTCACCAATTGAGGCCCTTTAAATGGGCAATTAATGTGGGGTGTCAACATGCAGAAAACACGAAAAGCAAACCCTTGTTGCTTGCTCCCGGGGGCTTTGTGGGTGGGGGTGGGTGGTGGCCCTTTGCTGAAAGGCATTAAGTGTCTAATTGAGGGACCTGGCATCAGGAAGGGGATGAATGCTTAGAACCAACCCCTGCCCTTACCTCTGATCTCCTTCACCTGTGACCCCTATCCTTCGACGCCACCCCCACCCCCACCCTTCCTCCACACCCCCTGCCATCACTCCTGCGTGCCTCGGTTCTTTGGCGATCTTTGCCTCAGCTGCATGTAGTACCGGCAGCAGCCACCACCTCCTCTGTGGCACTACTGAGAGATGAAGAGCTGCCGGCCTGTAACTGGCCAGCAGCACTTTGCAGGTGGGACTTTTATCTCCAGGTTCCTTGATCCTGGGGAAGGCGTGCCACTGCCCAGTTAAGTGCCTGATTGGCTAGCCTTCCCAAAAAGAGATGAAGCAGGTCTCTCGTCAGCTCTCCAGCTGCCTTTTGTGTCCTCTTCATAAATTGTTTTCCTACTTATATTTGTACCATCAGCAAATTTGGCTACAATACACTTGGTCCCTTCATCCAAGTCATTCATTTAGATCATAAATAGTTGATCCCAGCATTGATCCTGTGGCACTCCACTAGTTACAGTTTGCCAATCTGAAAATGACCCAGATATCCCAACTCTCTGTTTCCTGTTAGTTAGCCAATCCTCTCTCCATATATTACCTTTCCAACACCATAAACTCTTATCTTGTACAGTAGCCATTTATGTAGTACCTTTTGTAAATCCAAGTATACTACACCGACTGGTTCCCTTCTACCCACCTTGCTTGTTACATCCTCAAAGAACTCAAATAAATTTGTCAAATATGATTTTCCTTTCAGAAAACTATGTTGAGTGTGCTTGATTGTATTATGATTTTCGAAATGTCCTGCTACTACTTCCTTAATGACGGATTATAAGAGGTGAACTTCATAGTCACCTGTCAACGTATTTGACTTCTCTCCCATATTACGGTGGACGGGAAAGCTGTCAGGCAGCCCGACAGTCCTTGGGGCCTATTGAGGCCCTTAAGTGGTCAATTAATAGCCGCTTAAGGGCTTCACTCTGCCTCCGCCGCTATAATACATGCTGAAGAGGAAGACAGAAGCCAAGGCGGGCAGTCCGGCAGCTTTCACTGCACTGTCTGCTGGTGGGGGGACATGGTGGTACCTCCTTTGATGGGGTCCCCTGTGCCCATTGGAGGCACTGACCCATAAGATGGTTGCCTTCTCCTCCCGGCCTCTGAAACATGGCCCTCTCTCCCCACAATCCCCTCGTCAGGGTCTGCCAGGCAGGCCCAACCAAAATCTCTGACTTACCTGAAGTTGAGGATCTATCGCTCTTCTTCTTCACGGATTTGCTGTATTCCCAGCAGTCGTCACCACTCGATCCTGGCACTGCTGGGACTACAGAGCTGCCAACCAATGTGATTATCAATTAAGGCTATCCCCAGCATATTATTGCTGCAGGGCAGCCAGGTTTCTGGTTGGTGCAGTGCCGATGGACTTTTCGGTCAGGGGCAGGTTATCTGCCCTGCCATTAAATCCACCCTTAAATGTCAGTTTATAGCTACTGAAAATGGAACTGATGAAACTGGGGATCCTAAATCCAGTGCTCTGGTCTCCAAGGCTGAAAACAATCTGAGATCAAAGTTTTCTCTGCTACTATTAACATGAGTCCTGTGGATGCCTGTGCACATCTAATTCAAAACAAAAATAAAAATACCTGGAAAAACTCAGCAGGTCTGGCAGCATCTGCGGAGAGAAACACAGTTAACGTTTCAAGTCCGTATGACTCTTCAACAGAAATTTTTATTTTTGTTTTGGATTTCCGGCATCCGCAGTTTTTTGCTTTTATCTTCGTGCACATCTAATTCCTTGGTTTCAAGAACAACCATACAGTGTATGTCACCCATCTGCACATTTTGCATGCATTTAAAGGTTTGAAAGACAGGAAAGAAATTGCATCATATACAATTGCATTGTATAGATAACAGCATAGGTAATCTAGGAATGGTGTTGGCTACCACCTTCTGTTACAAATAGTTATCTCTGCATAGATTTTTATAATATCTTACTCCCAAAAAACAAGATAATTATTTTTAGAACACAGCTATTAAAGTTAATTTTAATTTTTTTTTACCTTAGACACTTAAAAAGAAACAATAGTTTATTTCTGATTTGACACAAGGCTGAACCTCATTTCCATCATACTTAGTATAAAGCAGAGTCTTTATTTAGTTTTGGTATCCATCACAAACCAAAGAATCAGCAACAACAACGTCCAAATATGTTCAGATAAGTTAAATCTCAAAGCAAGCACCAACTATTGCAAATAACAGGTTCACTTCAAATCTGCTGCAGGGACAAAGTTGATATCGAGCCTTTTCTCAGACAATCTGCTTTCCTAAGATTGACCCCTTTTTTGATGCCTGTCTGTTAACTCCATAATTTTATGCTTAGATTGAGTCAGTGGCACCAAACCTGGTTGACTTACTTTGGTTAAAGAAATTGTGGTACTTGGAGATAACTGTGGGACAAAACCAAATTATCATGTTGCTTTGTCAGACAGATCTACGGTCAATAGGGCTGCCAGCTTTGGTGCCTAGCATCAAATAAGTTCCAGTTAGTTGTTGAATGGACATGTAATGTAGCATGGATGTGTTCTCCAATGCATGCAACAACTTTGGCCTTATAATCAGCATGAAGAAAACTGAATCCATGTACCAGCCCGCTCCAGAAAAGCCCTCTCTTGAGCCCAAGGTTTCAGTCCATGACCAGAACCTGTCAGCCGTGGGTAAGTTCACTTATCTCGGCAGCACACTCTCTTGATTTGCCAACTTGGTGACGAGACGCACGCAAGAATTGCCAAAGCAAGTGTAATCTTCGGCAGACTTCGAACATCAGTCTGGGAATGAATTGTGTTATGATCCCAGCTGAGGTTTTCCCTGGACAAGCCTGATCCCAGAATGGAACCCAGCCTGGTAGATCCTAACTTTTATTTGTTTGCTTAGATACATGGAGAGTAGCTACTGAACAGAGTCACAGGGGTCAGCTGATGAGCTTTTAACAAGAGAATAAAACATTTATTAAACAAGAAAAGGTGAACTATATTACCCACAACTACCTTTACAGGTATATACAGATTTGTAAGGATAGCATAAGTTACAAAAGCTATCTTATACTCTAATATCCATAGTAAGTACACAGTCCATGTACCAATAGGCACCCTGTGGCCAGACACACCACATTCTGAAACCAAGTGACAGATGCCACCTCAACCAGATGTTAAGCATCTCTCATCAACTCCCCACAGACGCTTGTCACACTTTGAGCCAACCGGTCTCATTGCACTCTGTCTTTCGCATGAGTGTTTCCAATCTCCACTCTCCAAGACCTCACCTTGGAATCTTCTCCCAAACCGATGCTTTCTTTTAGATGCCTTCTACAAGGGTTCACCTCCAGGGTTTCAAATTCTTCTTCTGATGTTCCTCTCCCCTGGGTCACCGCATGCATTCATGCTGTCTTCCACACACTGTCTCTCACCGACTCAGCTGACAACACTACCACTGCTTCACATGCCTATAGCAAAGAGTTACAGACCTTCAGTTGTCTCTTTGGACCTACTTGCCTCTTGCAAGCTGTTCTCACTTTAAATCTGTTTTCGCTGCTTTTGTCTCCCTAAATCTGAAGCTTGGACCTTGAACTCAAACAGCTTCCAAAATCAAAATGCTGTTTCTATTCTGTGTGTGTCTCTGTGGGAGTGACCTGCCTCTCTGGACCCCCGTTACTATGCAACAGTACTGTTTTTTCCTACTCTTGTTTGCTTAGCTTATGGCCGTAAAACTTTCATTAGAAATGCAAGAACCTTTTAAAGTGAAACTAAAACTCAATTTGATGTTTCCTTAACACATAGATACGGAAATACAAATCAACTTTAAACATTAAAGCTAAAATTCATTCCTAATACCCACAAATACCAATATAACTTACTTAAACTATTTCTATTTCCTAACAATTGGAGTAAGTCTGCCTACCAAACTGAAAGTCCATAGAGCAATAATCTTGCCCACTCTGCTGTACGCATACAATGGATTATGTATTAGTGCCATGCCAAGAAGCTCAACCACTTTCACTTGAGCTGCCTTCAGAAGCTCCTGAAGGTCAGATGGCAGGACAAAACCAGCACTGAGGTGCTCACCTGAGCTGACACATCAAGCATCACACTATAGTGATACAGTCACAACTGAGTTGGACTGACCATGTAGCAAGAATACCTGACACTTGCTTACCAAGGAGAATTTTCTATGGAGAGCTTTAGTCTGGATGGACTGTCACGCCAGTCAAAGGAAGCACTAGAAGGTCACTCTGAAGGCTTCACTTAGAATTTTGATATCAGCTTCAAGCCCTGGGAGAAGCTTACCCAGGATCACTGCACCTGGCGCAACCAAATAAAAAATAGTGCTGCTTCCTTTGAAAGTAAGTGCATATCAGGGGCAGAGAAAAAATGCAAGAGGAGGAAACCCCGAGCAGCAGCTCATCCAAAACTCAATCGTCTGTGATATCCTGTCCTATTTAACGTTTCGGGTGCAGATCGACCCTCATAGTCACCTACGTTCCTACCAGAAGCCTACCGAGCACCTCAGATGGTGAACATGGTCATTTTTGCCTCAAAGGACGAACAGCAACAAAGTTGTGGTGGAAGGCACTGAAGGCAAGGCCAACATCTTCCTGCCACCGTAGGATATTCCCAAAAATAGGATGGCAGCAGCTCAGCTGCCCACTGACTGGAGTCAGCAATTAACCTAATTAATTGGCATATTAATGGCTATTTTATGGCCCCGTTGTTATGTCTCAAGATTCACAGAAGTTTGAAATAAGCACACTGTTTTACACAGATTGAGGAGCTGACATCAAATGTATTTCTCAAATCTCACCATTTGCTGCAGAATGATACATTGTTGCTTTGGTGTACTGCCTATAATGTAGTAATGAGTGATGTGGCATTCTGGATATACATGATTATTTGCACATAACAACATAGTTCTTAACTCTTTTCAAATAATATAACAATATATAATATCCCTCTTTTGTAAAAGATATAATGCCTCAATGCATCAATACAACTATTTCAACCAGTAGCTGTTTTTTATATTCTGTCTAAACTGAAGAAGATCAACAACAGACATACGAACATACAAATTAGGAGCAGGAATAGACCACTCAGCCACTCGGGCCTGCCCTGCCATTCAATAAGATCATGGCTGATCTGACTGTAACCTCCCGCCTACCCTTGATAACCCTTCACCCCCTTGTTTGTCAAGAATCTATCTATGTCTGCCTTAAAGATATTCAAGGGCTCTGTTTCCACCACCTTTTGAGGAAGAGAGTTCCAAAGACTCACTACCCTCTGAGAGAAAAAGTTTCTCCTCATCTCTGTCTTAAATGAGTAATCCCTTATTTTTAAACAGTGGCCCCCAGTTCTAGATTCTCCTACAAGAGGAACATCCTCTCCACATCCATCCTGTCAAGACCCCTCAGGATCTTATATGTTTCAATCAATTAGACAATTGACTTTTATAATTATACTGAACACCTTAAGAGTCATTTATAGCTTGTCTTTTTAAAAAAAACATTATTCATGGTATCGCTTAGGTGGTACAATATTGTGCCTCCACCTCGTGGATTTAGTATTTCTCGCTTTCAGTGATGGGTTGACATTCTTTACTGATGATGTTGTACATGTTGCTCCTGGTGTTGTAGAAGTTGTGCTTGATGTTGTAGATATTGTGTCACTTGTTAATTATGTTAATGATGCCGCACTTGTTCATGATGCTATCGATTTCTCATTTGTCAGTGATGGTCCTGGTGCTGCTGATGATTTTTTGTGCTTTATCAGCTCAGGTGTAGGTTGCATATGGACTCTGTTTTTCTCACCCACTTACCGGTTTCACTCTTGATGATGTAAGACCTTGGAGCCTCTGCTTCTCAAACAACTTTTGCTGGATTCCGGGTTCTCAGGATTGGATCCTGTACATGTACCGTTTGTCCCCTCAACAACTCAGGCAAGGATTTGGCGTGCTTGTTGAAGTGTTGTCTTCCTTCTACCTGTGCATCAGTGTATTGTTGTTTAACCTCCTCCTGGTCATTTGGAGGATGTAGTTTGTTTGGCAAAGTTGATCTTGTACTTTCTGCCATTGAGTAGCTTTGCAGGCGATTTCATGTCAGCCATGAGAAGTGTAGCTCGGAGTGACAATAAGGCAGGTTTGGGTCTTCCTTTGTCTCTCGGCATGTCACAAGGGTTCTCTTGACCGTCTGGATGTGTCTTTCTATAAATCCATGTCCCTTTGGGTAATTTGGTGATGAGGTGATGATGTTGGTCTTATACTGGAGATGAATTAAGTTCCATTGTCACTTGAAATTGAAAGAGATTTCAGGAATCTCTTGCTTAGCAATCAGAACTTGTAGTGCTGGGATGATTGTTGAACCTCGCAAATCCTTTATCTTTCGGATGAAAGGGAACTTTGAGTAATGATCTGTTACTATGAGATACCATTCTTAATTTTGTGTGAATAAATCAGCTTCTACAGTATGACATGGTCTGGGTGGTACTTCAGCAGCTATTATCTCCTCTTTCTGCTGTGTATTTCTATACTCCTGGCATACAGTGTATGTAGGCAACATTCCTTTGATGTCTTCATAGATGCCTATCTGATGCACAGCTGATCTGGCTCGGAGTTTACACTTCTCTATTCCAATGTGACCTTCATGTATCTTCTGGAGAAGCTCTTTCTGCATTGTTTTGGGTATGATTATTTTGAATCCAGCCAGCAGAACATCATCTTCTAGTGAGGTGTCATTTCTGATAAACTAATACTACCCTATTGCTGGCTGTGCTTGCTGTATCTTATCAGCCTATTCCTGGACCACACAATGACAAAGCATGTGTAACTCTTCATCTTTGCTTGTCTCATCTCTAATTTGACTCAGTTTTGGTGGCGTTACACCATGTTTTTTCTCATGTTTTTTCTGTGGTGACAACTGAGATGGGGCATCCTCTAGCACCATTTCTATTCCTGTCTTGTATTTCAGAGTGAAATCATAACTCTGAGCCTCAAGAGTAGCCTCCGCAGTCTTTCTGGTGCTTGACAGAGATTTACCTTGTAGATCTGCTCTAGTGGATGATGATCACTCTCTACTATGAACTTTCTCCCAGAGATTTGTATGGAATCTCTAACATCCATACATGACTGCTAGAGTTCTCTTTCTATCATCTCAGCTGATGTTCAGCTTCGGATATGAAGGCTATTGCCTTTCCATCTTCTACTAGGGTTGCCCCCAGCCTTTTTACACTTGCATCTGCCTGTAGAGTGACAGGCTTCTCTGAGTTGTAGTAGGACTAGATTTGTCTCCTTGCATACCACTTTGAATTTGCTGAAACTCTTCTGACCACTGACACTCAGTATCCTCTTTCATCAGCTCTTGTAGGTTTGCTGTGTGTTCTGATATGTGAGTTCTGAAAGAACTCATGTACTGGATCAAACCAAGGGAACTTTTCAGCTCTCCCTTGTCTCCTGGAGCTTCCATCTCAGAAATAGCAGTGACATTTTCAGAACTCGGCTCGGCTCCGCCAAGTGTGTACACCATTCCAAAGAACTGGCTTTCCATAACTGTCACAATACATTTGTCTGCATTTACTTTGATCTCAGCTTTTCTGGTTCTCTCCTGGCTTCATGTAGATCATAGTCATGATCTTTTAAATCTACAACATAGGTCTAGATATCATTGGCTATGTTGAGAGCTCCTTTGAATCCCTTATACTCTCATCTACTTTCTCCTGGAACACATTCTGGCTCACTTTAAGGCCAAAAGGTAGACACAGGAATTTACACTGTCCAAAGCTTATGTTGAAAGTTGTCAACAGTGAAGCTTTCTTGTTAAATTCATGCTCCAGTAGCCATTTCTGACATCAAAGTTGCTGAAAACTTTTGCCTCTGCCAGTACTGGCTGATCTCTTGCAGTGTTGGAATAAGGGAGTGATCCCCCTTCATTGCTTGATTAAAATCTTTGGGATCCAGGCAAATTTGTAGCTGTCCATTTGTCTTCCCTCTCACCAAAGTGGAATTTACCCAATCTGGAGGCTCAGTGATTCTGGCAATCGCTTTCTTTTCCTGCATCTCTTGGAGTTCTCTTTCAAGCTTTCCTTTAGTTCTATTGATCAGAACGGTTGTCTGAATTTCTTTTCTGTTGGAACTGTTGCATTTCATGAAGTTGTATGGATGCCTTGTCTATTGTGTCCTCAAACTCATAGTCATCTCCCAGGGTATGATGCTTTGTTTTTTTTACCCTTCTCATTCTCCCTGTATGCTCTGCTCTGGGAACTCCCTTGCCATCCTTACGTGGAGGATGAATCAGTGCTTTCTTCACTGAATCAATAGTGATGTGATACTCAAAATCGTCAAAGCATCCAACCACCTCATCAAAACACTCTGGACACATTTTGACCTGATCTTTCTGGTGCTTTTCACTGAGAGTACTAACTTCAACCCTCAGTGATACTTCCTTCATCTCATGAGCTACTGAGATCAGCTGCAACTCTTTGCAACTGCTCAACTCCAGGATAGCAGGACCATTTGTTTCCGTGATGTAAAACATGTAGTTCATGTCTTTTTCTTTGTGTTTCTCTGATTTGGGTCATTACCAGCATTGATTCTCAGTTCCATTATATGCCATCAGCAGGACATTGCTCAGTTTTAGAGCATCTTTCTTTGGGAAACCATTTTCTTTCAAATTTTCAGGAAAGATCTTCTGGCATAGTCCAAGTGGGATGATGTTATTCTGTGCTCTGGTATCAATCTTCAGCTTCAGCTTGATGATTATGGGCTTATTTCTCACCTTCTTCCTGATCAGAACGGTTGTCTGAATTTCTTTTCTTTAGGAGCTGTTGCATTTCATGTAGTTATATGGATGCCTTGTCTATTGTGTCCTCAAACTCATAGTCATCTCCAGGGTATGGATGCTTTGTTTTTTTTCCCCTTCTCATTCTCCCTGTATGCTCTGCTCTAGGAACTCCCGTGCCATCCTCTTTCTTTATTTTGCACATCTTTCCTCAGTGATTGGGATTCCCACAGGCTCTGCAGGTTAATCCATATGTGGGACATTTTCTTCTGTCTATGAATTCATGGTTGTCCATTGCTCAAGCACATCTTTCTCTCTGTCTGGCGTGTATTCTTTTGTTGGTGTATCAATGCACCAATCTTGAGTTGACTGAAGGCTAGCCACTTGGGTAGTCAACGTCTTCATCTGTCTACTCATCACTTTATGTGCTCTGGCAATGACAACAGCCTGCAATATTGTGAACTTGTCCTTTCCAGCATAGCTTTTTACATCAGGATGTGCAAAGCCCCAAATGAGCGGATCTACCAGCCTCTTATCCATTCCCTTGAATTTAGACTTACTGGTTACATTTCTCAATTGTAAGAAATCGTCAATAGGCTAACCTGGTTCCTGCCTCAGTTTTTGAAATTCATATTGATGGCTTGACATAGGCTGGATTTCTGTTGAATTTCTCAAAAATTTTGCCTAGGTTTTATTGTCATCACTGGTCTACCAGCAATTAAACAGATCTGAACCTTTCTAAAGGTTTCATCTAAAATGATGTAGATGACCCTTTACTCTTCATTCGTGCCGTTTCAAAAACTACTGAATGTCAATCTGCATTTTTGCTTAAACTTCTCAAATGCCTCTACGATGTCCTCAGCCTCCCAATTCTTCCTGAGTTGGAACCGTGTGTTTATTGCTGCAGCGGCAGTGGCCACTTCAGTTCCTTTGCACAATTCACCCAATTTTTTCTCTCTGGCACTAATTTGGGTTGATCTTTCTTAATTTAACTTAGCATTTATTTTGTTTATATTTCTTGAGTTTTACTCACAGACACCTGCTGCTACTGTATCATGCCTTGTGGTTCCCAAAAGTTCGAAATAATTACACTATTTTACACAGGTACTGGAGCTGGCATTAAATGTATTTCTCAGATTTTACCATGTGCTGCAGAATGATATATTGTTGACTTGGCACACTGACCGTAGTGCAGTAGTGGGTGATGTGGCTTTCTTTATATACATTTACAAATGTGCATAACGATACAGTTCCAATTCTTTTCAAATAATATAACAATATAACACCTGTCAGCATTTTACCAGCATTGGAATGCCCCACCCACCACAAGAGGATTCCACCAGCTTCATTGAGGTGTTCCCTTAACAGCTTCTCAAGGGGAAGGGGGCTTCCTTCCTGGATGCTCAATGGAGGTCAGAGTGTTGGGATTCAGGCCAGCTTACTGGAAGCAGGGGCAGGGTCAGCTGTTAACATTATGTGAGTAGATAGTTCAACGTGGCACTGAAGAGGCTGAGTTTGGCAGAGGCAGACCCCATTATATAAAAGCTCACTGATTTTTAAAAAGATTCACCAGCCTACACTGTCCGAGTTCCAGGTCTTCCACTGCCCTTCAAAATGTGGGAAATTTGAACTTGGCAACTTTTCTCCTAAAACATTAATGTGCAAATGGCAACCACAGCAATGCCTGCTGATTCAGGTTAGAATGTGGCCTACTTCTCTGGGGTCCCACCTCCATTCCCATCCCAGCACAGTGACTAATTGGGTGACAGACCCTATTCTAAGGCCATTAAAGCCCTGTCACCCAGAAAGTCCTGCTGGTGACAGAGGTGGGTATGAGACCCAGAATTGAACCTGCCTCATGATTTCTAACTCTGAGGAGAAAATTGGCCCCACACCTCTACTTTTGTGGCTTAGACTGTTGATACTTGCATATAGAAATTTGAAGCAATCATCTTCCTTCTTCAGAAGCAAAGTACAGTAGATACTGGAAATCTGAGGTAAAAAATAGGAAATGCTGGCAATACTTAGCAGGTCTGGAAAATTAAATGGCGAGAGAAACAGAGTTAATGTTTCAGGTCAATGACCTTTCATCATATCCTCCTTCATCCTTGCCTGTTTATCACGTTTACCTGTTGACATTTCCCTCTTTCCGTTTCTCTACTTTCTGGTCTCTTCTCTCAAGATTCTCACTAGCTGAAGTTTTACTAAATTTCCAGGTCCACTACTTCTGTGTTACTTGTCCCTCCCATGATGATATCCAGGTCATATCCTTAAATTGTACTTCCCACTATCTTTTCGATTTAAATCTATTCTAGTGCTCTTTTCCCTCCCTGTAGAAGAACATGGATAATCGTTTAGTTTGGGTGAAGCCAATTTATTTGTATAGCTTCCCCTTTCCCAGAACTTGTCCAAGTATCCTAGAGATCCACAGTGCTCCCTTAATCTTTAAGCCATATGTTGATGTGTCTATCCAGTATGCCTTTCCCAAGTTGGCCAGGTATGTGACTCTGAGATCAATTTTGAGATTGCTTCCCTTGAAGCCCTGATTTTTAACCTAATGCTTAACTCCTCAAACTCCTTTGTAAGGTCTCCATCTTGGACTGCCTTACATCGCTGAATGTCACATGAATCATGATTCCTGAGTGGTGTACAATCCCTTTATGGAATCTTTTCCACGGCCAGGATTTTACGGCCCCGCTGCAGCGCGTTCACCCCCACCTCCCTTACCCCGCCCGCCAGATAAAGCGAGCCTTTAAATCTTCATTCAATTCAGTGGGACTGTAATATCCCACCAGCAGGAGGGGCCATAAAATCCTGGCCCATCTTTCTAAATTTCCCTTATTAGCACCAGGGAGGCAACATACTATTTAGAACTCCTGCTTGCAGTTGCGAGAAAGGCTATCTAATACCATAATGCTCAGTCTGCCTTTTCTTGTCAACATTATTATTTTCCCCTCCCCCCACCCACCCACTCATTTAAGCCCTTCCTTCAAGGTTCCATGGTACCTGTGATTTCCCTAAAATGCTTGTAACATCCATCTTCCTCAAGTCAGTCAGTATCCCAGACACCTATTAAATAATGTCTGCTCCAGTCTTCAAATAAATTTACATACACTCACGCACCAAACCTTGCTGTACTGGCCTTTTCAGCCTGAAATTTAGATGTATCTTTATATATTGCTTAAAAATATTTTGATCGTCCACATTGATTTGCCATTCTTGGGAAAAGAGCTGACACTGCTCAGGAAAGGCACAACTTTTATGTGGTACACGTAGGAGAGTGATGGAAGCAACATCCTAATGTCATTATGTTACTGCTACTCATAATGTGTTAAAGGGGTGTCACTTCTGCAGTTCACAGTACTGTTAACCTGGACTTATCCTATTGGCTTGGGGAAGATGTTTTCCAGTCAGAGAATGAAGAAGACCTGTTTGGGGAAGTATTCTATTTTTTTAAATAAATGTGATGTTCCTTTGTTTCGCCATTCCTAAACCTTTTAAAAAAATATGCATTCATCTCACCGTCTTGGAAGTCCATCATCTATTCATGGTTAGAATTTTCTTTCTTTTATTTTAAAAAAAGGTCCCAGATCCAATCATTTGCTGTGACTATATGTCTCCAGACATGCTGCTTCTCTTCACCTCAAACTATTTTCTTTTCATTGAGGCTTATGACTACAAAGATCAAGTTTGACTTTTTAAAAACTGGCTGATGTCCCATTTGCTTGAAGCCAGACCCTGTAAGCGTGCTGTTCACATCATTTTCACTATAGTGCTGAAAACGCCAATACTAGCTGGCAACATATAATTTCACCAATCATCGTCTACAAGTGTTAACCATGCTTTGTTAATGGACTAGCTATATAAAACAAAACAATATTTTATATGCTACTGAATTCTTCACAATTTCTCCCTCGTAGATATGACATCTGCACCTATAAAAACAAGCCCTGTGGAACCCTGGGTAAGTTTTTACTGCTGCAGCTAATATTGTTTCCCAATGGTTCTTATTGATCCATTAACTTTTTATTTTGATGCTAGTTGGTTTTCCTTAACCTGAATAAATAAGGTGGTTTATTTTAGATTATTTTAAGCTACTCTTTAGAATTATGAGGTTTAAATTAGGTGAAGCATTGTTCTCTTTTTCTTTCCTTGCAGTAGGTTTCTTCAAAGAAGTAAATCCTATTACATTTTCTCAACTTGGAGCATTATGCAAAAATAACTAATATATATGATAAATAACTTGGTTTCCAGTAGTGCACTCGCAAATATAATCATGTGTCACCATTTTTTCAAATTATGCATTTTTGTCATGGTAACCACTGTTGTACCTTCTCAGCCTGTCACATGTTATCTTCAGGAGATTACTATGATTGACAATAGCAAATCTTTTGATACATTGAATTTTGCAGCACTGTGGCTACTACTATTTTACCTACACAAACAATAACACAATTACGTTGGGTTCATATGTTGTGCACAAATCACTTGACTTTTATTGTTACACTTTTATGAGGATAAATTTTAACACTGCAGCTCATGATGCATCCTGGGTTCTTGACTGTGTTGCAATTTGCTCCAGCACAAACGTTGTGCAATATTTATCTCATGATTAGAATCTAATTCCAACACACAATCTATCACTTTTACCAGTAGTAGAAATTATACCAGAATAATCAAAAAACTGCTGACTGATGCTTTCTAACACTACAGCTTGCTCATATGCTTAAATTAGATTGGCTCCTACAAATCTTAAAGGCATGCAGATTATACATTGTTTAAGATATAGAATGCACCTTATGGCCGGAAACTTTATTTTTCATTAAATATTTAAATATTTTCTTATGGATAATTTATTACTTAAAATATTGAAAGATAAATTCCTCACTGCAACTCTGTGCTATTTCAGAACTATTTTTTCTTCTATTTATAAAACTGCTTCACGTGACAAATTCAAATGTGTTAAGTTAACACTTACTTATTTCAACAATTTGCTGCAATATAAACAAATCACTAGTCCCAAAAAAAATTACTTGACAAAAAAGTACATTTTACTTCTTGCTAGGTAAGAATAGAAAAAAAAATAGAAATGTTGGTTTTAGTTCCCTCTTCAGGCTCAAGTTTCAGGTGGTCCCAAGTTACCAGAAGTAAATTTATAAATCTAACCCCTAGTCTAGACGTTTTCCAGCGTTGGCTATGGCTCAAAAAAAATTAATGTCTGGCCTGTAAAGTGCAATTCCCTCCAGTGAATACGCAAATGACTATAAACTTAACCTTATGCCAATTATTCCTTCTGTGTACGCAGGTTTTATATATATAATATATATAAATACTTGTAATATATATATATTATATATAGAACGTAAGCCTTTAGAACAAGAGTATGAAAGACTGAAACACCTTGGCTTGACCCTTTGTGTCTCCCTGTATTTATTCAGGCTTGGCCTCGGTGGCTGGAATGTGCGAGCCTGAGCGAAGCTGCAGCATCAATGAAGATATTGGCTTGGGTTCAGCATTCACAATTGCACATGAGATTGGTCACAAGTGAGTGAATTAAAAGTAATCCCTATTCCCAATTTTAAAATGAATTCTTTGTATTTCTTTGCCAAATTCACAGAAATGCAATTCTTAGTAACTTAAGGTGATATTAGTTTATGAATCCTAACTACAAATGTCAAAGAAGCGATATTTCCCCCTATTGTGCCTCCTGACTGTCGTCCAGTAGCTGTAAATAAATGCTTGCTTATTTCTTAAAAAGTGGCAGCATTTAAAAAAAATATATTAACACTTCAGCTTATTGTTTCACAGCACATCCCCTCTCTATCCACCCCTTCCCCTCCACTTTTCCAATTGGTTTTTCCTGTACAGTATATTATTGTTTTGGCTTCTGCCAGTCTCATTCAGGACTGGTTGTTAAGAACCACTCAAGGATGATTCTAACTCTAATTTATGTTGGGGAGTGACTGGTCTTGCACTTTTCCGTATTGACATGGGTAAATTTCTGCTGCAGACTCTATGGCCCGGGTTTTCACCACGATGGAGAGCCTCTCCATTGTGGTGAAAGTGCGCAAAAATCATAAGCCCCGTCTCCGAATATGGTACTTCCCATTTTCGCGGGGGCAGGAATTGGGGTGGGGTGCATTTCGCGCATACGGTTCACGGGGACAGCTGGCCATTTATATCATCAGCTGCCTCCACTCGAGTCAAAGCAGTGTGAAACCCGAAGTGTGCAGAGTAGATCTGTAAAAGCAGGTCTAAACTTGGTATATTTATTTGGATAGCCAGGGTACTCCTTTGGAGTGGTAAGCCACCCCTGTGGAATTAGCTTCAAAATCTCTCACTGCCCCAGAATTGACACAAACTCAATTCCAACTGTCTTCCTTTAATCCAAGAGAGTAGGAGGGTGGGGGTTGCTGGTCTCGCAGGGTAATTATTTTTGCCTCTACTGACTCGTGCACCAGGTGCCAGGAAGAACTTTATGCTGGAGAAGGGCACATAGTGCTTCATGCAAAGGAAGATAGAAGATGGGCATGGCACCCTCGCACATAGAGGCCACAGAAGCTAGTCAACATGAGCAGCCAGAGGCTAGAGGGAGGGCAGAAGGTTAGGAGGAAGAGGTAGTGGCACACGCACCAGGAAGGAGAAGGAGAAGAGGCAGGGCAACCAAATACTACCCTGTGGGAAGGGTATACAGACCTTGGACAGTCTATCTCAATATGATGGAGAACCAGTGTCGAAGGCAACTGAGGCTAAGCTGTGAGGTGGTAACAGATATATGTCGCATGGTCCAGCAGCAACTGGAGCCACAATCCATTGACCCCCATCCCCAATGGCTGTGAAGGTAACCATCGCTTTCAACTCCTATGCCTCAGGATCTTTCCAAGGATCAGCAGGAGACCTGTCTGATATATCCCAGTCAGCAGCACACAGCTGCATTAAGGCAGTTACTGATATCCTGCTTGCTCATGTGGGGGATACTTTAATTTCCCTATAGATTTGATGTCTCATATGTAGAGAGCCATGACTTTTGTCTAATTAGCAGGCTTACCTCAGGTATAGGCCCCTAAGGGCCCCAACTTAACGTGCAGGCACCCTTGTCAACTGGAAGTCCTTCCACTCACTCAATGTATGGGGCGAGGGGGGGTGGCGGTGGTGGGGGTTTATGACCACAACAAGGTCTTCCTTTAAGTGTGTGCAAGGCTCCCTGTTAGCTGCCACTTCTCCTTTATGCTAAGGAGTTTGCAAATCCCTCAGCTATTTCAGCCACCAACACAGATCCATGGTTGGCTTCTAGGTCAGAAGGGCTATCCTTTAAGAAACTGGCTAATGATGCCCATTAGGAGCCCACAAATGGAGACAGAATGCAACCAGAACAGTAAACATATTGTCACCAGGAGTACTATTGAGAAAGCCATTGGAATTTTAAAGGTGCATTTCCAGTACCTCAATCCCTCAGGTGGAGCTTTGTAATGTGTCCCAGCAAGGGTATCAAGAATAGTAGTGGTGTGCTGCATGCTGCACAACGTTGCACAGTGCAGGGTGGGGTCTACAAATTGATGGTGGTGAGGCCATGCTCAGAATTCCAATCTGTGAGGAGGAGAAAGATGAGGAGGAGGAAGCCCTTGTTCATTCGGAAGATTCTGAAATGGATGAGCAAGAGGAGGCCACCAATGGCAGAGCAGCTGGGAGGCATGGCCCTGTATCCAGGGCTGACTGCAGGAGGGGATCATCGCCAGGCAGGGCCTTGTGCAAAATAGATTCTCATGAGATTCTCTGATATCACATTTGCCATCAGCCTGAGCCTGGTGACATACTTCCACCTAAAGAGCCTTCCACATTGACTCCACAATTAGTCAAAGGACTGCCCATCCCCCATAAGATAGAGAATTAACATTACTGAGTTTGACTCAGTCACATTCATATGGTTGCAACCCTCACCATCATAATGAAAATATTCTTGGTCTTGTTGTGCTAATATATATAGAATATTTACAGTTTGTTGAGGCAAGGAAACATTAACTTTATTGGAACCTTACTGTGTCTCCACCCTGCTCCCATGCCCACATGTCCGTCCTTGGCCTGCTGCATTGTTCCAGTGAAGCTCAACGCAAACTGGAGGAACAGCACCACATCTTCCGACTAGGCACTTTACAGCTTTCCGGACTGAATATTGAGTTCAACAATTTTAGATCATGAACTCTCTCCTCCATTCCCACCCCCTTTCCGATCCCCCTTTTTTCCAATAATTTATATAGATTTTTCTTTTCCCACCTATTTCCATTATTTTTGAATGTATTTCCATCCATTGTTTTATCTTTGCCTTTTAGCCTATTTCGATCTCTTCCCCCCACCCCACTCCCACTAGGGCTATCTGTACCGTTATTATCACATTCCTTAGATAATACCACCAGCTTCAACACCTCTTTGGCCTTTTGTCTATGACATCTTTTGGTTATCTCCACCTATCACTGGCACCCTATCCAGCTCTACCTGTCCCACCCACCCCCATTAAACCAGCTTATATTTCACCACTTTTCTATTTTTCCTTAGTTCTGTTGAAGAGTCATACGGACTCGAAACATTAACTGTGTTCCTCTCCGCAGATGCTGTTAGACCTGCTGAGTTTTTCCAGGTATTTTTGCTTTTGTTTTGGATTTCCAGCATCTGCAGTTTTTTGCTTTTATCTTACTGTAGGCTTCCTTGCCTTGAGGTCTACATGTGAGCATGATGAGATCCAGAGACACTGTATCAATTCCTGTGATGATACATACATTGTGTCATTAGCAAATCACACAGTTATGTCTAGCCCATACTACATCTCCCCTCAAGTCTCTGGCTTCCATTTTAATATAGGGTCAACTGTTGTGGTGGTTTCATTAGTCTAGAATGGAGGAGGCTGAGGATTTGAGTCCTTTGGGTGTTCTCTCAGACTCTGCCCTTTATGGGAGGTGGTGGCATAGTGGTAATGTCACCAGACTCGTAATCCAGATGCCCAGATTCCATGGCCTGGGGACACAGGTTCAAATCTCACCATGGAAGGTGGTGGAAGTTAAATTCAATTAATAAATCTGGAATTAAAAAGCTCATCTTGGTAATAGTGACCATGAAACCATTGTCGATTGTCGTAAAAACCTGTCTGATTCACTAATGCCCTATAGGGAAGGAAACCTGCTGTCCTTACATGGTTAGGCCAACAGGTGACTCCAAGACCCACAGTAATGTTGTTGACTGTTAATTGGTCTCTAAAATGGCCTAGCAAGCCACTCAGTTGTATTAAACTGCTACAAAGTCTACAAAAACAAATGAAACTGGACAGACCACCCAGCATTGATCTAGGCACCAGAAATGACAAACTCTGCCCTGTCAATCCTGCAAAGTCCTCCTTACTAACATCTGAGGTCTTGTGCCAAATTGGGAGAGCTGATCCACAGAATGGTCAAGCAACAGTAATATTCACGGGTCATATCTTACAGACGATGTCACAGACACCACCATCACCATCCCTGGGAATGTCCTGTCCCACGACAGGATAGACCCACCAAAGGTGGCACAGTGGTATACAGTCGGGGGGGAGTTGCCCTGGGAAATTGGAACATTGACTCTGGACCCCATGAAGTCTCATAATATCAGGTGAAACATGGGCAGGGAAACATCCTGCTGGTTACCACCTACCACTGACTGCAGCCACCCCCCCATCTCTGCCCAATGCCATCAGCTGATGAATCAGTGCTCCTCCATGTTGAACATCACTTGGAGGAAGTACTGAGGGTGGAAAGGGCACAGAATGTACTCTGGGTGGGGGAACTTCAATGTCCATCACCAAGAGTGGCTCGGTAGCACCACTACTGACCAAACTAGGTCTGCGGCAGGTGGTGAGGAAACCAACAAGAGGGAAAAACATAGTTGACCTCGTACTCACCTATCTACCTGTCATAGATGCATCTGTTCATGACAGCATTGGTAGGAGTGACCACTGCACAGCCTTTGAGGAGACAAAGTCCATCTTCACCTTGAGGATACCTTCCATTGTGTTGTGTGGCACTACCACCATGCTGAATAGGATAGATTTCAAACAGATGTAGCAACACATGAGGCACTATGGGCAATCATCCACAATCTGTAAACGCATGGCTAGGCATATCCCCCATGCTACCATTGCCATCAACTGAGGTAGCAATTCTGTTTCAGTGAAGAGTGCAGGAGGGTATGCCAGAAGCAGCACCAGGCATACTTAAAAATGAGGTGTCAACCTGGTGAAACTCAAACACAAGACTACTTGCGTACCAAACAGTGAAAGCAGCAAGTGATAGACAGAGTTTAGCAATCCCACAACAAGCAAATCAGATTTAAGCTCTGCAGTCCTGCCACATCCAGTTGTGAATGGTGGTGGACAATTAAACAAATAACTGGAGGAGGAGACTCCACAAATATCCCCATCTTCAATGATGGGAGAGCCCAGCACATCAGTGCAAAAGACAAGGCTGAAGCATTTGCTACAATCTTCAGCCAGAAGTGCTGAGTAGATGATCCAGCTTAGACTCCTCCTGAGGCCCCCAGCATCACAGATACCTGTCTTCAGCCAATTCGATTCACTCCACATGATATTAAGAAATGGCTGAAGGCACTGGATACTGCAAAGGCTATGGGCCCTGAGAATATTCCGGCAATAGTACTGAAGACTTGTGCTCCAGAACTAGCTACGCCCTAACCAAGCTGTTTCAGTACAGCTACAACACTGACATCTAGCCGGCAATGTGGAAAATTGCCCAGGTATTTCCTGTCCACAAAAAGCAAGACAAATCTAACCCAGCCAATTACCACTCCATCAATCTACTGTCAATCATCAGTAAACTAATGGAAGGCGCCGTCAACAGTGCTATCAAATGGCACTTACTCAGCAATAACCTGCTCACTGATGCTTAGTTTGGGCTTTGCCAGGGCCACTCAGCTCCTGACCTCGTTACACTCTTGGCCCAAACATGGACAAAAGAGCTGAACACAAGAGGTGAGGTGAGAGTGTTGCCCTTGATATCAAGGAAACATTTGGCCGAGCATTGTATCAAGGAGCCCGAACAAAATTGGAGTCAATGGGAATCGGGGGTGGGGGGGGGTGGGGACTCCCCACTGGTTGGAGTCATAATTAACACAAAGGAAGATGGTTGTGGTTGTTGGAGGTCAATCATCTCAGTTCCAAGACATCACTGCAGGAGTTCCTCAGGGTAGTGTCCCAGGCCCAGCCATCTTCAGCTGCTTCATCAATGACCTTCCCTCCATCAAAAGGCCAGAAGTGGGGGTGTTTGCTGATGATTGCACAATGTTCAGCACCATTTGCAACTCCTCAGAAACTGAAGCAGTCTGTGCCTATTTGCAGCAAGACCTGGACAACATTCAGGCTGGGCTGATAAATAACAAATAACATTCATGCTACAAAATTGCTAGGCAATGACCATTCCATCTAACCATCACCCCTTCAATGGCATTACCGCTGCTGAATCTTCCACTATCAACATCCTGGGGGTTACCATTGACCAGAAATTGAACTAGAATAGCCATATAAATGCTGTGGCTACAAGAGCAGGTCAAAGGCTGGGAATTATGCGGTGAGTAGCTCATCTCCTGACTCCCCAAAGCCTGTCCACCATCTACAAGGCACAAATCAGGAGTGTGATGGAATACTCTCCATGACAAGTGCAGCTTCAACAACACTTAAGAAGCTCGACATATTCCAGGACAAAGGACCCTGCTTGATTGGCACCCCAATCACCACTTTCAACACTCACTCCCTCCATCACCAACACACAGTGGCAGCAGTGTGTATCTTCTACAAGATGCACTGCAGCAACTCACCAAGGGTCCTTCAACAGCACCTACCAAACCCATCACTTCTACCACTTAGAAGGGCAGCAGATGCATGTGAATGCCACCGCCTACAAGTTCCCCTCCTAGCCACACACCATCCTGAGTTGGAAATATATCGCCGTTCCTTCACTGTCGCTGGATCAAAATCCTGGAACCCCCTTTCTAACAGCACTGTGGGTGTACCTACACCACAAGGACCGTAGCGGTTCAAGAAGGCAGCTCACAGCCACCTTCTCAAGGGCAGCTAGGGATCTGCACTAAATGCTGGCCTAGCCAGCCATGCCCACATCCTGTGAAGGAATTAATTTAAAAAGATTAATAGATAAATCAGGTCCACTAGTCTGGCAGTCATCTGGATTGGTAAATGAATGCTGCATCTCTGTTCTGTTTCATTGTGTAGATGACTGCTTCGACTGTAGAAGGTTGCTGCTGTGTGGAAACTAGTGCACCTCCTCTATTCCTTCTGAACGTACTATTTTCTGTTTGGATGAGGTAGGACAATGGATGTGGTGTCTGTTCAACCACTTTTCCATAATGAACTTGGTTTCGGACCCAAACTGGCTCTCCTAATTGAAGGTCTGGCAGGTTTTGTGACATTTGTCATAGTTCCACATCTGGCGGGAACAATACTCATTATCTTTCTCCCTCATCTTGTCCAATTGTCACCAGCTTGTACTTGCGTCATAAGTGTGTGTGGGAAAGTAAGGAGTTGAGTTCTCAGTCGTCTTCCCATTAGGAGTTCACATAGTTCTAAACCATTTTGGAGTGGATTTGAACGATAGCTCAGAAGTGCAAGTTAGATGTCATCATTCTTCTTTAGCAATGCTTTCGCTGTATGCACTCCTCTTTCAGCTTCACCATTGGTTGAGGGTGAACTGGGAGTATGCACAAGTCCATATGATGTCATGAACTCTTTAAAGTATTCATTGGCAAGCTGTGTCCATTTTCTGAGTTTGAAAGGTCTGGGATTCCATGTGTTGCAAATATCACCTTCAGCGATGTAATCACTGCCTCAGAAGTGTGATTCTGCAGTTGCTTGACTTCTATCCATCTTGATTAGTAGTCCACTATGATCAAGAACATCTTACCTTTGTGTTCAAAGAGGTCCATTAAAATGTCCCCATGGACTTGATGGAATGGAAGATGACATCAATGATTTTCTTGTCTCCTGATGATGAATAGCACATGTAATACAGTTTGATATCATCTCTTTCTATTATTTAGAGGGACCTGGGCACCAAACAGAATATCTTGCTCTGGCTCGACATTTTGTGTTGCCTAAATGTCCTTGGTACAATCATTGCATTATGTCGAGTCTCAGAACTCTGAGAATGACCAACGGCTCATCATGGATGAGTATACCATCAACTACAATAAGGTGTCCTCTCTTTTCATAGTATTGTCTGGTAATGGGATTGTGTGGCATGTATACATATTCACAGTTCTCTGCAAGTCTGTACAGATCTTTGAAAAATGTATCAATCCTCTCCCTTGTCATTGGGGACGCTTATTAAATTTAGCCTACTTTACAATGTTATTCTTTCGCAGATTGAAGAAGGCATCAAGTGCTTTTATTATTTCATTGGATGTAGCTTTTCCTTTGTTGATCCTTTGCCTGGCTAGGATATCATCTGCACAGCCACCCATCGCATATAACAACATATTGACCTACTCGCTACTCGGCTTCACTGCGAGGCCTGATGTAGTGCAATATTTGTTAAATCTTCAGTGCCAGTTCTGTTACCCTTCTGCTTGGTTGAGACCAATGACTTGCTTGAAGTTTCCCAGTAACAGCAGAGGCTTTCCATACTAGTTCTTTTACTCGCTGCCTCCAGATAGTATTCTTGGTCTCGTTCTGCTAACAACAATATTTAGAGTCTGCTGATGTAAGCATATCGTTAACTTTATTGGAACATCTCTTACTGTAGGCTTCCTTGCCATGAGATTAACAAAAATGAGCAAGATCATGAAAAATAACATCACTTCCTGTGATGATGGATACTGTCTCATTAACATATAACAGTTAGAATTAACCCTTTATACAACAATAACCATGGGCCTTATCACATTGCAAACAAACATGGTAATAAGTCATTCACAACCTGGCCCCTTCACATAAACGCCAGTGATTGTAAGTGAAGGGCCCATGCTGCCAAATTGTCCATAATCAAACCATGTCCACAATGCTGAGAGTGGCAGGACGTAAGACTTAAAACTCTGTACATGCTGATAGGATTGTACGTTTTAGTATACATGCAGATAATGCATCTTGTGCATAATGAGCCTCATAAATATCCAACAATAGCTCTTTGAAAGGACTTGCACACCTTCCATTCTGGCCAATGGTCCAGTTTCTAACGTGGGCACCACATGCAACGTTCCTGGTTTCCAAATACCTCTGTTTACTGCACAAAGCACATCCTGTGACATCCAGGATGCACATGCAGCCAAAGTAGTGGGCACAACAGACGACCAATATTACCCACACGATAAATGGCCTCTCAAGCTGCGATCACTACACCCAGGCCAATGTGTAACACTGCAGTGCAGATGAATGCCCTGCACCCAAGCACTCGTACCCAGCATCTCCTTGTGGAGTCTGATCATTGAACCTCTTTTAAAGTCAAGCTTGGATGGACAACGGATCCAAGGAGCATCTCAGTGCTTGAGCTTTTGAACTCTGGAATCTTATGTGATACAACAGAGAAGGAAAAAGCCCTCCAAAGAATCACAAATCAACCAACAACCTTAATCCTGTTGACGGCTCATTGAGATGGACCTCAACATGCTGCTCACATTATTACTGGTAAGAATCGCCATCATAATTTTACCATTTATTTTAAGCTCTCTACTGTACAAACTCATACCGAGTCATGTACAAGTGTAATTAAATATATTAAAGAAGTGCTCAAATGTGCAATATGCAATGTGAAAAGTGTAACCATAGTGAACCTATTAGTGCTCTAGACAAGACGCCGCCCTGTGCTCACGCACACTCCTATGAAGTGCCCCCAACCCCCACTCCACCCCGTGTTGCCTTGCGGGAGGAGGAGGCAGGCTGCTCACTTAGTGGTCTATACAGTAATGAGGAGTGTGGTGGCCTGCCTTGGCGTGCAGGCACCCGTTGGAGACCTCCTTCAGACTGCAGCTCTGCATCTCTGCATGGGCAGCCATGTTCACTGGCACATGTGCAGCAGATGAAGGCTCTGGCGGAGGGTCTGGGAACTTGGAACAAAATGAGGGTGCCGAGAAGCTCTCATTACCTTCAGTCTCCTCAGTGACCTGCACAGCCCTGGGTTGGCCCTCAATTGGCGTTGATGGGGCTTGTTGCTGGTAGGCAGTCATCAATTCCAGCAACTGCTGGCCCAACAGTGTGATCGTCCTGTTAAGGGAATGCAGCTCCTCATGTATTCCATGGATGGAAGTGTTCAAATTCAGAGCAGACTGATCCCAGCGACTGAGGGAGGCTTGCACCTTTTCCTGGCTAAGATGCTGCTCATGCATCCTCTCTAAGTGTTGCTGCTTGTGTCTGTCCATGAGATTGGCCAATCTCTCATGGTCAGAAGTCATGTGCCTGACAATGTGGAACTCATGACAGCCATGGACTCTGACTCCGACACCTCCTCCGATGGTTTTGTATGGTGACTTTCCCCCTGTGCCACCGACTCTAGACACATGCTACATTCCTCCAAGTCGCTGGTATCTGAAGTGGCAGAGTGCAGGCTAGCCAGATGTGACACTGCCTCCTTGGGCATTTGTTCCTCCTCTTGATGCCCGAGGGATACTGTGGCCCAGGCCGGGGGGTGGGGGAGGCGGGGGGTTTTGGGGGTTGGGGGGGTGGTGGTGGCGGCGGCGAGGGAGCAGAGCTGGGACCTTTGTCAGACACAAAAGGAGTCTTTAGATATAGCCCTTCTCATTGTAAAAGCACACTCTGATGCATGCCATTGCCTTAACCATGCTTATGATGCAAACTCATCCTTGCACTCACTCCTGTGCTAATGGCCTCAGTGAAGTGACAGCATGGCCTCCACCATTATCACCATGTGCCAAGGTGATTTCCACACCGTCTTTGTCACCTGCTACCAGTGGTTCACCATCACTAACAGACAGCTGTATAGGCACCTTGGGGCAATCTCCATGGCCATCTGTTTCACAGGATAGATGCGTCGCATGAAGGCTGACCTACCCCCAGTCCAGGCCATCTCTGGGATGTTCTTCACCCTTTTTGACTGCAATGCCAGCATGAGTTTATGTTATCCTGGTATATAGTGCAGGAGAGATATTGGTCATCACTGCGCTTGTGCGTCGCAGTGCTCAATCACGTGTGTCCTGTGCACATGAGTTGCTTACACATACAATCCTAAACACTGAAGCAGAGGTCTGTGCCATGCCTCACACCTTAGCTGCAGCCTGCAGACATGACCCTTCCCTTGGAGCTCTGTGTGGGTGAGCCAAGCTACTCACCTTGCCGGAACAGAGCAGGTCACTGAATCTTTACCGGCACTGGATCCACGAACACTGGTGGTCTACTGCTGCAATCACCACAGCCACAATTTGTATCCAGCCCCTTCTTGGTTGCAGCAGGTGGATTGCAGTAGCCATCATGGTAAAGGACTGATCTCCTCTGGACCTTTTCTACCAATGAAGGTCCTGATCAGAAAAGCGTGGGGCAGATGGACCGAACCCTTCCCCTGCGTCTTCTCTGTGTGACATTCTATGAATAAAAATATAAGGCGAAAAGGGTCATGAGCAATTCAGATTACAATACTCTCATTTACTTTTGTGTGCTTACAAGCACTAACCACTTTGACCATATCATCAATGATTATTGTTGGGGTGTGGTAGAGAGAATGGCTCTGTACAATTGCTTGGTGTCATGTATTTTGTAGCTGTAACTCCAAGGCAACATGCTGTTCTCTGCGACCACTGACAGCCCTACTAGTTTACTCCCTATAAGACCATAAGACATAGGAGCAGAAGTAGGCCATTCGGCCCATTGAGTCTGCTCTGCAATTCAATGAGATCATGGATAATCTAATAATCCTCAACTCCACTTTCCTGCCTTTTCCCCATAACCCTTGATTCCCTTAAAATCTATCTATCTCAGCCTTGAATATACTTAATGGCCCAGCCTCTATAGCCCTCTGCGGTAAAGAACTCCACAGATTCACTACCCTCTGAGAGAAGAAATTCCTCCTCACCTGCTGAACTTGTATGTTAGCCTTTTGTGACTCATGACCCCCAAATCCTTCTGTGCTGCAGCTTTCTTCAGTCTTTCTCCATTTATTTAATATTCAGCTCCTCTATTCTTCCTGCCAAAGTGCATAGCCTCACATTTTCCCACATTATAGTCCATGTGCCAAGTTTTTGCCCACTCGCTTAACCTGTCTATATCCCTCTGTAGACTGTTTGTGCCATCCTCACCACCTGCCTTCCCACCTATTTTTTTGTCATCTGAAAACTTGGCGATAGTACATTCATTTCCCTCATCCAAGTCATTAATATATATTGTAAATAATTGTGGCCCCAGCACTGATCCCTGTGGCACTCCACTAGTTACAGGTTGCCATCCTGAAAATGCCCCCCTTATCCCAACTCTCTGTCTTCTATTAGTTAGCCAATCCTCTATCCATGCTAATATACTACCCCAACACCATAGGCTCTTACAGGAGGAGGCAAGGGAGGAGATTGCTGGGGCCTTGACAGAAATCTTTGTATCCTCACTGGCTACGGGTGAGGTCCCAGAAGACTGGAGAATGGCCAATGTTGTTCCATTGTTTAAGAAGGGTAGCAGGGATAATCCAGGAAATTACAGGCTGGTGAGCCTTATGTCAGTGGTAGGGAAATTATTGGAGAAGATTCTTCGTGACAGGATTTACTACCATTTGGAAGCAAATGGGCGTATTAGTGAGAGGCAGCATGGTTTTGTGAAGGGGAGGTCATGTCTCACTAACTTGATCGAATTTTTCGAGGAAGTGACAAAGATGATCGACGATGGAAGGGCAGTGGATGTTATATACATGGATTTCAGTAAGGCCTTTGACAAGGTCCCTCATGGCAGACTGGTACAGAAGGTAAAGTCGCACGGGATCAGAGGTGAGCTGGCAAGATGGATACAGAATTGGCTTGGTCATAGAAGACAGAGGGTAGCAGTGGAAGGGTGCTTTTCTGAATGGAGAGCTGTGACTAGTGGAGTTCCGCAGGGATCAGTGCTGGGACCTTTGCTGTTTGTAGTATACATAAATGATTTGGGGGAAAATGTAACTGGGCTAATTAGTGAGTTTGCAGACGACACTAAGGTTGGAGGAGTTGCAGATAGTGAAGAGGATTGTCAAAGGATACAACGGGATATAGATCGGTTGGAGACTTAGGCGGAGAAATGGCAGATGGAGTTTAATCCGGACAAATGCGAGGTAATGCATTTTGGAAGGTCTAATACAGGCAGGAATTACACAGTAAATGGCAGAACCCTTAAGTGCATCGATGGGCAGAGGGATCTGGGTGTACAGGTCCACAGGTCACTGAAAGTGGCAACGCAGGTGGATAAGTTAGTCAGGAAGGCATATGGCATGCTTGCCTTCATTGGCAGGGGTATTGAGTGTAAAAGCTGGGAAGTCATGCTGCAGCTGTATAGAACCTTGGTTAGGCCACACTTGGAATATTGCTTGCAATTCTGGTCGCCACATTACCAGAAGGATATGGAGGCATTGGAGAGGATGCAGAGGAGGTTTACCAGGATGCTGCCTGGTCTGGAGGTTATTAGCTATGAGGAGAGGTTGGAGAAACTCGGATTGTTCTCACTAGAGCGACGGAGATTGAGGGGCAACTTGATAGAAGTTTACAAAATTATGAGTGGCATGGACAGATTAGATAGTCAGAAGCTTTTTCCCAGGGTGGAAGAGTCAATTACTAGGGGACATAGATTTAAGGTGAGAGGAGAAAACTATAGAGGAGATGTGCGGGGCAAGTTTTTTACGCAGTGGGTAGTGAGTGTCTGGAATTCGCTGCCTGAGGAGGTGGTGGAAGCAGGTACAATAGTGGTGTTTAAGAGGCAGCTTGACAAATACATGAATAGGATGGGAATAGAGGGATACGCACCCCGGAAGTGCAAAATGTTTTAGTTGACGAGCAATATGATCAGCGCAGGCTTGGAGGGCCTGTGCTGTACTTTTCTTTGTTCTTTGTTCTCTTTGTTCTACACAAAAACAAAAAAATGCTGGAAAAACTCAGCAGGTCTGACAGTATCTGTGGAGAGAAAGACAGAGTTAAAGTTTTGAGTCCATATGACTCTTCTTCAGAGTTCTGAAGCCTTTCAAAATTCCATTGGTTCGGCGCGACTGGAAAATCCCGCTGGCGGGAGGGGCCGAAGAATTCCGCCCTCTATTGTGAATACATTTGACTCCAATGCCTTGGCATTTGCTTCATAAATGTGGAAAATCCTAGCATTATATGAGAAAGGTGATTTCTCACCAGAGGAAATGGGGAGGGACAATTTGTGAGAGCTTTCTTTATCTGAATACCTTCACACAAAAACAGCAGAAAAAATAACCTATTCTCAGATTATTATTTATTTAGGATTACTTCAGTGAGCGAAATTAAACCTTTCTATCGCTTTTTTCATAAAATCTCAGGTAAAAATAGTTTACTCCCTTAATTCTGTACAAATGCAGGTGTGCTCAGAAATTGAGTTTTGAAAGCAGCACATGCGGGATGAGGTTCCTAACAGCAAATAAAAATTAAATAAAAATGTTTAAATTTAATTTGTAACATGTCACTGCTCATGTGACAGTGTCACATGAGGGAACATGTTTTTAATGTTTTTAAAATCTTCCTTTTTTATTTTCAGAAATCTCCATCTCCCTGAGGCAGCTCTGTGCCTCAGGGAGCTTTTCCTGCACATGCCTGTGTACATGCACAAACTTCTGCGCTCGCCCTCCTCCCCCCGCACATGGGTGGTGCTAAGCGCTAGAGTACGTGTTTCATAATTGGCCCCACCAGCGTGAAATCGCAGTCGTAGCCTGATTGCAGGTGGTGGTCGGCTTCCCAACCGCTTCTGTTCGACCCCATTAAGCCTGCCCGACGAGGGCAAAATCCTGGCCACTGTCTGCTGGACTGCTTAGATTTATAGGCCATCTATTCAACAAAGAGTTCTTTGCTGGCGTTTGGGCTATGAGAGGGGTGGGCAGGATGCACAAGTTAGCATGGAGGGGGCATGGGGGTTATGGGTGGGCATGGGGTTGTGTGGTGGCATGAATTGGCATGAAGGGGCAATAGGGGTATGAAGGGGCATGGAGGTGAGTGGGGGCATGAGTTGGCATGGAGGGCTAAGGGGGTGGGTAGGGAATGAGGGGGTGTGAGAGTTTAAGGCTGGAGTGCCTAAAAGTTTCTAAAACAACTGGGATGAAGTTCATTCCACCTTGATGCCCACCCGCCCCTCCCAATCCCCATGGGCACCTAGAATCTGCTCCTGAAGTCTGCGGGCCTGACTCTATTCCACCCCTGCCTCCCCAGAGTGAGAATTAGGTCTAACAGGACCTTTTAAACTGAGGCGGGTCCCGACTCAAGCTACCCACCTCAGTAGTGAAAATTCTGCCCAATATGTTTACTTGTCTAATATTGCATAAATGTGGAATTTTTTTTAAAAATAGCAGTTCAGTGTTCATCACTGATAAATGTTATCAAATGGCAGTTTTAACAAATTGAAATAAGCATCTAATGAGCGTTTTTTGAAATGCCAATTAATTAAAGGGGAACTACCTGCATAGTATGTTTATCTCAGTTAGTCAAAAGCTATCATTGTGCAACTTCCACCTAATATAGTTCCAATGAATATGATGTTTTCTCCTCTTTTGACGTCACGAAAGTTTGAATTCCTACCATGGGCACAGCTGCCAGTCATTCATTTTTCTTGTGTGAACTCCAACAGTTGAACCTGATCCCACTTTCCCTAACATCCACAGACACACAGGCCTAAATTTTCCAGCCCTACCTGCTGCGGGCAAGACGGTAAATTTGATGGACCAGCAAATGGTCCATTGACTTCGGGTGGGAATTTCTAGAAAATTCCATCCACATTTTCAGCAAAGGTGACTATATAGTGAGAAGGGCCCGGATTTTCCTGTGGGGACAGGAAAACGCAAGCTGAATACTTTTGTGACTTAAGAAATTCACACCCAGCTCATGCCCAGGATTTTTGAGGAGTGTGGGCACACAGATGGGCTGGGTGGAAGGCTGGCTTCAGTTCTCAGAGACAGCAGCCCAGCTCCCAACATCATTTAAAGACCCCCCTAAACCTCACCCCCACCACCTCCATGGCACTTCCATACACCTCAGATCGCTCATACTGCTCAATGCCCACTCAGATCCACCATGCCACCCTTTGCCCCTTCAGATCCACCATGCCACATTTGTGTGCCCCCTGTCCCCTTTGTGACCTCCCTAGCCATGCACCCAGTATCCACGATGGACAGTTTTCGGGAGCCATGCAATAGCAGTGAGCATTATTTTAAATTCAGGTATAAAAAGTTAAACCTGTAAAAATCAAATTAAACTCTCATTCAAAAATCTATCACTGATACTGAAAAAAAACTGTTCTCCATAGCAAAAAAGTTAATCTTTTAAGTGACCATTAAGCTCTGTAAACAAACAACCATGCACTCTGAAACCACATCAAAGGCAGAGTATGTTTTCACAACCTTATAAAACTATCAGTCATTCCCCTGAATAACTGTGTCAACAAACTGGGTTGAGTACGTAGATAGTATTTGGAACTAATCCAAGCATTCATAATAGCCACAGCTATTAAAATCTTATTGCAACTCCAAGAGCCTGAAATTGAAAGAACAGATGGTATATTTTCCATTTCAAAGTAGATTGTCTGTAAATCAATGGAGAGAAGTAGGTGCTTAAGTTTTTTTATCTTTCAGAAGCAGGGGATTTTTTTCAAAGTGAGAGCTTTCTATACATTCAAGTCCCAGTAACAAACATGAAAAGGAGGGTTTGCCAACACATTTTTCTACACTTATTAATGCACTATGGCATTTTCTCCAATGGAAAAAGCATTGTAATGTATGCCAACACTTACACAATGCTGGTCAATGTAATGCCTACCTTACCTTTGTAAGACAGCCCTATGAAGAATCGCTGCATTCAAAATATATTGATATTGTAATATGGTATCTAATAGTGACATTTGAAGGTGTGAAAACATTATATACTTAGCTTTCAGAATGTTCCTGACTCCTCAATAAGTGTGTGGGTGGAAATACAATTTTCCTGTGGTACTCACAGTGTGGACCCCAACCTTGGAACAGGTGCATGTATGTTTTACGTCAAGGTCTTCCCAACCCGCAAAAAAGCCACATGAAAATGGCATGGGGTTGAGAAGGCAGAGGAAAATTGTCCTTCCTGTAAACAAAAACCATGCTCTACATTTTGCGAGCCAATTCCAGCCTCCATGAGGAGATGAAATTCCAGCCCCAGGAGAGGCAACCACTTTTCCCACCCTAACAGAATTAGCCTGATTTTAAATCTGTGCAAGTAGGTGGGGTTTGACTGGCTTAAAACCTCACCCGGTGACACTGAGGCCAATTGTAAAGCCCCAACCACCACTCAGGCTGAGGTAAAATAACATGGCACAGATTAAGGATCAAATTTGGGATTATCCTGATCAGCATTGTTGAACCACTTACTGGATGCATTTTGTAAGTGATCAAGGAAGTCCCACCGAATTCCCTTTAAGAAACATTTGAATTTCTGTTGTGCCTAATTCAAGCAACACCTTTATTGATAATGTAGGGAATCTTGACAATTTTAGTCAACAAAGCAGTTTTGCTGTTCTTGTTATATGCTGCCATCTAATACCATTGTACCATTGGCTTACTTGTAAACACTGCATTCTAACCAAATCATTGCTTGGAAATTAGACAGAGATACTTGGTGACAAAGAGGCAGCTTTGCAAGCCAAACTATCTATGCTATGTTCATTTGGGAGAGTGGAGTATATCTGAGACTAAGGGTGGAATTTTCCGTGTCTGCTGGTGGTGGGCATGATAGGTGGCGTGAGCGGACAAGATGGCGCAATCAGTTTCATGGTGGCGAGAAGGCAGGTTCCGATTGTCCACTCAGCCCACCGATGGAAGGCCACGTTTCCCGCCATCGGTCGTCAGGGACCTCACTGTAATACATCAGCATATCATTATCAGGCCATCCCGTCAGGCTCTTGCACCCCCGCTGGATTGTCCGTCAGGGGAAAGCATACGTGTTTCACAACAGCACAGAGGCTACGTGCATTTGGTGGCGTGCACTTTGGGTGAACTGGAGGTGAGTGTGCAGCATCGTTCTGCAGAGCTCTCCAGGGTTGCCTGTTGCTTTGCAGGCTTCAGGGGTGCCGGGGGGCCGGGGTGAAGTGCTGCCCTGCCCGACTGGTGGCTGGGGGGGGATCAGGGGGCAAGTGCAGCCCTCCCTCTGAGGCAACTTTTGAGGGTGTGGGTGAGTGCTGTGACAGGACTTCAGGGAGGATGCCTCTAGATTTCTCTTCAGAGGTTTCTTTGGAGCTTGATTGGAGACCGTGGGCCATGGACTCCTTTGGCTATTTGGCAGATGTGCCTGCAAAAGCAAGGGGAGATAATCAGTAAATGGCAGTGGCCTGTGAAACAGGACACATCACTCACAACATGGTTGTCTGACGGATGTTGCACTGCTGGATCCTCACTTGGTAGAGTAGCACTGACCTCACCGTCTGTACAGGAACAGATCAGATCCTCGCCGGCCAGCTGGATGGCTCTGTTTTCAAAGTCCATGTGGACCTTGATTTCAGGCATTCCACCACCAGTCTGCGACCTCTCCCTCTTGTTGTGTGCCAGCTTGTCCTGCATGAATAGAGATGTAGAGAGTGTAAGCAGGACACCTGCCAGGCCAGATGATAATTATGCCTGGCATGTGTGGGTGGTGAGTGGTCCTATGGGCAGGATGAGGACAATGACGGTGAGTGTGAGAGAGTGAATGGTGATGTCCCTTGAACTGTCAGTGAGTGAGATCCCTGTAGATGTGTGATGAATTTGTGAGTGTGAGTTGAGAGTGATGAGATGAGTGACTTACCCTGGCGGAACGGAGGAGATCATTCATCTTCTTGCGGCACTGGGTGGCTGTCCTCTTTTGAAGGACGTTGGCACTGACCACCGCTGCCACCGCCTCCCAAGCTGGGTTAGTGCTGTTGCTACCCATCCTGCGGCCAGAGCAGGGGTAGAGGACATCCTGGTGGGCCAAGAGATACGTCGCTGAACCTGGGGGCTCCAGTCTTCTTCAGTTTCAGGGCCATGTTTTCCGTGCAGCAATGGTGAGCAGGAAGCACTGAGATGTGCGCTTGTGGCTGGACTTTAAACATGGCGCCTGGCCTGATGCAGCGGCCGGGTGATGGCGGGCGGGCGAATGATAGCCCACCCACCATGGAAACGGCATGTTTCCCGGGAGTGCATAAATAATGAGGCGGGTTGGGGACGATACAGCATCGTGGCCGGTGGGTAAAATGTTGTTTTACCCGCTCGCTACAGTACTTAGTGCAAATTTGGGAAAATTCCACTCTAAGCTTTTAAATTTAAATAAGGGCAGTTATGAGGGCATGAAAACTGAGCTGGCTAAAGTGAACTGGCAAATTAGATTAAGAGATATGTCAATAGAGATGCAGTGGCGAATACTTAAAGGGATATTTCAGAATGCACAGAATAGATACATTCCACAGAGTAAGAAAAAGTCCAAGGGGAGAATTTTCCCCATGTCGGGCAGACCTTGTGGGAGCGGGTGTGGGCTGGCACAGACCCGATCAACGCCTGCGATTGGGTCCACGCCACCATTTTATGCGGGCGGGCCAATTAAGGCTTGTCCAGTGTATTTCTCAACTCCCGAGGATAGCGGGAGTGGGCGGGAGGAAGCGGGTGTGCACAGACCGCAGGGTCCAATAGCGACCCGGTGGCCTGTTTAAATGAAGGCCTGGCAGCCTTTGCAAGGCTGCTCACAATGGCCGGGAGAAGAGCACAGCTGAGGGCTACAGTTCATCATGCAAGTCTGGAAGGTAGGCCAGCGGGGCAGGCCAGGCCGGAGGGTAGGCCAGCAGGGCAGGCCAGGCCGGAGAGTAGGCCAGCGGGGCAGGCCAGGCCGGAGGGTAGGCCATTGGAGCAGGCCAGGCCGGAGGGTAGGCCATTGGGGCAGGCCAGGCCGGAGGGTAGGCCATTGGGGCAGGCCAGGCCGGAGGGTAGGCCATTGGGGCAGGCCAGGCAAGAGGGTAGGCCAGCGGGGCAGGCCAGGCCGGAGGGTAGGCCAGCGGGGCAGGCCAGGCCGGAGAGTAGGCCAGCGGGGCAGGCCAGGCCAGAGGGTAGGCCATTGGAGCAGGCCAGGCCGGAGGGTAGGCCATTGGGGCAGGCCAGGCCGGAGGGTAGGCCATTGGGGCAGGCCAGGCCGGAGGGTAGGCCATTGGGGCAGGCCAGGCAGGAGGGTAGGCCAGCGGGGCAGGCCAGGCCGGAGGGTAGGCCAGCGGGGCAGTGTACCTCTTGTTTCTCCGACGAGTGCCTAGCTGCCCCCCTGGAGGAGGGGCAGTGCGGCGGGAGGCCCTCATTTCAAGGGATGGGAGGCAAAGGCCTCCCCACCTGACCAAATGTGTGTGGGAGGAGGTGGCCGAGAGTGTGAGCTCCCATGATGTGGTGCGATGCACGTGGCTCCAGCGCCGCAAAAGATTCAGTGACCTCCTGCGCTCAGGAAGGGTGAGTACCATGTTGGCTGAGGTCACTTAATGCAGCCGTCAGCCTTTCCCCTCGGCCGCCAAACCCCCCCACCGCCGTAACTCTGAGTACAGCAACGGCATTGAATCCTCTCGGCATGTATCCCTCGCTGGGTGGGCCAGCAGATATTGCCCATGCCCAGTTAACCCCGAGAGGGTTGAACTAAGATGTGTTCTGCATCTGCAGCATGTTTGACACTGACACCCAGAGTATAGAATGGAGGTGAAACTCAAGGATCTGCACCTAGGCAGAGTGCTGGAACTGCGAAGCATGTCAAAGTCAGGGTGCTAACATGCTGGGAGGGGAGAATCCAGGTGGCGAGGCACCAATCCATTTGCTGGTCTTTGCGCCCCAGTTGCTTGTGCCTCCTTGCTTAGCAAAGTTACACCTTGTGGTGCCACATGTGAAGGAGGCAGCATTTGGGCAATGGTTGGGGATTCAGCCCTGGCTTGTTTGTGTGAGTGTGCAGCTGCTGTGGGGTGATGAAGAACTGGGGTCCTGCAATGTCCCACTCTGGCTGGGTTGGCAGGAATGCGATGGGAATCCAGGTACAGGCTGGACTAATCAATGCTCTTCTCTCCTTTTCAGGAGAAGACTGCACACAATTCCACCAAGCGGATGTGGACTGGTGGAGGCCAGGCCCAGGTGGCCATCCTAACACCTTTTGAACAGCAGGCTATGGATCTGGAGAGGCGCCATGCCCCCAGGTCCACCAGTGGCGGTGAGGCTGGGGTGCCACGGGGAGGTATGTTTGTCAAGCACTCAGGTCGCCATGTGTGTTCCAGCAGCCATGGCACTGCTGAATGCTCAGTGATTGAAGTTTGCAACGTGGGTTGACCATTGATTATGGAAGGATGAGCGCAAAATGATCCGTGGGAGCAGCATGCACATTGACATTGTCTCCACTTTAACTAATCAAATGTCCTTGTTCTTCTTTTCAGCATCACTGGAGCAGGGCTTGGAGGAGGAGGCAGAGGGGCCACCTCTCACACCTGAGGGCCTAGAGGAAATCCACTCACCAGCACCACACCATCTCTACCAGGCAGGCACCAGCACAGATACTAGCACCTCGGTGGGAATTAGATCTTTGGCTAGTGTCCCGGGGCACGGTGGTGAGGGCACTTCACACTCGCTTGAGGTGAGGGCAGAGACAGAGAGTGCCCAGGGCGCGGCAGTCGGAGGACTGCTGGGGACCAGGCACATGCTTGGTTGGTGGCTGATGATGTGCCTCTGGAGTCGTCCGTGAGGCAGCAAACGCTGGAAGTCCAGCAGGGTGTGCGGGAGGATCTGGCGGAGATACATGAGGCTATGCGTAGCATGGTGCCCGTGCTGGAGGAGTCCACGCGGAGCATCACCAATGCATTGAGCCTCATAGCCAAGCACCATGCTTCCTCCAAGGAGAGAGTGGCGACCCTCATGGAGAGTCTCCAGGAGAACAACCAGGGCCTCCTGGGGATGTGCTCGGGCCTGCAAGCCCTCACAGCGGCATTGACCTCAGCTGGTCATCGCCCGTGTGGTAGATGGGTTTGGGCACCAAGAATCCCAGCTCGGTGCCCATCCATCCACGGTGAGCAGGGAGGTCCGAAGTGACCTCACGTTGGCGCAGCAGCTGCCTGTTGTCTCTGCAGGCTCCTCTCAGGGCGCTCCGGATGTGGGTAGCAACTCCTCCGCCCCTCTCCCAGTGACCATAGCATCCGGTGAGGCTGCGGTGACTAGGGAGAAGCCAGCTGTGGAACTGGCCGCTGCCCCCCAGGCGGGGGCAGCACAGGCTCCATGGGCCAGAGGACGTCCGCCAAGGTCATCGAGGCCAACAGGACAGCAGAGTCAGCAGGCTGTCTCAGGTGCCAGTGCCAGTGAGGGGGGAGCACCAAGACATAGCACCTGAAAGCGTAAATTTTAGGCACATTAAGTACACCACGGGGTTTCTCACTGGTGCTTTTATGTTGCCCCACTAGTAGTTTATTGAAGGCTTGGTGTGATGTGCAACAACTTTTTTTTTTGGCTTATGAAGTTACATTTGTTCCCTCAATAAATTTTGACATGCTGCCATGCCTCAGGGTGATTCCTTACTTCTGCAAGTGGACGGGAACCCATGATGTTATGAGTGAGTTGTTTGACATTGAGTTTTATTGACAAGGCCCTTAGTTAATGTTCCTATCCAGGCTGATTTAGCACTCAGGTATCGAGTGTGGAGCCTGCAGCCCTGGCGTGTGTTGGAGGTCCATCTGTGGTGTGCTAGCTGAAGGTTCGTTGCATTAAAGCCTCCCGGGTGTCCCTGCCTCCCTGGAGTATACCCAGGTCAGCATCTACCCCCTGAGCGTTCTCCTGCACGTGCTCATCCTCGGACTCACTGCTGGACTCATCTTGTGCAGCCACAGCAACTGCGTCTACATCTTTTTCGTCCACAGCATCCCCCCTTTCCAGCGCCAGATTGTAAAGAGCGCAGCATGCAACCATTATCAGCGACTCACGATCTGGGGGGTACTGGAGTGCGCCTCCTGAATGGTCCAGGCATCAGAAGCGCATCTTGAGAAGACTGATGGTTCTCTCCACCACAGCCCTTGTGGAGGTGTGGCTTCTATTGTACCGCTTCTCAGCTTCTGTTCTTGGATGGCAGAGAGATGTCATGAGCCACCTTCTGAGGGGATAGCCCTTGTCACCCAGCAGCCAACCATTCAGCCAGGCTGGAGCACTGAAGAGCCCCGGCGCCTGGGAGTGTCTGAGGATGTAGGTGTCATGGGAGCTGCCTGGGTACCTTGCACAGACTTGTAGAATCAGCATCCTGTGATCACACACTATCTGCATGTTCATGGAGTGGAAGCCCTTCCTGTTGACGAAGGCACCGAGCTCACCTGCTGGTGCCTTGATGGCCACATGTGTGCAGCCTATTGCACCCTGGACAAGGGGGAAGCCAGCAATGGCCGCGAAGCCTCTGGCTTGTTCTGTCTGGCTGGCCTCGTCCTAGCAGTAGTGGATGAAAGTCAATGCATGCCTGAACAGAACATCTGTCATCTGCTTGACACAAGTGTGGCAACTGATTGGGAGACTCTGCTGACCCCTGGAAAGAGCTAGAATCATAGAAGTTGAGGACAGCTGTGACCTTTAGAGCCACTGGAATGGGGTTTCCACCCACACAGTTTGCGGAGATCTCAGGGCCTATCATCTGACAGGTGGAGGTGACTGTCTCCCTTGAAAGATGGAGCCTCCTTCGGCATTGCACCTTAGACATATTGAGGTAGCTGCTTCGCCGCCTATAAACCCTGGCAGCAGGATAGTGGCGTCTTCTGCAGCCCCTTCCGCCTTGGACTTCCTGTTGGCCCTGCGCCCCTTGTGCCTGAGCCTCTCCTCCCAAATGTGGCTCCCCGGAGGCTGAATGTGCACTCCTGGCCTCCTCCCCCTTCTAGCCCTCCCTTCCTCCTCAGAGGAGGTGCCTCGAGTGGAGAGCACAACTTCCATTCCCAGGCTAAGGGAGGGCTTCCTGAAAGCTGCAGGCTCCAGAAATGATCTTTACTGTAGAGTCCTGAAGGCTTACTCATGTCCAAGCAGCTGGCATGAGTTTTGAAGTATTTCTGATCACACAGGCAAGTAGCAGTAACTTTCGGAATTAAATACCTGAAAGATAACATTATCCCGCCCGTGGATCAGGTTTATACAAATGTCTCCTATCCGCATGCCTGTTGCGCCCGTGCGATGCCCTGAAGATTGCCCAGGCCCCGAAAAATTGCAGTCAGTTGCTGCCTCAAGGGCCTTAACTGGGTGATTAATTAATGGCGGGCGTGAATCTGAGAGCATTTTGCGCCCACCCACCTAAATATCGCGATGGCGCGTCATTTTACGCGTTGGCATGCGGGGCCCGCCCCCAAATTCCAATGGGAAAATTCTGGCCCGAAGGACGGACACACCATCCGTGGTTAACGAGAAAGGCTAAAGATAGTATCAAACTTAAAGAAAAAGCTTATAATTGTGCAAAGACAGGTGGCAGGCCAGAAGATTGGACAGAATATAAGGAACAGCAAAAAATGACTAAAAGACTAATAAGGAGGGAAAAATTAGAGTATGAGAGAAAGCTGGTCAGAAATATAAAAACAGATAGTAAGAGTTTTTATAAATATTTAAAGAAGAAAAGAGTTAACAAAGTGAGTGTTGGTCCTATAGAAAGTGAGTCTGGAGGATTGATAATGGAAAATAAGGAGATGGCAGATGAATTGAACAAGTATTTTGTATCAGTTTTCACTATAGAGGATATAAGTAACGTCCCAGAAGCAGCTATAGACCAGGAAAGGGAAATGGGGACGGAAGTCAGGAAAATTACAGTCACCAGAGAAGTGGTACTGAGTAAATTGTTGGAGTTGTGGGCTGACAAGAGCTCGGGACCTGATTGATTTCATCCTAGGGTCTTAAGAGCAGTGTCAAGTGAGATAATTGATGCATTGGTTTTAATTTTCCCAAACTCCTTAGATTCGGAGAAAGTCCCATTAGATTGGAAGATAGCAAATGTAACTCTATTATTCAAAAAGGGAGGGAAACAGAAAGCGGGAAACTACAGGCCAGTTAGCTTAATGTCTGTCATGGGGAAAATGTTAGAAGCTTTTATTAAAGAAGTTATAACAGGGCATTTGGATAAGCTCAAGGTCATCAGGCAGGGTCAACATGGTTTTGTGAAAGGGAAGACATGTTTAACCAACTTTATGGAGTTCTTTGTAGAAGTAACAAGTGCTGTGGATAAAGGGGAACCGGTGGATGTACTGTACTTAGATTTCCAGAAGGTATTTGATAAAGTGCCACATCAAAAGTTATTGTGGAAAATAAAAGCTCATGGTGTAGGGAGTAACATATTGGCATGGATAGAAGGTTGGCTAACAGGAAGCAGAGAGTGGGCATAAATGGGTCTTTTTCAGGTTGGCAAGATGTAACGAGTGGTGTGCCACAGGAATCAGTGCTGGGACCTCAAAAGTTTTTAATTTATATAAATGACTTGGATGAAGGGATTGAAGGAATGGTTGCCAAATTTGCTGATGACACAAAGATAGGTAGGAAAGTAAGTTGTGAAGAGGACATAAGGAGGCTACAAAAATAGGTTAAGTGAGTGGGCAAAGATCTGGTAAATGGAGTATAACGTGGAAAAATGTGCAATTGTCCATTTTGGCAGGAAGAATAAAAGAGAAGCATATTTTCTAAATAGTGAGATTGCAGAGCTCTGCGGTGCAGAGAGATCCTAGTGCATGAATCACAAAAAGCTAATATGCAAGTACAGCAAGTAATTTGGAAAACTATTAGAATGTTACCATTCATTGTGAGGGAAACTGAATACAAAAGTAAGGAGGTTATGCTTCAGTTGTACAGGGCATTGGTGAGACCACATCTGGAGTAATGTTTACAGTATTGGTCACTTTATTTAAGGGAGGATGTAAATGCATTGGAAGCAGTTCAGAGAAGGCTTACCAGACTAATACCTGGAATGGGTGGGTTGCCTTATGAGACAAAACTCCACTGGAGTTTAGAAGAGTAAGGGGCGACTTGATTGAAAATTATAAGATCCTGAGGGGTCTTGACAGAGTGGATGTGGTGAGGATGTTTCCTCTTGTGGAAAAAATCTAGAACTAGGGGTTGCTGTTTAAAAATAAGGGGTCGCCCATTTAAAACAGAGCGGAAGCAAAATTTTTTCACCCAGCGGGTCGTGAATCTCTGGAACTCTCTTCCTGAAAAGGTGGTGGAAGCAGAGTCTTTGAATATTTTTAAGGCAGAGGTGAATGGATTCTTGGTAAGCATGGGGCTGCTAGGTTATCGGGGGGTAGGCAGGATGCTGATTTGAGGTTACTATCAGATCAGCCATGATCTTATTAAAGGGCGGAGCAGGCTCGAGGGGCTGAATGGCCTACCCCTGCTCCTTGTTCATAGGTTCGTATGTTTGTATCTGCTAAGAGTCAACTTATGTTTAAATATCAGTCTTTCAGATAGAAATGAGTAACAATCTCTTCCCGTTTCCTATCTACTCTTTTGACTGTAATGATAAAGAGACATTTGGGAGAATTTTCTCCCCGTTGCGGGGGCTGAGCGGGACCGGGCGCGGGTGGACGCTCAGCCGATCGCTGCCATTTTACGTGCGCTGGCCAATTGAGGCCCGCCCAGCGTGACGCGCACCCGGAAGCGCTGAGCAGGGGGAGGAGGCTGAGTCGGGGCCTGTGCTCTTTCGCTCATGTGTGTGCAAGAGCGCAGAAACGTCCCTGAGGCGCGGAGCTGCTTCAGGGAGTTTAATTTCATTATGAAGAATTTAAATAAAGAAAAAAAATTTCAGACATGTCCCCTCACGTGCCGGTGTCACATAAGCTGAGGAATGTCAATGAATTTTAAAAATTTATTTGATTTATAAATCCTTCATTAAACCTCATCCCGCCTATGGATGATGCTTCATGATAAATGCGAAGGCTGCCTGGGCTCTTCACCTGCCCACCAACCTTAAGGTTGGACGGGCAGCTCAGTTAATCATTTTAATTAGTTTTTAAATGGCCTTAATAGGCCTTTGACAGTTCGGCGGGCGCGCAGCCAACTCCGGTGTGCGCCTGCTGAACTGAAGATCTGAACAACGCACGGTGACGTCGGGACGCACATCCGACATCACCACGCATCATTTTACACGTCAGAGAGCGAGGCCCGCCCCCACACTCCAACCCGAAGATTCTGGCCATTGGGTAACAACAACATAATTTGTCAAATAGTCTAACAAGAGTGCATTATTTTTTGAGGGACAGAACTAATAAAGCCCAAATCATAAAAAAGAAAGGAAACTTTAAATATTAAATACTTTACATACAGTGGCCAATGGTCATGGAAGGCCTCACGTGTCCAGTGGACATCCCACCCCCCTCCAAAGTCACCTAGTGACGGTAATGTCAGAGAAGAGAGGCTGGCAATGAGAGTGACCACCAGCATGGGCCATTTTCTAAATCTACTCTTATCATTTGATCCAGCTTAAACAGTTCAAATGGCGCTGGAAGCATTGACTCCTGGATTTAAATGAGTGGTAACTTGCTTGTAAACAGCAGCATAAATTATTGCACATTGTTCATTGCTGGAGATCACAGGAGTTGCATTTACATTCTGCTTCCCAGGTTATGTGAAGTGCTGTGGTATAAAACCTGGTTGTGATTTAAACAGCCTAATCCTACTAAAAATAAAGAAAGCAGAATATGAACATAAAGCATGGAATATTAAAATGTCACACATCCTACCAAGTTGATCCCAGGTGCAGATCGTGTACAATCTGTCCTCTTACTGACATTGCCCCACGTACTTAATCTCCCAGGGAATCATTCTGCAAAAGTTTTTCCTGACACCCACAGTTAATTGAGAAAAGCTTCAGATTTTCTATCTGACCATACATTATTCCATTCTGACTCATTGGCTTTTCACTGCCAATGAGTAAGTGAATTGTTGCCTGTTGCTTCCTGCTTCCCAGGTGATGATGTTCAGGGTGTAAGGGCTGCTGTGATTAGACAGACTTGTAGCAAAAAGAACACAGTCAGGAATCTCTACACTCAATACTATCGTAAAGGTGCCACTAAAATGTAGTGACGAGTACAGCGAGTCCTCTTCATCTAGTTTAGGAATTGTATGATGCAGAAAAGTCAATATCATTACTCCATAGTAATGAAATAACTTTTGTGCAGTAGGAATTTCAGCACTTGCAATTTCTCTAAGGCCACTTTCAAGCCTGACATGGGCATCATGCACAGAGCACACACTCCAACTGGTTGGCCTGAGGCCAGGTCATGAATGGGGTCATGAATGGGTCTTATACATATTCTATACATAATTTGGTTGTGCTGTCAGTGCCTGTTGCACCTCCACAGACAGCTTGTCCATTTTAAGAAACTGAATGTCGGCCCACTTACCTCACCAGCTAATGGCCCGAAAGCATATCCTGTGATGGGGTGGGAATGCTGATCAGGATACTGTGGAATTGGGGGTACACAGCTTCTCCTCTGGGATCCATAGCAATGATATTTTATACTTATTTACCCACTACAGATGAATTCTAATGCCTCAAATGGCCATCGGGAAAGCCTGGAAAAGGTCTGACCCAATATTGAGTTGGATGTATTTCAGTTATAATTTTGGCACGGGATGTTAACATGCAAACATACAAAATAGGAGAAGTAGGCCATTCAGCCCTTTGAGCCTGCTTCACCATTCAATAAGATCATGGCTGATCTGTTTGTGTTTTGAGTTCTACATTCCCATCTATCCCCGATAACCTTTGATTCCTTTGCCTAACAAGAACCTATCTACCTCTGCCTTAAAAAATATTCAGTGACCCTGCTTCCACCGCCTTCTGAGGCAGAGAGTTCAAAGTCACAAAATCCTCTGAGAGAAAAACGTTTCTCCTCATCTCTGTCCGATGAGGCTGACCCCTAATTTTAAAACAGTGCCCCCTAGTTCTGGACTCACCCACAGGAGGAAACATCCTTCCCACTTCCACCTTGTCAAGATCATTCAGGATCTTATATACTTCAATCAAGTCACCCCTCACTCTTCTAAACTCCAGTGGAAACAAGTCCAGCCTGTCCAACCTATCCTAATAAGACAACACACTCATTCCAGGTATCAAACTAGTATACCTCCTCTGAACTGCCCCCAATGCATTTGCAAATAAAGAGACCAAAACACATAATATTCGAGATGTGGTCTCACCAATGCCCTGTATAACTGAAGCATAACATCCTTACTTTTATGTTCAATTCCTCTCATAAAAGAGATTAGCATTCCATTAGCCTTCTTAATTACATGCTGTACCTGCATATTAACATTTTGTGACTCATGCACGAGAACACCTAGATCCCTCTGCACCTCGGAATTCTGCAGTTCTTCTCCGTTTGAGTAATACTCTGCTTTTTTATTCTTCCAGCCAAAGTGAACACCTTTACATTTTCCCATATCTGCCTGATTTTTTTCCCACTCACTCAACTTATCTATATCCATCGGCAAACACCTTATTTCTTCTTCACAACATACATTCCTACCTGCCTTTGTGTCATCTGCTAATTTAGCTACCATGTCTTTGCTCCTCACAGCTAAGTCATTGATGTAAATTGTAAAAAGTTGAGGCCCCAATACAGACCCCTGTGGGGCTCCACTCGTCACGCCCTGCCAATGAGACAAAGACCCATTTATGTATACTCTCTGTTTTCTGCCAGCCAACCAATCTTCTATCCATGCTAATATGTTACCCCCTACGCCATAAGCTTTTATTTTCTGCAATAACCTTTGACGTAGCACCTTATCAAATGCCTTCTGGAAGGAATGTTGGTCCTTGCCATCGACCCTCATGGCAATATAAGACTGAATTTCTTCCTGATTATTTCTAAATCATTGAATCTTCAAAAGACTATTTAAAAAAAAAAAGAAAAACATATTCACATGCGCGAATCCACACATGCACATTTCAAACATTTTCACAAGTTCAAGACATAACTCCCAATTAATTTCTCTGCCATTCCCTATCTAACATGATTCTGATACCAGCCCAGTTTACTTTCCCATTACTCTGATTCACTTATTTTTGTATTTTCTTTCCCATGATTTTCTCCACTGATCAGAAAACTGTTCACCCCGCAGATGTCCCAAGACTCCCAGTTGACTCAGCAGTATAAGCTGCTGTTAAGCTATGTGGAAAAGGTCCCAGGCCTCCTGCATGGTTTTCCATCCTCCCATCTTGCCACGCCTTGGTTGAGTCACCAGGAGGAGGCATAGTGGAGTGGTCTGCCAGTTTTTCCTCCCTTTCCCAGATGGTTTTAAGCTATTTATTTTCCAGAGCTGGATGCACAGAATAGGCTGTCAGCTAAGGCACTTATGTTTGATAAAGCTTGATTAATTTATAGCTAGGAACTTTGATGTTTACTGTGCCAATCATGATTAGAAATGGACAAATTTGCAGAAACTTATCAAGGGAGATGAATTGGGTAGAATCCATGAAAAATCAGGTTAAGCAAGGTCTGTGGAATAAAAACAGAGAATGTTGGAAATGCTCAGCAGATCAGGCAACATCATTGAACCTGGGAATGGGGTGGGAGGAAAGAACAAAGAGAAAGGTCTGTGCTAGGGTAGAACAGAAAATTCTGGAAACACTAAACAGGTCAGACAGAACCCTTGGCTATGTACTTGTTTATTAACTGTTAGATCTTTAACTTCTTCCAGTTCTGATGATAGGTCATCAACCTGAAATGTTAACTCTGTTTCTGTTTCCACAGATGCTGTCTGTCCTACTGACTGTTTCCAGCACTTTCTGTTTTTATTTCACATTTCCAACATCCACAGTATTTTCTATTTGTTTTAAGTTCTGTAGAGAAAGGGGCACTTGTTGGCCTAGGAGCTCCTTCCTCAGCCTATGTTCTTACAACTTGTTCACGACAGTCAGGCTCATCGCTGGGGGATGTCCGGCCCAGAATGTCACTCAAGATAATGATTCAAACTTGCTTCTCCTGGTTGAGAAACAAACCCTATGGCATTACAGCTGCTAATCACACCTTGCTGTGATGCTTCTTTTCGAAATAAGTCCTAAGTATGTTCTCAAACGCAGTGATGATCAGAATCTGAAGTGTGTTCCAGGTTTGTCATTAGAAAATAAGGTTTGTGTAAACTGCCCATGACTTAATTAATCCTCCTGAAATTATCTGACGTATTAAGATCATGGAAAGTCTCTCACATCCACTGTAAAATAAGGAGGAAGTAGAGACAAGAACAACAGCAGAAAGTGAGAGAGATTTAAATGGAACTAAATGATGGCAGAATTTTCCTGAAAATTTGTGGCATAGTAATGGCACGTCTAGAGTGTACACCATTATTGTGGCATAGATATTCTGGGACATTATGGTATGAGTCATGTACCTTTACTCATAATTTCTTGCGATTTTTATGTCACTTTGCTGAAAGTTAGTGATAGCACTGCCCCTACCCCAGTCCAAGTTTGCTGACGACACAAAACTAGGTGGGAATGTGAGTGGTGAGGAGAATGTTAAGAGGCTTCAAGGCAATTTAGACAAGTTGAGTGTGTGGTCAATTACATGGTAGATGCAGTATAACGTGGATAATGTGAAGTTATCCACTTCAGTAGAAAAAACAGAATGGCAGAGTATTATTTAAAAGGTGATAGATTGGGAAATGTTGATGTACAAGGGGACCTGGGTGTCTTTGTACACCAATCACTGAAAGCAAACATGCAGGTGCAGCAAGCAGTTAAGAAGGCAAATATATGCTGGCCTACATTGTGAGAGGATTTGAATGCAGGAGCAAGACTGTCTTATTTCAGCTGCGCAGGGCCTTGGTGAGACTGCACCTGGGGCAGGATTTTTAGGTTGGCGTGTGGGTGCAATTGGGAGCAGCCCGGGAACGGACCCCAATCGCAATTTCACATTGGCTGGCAAATTAACGGCCAGCCAGTGTGAAGCGTGCGTTGGGGTGGTCAGCGCTGCCGGGGTGGGGGCGAGCGCTCACAGAAAACTGCCTCAGGGAGCTGAAGACTTCGAAAGTTTTAAATAAAGACTTTAAAATCAGAACAAAAACGTCCAAGCATCACAAACAGTCACCTGAACATTATAAAAATTCTGTCCATAGGTTTTTTTTTAACTTAATAACAGAAACCTCATCCTGCCCTTGGATGAGGTTTCCTGAAAAATGCAAAGGCCACATGGCTGATTCGGCTGCCCGCCAACCATAGCGTTGGATGGGAAACGAAAAATCTCCGTTAATTGCTCCGTTAATGGGCTTAGTTGCCCTCTTAATTGTATGCGGACATGCTTCCAAGTTTAGTGTGTGCCTGCCGACCGAAATGTCGCTCAAGTGCGTGATGACGTCGGGATCCTCGTAGGGCAACATCATGCATTATTTCATGCCAGCGGGTCGGGCACTCGCCCGCACGCTAAAAGCTCTGCCCCTGGAGTATTTTGTGCAGTTTTGGTCTTACCTAAGAAAGGGTATACTTGCCATAGAGGGAGTACATCAAAGGTTCACCAGACTAATTCTTGGGATGGCAGGATTGTCGTATGAGGAGAGATTGGGGCGACTAGGCCTGTATTCACTGGAGTTTAGAAGAATGAGAGGGGCTCTCATTAAAACATAAAATTCTGACAGAGCTGGACAGACTGGATGCAGGGATGATGTTTCCTCTGGCTGGGGGGTGGGTCTAGAACAAAGGGTCACAGTCTCAGGATATGGGGCAAGCCATTTAGGACTGAGATGAGGAGAAACTTCTTCACTCAGAGGGTGGTGAACCTGTGGAATTCTCTACCACAGAGGGCTGTGGAGGCCAAGTCACTGAATATATTTAAGAAGGAAATAGATAGATTTCTAGACTCTAAAGGCATCAAGGGGTATGAGGAGAGAGCAGGAGTACGGCGTTGAAATAGAGGATTGGCCATGATCATATCGAATGGCGGAGCAGGCGCAAAAGGCAGAATGACTGATTCCTGTTTCTATTTTTCCATGTTTCTATGGGCAGGATTTTTCGCTTGGTGTGCGAGCGTGTGCCCGACCTGCCCTAGCGTAAAATAACGTGCAATGATGCTGGGCAAGCATCCCGACGTCATCACACACTCCTGCGATATTTCGGTCAGCGGGTGTGCTCGAGAGTCGCCAGCGCGCCTGCCAACAATTAAGAGGCCTATTAAGGCTATTAGTGTATTAAGAGCGATTTTTCACTGCCCGTCCAACCTTACGGTTGGCGGCCGGGTTAATCGGCCAGGCAGCCTTTGAATATTTGAGGAAACCTCACCCACGGGCGGGATGAAGTTTCCGAGATTAATTTTAAAAATGTTTTGAAAAATTTTTATTATCTATATGTTCAGGTGAGTGATTCCTATCCGGGGACACTTGTTTCAGAATTTCATAATCTTTATTTTTGTTTGTAAAATTCTTCAGCTCCCTGAGGCAGCTCTCTGCCATCAGGGAGCTTTCATTGCGTGCTTTCCTGCACCAGCGCCAACGTCAGTGCTCGCCCTCTTCCTGCCCCCACTCCGGCAGTGCTGAGCTTTTCAGGCTGCCTTTCACAGTTGGGGGTCAATTGCAGGTGGTGGCCCCTTTACCGACCATTCCCGGACCTGCCCACCATGGCAGCCTGACGACCCCAAAATCCTGCCCTATGTTTCTATCCCACCATCAAAATAAATGGTGATCCCTGTTTTGCTGAATTAAAACTAGTTTGATTGACTGCTGGACAATGAGACAATGGTGCTGGTGGGTCACAGAAAGACACTGGTCAGAGAATACTGCTCGTATGTTACACAATGGTGCTGCTTGGTTGCAATATAGCACCGGTGTGCACACAATCTATAACTAATCACTTAGCAGGTTGCCTATATCTGTGGAAGGGCTAAATTTTATAATGCACTTTAAAGTTCTCAATGTCAATCAATTGAGCAATTTTTAGTTAAATTTTAAGTCTCATTAAGCAAATAGATTTTAAGACATCAGAATGTCACATTGTACCAGCAATAAGGTTTTAAATCACCCTGTGGATATTGGCTTAAGAATTTATTATGTCAAAGCCCTCTTGGTTCCACTTAAAACATTAAAGGTGAGAATTGAAACAACACCTGCATTGATTTTCCTGCTTCACTGGCAGTGTCTCACAGATAAGTCCTCAGAGGGTGGCTGGAGCGGGTTCCACGGGCTGAGGGACAACCCCTGGAAAAACTCTAGGTTTGCGATGGCAGTGAAGTTGAGGAAGCACTATTATTCCTAATATACAAAGGAAGGATTTTTTTCTAAAGAACTGGATAAACCGAGTAGGGCAGGATTGTCACCTGTTGCATGTATCATGAACTCATTTCAACAAGGCTTACTTCAATGCACATTAGGCCTCTCATTTACATATGAGAGGAACTTGACCATTGATTTATGTGGCCATCCGAGTGCCTTAGGAATTTAGCAGATTGGTACAGGCTGTCTGATGCTAAGTTTATAGGCAATGCACCCCCTTTCACCTAAGAACAAGTATAATTATATCAATTTCTAACCTTTTACGTTATGCCAATGAACAATTTTCTCCCAAATGCCTCAGCTGTATAATGAATGCTGTGCTTGAAATGATCAGGTTGGGTAGGAAGCATTAACAAGACAGCCACATAATTTTTTTTAAATGCGAGGCATGATAGATATCTGTACAGTAGCAATATAAGTCTGTCACTTGTTTTGTTCCTTACTCATGGACTGAGCCATTTTCTGCTCCCCACTATATATCATCTATGTACCTTAGAATTTAATCTCTAGCCATGTGAAGTTGTGAAGGTGTAAGAAGAACCCAAGAAAGTCTGTTAAACACCGCATCCACTGAGTGCTTCAACATGAAAGAAGACTGGAATAGAAAATGTTTTGAGAATAAATGTACATCAACGTACTTAATCATGCGGAGTCATTTCTCTAAACACATATGAGGGTGCTGAAAACCTCCCTGTACTGAGACTGATGCTGTGTGTCAAGACACTCAGTGCTTTGAATGTTACATGGTGGCCATGATAGATAGTTGCCTGGTTGCACACTCAGCTAATACAGTACTTCTTTCTTGACAGTTTCGGCATGAACCATGATGGAATTGGAAACTCCTGTGGGACGAAAGGTCATGAAGCAGCAAAGCTCATGGCAGCTCATATTACTGCCAACACCAATCCATTCTCATGGTCTACGTGCAGCAGAGATTATATCACCAGCTTTTTGGAGTAAGTGCCCAGTAGCAGAGCAAATTAGATTATCCCATTTATTAAAGAAATGACCACTATTTGTTGCCATGAATAAACATACAATTAATTGATACAATTGGACTTGCAGCTCAATGAAAGGTTTATGTGTAAATACAATTTATTATATGTAGATTTTGCTGAATGTAATGGATAAATGCTTGATTTTAAAGTAAATGCTTTCTTTGACATTTGTTGATCTAAGTCTAAAGTAAGCACAGATGTGAAAGTGTGAAAACCAGCTGATGAATTTCTAATTTTTCTCCATTCAGTTTTTCCTTCTTTTGTTGCATTAGCCTTTTCATTAAAGATTGTGATATTTGGCATTTAAAAACAGTGGTTATTTATTCCCATATTGAGAAATTATTTCCAGAGGAGTTTAAACTGTTTTGCTCATATTGGCTTTGATTCATCCTTCACATTGCTACCCTGTTTAAACAGAATTAATTAATTGGTTCTGGGGCTGGGAAGAGATCATGGGATGTGTCCAATGCACTAAAACTCCATCAATATTATTTATTCTATTTTCTGCTGTGTATTTTGTGTAGGATAAATGATGTGAAGTTCATTTTGGATCTTTTGTTAATTAATTATAGATAGCTGGGCATTTGTAAAATAATTCTGTCTATCCAAGACAAACAGGCTCTAACATTGCACTCGCACTCAGATTGGTTTTGATCACTGAAAAAAATACAGATTGTCAAGCCAATAAAAAGGCACCAAAATGTTAGTTTCCATTATCAGCCAGCCGGAGACTGAGCAATGATGAGTTATAACGGCTTATTCTGTACTGTTGACATGTGGAACTGATATTCCACCCTGTATAAATAATAGCTTACTACTCCTGTGGGGGTTTTATGCAATTTGGAAACAAAGTGGGGGGTAATCACTGAAGCTTCCAACCCAGAAAGAAGTGCGGTTTTGAGAAATACTCAGATCTGTCTTTAACACTTGCCCACATGCTCAAGTACTTTCTTTTTCTCAAAGTGGAAAAGCCTACAGAATGCTAGAGACCTGTCCTTAATAAAGCAACAGCTGTGTGCAATCCCTGCAGGCAGGGGCAGTATTTAATATATTTTTCCGGAACAGACCATTTGGCCCAAAACTTACCCAGCCTTATACAAACATAGTCTGAACCCTACCAGCATTGAATTTAAATGTTTTAAACCAAGAGGCGATCACCAAAAATAGTGAGGACAGAGCTTATTTCTATCGGCACTAGGATTATCTGCATCTTTACGTGCAAGTTGATTCCATCATTTTATATTCAAAGTTTATAATGCCAATTTACTGATCTGATCATGGACATGTCAGGAACATTGCAGCAATGGTGTTATGTCTGCTGAAGTCTTGTACGGCCAGTCCAAAGATTCTTCCGCATTACACATTTACAATAAGCTCCCAAGGTGCCAAGATACTGCTGCGGGTGTTTAGAGGATGTCAGATACTGCTGCAGGTGTTTAGAGGAGGTTAGATGCTACTGAAGGTTTTTACAGGATGTCAGATACTGCTTCAGCTCTTTAGAGAATGTCAGATACTGCTGCAGATGTTTCAAATATTGCTGCGGGTGTTGAAAGAATGTCAGACACTGCTGCAGGTGTTTAGAGGATGTCAGTTACTGCTGCAGTTGTTTAGAGGATGTCAGAAACTGCTGCAGCTGTTTAGAGGATGTCAGAAACTGCTGCAGCTGTTTGGAGGATGTCAGATACTGCTGCAGGTGTTTAGAGGATGTCAGTTACTGCTGCAGTTGTTTAGAGGATGTCAGAAACTGCTGCACCTGTTTGGAGGATGTCAGATATTGCTGCAGCTGTTTGGAGGATGTCAGATACTGCTGCAGCTTTTTCAAGGATGTTGGAATGCTTATAGGAGTTTAGATGCTCTGTTTGAAGGATGACACACACTGCTTCAGGTTCAGAGGATGTCCGATACTGTTACAGGTGTTTAGAGGATGTCAGATACTGCTGCTGATATTTAGAGAATGTCAGATACTGCTGCAGGTGTTTAGAGGATGTCAGATGCTGCTGCAGGTGTATAGAGCATGACAGATACTGCTGCAGCTTTTTAGACAATGTCTGACACAGCTGCAAGTGTTTAGAGGTAGTCAGCTATTGCTTCAGGTGTTTAGAGGATGTCAGATATGGGGGTACAGCTGTTTAGAGGATGTCAAATACTGCTACAGCTGTTTAGAGGATGTCAAATGTTACTGCAGATGTTTAGAGAATGTCAGATAATTTTGCAGGTGTTTAGATGATGTGAGATAATCTGGCTGCTTTTTAAAGGATGTCAGATACTGCAGCTGCTTTTCAAGGATGTTGGAAAATTCTGCAGCTGTTTATTGGGGTTGAGATACTTTGCAGGTGTTTGACGGATGAAGCATATTGCTGCAGCTGTTTAAAGAATATCAGATACTGCTGCAGGTATTTAGAAGATGTCATATTCTGCTGTATAGACAACGTGAGATAATCTGGCTGTTGTTTAAAGGATGTCAGATACTGCAGCAGCCTTTTCAAGGATGTTGGATAATGCTGCAGCTGTGTAGAGGCGTTTAGATACTCTGCAGTTGTTTGAAGGATGCCGCATACTGCTGCAGGTGTTTAGAGGATGTCAGATACTGCCGTAGGTGTTGAGAGAATGTCAGATACTGCTGCGGCTGTTTAGAGTATGTCAGATACTGCCGTAGGTGTTGAGAGAATGTCAGATACTGCTGCGGCTGTTTAGAGTATGTCAGATACTGCTGCAGGTGTTTAGAGGATGTCAGATTCTGCTGCATCTGTTTAGAGGATGTTGGATACTGCAGCAGCTGTTTAGAGGATGTCAGATACTGCTGCAGGTGTATAGAGCATGACAGATACTGCTGCAGCTGTTTAGACAATGTCTGATACAGCTGCAGGTGTTTCGAGGTGGTCAGATAATTCTTCATCTGTTTGGAGAATGTCAGATCCTGCTGCAGTTGTTTACAGGATGTCAGATAGAGCTGTAGGTGTTTTGAGGATGTCAGATATGCTGCAACTGCGTAGAGGATGTCAGATACCGTTGCAGCTGTTTCGAGGGTGTCAGATACTGTTGCAGGTGTTTAGAGAATGTTAGATACTACTGCAGGTGTTGAGAGGACGTCAGTACAGCTGCAGGTGTATAGAGCATAACAGATACTGCAGCAGCTCTTTAGAGAATGCCTGATACTGCTGCAGGTGTTTAGAGGAAGTCAGATACTGCTACTGCTGTTTGGAGAATGTCAGATACGGCTGCAAGTATGTAGATGATGTCAGATTCTGCTGCAGCTGTTTAGAGGATGTCATTTATTGCTGCAGCATTTTGAGGATGTCAGATACTGAGGCTGTCTTTGGGAGGATGTCAGACACAGCTTCAGCTGTTTAGAGGATGTTGGATACTGTTGCAGGTATTTAGAGGATGTCAGATTCTTCTGCAGCTATTCGTAGGATGTCAGATACTGCTGCAGCTGATTGGGGAATGTCATATACTGCTGCAGCTGTTTGGAGGACATGAGGTACTGAAGCTGCTCTTTACAGAATGTCAGATACTGGTGCAGATGTTTTGAGGATATCAGATACTGTTGCTGGTGTTCAGTCAATGTGTGATGTTCTGACTGCTATTTAGAGGATGTCAGATCCTGCAGCAGCTTTTTCAGTGATGTTGGATAATTCTGCAGTTGTTTATAGGAGTTGAGATACTCTGCAGTTGTTTGATGGATGACACATATTGCCGCAAGTGTTTCGAGCATGTCAGATACTGCTGCAGGTGTTTAGAGGATATCAGATTCTGCTGTAGGTATTTAGAGGATATCAGACACTGCTTCAGGTGTAAAAGGCATAACAGGTACTGGCGCAGCTGTTTAGAAAGTGCCTGATAATGCTGTAGCTGTTTACAGGAGTTCAGATACTCAGCAGTTGTTTGAAATATGGTGCATACTGCTGCTGGTGTTTAGAGGGTGTCAGATATTGCAGCAGCTATTGAAAGAGTGTCAGATTCTTCTGCAGCTGTTCAGAGGATGTTAGATACTGCTGCAACTGATTAGAGGATGCCACATACTGGTGCAGCTGTTTGGAGGACATCAGATACTGAAGCTGCCCTTTAGTGGATGTCAGATACAGCTGCAGGTGTTTGGAGGATGTCAGATACTGTTGCTGGTGTTCAGTCGATGTGAGATATTCTGACTGCTCTTTAGAGGATGTCAGATCCTGCAGCAGCTTTTTCAATGATTTTGAATAATTCTACAACTGTTTATAGGAGTTGAGATACTCTGCAGTTATTTGAAGGATGACACATATTGCCGCAAGTGTTTCAAGGATGTCAGATATTGCTGCAAGTGTTTCAAGGATGTCAGATATTGCTGCAAGTGTTTAGATGATGTTAGATTCTGCTGTGGCTGTTTAGAGGATGTTAGAGACTGCTGCAGCTGCTGAGAGGATGTCATTTTTTGCTGCAGGTGTTTAGAGGATGTCGGATACTGCTACAGGTGCTAAGAGGATGTCAGATACTGCTGCAGGTGTTTAGAGGATATCAGATACTGCTGCAGGTGTTTAGAGGATGTCGGATACTGCTACAGGTGTTTAGAGGATATCAGATACTGCTGCCGGTGTTTAGAGGATGTCAGGTACTGCTGCAGATGTTTCAAGGATGTCCAACATGACTGTTGATATTTAGAGTCTGTCAGATACTGCCACAGGTGTTTAGAGGATGTCAGATACTGCTGCAGGTGTTTAGAGGATGTCAGATACTGCTGCAGGTGTTTAGAGGATGTCAGATACTTCTGCAGAGGTATAGAGCATGATGGATACTGTTGCAGCGGTTTTGACAATGTCTGATACAGCTGCAGGTGTTTAGAGGTGGTCAGATATGGTTGCATCTGTTTGGAGAATGTCAGACCCTGCTGCAGCTGCTTAGAGGATGTCAGGTACTGCTGCAGGTGTTGAGCGGATGTCAGATACTGCTGCAGGTGTTTAGAGGATATCAGATATTGCTGCAGGTGTTTAGAGGATGTCAGATACTGCTGCAGCTGTTGGAGAATGTCAGATACTGCTGCGTGTTTAGTGGATGTCGGATTCTGCAGCGGCTGTTTAGTGAAAGGCAGATACTGCTGAAGCTGCTTAGAGGAAGTCATATATTGCTGCAGGCATTTAGAGGATCTCAGATACAGCTGTTGGTGTTTCGAGGATGTCAGATATTGCTGCAGGTGTTTAGACAATGTCAGGTACTTTCGCAGATGTTTAGACGATGTGATGTAATCTGGCTTTTTCAAGGATGTTGGATATTGCTGCAGCTGTTAATTGGAGCTCTGATGCTCTGCAGTTGTTTGAAGGATGACGCATACTGCTGCAGGTGTTTAGAGGATATCATTTATTGCTTTGGTGTTTCGAGAATGTCAGATACTGCTGCAGGTGTTTAGAGGACGTCCGATATGGCTGCTGGTATTTAGAGTATGTCAGATACTGCTGCAGGTGTTTTGAAGAGTTCAGATACTGCTGCTGTGGTTTGGAGAATGTCAGATTCTGCTGCAAGTGCTTAGAGGATGTCAGATACTGCTGCAGGTATTTAGAGGATGTCAGATACTGCTGCAGGTGTTTAGAGGATGTCAGATACTGCTGCAGGTGTTTAGAGGATGTCAGATACTGCTTCAGCTGTTAAGAGGATGTCAAATACTATTGCAGGCGTTTAGTCAATGTCAGATACTGCTGCAGCTCTTTGGAGAATGTCTCATACTGCTGCAGGTGTTTAGAAGATGTCAGATATTGCTGCAGTTCTTTGGAGAGTGACAGATACTGCTGCAAGTGTTTAGAGGATGTCAGACACTGCTGCAGCCATTTAGAGAATATCACACAGTGCTCCAGGTATTTAGGGGAGATCAGATACTGCTGAAGGTGTTTTGAGGATGTCAGATTCTTCTGCAGCTGTTCAGAGGATGTCAGATAATGCTGCAGTTGTTTAGAGAATGCCATATGCTTGTGCAGCTGTTTGGAGGACATCAGATACTGAAACTGCCCTATCAAGAATGTCAGATACAGCTGCAGCTGGTTAGAGAAGTTGAGATGCTCTGCAGTTGTTTGAAGGATGACACATATTGCCGCAAGTATTTTGAGGATGTCAGACACTGCTGCGGCCATTTAGATGATGTCAGATTCTGCTGTAGCTGGTGAGAGGTTTTGTTTATTGCTTCGGATGTTTAGAGGATGTCAGATACTGCTGCAGGTTTTTAGTCAAATGTAAGATACTGCTGCAGGTGTTTAGAGGATGTCCGATACGGCTGCAGGGGTATAGAGCATGACAGATACTGCTACAGCAGTTTTGACAATGTTCTGATACAGTGCAGGTGTTTAGAGGATGTCAGATACTGCTGCATCTGTTTGGAGAATGTCAGATCCTGCTTCAGGTGTTTAGACGATGTGAGATGATCTGGCTGCTTTTTAGAGGATGTCAGATATTGTTGCAGATCTTTGGAGCATACCAGATACTGCTGCAGGTGTTTAGATGGTGTCAGATACTGTTGCAGCTGTGCAGAGGATGTGAGATACAGCTGTAGGTGTTTAATGGATGTCAGATACTGAGGCTTCCCTTTAGAGGATGTCAGATACTGCTGCAGCTGTTTAGAGGATGCCGGATACTGTTGCAGGTGTTTACTCGATGTAAGAGACCCTGGCTTCTGTTTCAAGAATGTCAGATACTGCTGCAGGCGTTTAGACAAGGTTTGATTCTGCTGCACCTGTTTAGAGGATGTCAGATACTGCTGTAGGTGTTTTGTCGATGTGAGATTATCTGGCTGCAGTTTAAATAATAGCAGATTCTGCAGCAGCTTTTTCAAGGATGTTGGATATTGCTGCAGCTGTTTATAGGAGATCAGATAATCTGCAGTTGTTTGAAGGATGACGTATACTGCTGCAGATGTTTAGAGCATGTCAGATAGTGCTGCAGGTGTTTAGCGGATGTCAGATTCTGCTGCAGCTGTTTAGTGGATGTCAGATTCTGCTGCAGCTGTTTAGAGGATGTCAGATATTGAGGCTGCCATTTATAGGATGTCAAAAACAGCTTCAGCTGTTCAGAGGATATTGGATACTGCTTCAGCTGTTTGGACGATATCAGGTACTGTTGCAGGTGTTTAGAGGATATCAGATATTACTGCAGGTACTTAGAGAATGTCAGATAATTTTGCAGGTGTTTTGACGATATGAGATAATCTGGCTGCTGTTTAAATGATACCAGGTACTGCAGCAGCTTTTTCAAGAATGTTGGATAATGCTGCAGCTGTTTATAGGAGTTCAGAAACTGCAGTTGTTTGAAGATGACATGTACTACTGCAGGTGTTTAGAGGATGTCAGATACTGCTGCAGGTTTTTGGAGGATGTCAGATACTGCTGCAGGTGATTAGAGGATGTCAGATACTGCTGCCGGTGATTAGAGGATGTCAGATATTGCTGCAGGTGTTTAGAGGATGTCAGATACTGCTGCAGGTGATTAGAGGATGTCAGATACTGCTGCAGGTTTTTGGAGGATGTCAGATGCTGCTGCAGGTGTTTAGAGGATGTCAGATACTGCTGCAGGTGATTAGAGGATGTCAGATACTGCTGCAGGTGTTTAGAGGATGTCAGATACTGCTGCAGGTGATTAGAGGATGTCAGATACTGCTGCAGGTGATTAGAGGATGTCAGATCCTGCTGCAGGTGTTTAGAGGATGTCAGATACCGAGGCTGCTGTTTCGAGGATGTCAGATCCTGCTGTAGGTGTTTAGAGGATGTCAGATATTGCTGCAGGTGTTTAAAGGATGTCAGATATTGCTGCAGGTGTTTAAAGGATGTCAGATATTGCTGCAGGTGTTTAAAGGATGTCAGATATTGCTGCAGGTGTTCAAAGGATGTCAGATACTGCTGCAGGTGTTTCAAGGATTTCGGATATTGCTGCAGCTATTTAGAGGATGGCAGTTATTGCTTCAGCTGTACAGAGGAAGTCTGATACCAGAAGCTGTTTAGAGGAATACTGATACTGCTGCAATTGTTTAGTGGATGTCATATACTGCTGCAGCTGTTTCAAGGATGTTGGATAATGCTGCAGCTGTGTTTTGGAGTTCAGATACTCTGCAGTTGTTTGAAGGATGGCACATATTGCTGTGGGCATTTAGAGGATGTCGGATACTGCTGCAGGTGTTTAGAGAGTATCAGGTACTGCTGCAGCTGTTTCGAGGATGTCAGATCCTGCTGCACGTGTTTCAAGGATGACAGATACTGCTGCAGATGTTTAGAGGATGTCAAAGACTGCTGCAGCTCTTTCGAGAATTTCAGGTACAGCTGCAGCTGTTTAAAGGATGTCAGATACTGCAATAGCTGTTTAATGGAAGTCATACACTGTTGCAGTTGTTGGGAGGATGTCAGATACTGCTGCAGGTGTTTAGAGGATGTCAGATACTGCTGCAGATGTTTCAAGGATTTCAGATATTGCTGCAGCTATTTAGAGGATGGCAGTTATTGCTTCAGCTGTACAGAGGATGTCTGATACCAGAAGCTGTTTAGAGGAATACTGATACTGCTGCAACAGATTAGTGGATGTCATACACTGCTGCAGCTCTTTAGAGAATATCAGGTACAGCTGCAGCTGTTTGGAGGATGTCAGATACTGCAATAGTTGTTTAACAGAAGTCATACACTGCTGCAGCTGTTGGGAGGACATCAGATACTGCTACAGATGTTTAGAGGATGTCAGATACTGCTGCAGGTGTTTAGAGGATGTCAGATACTGCTGCAGGTGTTTAGAGGATGTCAGATACTGCTGCAGGTGTTTAGAGGATGTCAGATACTGCTGCAGGTGTTTAGAGGATGTCAGATACTGCTGCAGGTGTTTAGACAATGTGAGATAATTTGGCTGCTGTGTGGAGGGTATCAGATACTGCAGCAGCTGTTTCAAGGATGTTGGATAATGCTGCAGCTGTGTTTTCGAGTTCAGATACTCTGCAGTTGTTTGAAGGATGACACATATTGCTGTGGGTGTTTCGAGGATGTCAAACACTGCTGCAGGTGTTTAGAGGATGTCAGATACTGCTGCAGCTGTTTAGAGGATGTGAGATACTGCTGCAGCTGTTTGGAGGATGTCAGATACTGTTGCAGGTGTTTAGTCCATGTAAGATATTCTGGCTGCTGTTTAGAGGATGTCAGATACTGCAGCATCCGTAAGGGTGTTTGATAATTCTGCAGCTGTTTATAGGGGTTGAGATCTCTGCAGTTGTTTAAAGGATGACACATATTGCAGCAAGTGTTTCGAGGATGTCAGATCCTGCTGCAGGTGTTTAAAGGATGTCTGATACTGCTGCAGGTGTTAAGGGGATGTCAGATACTTCTGTATGTGTTTAGAGAATGTCAGGTTTTGCTGCAGCTCTTTAGAGGATGTTAGATGCTGCTGTAGGTGTTTAGAGGATGTCAGAACTTGCTGCAGCTCTTTGCAGAATTTCAGATACTGCTGCAGCTGTTTTGAGGATGCCAGATAATGCTGCATGTGTTTAGAGCATGTTGTATACTGCTTTAGCTGATTAGAGCATGCCAGATACTGCTGCTAGAGTGTAGGCGACCTGAGATATTTTGACTGCTGTTTAGAGGATGTCAGTGACTGTTTCAGCTATATAGAGGTTGTCAGATACTGCTGCAAGTGTTTAGAGAATGTCATATACTGCTGTAGCTGTTTGGAAGACGTCAGATACTGCTGCATAAGTTTAACAGAAGTCAGGTACTGCTACAGGTTTTGGAGGGTGTGAGATAATGTTGCAGGTGTTGAGATGACATCAAATACTGCTGCAGCTGTTTAGATGATGTCAGATACTGCTGCAGATGTTTAGATGATGTCAGATACTGCTGCAGATGTTTAAAGGATGTCAGATACTGCTGCAGATGTTTAGAGGATGTCAGATACTGCTGCAGGTGTTTGAGGATGTCAGTTACTGCTGCAGCAGTTGGAGTAAGTCAGATACTGCTGCAGGCATTTAGAGAATGTCATATACTGCTGTAGCTGTTTGGAAGATGTCAGATACTGCTGCACCTGTTTAACAGAAGTCAGTTACTGCTACAGGTTTTAGAGGATGTAAGATAATGCTGCAGATGTTGAGATGACATCAGATACTGCTGCAGCTGTTTAGATGATGTCAGATACTGCTGCAGCTGTTTAACAGAAGTCATACACTGCTGCAGCTGTTTAACAGAAGTCATACACTGCTGCAGCTGTTGGTAGGACATCAGATACTGCTCAGCTGTTTAGAGGTTATCAGATACCGCTACAGGTATTTAGAGGATGTGAGATACTGCTGCAGCTGTTTTGAGGGTGTTAGATACGGGTGCAGCTGTTTAACAGAAGTCACATGCTGCTGTGATTGTTTGGCGAATGTCAGATACTGCTGCACCTGTTTATCGGAATTCAGGTACTGTTGCAGGTTTTAAAGGATGTGAGATACTGCTGCAGCTGTATGGAGGATCTCAGATAATGCTGCAGCTGTTTAGAGGAAGTATGATACTCCTGCAGCTGATTATTGGATGTCAGATATTGCTGCAGGCGTTTAGAGGATGTCATATACTACAGCAGCTGTTTAACCAATGTCATATACCGCTGTAGCGGTGCAGGTTTCAGAGAATGTGAGCTGCAGGTGTTTAGAGGATGTCAGATACTGCAGCAGGTGTTTAGAGTATGCTCGATGATGCTGCACCTGTTTCAAGGACATTAGATCCTACTGCTGGTGTTTAGAGGATGTCAGATACTGCTGCAGGTTTTAGAGGATTTGAGATACTGCTGCAGCTGTTTTGAGGGTGTCAGATACGGGTGCAACTGTTTAACAGAAGTCACATACTGCTGTGATTGTTTGGCGGATGTCAGATACTGCTGCACCTGTTTATCGGAATTCAGGTACTGTTGCAGGTTTTAAAGGATGTGAGATATTGCTGCAGCTGTTTCGAGGACATCAGATCCTGCTACAGGTGTTTAGAAGATGTCAGATACTTCTGCAGCTTTTGAGAGAATGTCAGATACCGTTGCAGATGTTGAGAGGATGTCAGATACTGCTGCAGGTGTTTGGAGGATGTCAGATATTGTTGCTGTCATTTGGAGGATGTCAGATACTGCTGCATTTGTTTTGACAATGTCAGATACTGCTGCAGGTCTTTAGACGATGTGAGATATTGTGGCTGCTGTTTAGATGATGACAAATACTGCTGTAGATGTTAAGAAAATATTGGATACTGCTGCAGCTGTTTAACAGAAGTCACATGCTGCTGTGAGTGTTTGGCGGATGTCAGATACTGCTGCACCTGTTTATCGGAATTCAGGTACTGTTGCAGGTTTTAGAGGATGTCAGACACTGCTGCAGCTGTATGGAGGAGTTGAGATATGGCTGTAGCTGTTTTGATGATGTCAGATACTGCTGCAGCTGCTTAGAGAATTTCAGAAACGGGTGCAGCTGTTTAACAGAAGTCATATACTGCTGCAGCTGTTTGGAGGATGTCACATATTTCTGCACCTGTTAACCAGAAGTCAGATACTGCTGCAGGTATTTAGAGAATGTTAGATACTGCTGCAGCTGTTTTACAGAAGTCATATGCTGTTGTAGCTGTTTAGAGGTCATCAGATACCGCTGCACTGTTTATAGGAAGTCAGATAGTGCTGCAGGTATTCAGAGAATGTCAGATACTGCTACAGGTGTTTAGAGGATGTCAGGTACTGCTTCAGCTTTTTAGAGGATGTCAGATACTGATGCCCCTGTTCAGAGGATGTCACATACCGCTGCAGGTGTTTAGAGTATGTCAGATACTGCTGCAGCTGTTTAGAGGACGTCAGATACTGCTGTAGGTGTTTAGAGGATGTCATATACTCGTGCAGCTCTTCAGAGGATGTCTGGTTCTGCTGCAGGTGTTTCGATGAAGCAGCAATGTTTCGTAAGTAAGTGCATTTTTTATGCAAAGAATTTTTCTACACTATCCGAGAACTCCATGCTTGGCAATGTTAGAGAAGTAAGTTTTGCTGACTCGGTACTGATATTATGGTACAAGTGAGACCCAGGAATATTGGCATTTCACCCTTCACATTGAGCAGAAGTCCCTAGTGCCTGAGAGAAGGTGGCACTCCATTTCAATTGTAGATCAGCCAATGGAACTTGTTACAAATATCTAAAAGTTTGCAGATGTGACACTCGCGCGATGTTTCGGTTGGCGGGCGCATGCGCTGACGATTACGAAACCTAATAAGGCCATTAATTTATTAATTAAGTGTGATTTTCACTTCCCATCCAACGTTGCTGGGGTGGTGAATCAACCAGGCGGCCTTTGGATTTTTGAGGGTACCTCATCCATTGGCGGGATGAGGTTTCCAATATCGATTTTAAAGACATAAAAATGTTTTGACAGAATTTTTATAATCTGTATGTTCATGTGAGGGAGTCTGGTATGTGGACATATTTTCCAGCATTTCCAACTCTTTATTTCATGATTTAAAATTCTTCAGCTCCCTGAGGGAACTTTCAGTGCGCGCTCCCCCGCGCCCATGCTGACTTCTTCACTCGCCTTTCTCCTGCCCCCATCCTGGCAGAGCTGAGCCTTTCAGCGTGCATTTCATGCCGGCTGACCATTAATTGGCCAGCCAACGTGAAACCCCAGGCCCGCCCACCGTGCCCAGCCAACGACCTGAAAATCCTTCTCCATGTCTCCAAAGTGAGGGTCTTCTCATGCCGTGTAGCATGAGCTGGCACTGTTCACCATGTCATATCTATACTTAATCTTTTCCATACTTGCCATCATGTTGTAGCTTTTATTTAAGATGTCTATTAGCTGCCGCCATTGTGATTTAGAAGGAACCAATAGTGGACATTATGTCATTTTCTTATAATAATATAAGTCCTTAAGCTTATTTGCTGTATAAGACACAAGGCACCAAACACTTATAAAGATTGGGTATACACATTATAGGTTCACTTGTTCAGAGTAGGCACATAAGGACAGTCTGAAATTATAGTAAAGTTTGGAGCACTAGGACCTGTGTTGTCTGCTCAATGAAGTGAAGCTAAAATTCGAACACACAATACATACATCATTCCCCTTCTAGTAATGTATCAAGACACATGTTCATTCTCTTTAAGGCATACTACAACACCTTTCATCTTTAACCACTGGAAGGAAGAAATGTTGTTATGGAAGACTCACAAAGGAAGTCAGAGCATTCATTTTCTATTGACTTGACAAACAGCACTAGATTTACATAGAAACATAGATAATAGAAGCAGGAGTAGGTCATTCAGCCCTTCGAGCTTGCTCCGCCATTCAATATGATCATGGCTGATCCTCTATCTCAACGTCACACTCCCACTCTCTTCCCATATCCCTTGACACCTTTAGAGTCTAGAAATCTATTTATTTCCTTCTTAAATATATTCAGTGACTTGGCCTCCACAGCCTTCTATGGTGCAGAATTCCATAGGTTCACCACCCTCTGTGTGAAGAAGTCTCTCCTCATCTCAGTCCTAAATGGCCTACCCCATATCCTGAGACTGTGACCTTTTGTTTTAGAACCCCCAGCCAGAGAAAACATCATCCCTGCATCCAGTGCCTCCATCCCTGTCAGAATTTTATACGTTTCAATGAGATCCACTCTCATTCTTCTAAACTCCAGTGAATATAGGCCTAGTCACTCCAATCTCTCCTCAGACGACAATCCTGCCATCCCAGGGATCAGTCTGGTGAACCTTCGCTGCACTCCCTCTATGACAAGTATATCCTTTCTTAGTTAAGGAGACCCAAACTGCACATAATACTCCAGGTGTGGTCTCACCAAGGCCCTGTACAGCTGCCGTAAGACATCCTTGCTCCTGTACTCAAGTCCTCTCGCAATAAAGGCCAACATACCATTTGCCTCCTTAACTGCTTGCTGCACCTGCATGCTTGCTTTCACTGCTTGGTGTTCAAGGACACCCAGGTCTCTTTGTATATCAACATTTCCCAATCTATCACCATCTAAATAATACTCTGCCATTCTGTTTTTCCTACCAAAGTGGATAACTTCACACTTATCCACGTTATACTGCATCTGCCATGTATCTGCCCACTCACTCAATTTATCTAAATCACCTTGAAGCCTCTTAACGTCCTCCTCATCACTCACATTCCCACTTAGTTTTGTGTTGTCAGCAAACTTGAAAATATTACATTTGTTTCCCTCAATCAAATCATTGATATATATTGTGAAAAGCTGGGGCCCAAGCACTGACCCCTGGGGTACCCTGCCTTCCACTCCAAAAGAGACCCATTTATCCCTACTCTCTGTTTTCTGTCTGCTAACCAATTCTCAATCCAGGCCAATATATTATCCCCAACCCCATGTGCTTTAATTTTGCACATTAACTTCTCAGTGGGACTTTATCAAAAACTTTCTGAAAATCCAAATACACCACATCCACTGCTTCTCCCTTATCTATTCTGCTAGTTACATCCTCAAAAAACTCCAGTAAGTTTGTCAAACATGGTTTCCCTTTCATAAATCCATGTTGACTTTGTCTAATCCCGTTGATATTTTCTAAGTGTCCTGTTATCACATACTTTATAATAAACTCTAGCATTTTCCCTACTGCTGAGGTTCGGCTGACTGGTCTGTAATTTACTTTTTTCTCCCTCCCTCCTTTTTTAAATGGTGGGGTTACATTTGCCACCCTTCAATCTGCCGGGACTGTTCCAGAATCTATAGAATTTTGGAAAATGACAACTAATGTATCCACGATTTCCATGGCCCCCTCCTTTTGTACCCTGGGATGTAAATTATCAGGCCCTGGGGATTTATTGGCTTTTAGTCCCATTAATTTCTCCAGCACTGCTTTTTTAATAATTCTAATTTCCTTCAATTCCTCCTTCTCACTAGACCCTCAATTCTCTAGTATTTCTAGGAAGTTATTTATGTCTTCCTCCATGAATGCAGAATTAAAGTAGTTGTTTAATTGCTCTTCCATTTCCTTGTTCTCTATTATAAATTCTCTCGTTGCAGACTGTAGGGGGGCTACATTTGTCTACACCAATCTTTTCCTTCTTACATACTTATAGAAGCTTTTACAGTCCTCTTTTATGTTCCTTGCAAGTTTACTTTCATACTCTATTTTACCCCTCTTAATCAATCTCTTGGTCCTCCTTCGCTGAATTCTAAATTGCTCCCAATCCTTTGGATTGCTACTTCTTCTAGGAACTTTATATGACTCCTCTTTGGATCTAATACTATCATTGATTTCTTCTGTTAGCCATGGTTGGGCCACTTTTCCTGTTGTGTTTTTGCACCAGAAAGGAATATATAACTGTTGCAAAGCATGCATTCATTCCTTAAATATTAGCCATTGTTTATCATCATGCCTTTTAATGAAGTTCCCCAATCTATCTTAGCCAACTCACACCTCATACCTCCATAGTTTTCTTTGTTTAGATTTTGGAACTAGTTTCGGATTGAACTGCTTCTTTCCAACCTAAGGACGAATTCTATCATGTCACTGTTCCCTAAAGGACCCCACACAACAAGATTGTTAATTAACCCCTTCTCATTGCACAAAAACAAACCTAGGATAGCCTGTTCCCTGGCTGGTTCCTCTACATACTGGTCTAAAAAGCCATCTCGTACACACTCCAGGAATTAATCCGCCACAGTATTATTGCTAATTTGGTTTGCCCAGTCCAAATGTAGATTTAAGTCACCCATGATCACTGTAGCACCCTTGTTACATGCATCTCTAATTTCCTGTTTAATACTGTCCTCTACCTTACCACTACTGTTTGGAAGCCTATAGACAACTTCCACTAATGTTTTCTACTGCTTGTTGCTTCTTAGCTCCACCCAGACTGACCCTACATATTGATTTTGTGAGCCAATATCCTCTCACACTATTGTACTGATTTCGTCCTTTACTAACAATGCCATGCCACCTCCTTTCCTATTTGCCTGCCCTTCCTAAATATTGAATACCTTTGGATATTCAGTTCACAGCCTTGGTCACCCTGCAGCCATGTCTCTGTAATCGCAATCATACCGTACTCATTTATATCTATTTGTGCTGTTAATTCATCTACCTTATTACAAATGTTCCGTGCATTCAGATACAATGTCTTTAGATTCGTCTTCTTACACATCTTTTTTTGTACTATGTCCCTATTTGCTGCTAGCCCCTGTTTCCTCTGCCTTCCATTTTTGCTTTTTACTTTTCTGGCTTTCATTTCTACCTTTGTTTCCCTCTCTTGTGTCTCCCCACTCAGGTTCCCATCCCCCTACCAATTTAGTTTAAACCCTCCCCCACAATACAAGCGAATACCCCTGCGAGGATATTGGTCCCGGTCCTGCTGGGGTGCAATGCATCCAGCTTGTACAGGTCCCATCTTCCCCAGAATTGGTCCCAATGCCTCAGGAACCTAAATCCCTCCCTCCTACACCATCTCTCCAGCCATGCATTCGTCTGGTTTATTCTCCTATTCCTGATCTCGCTAGCTCGTGGCACTGGGAGTAGTCCTGAGATTACTACCTTTGATGTCCTGCTTTTTAATTTATTTCCTAGCTCCCTATATTCTGCTTTCAGGACCTCATCCCTCTTTTTACCTATGTCGTTGGTACCGATATGGACCATGACCTCTGGCTGTTCACCCTCCCCCTTCACAATGCCCTGCAGCCACTCAGTGACACCCTTGACCCTGGCACCAGGGAGGCAACATATCATCCTGGTGTCAGGCCTGTGGTCACAGAAATATCTCACTGTTCCCCTTACGATAGAATCCCGTATCACTATTGCTCTCCCACTCTTTTTTCTCACCCCCACCCTTGTGCAGCTGAGCCACTTGTGGTGCCACAGATTAAATTCTTGCTACATTCTCCTGGGAAACCACCTCTCACAGCCGTATCCAAAATGGAAAATCTGTTAGAGAGGGACCCAGGGGACTTCTGCACTACCTGCTTAGTGCCTTTACTCTGTCTGGCAGTCTCATTCCCTTCCTCCCTATGCACTCTTCACCTGCGGTGTGACCACCTCACTGTACGTGCTATCCACAAAGAGCTCAGCCCTGCGGATGTTTTTTTTATTTGTTCATGGGATGTGGGCATTGTTGGCTAGGCCAGCATTTATTGCCCATCCGTAATTGCCCTTGTTTAGAGGGCATTTAAGAGTCAGCAGCATTGTTGTGGGTCTCGAATCACATGTAGGCCAGACCAGGTAAGGACAGCAGATTTCCTTCCCTAAAGGACATTAGTAAACAAGATAGGTTTTTACAACAATTAACAATGGTTTCATTAATTCCTAATTAATTTTTTAATTCCAGATTTTTATTGAACTTAAATTCCACCATCTGCCATGGCAGGATTCGAACCCAAGTCCCCAGAGCATTACCCTGGGTCGCTGAATCACTAGTCCAGTGACAATACCACGACCACATCGCCTCCCCATGAGGATGCTCCATAGTGACTCCAGCCGCTGCTCCAGATCTGAAACACGGATTTCAGGTAGCTGCAGCTGGAACACTTCTTGCACACGTGGTCGCCATGGACACTGGAAGTGTCCCTGACTTTCCACATTGCACGGAGGGAGCATTCCACTTGGCCAAGCTGCCCTGCCATGACTTGCCCTTAAATTACTCTGTTTCCTTTTACTTCCCCTAGTTGAGAGAATATCAAGGACAATAGAAACACTCACCAATTCCTACTTACCAAGGCCGCTGCTCTCCTTTCTGAGGAAAGGTAGAAAATGAAAGGATCACCTCCTTCCCTCTTCATTGAACTCCCTCACGCACCAAACTCCAACTGAAGTACTGAAATGTAGCACAGGACAGCACTCAGTGCAGACAAGGTAGCACTGTAGCAGGCCTGCTTTTATGCTCCCTGAAGCTTCTGTAAACCTGCTTAAGCCAGCTATCCAACCATCGCTCCTTGACATTCAGTGGCATTACCACCACTGAATCTCCCACTATCAACATCCTGTAGGTTACTATTGACCAGAAACTGAACTGGCTATTTAAATACTATGGCTACAAGAGCAGGTCAGAGGCTAGGAATCGTGTGATGAGTAACTCACCTCCTGACTCCCCAAAGCCTGTCCATCATCTACAAGGCACAAGTCAGGACTGTGATGGAATACTCCCCACTTGCCTGGATGAGTGCAGCTCCCACAACGCTCAAGAGGCTTGACATCGTCCAGGACAAAGCAGCTCGCTTGATTGGCGCTACGTCCACGAACGTTCATTCACTCTACCACCGACGCACAGCAGCAGCAGTGTGTACCATCTACAAGATGCTCTGCATGAATTCACCAAGCCTCCTTTGACAGCACCTTCCAAACCCATGACCGCTACCGCCTAAACGGACAAGGGCAGCAGATGGATGGGAACACCACCACCTGGACGTTCCTCTCCAAGTCACTCACCATCCTGACTTGGAAATATATCGCCGTTCCTTCACTGGGTCAAAACCCTGGAACTCCTTTTCTAACAGCACTGTGGGTGTACCTACACCACAAACACTGCAGCCATTCAAGAAGGCAGCTCACCATTACCTTCTCAAGGGCAACTTGGGGTGGGCAATAAATGCTGGCCCAGTCAATGAAGACCACATCCCGTGAATGAATAATTTAAAAAAAATTTAACTGGCAGCAAGCAGAGCCTGAATGAGTCCTGTTTTAAAGCTGGACTAAAACTCTCCTCCTAACCCAAACAGCAACTTTTAGTTAAATGCTTAATTAAAGAAAAAATAGACTTTAAATAGAAATTAACCCTTATATTAAATTAACCCTTAAAACTCCCTCACTCACCAAACTCCAACTGAAGCACTGAAATGCAGTCTAAGACAGCACTCAGTGCAGACCTTTTGCGATTTGGAATCAAATATCCTGCCACACTCTGAGGTAGACTGTTTGGATTTTGAAATGCAATCAGTTTTACATGTCCTATCTGGCTTTCCGTAGTCAGGTGACCTCTGCCACACGGCATCTCTGTAAACATATCTTGAGATCAGTTCAATAAATACTTATGATGAGGAAGCATTGCCATCTTTAAACATGAAACATGGTGTCAGCAAGTGGAGCTAAAATAGAGAATTGAACCCCTGCGAATGCTGCATGGAAGACAGTGAGAACCCATGCACTCAGAAATGTTGCAATCTGCTTAAAGCTGCTGAAAAGGGGCAAGGAAAAGCAAACAAACTGAAGGCTGCAAGTAAAATATGGCTGCATAGAAGACACAGCTCAGAAAAGCGCACAGAAATGTTCAAATCTGCTAAATGTTGTTGAAAGAGGACAATGAAAAGCAACAAACTGAAGGCTGCAAGTAAAATACTGGGTAAGTGAAAATCACGCAAAACTTTCCAATACCAGCTCCTGTTGAATTGAAAGGCAACACATGGAAAAACTGGTAATTTTTCCACTTGCAGTGGCAAAACTACGAGATTACAACAGACTTAATTAAGAAGCTGAAACCAATAAGAGTAGCCAGACTTCTAACACTGCTGGGAAGGGACTACTACAAAGTGCACACCAATCCAAATCTAACCAACGAACAAAGAAAAAAAGATGGCAAAGATTTTGAAAGCCTTGAATGAACACAATGAACCCCGAGTGAATGTCACGTATGAACGCTATGTATTCAACAGTAGAGTTCAAGGTGAAAAGGAAACCATTGAACACTATGTGACTGCAGTAACACAGCTTGCAGAATCCTTTGAATTCGGTCAGCTAAAAGATGATCTGATTAAAAATAGATTAGTCTTAGGCATATGAGACCCCTCGCTGTGATCAGGGCTATTGAAAGATGAGAAATTGACACTCAAGAAATTGATAGACATGTGTAGAAATGCAGAAGTTGTAAAACATCAGCTAGAGCACATGTATGGCAGAGCAGACCAGGAGATATGTTATGCTGAGAGACTTTCCAGACTGAAAGAGCAGAGCAGTCACAGACAAAAGGCAAGATGCAAATACTGCAGAGGACATTACTGCAGAGGACATCACACAAAGCAAAAGAAGGATTGTCCAGTGTGGGGAAAGCAATGTTTTAACTGCAAGAAGCAGAATCATTTCGCACACAAGTGTTCAGTGAGAAAAATGCAAAACAAGCCTATACAAATGGCCACTGGAGCGATATCAGCAGAAGAGTCTGATGAAGAACTATGCACAATACAACAGGTTGGTTCTGTCACATCTACAAAGGATAAATGGGTTGTGACTGTTACAATGCCGATTGCAGAAGGAGAGTATCAAGTGAACAACAAATGTTAGAAAGTCACTGGTGCGTCATGCAACATAATGACCTCCACAGACCTGTGCGAAGGGGCACAACATGGCGATCCAAAAATGAAACCCTTGAAAGTGAGGTCCTCATACCAAGTGGAGAAGTTAGTCTGCGAGCTCAATGCAATGGCAAGAAGGGAGATGTGGAGTTCCAGGCCACCCATTTCAGCTGCAATGATGCTCAGATGTAACAACCACCCATCTCAGCTGAAGCAAGTCTAGAACTTGGACTGGTAACCATGAACGTGCCAACCGGAACGGACAGCAAAAGACTGCAGAGAAATGGTAGCAACAGACCACAGAGAGAGGGTAAAAAATGACCCTAGTGAGAGGGCAATAGAAAACCTCAGAGAGAGGGAACCAAGCAACTCCATTGCAAGGGAGGTAGAAGGCCCCAGAAAGAGGGAGACAATATTCAAGTAAACCACAAGATGGTTGCCGATCATATCAATGCGATGAAATGCATGAGCCAAAAGTAAATGAAACAGTTCGAGAGGAAAATGTTCACATCAGAGCTGAATAGGAAGATTTGAAGCACAAGATTTAAGCTGAGTAAATACCGTTGAAAACATACAATAAGTTGAAGTCTTCAATGAACTAAGCTATGTGTGATCTGAACAAACAAATTTCAGAGATGACACAAAGGTACCAAGAAGAAATACTGACCCTCAATTGCACAGTTAGCAAAACAAAGTGGGAATTGGACAAAATTAACCAGTTGTCCAACCAGGCAAAATGGCAGACAGAAAAGGCATGCAAAGAAGTTGCGACCCTAAATGACTCCTTGAAGAATCAATATGTAGCCATGGAAAAACCTGGAAAGCTAAAAAGGACATTAAAAAAATTGAGTCTTCCAGATTCAATGAGAAACATAAGCCTGACATGATCTGGAGGTCATCAACCCAGCAGAGATTGACTAGTCGAACAAGCAGTTGTTAATGCATGAGAGCAATGGGTGTATAGTGGGTAACATGGGTAACTCACAGTTACACATGATTGTGCATGCAAATTTAACTTTTGTTCAATAGGAAAAGGGGGGTGTTTTTATCTTTGTTTGGTATGAAAAGGGGGAGGTTTGGGTTTTGAAATGTAATCAGTTCTACATGTCCTATCTGCTTTACATAGTCAGATGACCTCTGCCATGAGGCAGTCTCTGTAAGCAGACATCTTGAGATCAGCTCAATAAAGACTTACAATGAGAAAGCACTGAGGAAGCACTGCTGTCTTTAACAATGAAACAGAGACAGTGATGAAGCCTTGGGAAACACTTAAAATAACTTCTTCTTTAAGGATTCTTTTGTTCTGCTGAGCTCTGCTGAAAGGGAAATACCTTTTGTGCAATTAATTTCTCAGTGGTGTTGGCGATGATCATTTGACTGCTTGAACCAATAACAATAACCTCAAAATAGCTTCTTAAAGCTAGCTAAATCCAAGAAATATCTCAACTAAAGGATGTGTGTAATTTTATCAACTGCCTTCTGCATGCAGTTTATCTATAGTAGATGGAGGTAACTCTAGGGTCCCTCCACACGAAGACTGGGGCCGCGAAAACATGTCATTTGCACTTCAGATGAAGCTCCTGCACAGAATAGCTTGTTCCACGTGTTGCTTTTAGGATTTTGAGCCATATAAAGTACCTTCATAGTTCTTTTGTGGAGTTCTGACCTTTGGTAACATTAGTCATACCTGTTACATTGTGTGTGGGAGCTGGGGGGAGGGTTCAGGAACTGTGTAGCATAAATCTGTATAAAGGCCGCCCTGAATGGTTTAGTTTTTCATTGTGCAGCTGTGTGTTTTACCTTTAGTCTCACTTTTAATCATACAACCAGATGTAGGTATGTTTTGATTGAAAACAAATAAAGGAACCTATTTGGCCAAATTAAGATTATGTTCTATATAGTCTGGAAAATTGTTCCACATGTTCCTTGGTTCTGATACAATTTTTGACCCTATCTATCACGTCTGGAGATTATGCGGAAGTTAGTGGATTGAGTCTTCTGTGGTATACTATTCCCAAGCCACAAAATTAATGAAATTCAGTACCATCGTCATAAAGTAATTGAGAATCACAATTTTAAAAAATGTTGGCACACCTTGACTTTATTAACCGTCTTAATAAACTGATAGAAGAAATAAACATTGAAATGTAACATAATAATGCTTATTGAGTAAATTGAAATACATAATTTATGTTTAAAAGAAAATTAGTCAATTTAATATTACAGTTAGAATAATGGACTGAGTAAGTGGTCTGTAATCTAGTTGAGTTTTTAGACCATTTTGTAAAATGCATGAGAGAGTCTTGAGTGGCTTATTAAGATTATTTGAACTATACAGATTGCAACCTTAAATTCACTTGTTGGTGCCTACAATAACAACAACTTGCATTTATATAGCGCCTTCAATGTAGTAAAATGCCCTAAGTGATGAGCCACATAAAAAGATACTGGGACAGCTGCAAAATGTTTGGCCAAAGAGATAAGATTTAAGGAGTGTCTTAAACTAGGAAAGAGCGGTAGAGAGGCGGAGAGGTTTGAGAGGGATATTCAGAACTGAAGGCACAGCTGCCAATGGTGAAGCAATTAAAATCAGGAATGAGCAAGAGGCCAGAATTGGGTTGCAGATACCTTGGAGAATTGTAGGGCTGGAGATAGGGAGCAGCAAAGCCACAGAGAGATTTGAAACCAAGGATGAGAATTTTAAAATCGAGATCTTGCTTACATTGGGAGCCAAAGTAGGTCAGCGAGCATAGGGGTGATGGGCAAACAGGACTTGCTGTAAGTTCAGGCATAGGCAGTCAAGTTTTGGGTGAACTCAAGTTTCCAGAAGGTGGAAAATGGGAGGCCAGCCAGAAGTTTGTTGCAAAGGTCAAAGCTGAAGCTAACAAAGGCGTGGATGAGGGTTTTGAAAGCAGATGAGCTGACGCAAGGGCTGAGTCAGGCAATATGACATGATGATATTAGCTGTGGAAATAGGTGAAAGGTCTTTAGTGATGACACGGATACATAGTCAGAAGTACGTTTCAGGGTCAAATATAATGCCAAGATTGTGAATAGTTTGATTCAGCTTTAGATCATTAACAGGGAGAAGGATGGAGTCAGTAGCCAAGGAAGGAGATTCCCTGGTAGGGACCGAAGGCAATGGGATGAATTATCCAGGCCACCCAAGGGCAGGAAAGCAGGTGAATAGATTTGGGTACCGTGTCATCAGCAATGTGCCCGCTGCTTGCCCACTCACTGACCCACCCCTGTCCCACCATGATTTTATAAGCAGCAGGGGAAGCGTTGGGTGGCTCACCTGCCTGTGGCCCAATTGAGGCCCGTAAGTGGGCCTCTCAACCCCCAGCCCCAATATCCCTCACGGCCCTCCTCCCCAACCTCCAAACACTTACAAAGTTCTGATCCATCACAGCTCACCCCCTCATTGCTCAAGTGCAGTACTGCCACCATTCCCGCTGGTGCTAGCGATACTGGAGAGAGCTGCTGACCTCTGATTGGCCAGCAACTCTCTGAGGCAGGGCTTCCAATCCCTGAGGGATGGAAATCCCATTTCCAGCCCTTTAATGGCAAAGAGGTAACTTTGCAGTTGCCGGAAGAGAAGCCATTGCAGGTGACTGGCTATGACTAGATAACAATGGAACTAGGTGAGAACAGTCCCAGCCAGTTGATCTAGTGTTTTATTTATGGACCTTTTATTTGTTTTTAATGTTATGAATTGCAGTTTCTGTTTGTTACATTAATCAAATAATTCTTGTTAGTTTATCTCAGTATTATTCCTAATGCATTACTATGGTTTTGAATACTTCTGCAGCAATAAATAGGAGCAGGATAAAAGGAAATATCCTTCAAATGTAAATGTGTGTTCTTTTAGAAATTTGCTAGATGGATAATTAAGATTTTTTTGGGATAGATCATTTTTTCACATTGTAAAATTTTTCATTTTGCTACAGTTCTGGACGTGGAACTTGCCTGGATAATGAACCACCAAAACGTGATTTTCTTTATCCAACAATAGCACCAGGCCAGGTGTATGATGCTGATGAACAATGTCGGTTCCAGTATGGTACCACATCACGCCAGTGTAAATATGGGGTAAGACATCTGATTCCTAACATTATTAAGTTGCAAATGTGTTTGAGCAATCCTCTAACACTGTTATGCACACCCCCCCCACCTTATGTGCCATAATGTAAATAGTGAAACCCATTTTCCTTTGCACTTTTGTGATTTTATTTAAATAATTATGATGCACTGACTTTTTCATTAACTTACTGTTAATATATGAGAGGAAACAGTTACATGAGACACACACAACACGAGCCATGTACCATTCCTGAGATGAGATGGTGCAGCCAACTCGATGCCAAGTTTCTGTCAATGCTGTACTTGAGTCAAATACTAGCGGGTACCCAAGAGCCCCTTAGACTAGACCTCATCTATTTTCCCACCCCTGATGTGGAGAAGAAACACCTGAGCTATGCTTGATATCTTCATCCACAGCATGGTCAAGACTGGGAACACACCATGTGGGATATCAAGCACCAGCTCGTATCCCATCATCCTCAAACGTCCAAGATTTTTATTTTCAAAACTATGAAGGTGGCTGGACATCTGACCCTATACAGACCAGAATATGCTTTTATGTTAACGTTTGTTTATTGTTAGTAGATTGTATCTGCATAAGTCTCAATATTAAAGTGGGCAGTGTTAAAGTAACATTCATCGGAAAACCTAATGACTTTCCCCGTGTATGGAAGAGGGAGCGCAGAGAACTAATAAGGCTTTCACAGAGCTGATCTTTTCTGTACACTTGATGCCTTCCCACATGCTAAGATTCTATAATTTTACAATGTAGTTTACAATCGCCATTACATTGGACCCTGTTTGCCAGCATCTTGATCTGCCTGATGCGCCGCTGCCTCTTGCTGCTTAGGCCCTTTTTCCCCAAGGCCCTTTGCCACCTGTGATGGGCCCTCCTTGTCCTCACCTGGATAAAAGCCATTACCAAGGTAGGGTCACCTGCAGCCTGCATCATCAACACCTCAATGGATGTGTGAATGAATTGAAGTGATAAATTTAATGAGCGTGTCCTTTACAGATTTCCCTCTATCTCAAAGCCAGCAGACTAGTGCTACGCCCTTTCACCTGGCCTCCATCTAGATATGGCATCCTCACCCCACCCCTTCCAGGTGAAGGATATCCTGGAGGACCAGAGATATGTGTTCCTCCTAATCATACATAACCATTGCTCTTAGATCAGGGTGATGAGAGCCATGTGCAAGAAGCCTCCCTCTGACACTGTTCCACTTGCCTCCACCACCCTCGAAAGTCAATAGCGAGACCATTGCCTTGGCAGCATTGAAAGACTAACCACATAAGCCCTTGTCAGCCATGACCATTCACTCGGGAGGATGGAGGTTTGGAGTTGTGAGTTTGCTGCCAGTCACCAGCTGTGCACCTTAGAGACATCCACCTCCCTCCCTCCCTTCATTCCCTGCCTCTGACAGCAGCCGATGGTAAAGTGCACAGAAGGTATGTCAGCTCCTGACCTTGCTGAGTTCTTGATATTATGAAACCCATGAGTTGGGAACAAACCTGCTGCAATGCAGGCTTCACCATAGAGAGGGGAACACAACTGAGCATGGTTCACATCCAGTTGCCTCATAATTATTAGGGTGTCCCTTTAGTCAGCCACTTGTGCTGACCTTGAACTCCACCCACCCAAAAGACTCTCCCCCCACCTTGAGTGATCTCACTGACTGACTAACTGCATGGTCAAGGGCAGATTGGAAAAATGGTGCACATCACTTTCCAGACTCGGTCCACCACCTTCTGTGCACCACCTGTCACCCACCAACTTCCCCCCATCACCTTGACCCACCCAATATCACCATTACTCTCTCCTCTGTCACCCTGGAACCTGCCCCTGTTATCCTGGTCCCTATCACGATCCATCTCCACATGCCTTCCCTCCCCCTCAAAGCCATAGCTCGTTACCCCCGTCCCATTGTCTGGGCCACCTGCCTAGTCCTTCTCGGAGACCTTCCCCTACCAGACTCTCACTCTGATCCTGCCACTCTATTTCACCCCACACCCCCTTCTGACTGTGACTGTTCCCTCTTATCACCAATACCCTGAGTTCATTCCCTAGAACCCCATAGTTGACACCACAAACTCTGCTCTCTAAGACACTCCATCCCCCCTTCCCCAACACTCTTCCCCCACTTCCCCGGATAGTCTACACCCCAATCCCTCAGACATTCTCTCTCCATCCCTGGATACTCTCCCCCCACCTTCCCTGGATCAACCACCCTCCCCTGACTTCCCCAAACACTCTTCCCCCCATTCCCTCAGACATTCTCTCTCCTTTCCCTGGACACTCTCCCCCTCCACCTTCCCCGGACATTCTCCCCACTTCCCCGGACACTCTGCCCTTAGCCCCCCTTTCCCGTTTAGCCTGCCAAGGTCCCCAAGAAGGCGAAAGCAGCATCTATGAACCTCATAGTCATGGAAGAGGTGAAGCTTGCACCTATAGAGTCGTAAAACTGAACCTTCTAATTTCTGACTGACTTAATTTGAAGGGCAAACTTAATTCCAGCAAGGTGGCCTTTTAATGAGTATATATGAGATGCTAATGTATGCAAATGGAGTTCCTGACATTGTTCAAAGTCAGGAGAACAAAATTCAAAGAGTTTATCCCGCTGTCGAGAAACAGACTTTGTGCCTCATGATAAATTGGGTGCCCCCATCATCTGGCAGGTCCAGAGGATTCTGTCTAAAGTTTCTCACAACAATTATGAAAATATATTCTCTAGCAGAGCTGAACTCTCTTTTCATCAGCTGTCAGTGCAAAATTGGGAAGAATTTTCCCCCCTGTCAGGTGGGGGGGAGTTCAGGAGCGGGCGCCTGCAGTCACGCCTCCGATCAGCGCCCACAATCAGGGACACGTCACCATTTTATGTGGGCGAGCCAATTAAGGCCCGCCCAGTGTGATGTCCGCCAGGAAGCGCTATGCACTTCCTGTGCAGCAGGCGGGGTGTGGGGGGGGATTCCCCGAGCCGAGAGTGCGCTCTTTCACGCTTGCTAGTGCTGCCTCAGGGAGATCGGTGCCAAATTTAAAAATGGTCAATGTACAAAAGTAAAATTTCCCTGACATGTCCATCACTTTTAATCAAGCTTTTATTAAATTTTTTAAAACCCTCATGAAACCTCATCCCACCAGTGGGTGAGGTTTCATGCTCTTTCTAAAGCCCTTAAGGTTGGACGGGCAGGTCCTTATTACTTGAATTAGTTTTTAAATGGCTTCAATAGGCCGTTGACAGATCGGTGAGCGCACAGTTGATTCAGCTGCACCCCCGCTGACCTGAAAATTGAAATGACGCAGGGTGACTTTGGGAGTTCCACCCGACGTCATCCCGCATCATTTTACGCGTCAGCGAGCGGGCCCCGCCCCCCCCCCAGTCACCGGCCTCAATATCCTGGCCATTGTAACTTGCATTCATTCTGCTGTCATTTCTTCCTTCCTTCTGACCCAAAGAGGAGGTACTGTCATTTTGAGCACCCGTAACAGCAATCATTTGTGCTCTGAATTTCCCTCATTCCCTGGGCCTAACCTGCACACAGTCGACAGCTATGCGTGTGCAGGCTGATGACCCTTCTGCTTTTCTTTCCTTGTTTAGAAATATTTGAACTCTGCTTTGTACCTCACAATAATAGAGAAATCTTCTGGCTGCAGTCTTACTATGTAAAGAATCAAGGTCAGACATCAGCAATCTACCATCCTACAGCACAGCATGTTGGATTTCTAATATGTGCCACCCCATGCTTTCCTTTTCATTGTGTACTTTTTCTTTAGACAATGCTTTTGTACTTGAGAAATGTGCAGCTGCTCACTTGTCAGTTGGTATCGGTGCAAGTGATTTTGCTGCATATTCGTATCTTCTAATCGATGAGCTAGCAAAGTGTTCTCACATGCGCCTTCTCACACTGGGGGGTCCACAGCCCCTTGGAGTGTTTTTCCAAAGATAATAAGTTCTTATAGCTGCTGTGAGAATATTGCTGAATGACATCTTGGCCCACTGTGGAAATTGCCGCTTGACCCTAGAGGCTCATGATCATTGGTCCACCATGTTGTCAAGGAGATGGTATCTGGTCTAAGTGGACGTAGTCTGCTCTGCTCATAAGTAATGGACAAGAGGAGAAGCAAGAGCTGATATAGCCTTCAACACCATCAGTCTCATCAGCACTCTTATCAGTGCCCTATTAACTTCGGTATAACTCTGCAACTTCAAGCATCGTCTACTAAGTTAAACAGAACTCCACCAACTTCAAAGAGAATCCCAATTTCATGATAATTCTGGCAATTTTAACACCAATTAACCAACTTCAGCCCACTAACCTCAACCACAGTTTACTAACTTCAGTGATTGTGCACCAACTTCAATAACACTCTACTAACCTAATAAATAAATAAAAGCATTGGGAGCAAGATAAATTACAAAAGGCAGGAAAAATCATTGCAAGTGCACACAATAAATACCAGATACGGATCATTTTCAAATCCAATTCTCCACATCTTGACTAAATTGTTGCTTAACATCAGCAACAAGTTTCAGATTAAACTAAGCAAAACAAAAAATTGATGCAAAATATATGTTTAATTGTAGAACTAATTTTTCTACAGAAAAAGTACTTGTGTTACAGGGAGGCTGAGCAATTTTTATAACACAGGAAGGGGGTGGGGTGTGGGGATGGGGAGGTGGAGTGGTGCGGGGGAGCCTCAGAACAAAAAAGGTTGAGAACACCTATTCAAATGTACTGTGTGACTGAGTTGTAGGATTTTGGTTTGCTGTGTTTCTCTGTCCAATGACATCTCAATCATCATTATAAGATGAAAAGAGAAGCACGAAGGCCCATCTCCTTTGTGAATGAGGCAAAAAAATCAGAGGATAAATCTATGACTCTATGCTGTTATAGGTGTTCTTGGAGATGCCTGCAAAGAAATTGCCTCCCCTTTTGGTCAGGGAATGCTGCATGAGTCAGAGAAACCAATAAAGGGAGAAAGAAATGACAGTAGAATGAAAATTAACGATTATATTGCATTTGTTTATTTTTACAGCAATTCAATTTTTGAGTCTGTAAGAAAGACCAGATTTATTTAATCTATGAGTTCAAGTCAATGCAGCTTTTAGGCTTTGGCCACAAGAAATAACTGAAAGCTCAATGATGGCTGCAGGACAACCATAAAAATAAATGTAAAGTTCCAGGTGCTGTGGGACAAATAGTATGATGTTCTACTTAGCGCTGTAATTAAACTACTGTTGAAAAAATTGCTTGGAGTACATCACGTTTAACATAGAATAAAATTTGTTGCTGTAAATGGAATGCTTTTAAAGCTTTTTCACATCATGAGATAGAAACAGCATGAGCAAAAAAGGACAAAAATGCAACCCTCTCCAACTTCCATACTGAACTATTACACATTAGGAAGCTATGTAAAGATGGGCACTTTTCTAGTAAGTGTCTTCTGCAGGGCTGTAAGGAATGTGATTTATTCAGACTCCAATTGTACACCATTTTAAACACAGTCAAAACAATCGTATTTTGCTAATAATTTTGGTGACATCAGGTTATCAAATTTTTTCATACTTTTGGATATTTTAGCTTATTCACTTGCGACATTTCTGTTGTATTTTATGGGATAGTTTCCACCTCTATAACAGCACTTGATTCTGTCTCACCTCAGCTCCTCTGCTGAAACTCTTTTGTCTTTGTTACCTCTGTTACTTCTAGACTTGACTATTCCAATGCAATTCTGGCTGACCTCCCATCTTCCACCCTCCATAAGCTTAAGGTAATCTAAAATTCTGTTGCCTGTATCCTAATTAGCACTAAGTCCCAATCACCCATCACACTGTGTTCGCTGGCTTACATTGACTCCTGGTTAAGTAACACCTTGATATTCAAATTTGCACCCATAATTTCAAATCCCTCTATGGCCTTGCCCTTTTCCGTCTATGTAACCTTCCCCATTCCTACAGCCCTCTGAGATACTGGTCCTCCTCAATTCTGACATCTTCTACATCACTGATTTTAATCGCTCCACCATTGGTGACTGTACATTCAGCTGCTGAGGCCCTAAGCTCTGGAATTTCCTCCCGAAATCTCTCCACCTCTCTACCTGTTTCCTCCTTTAAATCGCTGCATACAACCTGCATCTTTGATCAAGCTTTTGGTTATTTGCCTTAATATCTCTTTATGTAGTTTGGTCTTACATTTTACATAGGATTACGTAGGATGTATGGCACAGAAACAGGCCATTTGGCCCAACCAGTTAATGCCAGCATTTTGTTCCAATCAACCCTCCTCTTATCTTTCCTCCTCTAAATCTGTCATCATAACCATCTATTCCCTCCTCCCTCATATGTTTGTTTAGCTTCCCCTTAAATTCATGTACACTATTTGCTTCAACCATTCCCTGTAGTATTGAGTTCCACATGCTTACCACTCTTTGGGAAATGAGAGGAGAGTGCGAGAGGAGGACCCCGAGCCAGGCAATCAGCAGCGCCTAGAGGAGAGTGCAAGAGGGGGACCCTGAGACAGGCAGTCAGCAGCACTTAGCACCTAACATCACAGGGAAAACATAAGTTCATTGGTTGGTGAGAAACTATTGTTAGGGAGTGTCATCAAGTAGCTGAGAATTAGAAAAGCACATTCTTTTTAAAAGAAGGGACTACGTACATTTAAGTAAGAAACACAAGCATTAGGGAAATAAAGTTAAGTCGAGGCCAGGTAAAATAAAGTTGCATAAGTAAACCAAAGTAAAATAAAGTTGATGCAAGGGAAGTAAATTGAAGCCATGGCAAGACAGCTCGGTCATGTGGAATGCATGTCTTGTAATATGTGGGAAGTCGTGGATGCTACCAGTGTCCTAGACAACCATGTGTCCAGGAAGCTGCAGAACCTTGAGATTCAGGTTTCGGAACTTGAGCGGCGGCTGGGGTCAGTGGCAAATTCACGAGGCTGAGAGCTATGTGGATAGCATGTTCAGAGAGGTGGTCACACCGCAGGCCCGAAGCCTGAAGGCAGAAAGGGAATGGGTGACCATCAGGCAGTCCAAGAGAACCAGACAAGACTGCAGGATTCCCCTGGGTCTCGCTTACCAATTGGTTTTCCGTTTTTGATACTGGTGGGGGTACTGGTTCCTCGGAGGAGTGCAGTCAGTGCCAAGTTTGTGGCACCACAGGCAACTCTGCTATACAGGAGGGGAGAAAGAAGAGGGGAAGAGCAGTAGTAACAGGGGATTCGTTCGCTCAGAGAACAGACGGGCGTTCCTGTGGACGTGACTCCAGGATGGTATGTTGCCTCCCTGGTGCCAGGGTGAGGGATGTCACAGAGCAGCTGCAGGACATTCTTCTGGGGCAGGGTGATCAGCCAGAGGTCGTGGTCCACGTTGGTACCAATGACTTAGGTAAGAAAGGGGATGAGGTTCTGAAAGCAGACCTTAGGGAGCTAGGAAGGAGATTGAAAAGCAGGACCTCTAAGGCAGTCATCTCAGGGTTGCTTCCAGCCCCACGTGCAAGCGAATATAGAAATAGGGGGATTGAGCGATTGAACATGTGGCTGGAAAGCTGGTGTAGGAGGGAGAGCATCAGATTTCTGAGGCATTGGGACTGGTTCTGGGGAAAGTGGGACTTGTACAAGCCGGATGGTCTACACCTGAACAGGACTGGGATGAATACCCTCGCAGGGAGATTTGCTAGTACTGCTGTGGGAGTTGGGGGAGGGGATGATTTAAACTAGATTGGCAGGGAATGGGAACCTGAGGACAAATTCAGAGCAGGGAACAGGAGATGGAGTGACTGAAAGATAGAAGAAGCACAGGTTAAAAAAAGTACAGCACGGGAATTTGACAATGTTTAAAGATATATATGTAAATGCAAGGAGCATAGTAAATAAAACCAATGAACTGAGGGCACAGATGGACACATGGCAGCATGATATAATCGCTATAATGGAAACTTAGCTTGAGGAGGGGCAAAAATGGCAGTTCAACATCCCCGGATATAGAGTTTTCAGACAGGATAGGGAGGGGAATAAAATAAGTGGAGGTGTAGCATTATTGGTTTAAGAATCAATTACATCTGTGTGAAGGGATGGAGTACTAAATGAAGCATCAAATGAGGTCATATGGGTTGAGCATAGAAATAAAAAAGGGGCAGCCACACTGCTAGGAGTGTACTATAGGCCTCCAAATAGTAGAAGGGAGTTAGAAGAGCAAATATGTGGATAGATTCTGAGTGCAAAAATAATAGGGCAGTAGTCATTGGGGATTTCAACTGCCCTAATATCAATTGGAATACAAACAGTGTGAAGGACATAGAGGGCACAAAGTTCTAGAACTGCATTCAAGAGAACATTTTTAACCAGTATGCAACAAGCCCCATGAGAGGGGTGGCAATTCTAGATTTAGTCTTAGGAAATGAAGCTGGGCAAGTGGATGAAGTAGCATTTTGGAGATACTGACCATAATATAGTTAGATTTAGCATCATTATGGAAAAGGGCAAAGATAGAACAGGAGTAAAAGTTCTAAATTAGGGGAAGACAAAGTTTACAAAGCTGAGAGGTGAGCTGGCGAGAGTGGACTGGTTACAGCTATTAGGAGGAAAAGCTGTCAAATTAGTGGGAGGCATTCAAAGATGAGATTCTACGGGCACAGTGCAGATATGTCCCCACAAAGAAAAAGGATGGTACTGTCTAATCTAGAGCCTCCGGTTATCCAGAAGCATACAGGGTAAGATAAAGCAGAAAAAGAAAGCTTATGACAGTCACAAAAGACATAATACTGTAGAAAACCTAGAGGAGTATAGAAAGTACAGGGGTGAAGTAGAAGTGGAAATTAGGAAAGCAAAGAGAGGATACGAAAAAATATTGATGGGAAAAATCAGAGAAAATCCTAAGATGCTTTACCAGTCCATTAAGAGCAAGAGAATAACTAAGGATAAGGTAGGGCCTATCAGAGATGTATATGATAACTTGTAGGTTGATGAAGAAGATGTGGGCAGGGTTCTCAATGAGTACTTTGTCTCTGTCTTCACTAAGGAGAGAGATGATGCAGACATTCTAGTTAAAGAGGAGTGTGAAATATTAGATACAATAAGCACAGTGAGAGAGGAAGTACTGGAGGGGCTGGCATCTTTGAAGGTGGATAGATCACCAGGGCCAGATGGATTGTATCCCAGGCTGTTGAAGGAAGCCAGGGAGGAAATAACAGATGCTCTGAGGGTCATTTTCCAACCCTCACTAGATATAGGCGAGGTCCCAGAGGATTGGAGGTCTGCGAACATTGTACCATTATTTAAAAAGTGATAGGCCAGAATATTATCGGCTAGTCAGTCTGACTTCAGTGGTGGGAAAATTATTGGAAATAATTCTGAGAGACGAGATAAACTGTCGCTTAGAAACGCACAGATTGATCAGGGATAGTCAGCATGGTTTTGTTAGGGGAGGTCGTGTGTTACTAATTTAATAGAATTTTTTGAGGAAGTAACAAGGAGGATTGTTGAGGGTAGTGCAGTGGATGTTGTCTACACGGATTTCAGTAAGGCATTTGATAAGGTCTCATATGTCAGACTGGTCAGGAAAGTGAGATCTTATGGGATACAGGGGAAGATGGCAGGTTGGATCCAAAATTGGCTCAGTGACAGGAAACAAAGGATAATGATCGATGGATGTTTGTACGAATGGAAAACGGTTTCCAGTGGAGTTCTACAGGGCTCACTGTTGGGCCCATTGCTGTTTCTTGTATATATTAATGATTTAAGCTTAAATGTGGGAGGCATGATTGGGAAATTTACAGATGACACACAAATTGGCCATGTAGTTCATAATTAAGAGGATAGCTGTCGACTCCATAATGGTATCAATGGTTTGATTGAGCGGGCGGAGAAGTAGCAAATGGAATTCAATCGGGAAAAGTGTGAGGTAATGCATGAGGGCAAGCAAAGCAAGAGAATGCTCAATAAATGGGAAGTTATTGATAGGGATTGAGGAAGTGAGAGACCTTGGAGTGCATGTCCACAGGTCCTTGAAGGTGGCAGGACAAGTACACATGGCGGTCAAGAAAGCATATGGAATGCTTTCCTTTATTGGGCGAGGTATTGAATACAAAAGCAAGATGATGGAACTGTATAAAATGTTGGTTAGGCCACAGCTGGAATTTTGTGTACAGTTCTGGCCACCACATTACAGGAAGGACATAATTGTTCTGGAGAGAGTGCAGAGGAGATTTACAAGAATGTTGTCAGGACTTGAAAATTGCAGCTATGAGGAGAGATTGGATCGGCTAGGGTTGTTTTCCTTAGAACAGAGTAGGCTAAGGGGGTGACCTAATTAAGGTGTACAAAATTCTGGACAGGATAGACAGGAAGGACTTTTTTCCCTAGCTGAGGGGTCACTTACCAGGGGGCATAGATTTAAGGTGATTGGTAGAAAGATTAGAGGGGATATGAGGAAAATCTTTTTCACCCAGAGGGTGGTGGGCATCTGGAATTCACTGTCTGAGTTGGTGGTTGAGGCTGAAATGCTCAACTCATTTAAAAGGTACCTGGATCTGCATCTGAAGCACTGTAACCTGCAAGGCTACGGACCAGGTGCCGGAAAGTGAGATTAAAGTGAGCAGCTAGTTTCTTTTTTCTCCTTTTTGGCTGGCGCAGACATGATGGGCTGAATGGCCTCTTTCTGCACCTAAATAGTTCAATGGTTAAGTGTTCTTCTGAATTCCCTATTGGATTTCTTGGTGGCTATCTTAAATTGATGGCCTCTAGTTTTGCCCTTCATCACAAGAGGAAATATTCTCCCTGTATTCGCTCTATCAAAACATTTCATAATTTTAAAAACCTCACCTAGACCAGCATTCAGCCTTTTCTCAAGAGACCAGAGACCCAGCCTGTCAGCCCTTTCCTAATATGTACGCTCACGCATTTCTGGTTTCATCCTTGCAAATCTTGCCTGCACCCTCTCCAGTGCACCTATATCCGTTTTTTAATATGGTGACCAAAACTGCACACATTGTTCTTTGAGTATTGTTTAACCATGGTTCGATGCATACTTTGTTTCATAATGCCACTGTGCACCACCTCGGGATGTTTTGCTGTTAAATATAAGTTACTGATGTAAGGTTTTCAGTGAATTGTATTGTTTTTGCTTCATCGACAAATATGCTGTTGGCATAATGCAAATTCTAGAAAAGGAGGGTGAAATATACACTATTCTCAAAAAAGTGGTGTGGAAATCTTACTATGATTTTTTAAAAATTGCACAATAAGGTCAGTTGCTGCTATCATGAGCTGTTTTTACAGCGTGTGGTGACCACATTGCTGTCCCATGATAAATGTTGGTTGCAATCTTAATCTTAATTTTCAAAATAATCTTTGAACTCACAGCTGGTAGGGACATGCTGCCATGTCTGCTTTCACAGAGTGCTGGCATCCTGACATCAGCAACAAGTGAAGTTGTGTTGTCTGAAACATCCAGGGACTCATTCTGTAGCCCTTTTGATTGGGTTTTGGCTGCAGGCACCAAGTGTCTCAGAAGCTATGCATCCAGTGAGAGATTCAGATCATTTAAAATCAATGGTAGAGTAGTGGTATCAGTAAGCAGGAGGCCGGTAATTTCCTCCTTGGGCACAAACTGAAGGTTGCACCAAAATTGTACTCAATGTTGCAACTATTTTTCCAATGTTGAGTTGCGCCCAAGTATTCCACCAATCTGATTAGAGCAGGCCCAGACATGAAATGGGCACATATGGACAGAAATCAGTGTAAAGATTGGGACCCAAGGAATTCCTACATCAGTACATTTCTTCTTTGAGTTTTAAAATTTAAAAAATTCAATTTCCTTCTCCATCATACATATCAGATAAAGTGGACCAGAAATTTGTCCTGGGTAGTGGTGCAAAACAGACATTATCAGATCATAGGAACATAGGAACAGGGTTAGGCCATTCAGTCCATCAAGCCTGCTCCGCCATTCAATTAGATTACAGCTGATCATCTACTTCAATACTGCAGACAGTGTGCCACATCAGAAGGTGGGAAAGTTATCTGGACACTTTGCTCTAGGAGACACCCCTCAGATTAGGTCATTCAAACTTGGTCTGTGATCAAGGACGGGAGGGTGTGACTGCAAGTGAAGCAGGTATGGGGACCCGGGAGGTAGTGATTGAGGAGCCTTGGCCCCTGCAACAGTTATGAGGTTCTTGCAAGCTGTGTGGATGAAAGCGGGACTGCAGGGAGGATAAGCCAACTGACCACAGCATTGTGGTACAGGGAGCCATTCAAGTGGGGGGAGGAAATAGGAATGTAGTAGTGGTAGGGGACAGTATAATTAGGGGGACAAATCCTGTTCTCTGCAGCTGTGAGTGAGAGTCCCGAAGGCTGTGTTACCTGCCCAGTGCCAGGGTTAAGGACATCTCCTCAGGCTGGAGAAGAACTTGGAGTGGGAGGGGAGGGATCCAGTTGTCGTCGTCCACATTGGTAACAACGACATTGATAGGACTAGAAAGGAGGTTCTGCTGAAAAAATTTGAACAGTTAGGAGCTTAATTAGAAAGCAGAACCTCCAAGGTAATAATCTTGATATTACTACCTGAGCCACGGGCAAACGGGCATGGCGTGAATCAAGTCAAGGAGTTAAATGCGTGGCTCAAAGATTGTTGTGGGAGGAATGGGTTTTAGTTCACGGGGCACTGGCACCAGTACAGGGGTAGAAGGGAGCTGTTCCGGTGGGATGGGCTTCACTTGAACCATGCTGGGACCAGTGACCTGGCGAATCAAATAACTTCGGCTGTCAAGAGGGCTTTAAACTAAATAGCGGGAAGGGTGGATGAGTTCTGGAGCGGGGCTATGTAGGCTTACAAAGCAAAAGGATATGGCAGCATTACAGGGCAACTATTTAGGTATTGATACCCAGAGTATGACAGGAAGGGACAGAGTGTATAAACATAAAAAAAACAGCAGCAAATAGGGTCAAAAGGGGGGGAAAATGGTAAAAAGGCAAAATGATTGGCTCTTTACTTAAATGCACGTAGTATTCAGAACAAAATAAATGAATAACGGCACAAATAGCGGTTGATGGTTGGCTTATCCCCTTTCTAGACGTTAAAGGTATGATCTTATGGCCATTAGGGAGATGTGGTTACAAGGAGATCAAAGCTGAGAACTAAATATTCAGGGGTATGTGACTTTTCGAAAGGAGAGGCAGTAAGGAAAGGGTGGTGGGGTAGCTTTGTTAGTACGAGATGGAATAAGTTCAATGGCAAGAAATGATCTTGGATCGGCAGATGTAGAATCCATATGGGTGGAGTTTAGAAATAACAAGGGGAAGAAGACACTGGTGTGAGTAGTCTATAGGCCCTCTAACAGTAGCTATACTGTAGGACAGAGAATAAATCAGGAGATAATGGGGACATGTAAAAAAGGCAGTACATTAATCATGGGTGACTTTAATCTTCATGTAGATTGGGAAAATCAAATTGGCAGAGGTAGGCTTTTGCAAGAATTCATAGAGTGTATTGGGGACAGTTTCCTAGAACAATATGTTGTGGATCTTACCAGAGATTAGGCTATTTTGGATCTGGTAATGTGTAATGAAGCAGGTTTAATAAATGATCTCAGAGTAAAGGAACCCCTAGGAAACAGTGTCCATAACATGGTATAATTTAGCATTCAGTTTCAGAGTGAGAAACGTGGGTCGGAAACAACTGTGCTAAACTTAAATAAGGGTAATTACAAAGGAATGAGGGAAGATTTGGCTGGAGTGGACTGGGAAAGGAGTTTAGCAGAAAAGACGGTTGATAAACAATGGCAGGCGTTTAAGAAAATAGTTCATGACTCACAACAAAGATACATCCCAGTGAGGAAGAAGGATTCTAGGATGGGTGTAAACCAACCATGGTTAACTAAGAAGTTAAGGATAGTATCAAATTGAAAGAAAAAACATACAATGTGGCAAAGATTAGTGGTAAGCCAGAGGATTAGGAAAGTTTTAAAAACCAATAAAAGATAACCAAAAGAATAAAGAGAGAAAAAATAAACTTGGGTGAGAGTCAACCAGCAAGTAATATAAAAAGGGACAGTAAGAGCTTCTTTAAATATATAAAAAGGAAGAGAGAGGCCAAAGTGAACATAGGCCCCTTAGAGAATGAGGCTGGGGAAATAATAATGGGGAACCAAGAAATGGCAGAGGAGTTGAACAAATGCTTTGCAACGGTCTTCAAGGTAGAAGATGCTAATAGGATTCCAAAAATACTAAATAATCAAGGGGTAAAAGTGGGGGGGAGGAAATAAATACCATAGCTATCACTAGAGAAAAAGTACTATGGAAGCTAATGGGGCTGCAGGCCGATAAGCCCCCTAGACCTGATGGGTTGCATCCTAGGATATTAAAGGAAGTAACTACACAAATTGTGGATGCACTGGTAGTAATCTTCCGAGAAGCCTTTGATTCTGGAAAAGTCCCAGAAGATTGGAAAACTGACAAAAGGGAGGGAGACAAAAAACAGGCAACTATAGGCCAGTTAGCTTAACATCTGTCATTGGGAAAATGTTAGTCTATTATAAAGGATGTAATAGCAGAGCATTTAGAAATGCATAATATGATCAAGTTGAGTTGGCATGGCTTCATGAAGGGGAAATCACACTTGACAATTTTATCAGAATTCCTTGAGGAGGTAACAAGCAGAATAGATAAAAGGGAACTAGTAGATGTAACATAATTGGATTTCCAAATGCATTTGATAAGGTACCGACAAAAGGCTACTTAATAAGATAAAAACCCATGGTGTTGGAGGTAGTGTATTAGCATGGATAGAGGATTACCTAACTAATAGTAGACAGAGGGAAGAATTTTCCCCCCATTCGGGGGGGAAGTTCAGGGGCGGGCACGCCTCCGATCGGCACCCCCGATTGGGGGCGCTCCACCATTTTATGTGGGAGGGTCAATTAAGGCCCGGCCATCGTGACGTCCACCAGGAAACGCTATGCGCTCCCTTTGTAGGTTGGGGGGGTGGATTCCCTAAGCCAAGAGTGCACTCATTCGCTCATGCGTGCAAAAGAGCGCACTCATCTCCCTGAGGCTAAGTGCTGCCTCAGGGAGATCGGCACCAAATTCAAAAATGTGAAATATAGAAAAATAGAGTTTCCCTGACATGTCCCCTCATGACACTGTCACATGAGTTGGGACATATCCATCACTTTAAATTTCGATTAAATTTTTAAAAAATTTAAATGAAACCTCATCCTGCCAGTGGATGAGGTTTCATGCTTTTTTTGAAGCCTGCCAGGGCTCACAACCTGCCCACCAACCTTAAGGTTGGACGGGCAGGTCCTTTAAGTACTTCAATTAGTTTTTAAATGGCCTCAATAGGTCGTTGACAGGTCGGCGGGTGTACACTGATTCCGCTGCGCCCCCACTGACCTGAAAATTGAAATGACGCGGGGTGACGTCAGGCATTCTACCCCGCCTCCCACTCGCTGAACTCAATATCCTACCCAGAGAGTTGGGATAAGGGGGGCATTTTCAGGATGGCAACTTGCAACTAGTGGAGTGCCACAGGGATCAGTGCTAGGGCCACAATTATTTATAATATATATTAATGACTTAGATGAGGGAAGTGAATGTATTATCACCAAGTTTGCAGATTACACAAAAATAGGTAGGAAGGCAATCAGTGAGGATGATATAAAGAGGGATATAGACAGGTTAAGTGAATGGACAAAAACTTGACAGATGGAATATAATGTGGGAAAATGTGAGGTTATGCACTTTTGCAGGAAGAATAGAGGAGCTGAATATTATTTAAAAGGAGAAAGAGTGCAGAAAGCTACAACACAGAGGGATTTGGAAGTCCTCATGCATATATCCCCCAAAAAGCTAACATACAAGTTCAGCAGGTAATAGGGAAGGCAAATGGAATGTTGGCCTTTATTTCAAAGGGAATGGAGTATAAAATAGGGAAGTCTTGCCAAAACTATACAAGGCACTAATTAGACCACACCTAGAATACTGTGAACGGTTTTGGTCCCCTTATCTAAGCAAAGATATACTGGCATTGGAGGCAGTCTAGAGAAGGTTTACTAGATTGACCCTGGGTATGGAAGGATTTTCTTATGAGGAGAGGTTGAGTAGGTTGGGCCTGTACTTATTGGAGTTTAGAAGAATGAGAGGTGATCTTATTGAAACATAAAAGATTCTTAGGGGGCTTGACAGGGTAGGTGCTGAGAGGTTGTTTCCCCTTGTGGGAGAGTCTAGGACCAGATGGCATAATCTCAGAGTAAGGGGTCGCCCATTTAAGACAGAGATGAGGAGGAATATCTTCTCTCACAAGGTAGTGAATCTGTGGAATTCTTTACTACAGAGGGCTGTAGAGGCTGGGTCATTAAGTATATTTAAAGCTGAGATAGACAGATTTTTATTCAGCAAGGGAATCAAGGGTTATGGGGAAATGGCAGGAAAGTAGAGCTGAGGATTATCAGATCAGCCATGATTTCATTGAATGGCGGAGCAGACACGATGGACCGAATGGCCTACTTCTGCTCCTACCTCTAATGGTCTTATGGTCTAAAGCCACTTTAATGCGCTATCCCCATATCTCTTGGTGTCGTTAGTCTCCAGAAGTCTATCTATTTATGTCTTGAACATGTTCAATCGTTGCGCTTCTGCAGCCCTCTGGGGCTGAGAATTCCAAAGATTCACTGTCCTGTAAGTGAAAAAATTCTCAGTCTTAAATGACCTGCTCTTTATCCTGAGACTGTGTCCTCTGATTCTAGACTCACCAGCCAGGGCAAACATCTTATCTACATCCATCCTGTCATGTACTGCATGAATTATGTAAGTTTGAATAAGATCACCTCTCATTCTTCAAAACTCTAGAGAATACAGGCCCAGTTTCCTCATTCTCTCCTCATAAGACAATCCCACCATCCCAGGGATTAGTCTGTGAACCTCCATTGCACTCCCTCTATGGCAAGTAAACCTTCCTTAGATAAGGAGACCAAAACTGTACTCAATACTCCAGGTGTGGTCTCACCAAGGCTCTGTACGATTCCAGAAAGATATTTTTATTTCTGTACTCAAATCCCCTTGTGACACAGTCCAACATACCATCTGCCTTCCTTATTGATTGTTGCTGGCTTTTAGTGACTCATGAACAAGGACACCCAGGTCCCTTTTGACACCAACACTTCCCAACCTCTCACCATTTAAGAAATATTCTCTCTTTCTGTTTTTTCTTCTAAAGTAGATAACTTCACACTTATTCACATTATATTCCATCTGCCACATTCTTGTCTATTCACTTAGCCTGTCCAAGTCTGCTTGAAGCCTCCTTGCATCCTCCTCACAACTCACATTCTCACCTAGTTTTATGTCATCAGCAAATTTGGAAATATTGGTCTCCATATCCAAATCATTTATATAGATTGTGAACAGCACTGATCTTTGCAGTACCCCACTAGTAACAGCCTTCCATCCTGAGAATGACCCGTTTATTTCTACACTCTGCTTTCTGTCTGTTAACCAATTATCAATCTATACCAGTATATTACCCCCCAATCCTATATGCTCTAATTTTGTTTGCTAACCTCCTCTGTGGGTCCTTATCTGAAAATCCAAACACACCACATCCATTGGTTCTCCTTTATCAATGATGCAAGTAACATCCTCAAAAAACTCCAACAGGTTTGTCAAACATGATTTCCCTTTCATAAATCCATGTTGACTCTGCCCAATTTTACCATTACTTTCTAGGTGTCCAGTTATTGCATCCTTTATAATAAATTCTAACATTTTCCCCACTACCGACGTCAAACTAACAGATCTGTTGTCCTCAGTTTTTGCTCTCCCTTCTTAAACCTTTGCTATTTTCCACTCTGCAGGAGCCTTTCCAGGATCCATAGAATTTTGAAAAATAACAGTGCATCCACTATCTCTCTAGCCACCTTCTCCAATACACTGATTTGACCACCCATTATCCACAGCACCCGATATTCAGGTGCATGCAGTCAATGGAATTAAATGTGTAGAACAGGCAGCCGGTGTGATATCACAGATTTTGCGCGACTGCCCTAGTCGACCTTCTACCCTAGGATATTTAAGAACCGCATGCAGGAAAGATATTAAATTTTTAAGTCACTTATACTTCACCATAAAAGCAACAAATAATGTTGTAAGTTGCAGTGAGGATGCATTTTATAAAAGTACATAAAAAACTGCAACTAAAAGAGCAGTAAATTCATTTTGTTTCCTGCTGTGAATGAAATAAAATCTGAACAATGTTGACACATCTACCCCAAACAAGCGCAACTGTAGTACTCACAATTGAGAGCTGGGAGCATGGCTAATTTTGTGGGAACAGCTTGTTCAGATTGAATGTTTAATAGATGGATGTAAAAGATTGAGGTGACAATCATTATATTTTGGAGTTATGTGTGTAACTCACTTATGCTCAAAATTCCATGACATGTTAAGCCATGTAATTGGTTTGTTTCCAGATAACAAGTACATTACGAGTGATACTGCGCCATACTGTCAGATTGTGTTGAATTTTGACCCAGAGCTTTGCTAAACATTCTACTGAACTCTGAAGACCGATGACAATTTGTAAATACCATGTCTTACTGGCTGCTGAATTTAATCTGGCAAGTCTACATTGGTGGTATCACCAGTTAGCACATTTACAGCTGGTGGCACCAGCACAATAAAAATGTGGCTGCTGGTGTTAAAAACTTTATTCTGATCAACTTGCCACTGCATTCTTTCCTAGGAAGTGTGCAGAGAGCTCTGGTGCCTTAGCAAGAGCAATCGATGTGTGACCAACAGCATTCCTGCTGCTGAAGGTACCCTGTGCCAGACAGGAACTATTGAAAAGGGGGTAAGTACCCTTTTAAACTCTGTTTGCTCAGAACTTTCACACAAATGCTGCAAGAGTACGTTAAACCCCATTGCCATAATGAGAAACAGTTGACTGATTCACATGGTTGTAAATGTATTTGCAACAGAGCTCTATTAAGGTTTTCACCCAGGGTGATGTTGCTTTTCTCAGTTGAAGTACTGACTGTGCTATATGTTTGGACTGCTTGTAGTAAAGCATTTCTGTTACATTTAATAAGTTACACATACATGTTAAGAAACAGAAATCAACTAATCAACATCAGATGCCACCAATGCATTTTTAAATCTGATAGGATAAGGATTATAGATCGATCTCAGCAACTGTTTCCACTGGTCTTCATGCACATAATTGAAGAGATAAGCATGTAATATGACAGCCTCTACACACCAATTTTTACACCACACCAGATTCAATTGTGAATAAAGCTGGAAGTAAAAGTAATAGAGATAGTTTTAAAGTTTTGACACATCTTGATGTGAAAGCAGAATCATGACAACAGGTCAAGCCCATCTCTTAAAATTTAAGCTGTGCAAGCTGTCTGAGCCAAAACTGAATTTTTCCTTATTTGGAGTTAGAGAAGTTTGGATTGTTCCCTTTCTCCTTCAGTAACAATATGGAAAGGTGAAAATGAGGAGGAGACAAAAGCAATATCAGATTAGGCCAAGTTTTAGCTGAATCAAGCCAAGTCAACAATTTTGGGCTCTATATTTGTCCTAATTCTGTCACAATAGTTCCTGCTTACTTTTTTGAGCTATAAGGACTCTCTACGGTGCAGTGTGCGTTTCAGTGGGCATATAGTGTTATTGAAAGTTTAGTAGTACTTGAACTGTGCCTGGCAGGCAGCTGTCTTTTTGAAAATGATTGAAGCCGCTTCACCATAACTAATGATATCGCCAGACCAAGTGTATAAACAAACTGGAAAAAATGCTTTCCCTTCCAATCTTCTCTTCTTGTTCTTCAACTTTGCACATTAGTCATATTTTCTGTAATATTTTAATGCTTTTGGAAGCAGCACCTCAAATTTTATTTACCTTTTCACAAGGAGGACATGGGTAAACATTGCGCTGGCAGACTTTGAGAAATGTCAGATAGGTCTTGGGATATGAAACTCGGAAAGCTTATCAAAGCCTGGAAAAATTTATTGAAGAAGTACAAGAAATTTATTAACAATTTTCCAAACAAATTTAATGACAAATGTGATTAAAATGCAAATGTAAGTAAATAAATGGGTTTGTGTACACTGGAACAAGGAACTGAGTATAGCAAATTGACTGGAAGAGATGATCTGCATTCTCATGTTTCTGATGGAACCTCAAAGTGCAGTGAAACTAAACAGTTTGGCCTAGAAAATTTCTTAGGCTCATTTGCAGGCCTGAAATGGTTGGAACACCAGGGACTGGATTGTAGAAGCAGTTCAGGATTAGTTCATGTTGCCAGTTCAGTGTCATGATCCCGACCTGAGACATTTTTGGAGAGGCCAGGTTGGCGGGCAGCCAGTTGAGGACAATTAGCCCAATTACAGGGCCTATTAAGGTCCCATTCCTACTCCAACTGGGATTTCCAGTCAGTAATGTGGGCAAGAGACATCGGCCCAGGCCACATGGCAGGCACATGGGAGGAAAGTGGGAGTTGGCCATGATTAATCCCACGAGGGACCTGCCACCTACTTCAACGATGGCCAACTGGCCACAGCTGCAGCCATTGGCCTGTCCGTGGAGGGTTTGTCTCTCCATGATCATAGCCAGCCAGCTGTGGCCATCTTAAATATAAAAAAAAAACGTATCTCTTCTTCAGCAGCTCCCCTCGTTGATATGCCCTCTCTTTCTCCATCACAAAACTGCAGCTCCCACCTTGGTCTGAATAGCCTGCTGTAAGAAGTGCCAGTGACCAATTTCATAGGACAATGTCCCATGCCCCAAGGATGCCTGAAGTTCTTCAAGACACCGTATTAGCCTTAGATGTTATTCGGCCATCTGGATGGCTTCCTTGAACAGGTGTTAGGCCACTGGCTTATGCTAATGGGTGTTGCACATCTGTTTAAAAATCCCTCTGCAAGATTAGTCAGCGCTGTGTGGAGCAGGAGCCAGGCTTTCTCCTCGCAGGTTTTCCAGTGACTGCATGGTCTAACCAGCAACTGACAACTAAAAGGCAGATTTAATTTTTATTTGACTTCCTGCCTCCACAGCACCACTGTGGACTATTGCTGACCAATGATCACTCCTACTATTCTCCTAACCCTCTCTCAGGAATTACTCCAGGGCCGATGCCAATGAGGTAGCCGGCCAAAATTGAATTCCAGTACACTCTATGATGAGCTGCCTCTGGAACCCAACAGCAGTCCGCAGCTTTCTGGAAATTTGCTGATGAGAGCTGAGGCACGATTTTGAGTGATCCTTGCACCTAGGGATTTCGTGCATGCTCCTAGGCCTGGGATTTCAATTCTGAGTCAGGAATCTGGCTGCCGGTTCACTTCTGAACCCTGACCCTATAAGCGAGATGCAGACTTGGCCACCCAGATTTTTAAAGGGCCAGACTTATTAATGGCAGGGAGCGGGCTTGCCATCCACTTACGGAGGGAAGGCAGGCTCTAGAAACCGATGGGGCAATGGGAGGCCCTCTTGCACTGGCAATTCAGCAGCCCCCCACGTTGATATACCCTCTCTTTCTCCATCACAAAACTGCAGCTCCCACTTTGGTCTGAACAGCTTGCTGTTAAAACAATTAACCGAATCTTAAAACCCTATTCAGGTAGTTATGGAGGAGTTATTGCATTTTTGATCTCGTTTTACATCTGAAAATTGGGTCCAATTTCTGGACAGTGCAATCCTGGGGGATGGCGGGGGGTCGAGGTTGGGAGGTGGGGGGGGTACGCCAATAGCAGGCTGCTTTTTAAGAGCTTTCTGCTTGCCCAGTTTGCTTACAGTTGCTTGTGTTTTAACCTAACATGCCTGGGTTGGACCTTCGATTTATCCTCGCACAATTTTCAGCATCATTGGAGCAATTATTTTGTAAAATTGGCCATTGGACCCAAATGTGCTGTGTTCTTGCTGGGCATGTTAAATTAACACTGGTGCCCAAAACAGTCCTTCAAAAGTAATCGATTGGCTATGAATTGCTTGATGTAACTTGAGGACATGGTAAGGTGCGGTATAAGGCCAAGCTTTTCTTCCTTTGCAGCAAATATATGATGAGATTCACTATACAATAACTCCTCTATAACTACCTGAATAGGGTTTTAAGATTTGATTAGTTGTTTTTACAGCAACTATTAAGAGGTTTTTGACCAAGAAAATTCACTGTAAAATAAAAACCACTGACAACTTGTCAATCACCAGTCATATTTCATAACTTACAAATAAAACCTATGGACTGAATCTTACCTCCGATAAACAGGTGAGCTTGGGGTCATGTCAGATGTTAAAATGCAAAAATCTATAACAGGCACTGGTCTGATTTTAACAGATAGGACCAAGGGTGGGTGACCAATCCAGTCGAGGGAAGCAAATATTTTAATGTAGTTGCCTGGCTTCATTTTAATATTCATTCTATTTTTAACTAATTTTGGCTAGGAAACCCAACAGCTCAAGGAGGAACAAAGGGCTAAAACCAGAAAGTAACTGCCTTGACATAAGAGCATAAAAAATAGAAACAGGAGCAGGCCATGCAAGGCCTGCGAGCCTGCTCTGCCACTCAGTAAGATCATGGCTGATCTTCTATCTCATCTCCACCTTCCTACATTATCCCCATATCCCTTAATTATCTCAGGGCGGAATCGTCCCAGATTTGCACTATGTGCGGTAGCAGGCAGGGAAAACTACATTTTACCCACTGGCCGCAATGGCGGCTTCTCACACCATATTGTCCCAAACCCACCTCATAATTATGCATTCATAAGAAACAAACCGTTTCGATGTCAGGTAGGCTCCCATTCACCCGCCACTCTTCACCCCAGCAATTCATCACGACGGGCGCCACATTTAAAGTGCAGCCGTGCACACACCTCTCAGTGTTCCCAGCCCAGGACTGCTGCACAGAAGACAGGATGGCCCCAAAAGGCAAAAAGACTGCAGCCTCCCGGTTTAGTGAAATGTCCCTCGAGAGCCTTTTGGATGCCATAGAGGCCCACCATGATGTCCTCAATGCCACTCTGGCCACAGGAGAGGCAGCAGCATCACCAATCCAGCATGGGAGGCAGTGGCAGCGGTGGTCAGTGCCAATGCTCTGCAAAAGAGGATAGCCACCCAGTGCCACTACAGGATGAATGGTCTCATCCGTTCCGCCAGGGTAACTCACTCTTCTCATCACTCTCAGCTCACACACTGACAAACCCATCACCCATTCACAGGGATCTCACACCTCAAGGAACAACACCACTAACTCTCACACACACCCTCACATCTCCATCAGGATCATATCCTCTGGAGCTCGCATCCTCATCCCGTCCATGTCTCCGCTCACCACACAAACATTCCACACAGTACGAAATGTCCTGCTCACACTCTCTCCATCTGTTTTCATGCAGGAGAAGCTGGCTCACATCAACACGAAGAGGTCCCAGACTGGGGGTGGTGTGGCCCACATTAGGCCCCTCACTCAGTTTGAGGAGCGTGCCATCGCACAGACTGGTGAGGACATGGACTGTGCCTGTGGTGATGGTGAGGTCGATGGCAAACACCCTCGTGAGGATCCTGCATCACATCATCCCTTTCTCAATGCAAATGTGAGTGCTCTCTCTCCTGCTTTTGGCTCTGCTGACATGCACTAATTATCTCTACTTTGGTTCCCAGGGAGCTCTGCCAAGCGACCAACACCCTCAGCCAGCCAGTCCCTCAACTCCATCCATGTCCTCATCTCCAGCCAAGAGGACATCTCCTCCATTGAAGAGCTGGAAATAAGCAGCCTGGAAGACCTGTCACACAGGCTTACCCACACCCTGCACCAGCGCAGAGACACACACCTCGGTGGGACCTAGATCTAGAGCAGGCTCGGGTTCACAACCTGGTGGTCATCGCATGGACATGTGTCCACAGCAGGAGGAGGCAGGTTCAGTCGAGCTCCCTGGCATTCAGAGGACTGCAGCGGAAGAGGCATCTGTGAGGTCTGAGTCAGATGACGAACCTCTGGATTCGGCCTTTCAACTCATTGTGGAGACTCAGCAGAAGGCGGGGGAACATCATGCAGAGCTGTTGGAAGCCCTCAACAGAGCGGCACTCTAGTCAGAGGAGTGCAGAGGATGGCGGACACCATGGAGACCCTGATCCAGCAGAACGCGGAGATGCGCACACACCTGCACTCCATCGTGGGAGCCATGGGTGAGTCCCTACAGTGGCAACATAAGGGGGAAATGGGGCACCTTGACATCCGTCCAGGTTTCCTTTTCCCTCAAGGAGTCAGGCCGGGGCCCTCGGGCACCCAAACGGAGGAGGAGCAGCAGCTGGACACCCCTGGATTATTCACTCAGGAAACTCAGAGGCTGTCCTCTTCCTCCGAGTCCACTTTACCTGTCAGCCCCTCAACCTCATCCTCTGTCACCACAGAGGGAGCAGCTGGCCAACAAGTGATTCTGGAGGGAGATAAGGGTACAGGGCCTTTCGGAGCCTTGTGCAAGCACTCGCCCACACACACAGATCCTTCCCAAATCATACTCACCTCAATATCCTGAGCGTTTTCAATGTTGCCTCCTGGGGTCACTTTCAGTTGTCCATCTGAGCTGATCTGCATCTCTGCCCACCCACTGAGCACACGCCCATGCAGCACCTGATCTCGCCCACCACGACTCTAGTTTCACTTTCAATTTAGATGGTGATGATTCAGTTCCTCATTCACTCCGCCATCCTTTTCCCTCCCTCAGTCACCGATTTTCTTTTCCCCATCACTGTTGACCCCCCTGGCATCACCTTTCACCTCCCCTCCATGACCAACCAGCCATAACCCTTTATCTTCGGGGATGTCCAGGTGAACGTGCACGTTCCCTTCCTTCCCAGAAATCCCACCCCCATCCATGTTTACCTCCACAACCTCCTCCTTCCCACCCCAGGGTCTGTGTCTGCCTCTGAGTCCCTGCCAACCACCCTTGCCATCCCTTCCACAGCTACCATCAAACCCTCACCCTCCCACCCTACCACCTCACTCTTCCCTCGGTCATTCTCACCATTTCCTCGTAGCACGCCCACCCTCAGTTCGCTCCCCAGGAGGCAGTCATGGACTCATCAGAGTCCTCTCTTGCACATTTGCCTGGATATCCCCCACTACAGACCCATTCCTCCCCCAGACTACCCCCGCTTAGCCCTCCACCCCAGACTCCCACCTCTGCTTAGTCCCCTTCTCCCTTCCTGACTCCCTCAGACACCCTTACGTCTTCCGCCACCCTTAGTCCTTTCCGCCCCTGACTCTTTCCACCAGCCTTACTTCTTCCTCCACCCTTACTCCCCCTCAATGTACTCCTTCCTCCCTCCAGACTCCCTCCCCTCTCCACACTTCTTCCTCCCCCTGGACTCCTTCCCCTCTCCGCACTCCTTCCTCCCTCTGGACCTCCTCCCTTCTCCACATCCCTCCCCCCTCCAAACTCATTCCGTTACACCTTACATTCTCCTTACACCTACCTCCCCAGTTGCCGTCTTCTCCCCCGTTACCCCTCCTCCCCCTGTACTCCCTTCCCCGCCCCCAACCTACCCCCTGACACCTTTGTTTCTCCCCCTCCCAACCCCACACCCACAACACCTTTGTTCTCCCCTTCCCAACCTCACTCCCCACCAACACCTTTGTTCTGCCCCCCAGCCTCAACCCCCCAACACCTTCATTACCCCCTCCCAACAACCCCACCCTCCCAACCTTCCTCTCTCAACCCCGGCTACATCTTCTTCTCCCAAACACAGCTGGACCTTCCTGTCCACGCCCTTGACCATCATCCGTTGTGAGCAGACCCTCAACGGTGACTTTCCAATTTCCGTGAGCTGCTTTGCAGCAGAACCATACCCATGAGAATCCACCCAGCATGCCATGGATGTTCCTCCAGTGTGCTGTTGCTGTCGGGCTCCAGCATCTTCTGCTCCTCGGATGTCCATGATGTGAGCAAGGCCCTGGCGGTAAGTCCCGATTTCTGCACCTTGCACTTGTCAAGACGTGTTCTACACTGGTGTGCCTTCATGCCAACATGGACGGACGACTTAGCGGTGGGGGGATGATTCCGGTGGGCTGGCCTTATCATGATATGCAGATATATTACAATGAGGTTCTGAACGGCGGGAAACGCAGTCCACCATCAACGGGCTGAACGGACGATCGCAAATGGTTTCATGACATCATGAAACCGATTTCTGGCCTTCTTGCCATATTGTCCACTCACGCCTCCGAGCGTGCCCAATGCCATTGGGCACAGAAAATTCTTCCCTTAGTATTCAAAAATCTATTGACCTCTGTTTTGAATACACTCACAGACTGAGCCACAGCTCTCTCAGGTAGAAAGGCTGATTCCTTATTCTGAGAATGTGACCCCATGTTCTCGACTTCCCAGCCAGAGAAAACATTTTCTTAGCATCTACCCTGTCAAGTCTCTTAAGAATTTTTTGTTTCAATTATATCACACCTCAATCTTCTAAATGATATGGGATATCAGCCTTGTCTAATCAATCCTTCCTCTTAGGACAAACCCTTATCCCAGGAATCAGTCTAGTGAAGCTTTTTTTGCACTCCCTCTCGGGCAAGTATCTCCTTCCTCAGGTAAGTAAGGATCACAAAAGCATTCATAGTACTCCAGGTGTAAAGGCCCTAAATAATTATAGTAAGATTTCTTTACTCTCAAAATCCAATCCCTTTGTAATAAAGCTAACATACCATTTTCCTTCCTAATTCCTTGCTATAGCTATATGTAAACTTTCTGTGATTTGACAAGGACACCCAGGTCCCTCTGAATGCAAACATTTCTCAGCCTCTTACCATTTAAAAAATATTCTGCATTTCTATTTTTCTTACCAAAGTGGAGGACTTTACATTTTTCTACATAATATTCCAACCTTCTTGCATTTATCTCATTTATCCTGTCTAAATCATTTTGCAGCCTCTTTGTATCCTCATAGGTTAATTTTCCACCTAACGTTGTATTATCAGCAAACTGCATTACGCTCATTTTCCTCATCTAAGTCACCGACATTGATTGTAAACTTCTGAGGCCCAAGTGCTGATCCTTAATACAACACTAGCTGCAACCTGCCAACCTGAAAATTATCCATTTATTCATATTCTTCATTTCCTGTCCGTTAACCAATTCTCAATTCCATGGGTGCTAATTTTGTGTAATCCCGCCTTGTGTGGCACCTTATTCACTGTTTCTTTGAAAATCCAAATACACTATATCCACTGGTTTCTTCTTGTATACCCTGTTACAACCTCATAAAATGCTAACAAATTTGTCAAATATAATTTTTCTTCCATAAATACATGTTGCTGTTCTGTTTTTCAAAGTGCCCCGTTACTACTAAAAATGGATCGTACTATTTTCCTGATGATTGATATCAGGCTAACTGTCCGTTGTTCCTTATTTTCCTTCTCCCACCTTTCTTGAAAAGCTACCATCCAATCCACAGGACTGTTTGTAGCCTAGGAGGAGCAGGAATGTTTCCTTCAGGCCCAACACGCTACTGAATAAACGCCCCCCACCCACAACCCCGCCCAGCGATCAGATGGCTCCTCCCTGCCCAACACTGGATCCACACCTCTGATCCGGACACCCCCGCAATCTCTCCCATCCCCCAGTACACCTACCTGTTCTCACAGGCTTCGGCGTTGTGGAGCAGGCTTCCTACAACAACTCCCCGCACCACCCCATCCATCAAAAAAAATAGAAACTGTATCCAGTCTAAAATGTAGACCTACACTTCAAAAACGCTTCATTTGCTGTAAAGCACTTTGGGACATCCTGAAGCAAGGAAAGGAGCTTTATAAAAGCAGGGGGCTATTTTCCGCTCCCCATCGGTGGGTTTGAAGGCAGAGGGATTCATTAAGTCCAGCAACAGCCTGCCCATTGCCTAGCCACCCACCCCTCCTCCTAGTGCAATTTTACCAGCGGTGAGGCGGCATCGGGTGGCCTGCCTTCCAGTGGTCCAACTGAGACTATTATGTGGGCAATTACTTTGAATTAAAGGCCTCATCCTGCTGCCATCAGGATTTAAACAGCCACAGGAGAAGCCAACACCAAGACAGGTTACTCTGTGCGGGCTGGTGGTGGGTGGGTGGGTCCCGGGTGGGTGGGTTCCTCCTTAATGGGCCCCCTGGGGTCATCAGAGGGCCTCCCCCCACCAAGGCCTTACCCAACACCTCCCCAGGTTGCCCTTCTCCTATTGGCCTCTCAAACCCCAGCCCCCACCCCCCTCACCTCCTTGTCAGGGCCTGCCAACTGGACACCTGGGGAGACCTCCAAACACTGACCCAAATTCTGGGACATAGACCTCTGTCCTGAAGTATTGGAGAGTTGCTAACCTCTGGTTGGTCAGTCACTCTCTATGGCTGACTTCCTAAGGTAGACTGAGGGGTGGAAATCCCACCTCCAGTCATTTACTGGCCCATTGGCCGTTAAATGGCTGCAGGGCAGCGGGTGTTCTCCTTGGTGGCCCCACCGCCCCTGACTTTTTAGCTGAGGTGGAACGGGGAATCTGGCAATTTATATAATTCAGCCCAAGGTTTTTTTTTGGTGCTCATATTTGTTTGTACAGGGCAGTTTGAAACAAAACCAGGTATGCAGTCCAGATTTCCATTTGGCATTATTTGTTTCATTTTTAACTGCTTTTATAAACTGAGAGCTTTTTTTATACAATTGGCACTATCTTGAATTCATTTTATTTAATATGGAACAAGTGCAGTTTAGAACTGTTCTAATTGAAACAGTATTATGACTCTCTATTCTGTCATGTTGACATTGTTCTGAAAAATAGGTAAACTATGTTTTGTACTGAAGAAAACAATAGAGAAATGCTGTGTGCCATTGTTTGACATCCATTTTTATCTTCTGTGTTTGTTCAGTGATGCATTGTGTAAATACAGAAAGGACCCCTCTGTCTTTAGTACTCTGTATAACAGTCCCACGCAGAACAAGATGGTTTTCAGGGCTGGAATATTTGCATTGATCTGATGGTGCAGACTGTAAACTGCTTTCATTTTCCAGTGCCACATATGACAATCTGTGGTCCAGGCACATTTGGATTGCAAAATGAGAAGCATCTAATAGAACATGAGAGACATCGGTGACAATAATAGCTGTGAGATGGAATAGGAGAGGGTTGGGGAGGATTTGCGGCCACAGGTCCTGCTGAATTTAACAACAGATTTCCAGACCACAGCCAGCCAGATTGACAGTCCAATTGGCTGCTGGGTGGGCTACAGTGGGAGAGCTGAGCAGAGAAAAGTCTGACATTGAGGGAGGGGTGAGTATGATATCACAGTGTAAGGGAAGTGGGGGGAGAGTCGGATATCCCAGGGTATTGGTGTCAGACATTGTGGGGGAGGGGAGGCAACAGTAAATATCACAAGTGGGGGTGGGTGGGATCAACCGACCACAAGAGTTTAATTGCATGGAGGTAAATATGGTGGGCTGGAGGATGCACTTCTGCTCCCCTTGACCCGCAAGCCCTTCACAGCTCTCTTTTGGTGGCAAGCTTCCTGCAGGTAGGTGTTAGAACTCAAGTTAAGTTAAATTGGAGGTACACGGCCATTTTAAATATTTTAGCATCTACATTAAAAGTAGGAGTGGGTGGGTTGCCCATTATCTTATTTTAGGTACCTCCCCACCATCTACCCTCATTGAGTTGGGTTTATTGATCAATCTGAAACATGCTACTTTTGAATACTTGCACCAAATATGAAAATGAAAAGGGCTTGGGTAAAGGGGAAAGTGATCTATGTTAGCAGGTATCACTTTGTTGCTTCAGCTTCTCAACATCCCACAGTAGCTGTGCAGAATGGAAGACATGTTCCTTGCCATTTCAGAACTGCTTTGTTACCTTGAGTTTGATTGCACATGTGGACAGCTCATATATTTGCTGTAATGAGAACAGTTTCCATTTTATTCATGAGCTGCTTGTGGATGAAGCCAGGATCGCATGTGTGTGTGGAAGTTTCTGTGGCAGCGCCAGTTACCTTTCCAGTTCCGCAATAAATAGCATGTTCACTGAAGGACAATTAACAACCATTAAAAATATTAATCAATGGCTTTTTGTGTTTGGGTTGTTGTATACCTTCTAAATAGTTCTATTCTATAATTTGAAGATTTTTGAGATTATGACCTGGACCATATGACAGATATTCAGACCTTCTCAAAAGGGAGAGCTAACTGATCACATATCAGGCTGATTTTTTGGGCCTGCTGGAGCGGGATGGGAGGCAGGGGTTGTGGAGGGTGGGGTGGGGGGCAGGTGGTGGTGTGTGGTGCAAAAAATCAGTAGGGAGGGCTGGAGGGTGGGTAGAGTACCCGTCACCTTCTTGTTGCCATGGCATTTTACCAGCAGCAGGGAATGTGGAGGAAGGCTCTCCCACCCAGAGGCCATCTTGATCAGACACTTATAGCCCATGGAGGGACCCTGTGAAGGCAATGGCTACCCCCACAGCAACAGCCCCCCTGCCCTCACCAATCATTAACCAATCGCTCACCAGGCCTGCCTGAATGGCCCCAGCAATCCTCAACCCCACTTACCCTGCTGCGAGGACGGCCTCCATCGATGATGCAGCTGGCTGTAATTCCAGCAGGGGCCATTGCTCTTGTGGCACTGCTGGGACTGAAGAGCTGCTGGCCCTCCAATTCACACAACCTCAACAAAATCCAACCCATCATGTTCATTTGGTAGTTATAATATTGAGTCGTAACACTTCTAAAATTATATTTACATTACAAGGTGGTTTGATAATACAGCACTGTCATAGCTGCAAATGTCTTAGTAATGGTACATCATGGCATCAATGTATAATTTTACAAACAACATGTTAGAGAGCAGAAATGACAGTGAATAAGGGAGGTATTGAACCAAGGAGGTTACACAGGAATAACATAATGCTACGCAGCAACTTTTACAGTGCCGTCAGTTATATTTGCTCTTTGCAAAGGTCATTGAGTGCATACACACACACGGTACATTTAACAGGTGAGTGTGGTGAGTAAGCATCAATCTGGTCCCATTTTGGTTTAGCCCCTCATGGGACAAATGCTATCTTCGGGCACTTTGCAATCTGAAAAATGTTAATCACCAAAGGCGGTGTGGAAGGGGATTGAATTCATTATTTAAGAAGACAACTGCATAAAACGACCACTTCTTTCAAGGAATAAACGGAGGAACTCCATACAGAGAAAGAAGTTGAATTTATTTATTTCACAAAGTAAAAAGGTACGGTACTTTGTTATTAGTTATACATATTTTGATGATTTTGATATATATATTAGTTTCCCACAATTTCAAAAAAAAAGACATTTTTAAAATAAAATAAAATAAATGTAACAGTATATTATTTATATATCTGTTTTTCCTTTGACACAGGTGGATGCCCATTTGATGGCCATTCCCTTTCTCCATGTTCCATTGCCTAGTGGCCTGATCAGGAGTGCCAGCACAAGAATTTTCAAATAAGGTAATTGTAGACATATGACTGAGGAAGCCAGTGAGTGTGGCCCCTAACTGATGCCACTGGCTTAACTCTGTCCCTCCACTTACCCTCCCTAGTCCATCTCTGCTACTTTTCACCCTTCTGTAGCTTTCCACAATGCCTTTTTTAATATCCCTAAGATAAACTATCTAGCTTCTCTGTTGCTTATCTATCATTATGCAGTTTTGTACATTCTTTTAACTACTTGCTCACCCTGAATTTACCCTTTCAATTCTCATTTATCTCTCTTTTATTCCGAGCTCTTCCAAATGCCTATTGTATGTTCATCTGGCCCTGACTTGTTTCTTTTTACAGGTCCAGGTAATCCCTCTTAATGGCACAATGCCATTTTCTGACACACTGGGAAGCACTTGGTGATACAAATTCATCATTTAATGAAGAAGGTCGTGAGGGACTCGTGATGTTCCCTGGTTGCTTTCCAAGACATGGACAGTATACTGGTAGAAGGCTGCTCCTGAGATTCTGCCGATTACAAAATGAAAGGACATTGAGCTATACAAACATCAAAGAAGAATGTTTATGAATTGTATTTAAAAAAAAATAAATTGTGAAGTAAGGAACTTGCAGTGATACAAACGTGAGAGGAGGTGTCGTTTTACTGATGACTGGAAATTTCCTGATCTCTCTGTGCCACCTTGTTCAGTATATTTACCACATCACCACATAATTCCAGATAATAATAATAATAGCCATTTTGCCCATCTTAATTTATCCATCCAGAAAAGTCCTGAATGCCCTTCCCTATTGTAACCCACTATAGCACTCAACAGGATTTTCCAGCCTCACCTGCCGCCGGGATATTCCAGTCCTGACAAAAGTCAATGGACTTTTGTCATCCCTCATGTTGGGTCCCACCACAGCGTGGCCAGAAAATCACGGCCACTGTCTGGAAGTATATTCCACACTCTTTTAGGCTGATTTTCACTTGTCACATCTCATGGAATTAGCCCCAAAATGGAGTTGGTAGCCTTACTGGCCCATTAATATTGACAGTGCAGCCTGCACTATTTGATAGAGGACCACTATCAGGTACCCAAAGCACCTGTCTGCTTCATATGGTAGACACACTTCAATATGTAAATCATGGTTCTAGTCACAAGCATGTTTTGGATGAGGTCAGTGTCTCAAAATAGTAGTCACCTCTTCGCTGTGAGTATGATCAATGGCTTGCACATTCCACTGCTTGACTATCCAGGAGTCAGAATTGGCCTTTTGTATGATAAAGTTTTCCAGTGCTTAAATGTTTCTCTTCTTTCTTGGCAACCAGAATTAGATGCTGCATCCAAAGTATTGTCTGATCAGAGGATTGTAAAGTATGATCACTGCTTCACAGATTTTATATTCTACTGTCCTTAACGATGCTCCACATGTATTACACTGAAGTGGATGCTGAACAATATCCCCCAATTCATTTGCTTTTGCTGCTTCCTTATTTCATTCAACTTAACAGTAGGCATTTCTAACTCTCAAATCATGTTAAACTTGACCATTCTGTGATCATTGTTCTCCAGGGGTGCTACAGCTTCCATTTTGTGTTTTTTTTTAATTCATTCATAGGATGTGAGCATCACTGGCAAATCCAACATTTGTTGTCCATCCCTAATTGCTCTTGAGAAAGTGATGGTGAGCTGCCTTCTTGAACTGCTGCAGTCCCTGTGATGTAGGTACATTTACAGTACCTACTGTTAGGATGTTAGGAAGGGTCTTCCAGGATTTTGACCCAGCGACAGTGAAGGAACAATGATGCAGTTCCAGGCCAGGATGGCATGTGACTTGGAGAGGAACTTGTGTGTGATCATGTTCCTTTGTGTCTATTGCCCTTGTCCTTCTAGGTGGCAGAGTTTGGAAGGTGCTGTCAAAGAAAATTGTACACACTGCTGCCACTGTGCACAAATGGTGGAGGGAGTGAATACTTAAACTGGTGGATGGGTGCCTATCAAGATGCTGCTTTGTCCTGGATCGTGTAGAGCTTCTTGGGTGTTGTTGGCGTTGCACTCATCTAGGCAAGTGGAGAGTATTCCTTCAAATTCCTCACTTGTTCCTTGTAGACCATGACCAGGCTTTGGGGAGTTACTTGCCACATTCCATCATTTTGTTGATGATTCAGAGTAGCCTGATGGGGCAGTAATTGGCCTGATTGGATTTGTCCTGCATTTTGTAGGCAGGACATACCTGGGCAGTATGCCAGATTGTCGGGTAGATGCCAGTGTTGTAGCTGTACTGGAAAAGCTTAGCTAGCGGCACAGCTAGTTCTGGAGCACAAGTCTTTGGTACTATTGACGCAATATTGTCAGGGCCCATAGCCTTTGCAGTATCCAGTGCCTTCAATCATTTCTTGATATCATGTGGAGTGAATCAAACTGGCTGAAGACTGGCATCTGTGATACTGGAAGAGGCCGAGACGGATCATCCACTGAGCATTTGTGGCTGAAGATTGTTGTAAATGCTTCAGCCTTGTCTTTTGCACTGATGTGCTGGGCTTCCCCCTGATTGAGGATGGGGATAGTAGTGGAGTCTCCTCCTCGGTTAGTTGTTTAATTGAACACACCAAAGCTTTGTTCTGGTTGTGGGATCGCCTTTTTTGGTCCATTGCATGTTGCTTCTGCTGTTTAGTATGCATTTGGCTAATGCTGTAGCTTCACCAGGTTGTCATCTCAGTTTTAGGTATGTCTGGTGCTGCTCCTGGCATGGCCTGCTGCACTTTTAGTTGAACTAGGGTTGACCCCCCCAGTTTAATGGTTATGGTAGAGTGGGGTATATGCCGGGGCATGAGATTACTGATTGTGGTTGAATACAATTCTGCTGCTCACAGAGCTTCATGGATGCTCAGTTTTTAGCTGCTAACTGATTTTACCCCATTGAGCACAGTGATAGTGTCACACAACATGATGTGAAGATGGGACTTGGTCTCCACAAGGACAAAGGTGGCCACTCCTACCAATACTGTCATGGACAGATGCATTTGCAACAGGTAGATTGGTGAGAACAAGGTTTTCCCTCTTGTTAGTTCTTTCGCCACCTGTCGAGAGCCCAGTCTGGCAGATATATCCTTCAGGTTCAGCTGGCTTGGTTAATAGTGGTGATAGTGCATTACTTTTGATGATGGTCATTGAAGTCCCCCACCCAGAGTACATTCTGTGCCCTTGCTATGCTCGGTGCTACATATAAAAATAAAAAATTGGCAACATGTATACTTGTAGAATGATACTTAAGTATTTAACGATGAAATTAACGTAGAAGTCGTAATAGGCTCAATACTAAATGTAGCCAAATAATACAGATCAGAAAAAAAACAAAGCCAACAGGATGTTGGAGTACATTATCAAAACAGTAAAATACAAGTTACAGGAAGTCATGTTCAAACTGTATAGGACTTTGGCCAGACCACATCTTGAATACTGTATCCAGTTCTGGTTGCTGAAAAACAATGGAGATATTTAAGCATTGGGGATGTTGCAAGACTGTTCCCTAGTGACATAGGTCTGAGTTATGAGGTAATACTTGGAAATTCTTAGACTTTTCAGTCTGGGAATGAGGAAGATGAGAATTGATTCTATTGAGCCTATAGTGATATTTAAATAGTATATGGCATGTTTAAGACCAAACTGGATTACTATTTTAAATCAAACAGTAGGAGGAGACAGAAATTCAGATCACTAAATGGCAAGCTTAAGGTCAATAAAAACAGGTGCTGCATACAGAGAATCATCAACCGTTTGAACGTAGTTACTGGTAGAATAATGGAAATGAAATCCTAAAATTATTTAGGATTGTATGGATGTGCAGTATTAAGATTCAAAAGTATCTTGTAAACGTAGTTATCGTACTCATGAATGTTGCTTGCCCTATTATATATCTTCAGTAATCTACTGGTAGTTTTACTTTTTTATTTCAAGTTTCCCCTTTAGATTTTTTGATATGCTCTTTTCCTTGCCTTGGATGTTCTTTTTTTCACTTTTAATAACTGTCCTTTAAGTCTTTGCATTCATATAGATGTTCTTTTTTCTAATAAATTCACCTCTGCCTATGTTGCTGCTGTTTAGATTTATTTAAGTTAACAACCTACTTTGAGCTGTTTGTCAGCCCTTTGGTTTTGACAGCGCTCCCTGAAGCACCACACCAGGCTTTACTGCTCCCAAGACTGTGCTCACCATGGCCGTTTCTTTAGTTTTCCCGATACTAGTAGCTCCCAATGAAGGCTATATCTTGCCTCTCTTTCTGATCATTCCTCCCCTCTTTAATCCTACCTGGTTGTACTGCTAGATTTTAAAGTATTGCCTCATGACAGATTACCTTTGTTATCATTAGACAATTCCTGATGTGCTACGAATGGATCTTTGGTGTCTTTCTGCTTCAGTGTTGGCGCTTTCTTTTTATTACAGTCAAAGTATTTATGGGAGCCCTTCTGGAAGCAGCCATCTAGGTTCACTAGCCCTGGAAAAAGTATATGGGCGGAATTTCCCGAGCCCGCTGGCAGCGGATGTGATAGGTGACATGCACGGAAAATATGGCGGGACCCACTTCACGATGGTGTGAAGGCAGGTCGTGATCTTCCGCACAGCCCACCAACGGCAGGCCACGTTTCCCACCATCGGGCGGCAGGGAGCTAATTGTAATACATTAGCACATAATTAAAAGGCCATCCTGCCAAGCTCTTGGAACCTTGCCGTATTGTCCACGTCGGTGGGAAAGCACGGTGACATGTTTCATAACAGCACACAGGCGACGTGCACTTGGTGGCCATCACTTTGGGGGAACTGAGGTAAGTGAGCAGCAGTGTTCTCCTGTTGTTTACAGGCCTCAGGGGCGCCGGTAGGGCAGGGGCAACTGATGCCTGGCCCCACAGAGGGGGGTGTCAAATGCTGCCCTGGCGCTGCATCCCGCGCACAAGCAGTCGAGGTGGGGGGGCAGGGTTAGTGAGGGAAGTGGCCATGCATTAGGGGCACCTGTATAAACTGATCATGCCTCTGCAACTAAGACAGATCAGGCGCAGCCACAGTGATATGATTGGGGTCAGGCTCCTAGCCTGCCCACCCATGCAAACAACGCAGAGGCACCAAAGGGCCGCCAAGCACCCCATATCTTACTCCCCACCCCCCCGCCCCTATCGCCTGTCACAGAGTGCGAGTCCGCCATAGGACCTTGGAGCAGTTGGACTACACACGATGTACAATCTCCTCGCCAATGCTGGCCATGTAACAGTCACTACTGGAGCGGCTCACAACCCCTTGCAATCTCAGCATCCTGGTTTGGATCAGTCTCCCCCATGTCGCAGGTTGACAGGGCAGCCATGCAGCGCACTCGTCTCTGGCCATCCGAGGGGTGACCAGCACTCTCCGGGAAGCATTAAGGGGCAGTCACACAGGGCCAGGAAAGGTGCTAAGTACAGCCATGATAACCACATCTCTCTCTCTTTCATGCTGCAGGAGGACTATGTCAAGATCATGGATCCTGGTGACCTAGCTGTGTGCCTGATGGCCCACAAAGACTGTAGAAGATGGAGGAGAGAGCGACTGAGGCTCCTGGCTGTGCAAAGGCAGGAGTAGCAACCTCAGGAACAAGGGGGCAGCTGGGGCTCCCGCACACGCTGTCCAGGAGTGACAGTGAGCCATGGCTGGTCGGTGCTTAGCCACACCCAGGGTCTATAGACACCGCCTGGCATTCCTGCAGATGACTGAGAACCAGTGTCATTGATGACTGCGCATGTCTAGGGACCTGGTGGCTCACATCTGCCACTTACTGCAGGACTTGGCACCAAGGGGACATGGAGGGCATCCACTGCCAGTGGCTGTGAAAGTGAATGCGGCTCTCAATTTCTATGCCAGTGGCTCCTTTCAGGGCTCCACAGGTGACCTTTGTGGGATTTCACAATCTGCCACCTACAAATGCATCCATGAGGTCACGGATGTCATCTTCTCCATGACACACAACTTTGTGCATTTCGCCTGAGACCGGGACAGCCAGGATGCAAGGGCCATTGGATTCACCCTGATCTCGGGATTCCCACAGGTGCAGGGTGGGATTGACTGCACTCATGTGGTGCTCAGGTCTCTGTTGCTACACTCAGTGGACTTCATCAACCACAAGGGCTTCCACTCACTGACCGTGCAGCTGGTCTGCGGCCACCAGAAACGCATCCTGCAGGTGTGCGCACGCTTTTCAGGGAGTGTGCACGACGCCTACATCCTGAGTCACTCGCAGATCCCTGCAGTCCTCCAGGGTCCACAGCGGCTGCAGGGTTGGCTCCTCGGGGACAAGGGTTACCACGGGGGCCGTGGCTGATGACACCCGTGCGACGGCCTCTGACTGCAGCAGAGCAACACTATAATGAGGCTCATGCAGCAGCTCGCAACTTGGTGGAGAAAACCATCGGGATGCTGAAGATGCAGTTCCAGTGTCTGGACCGGTCTGGTGGAGCCCTGCAATATAGTCCACAGAGGGTGTCACGCATCGTCATTGTCTGCTGCGCCCTTTACAACCTGGCGCTGCAACGGGGTAAGGAGCTGGCTGAGGAGAAGATGGAGGAGCCTCACGTCTCCTCCGATGAGGAGGATGCTGACGGGGATGAGGGTGAGGGGGTCCTCGGTGGTGACGACGATGGGGATGTGGCTCTCGCACTGGCTAGACAAGGCAGGCGTGCTTGGGAGGCCCTCATAGCTGCCAGATTTGTGGAGGATGATGATGACATGGGGTGAGGTGTCCCCGTAGATCCTCACATCGCAGCTGTGAACGTTTGACTCCAGTCTGGCTTACCTCAGCGTCAATACCCTCTGTGAGAATGCTCCTGTCATGGAGATGCAGTGAAGACCCTAATAGTTGTTCGATCGCAGGAGGATGATGACAACATGCAGTGAGGACACTCCATAGGTCTTCACACAGCCTCTGAGAATGTCTGACTCCTCTCTGGCCGAGGGCAGCTCACTTGCGCTCCATGATCCATCTCAGAGACGCAGCCATGAAACTTTAGATGAATCTGATGCTGGGTCCTTCTTCAGCACCTCAGCCCTTCAGGAGCTGGTGCACAGCATCACTGGTCACAGATGCTGGTCTGATGGGGGCCAGCCTCACCTTAAAGGTGCTGAGAGCACACAGAGAGAATGAGAGAACTCTGTGGCATCTGCCCACTACATTCTGGCAGCACTGCTGAGGTGCAGGCATCAGTAATGCTTCCAGGGAGTGTGAGGCTGGACCATCACTGTAGTCTGAAGGCTGCACAGAGCACAGAGAAGAGGCCCTGGACTGAGAAACCTGCCTTTTATCTTGTGCAGAAAGGTTTCACATCTGAGTGACAAGAACACTGCTCATCAGAACAAGGAGCCACAGGCAGGGAGACATTCTTGGGAGTTTACTGACAATGGTGAGCAATATGTCCAAGTGATTAACACCCATGCCCAGGCTGTGCAACAACATCTTCTTAACTTGTTTTGACTCAAAAGAGTTACATATTCTTAACCTTCCTAACCCTGCTGCTATGTCTTGGTGCTTCCTAGCCATCCACAGCAAAGGTGGAGGCAGCCTGCTGACTGTGATGCCCTGTCTGTGATGACTTTGGCGGGCATTCTCTGGAGGGTCGAATCTTGGAGGGCCCCAACCTGCTTTTGGGGTCCTGCTGTGTGGCAGTGGCACCCTCCTCGGCCTGTGAAGCTGGGTCTGCGGAGGTCACAGGAAGAGGGGAGTCAGATGGGCTGGTCACTCCCAGAGTCACCTGAGTGGATGGCTCTAGAGGAGCTGATGCTCCTCCCTATGGGTGTCCAAGGGCCCCCTGGCTGACTCGGTGAGCCGGAAGGATAGCTGGAGTGAGATCGAGCTGCCCAGCACCCACCTCGTGTACACACTATTGGAGGCCAATTAGGGCGTCAGTAATGGAGTTGAGCCCGCACAGCAGGGCAGGAGTGACGTCCTGGACCACGGCCTCCATGGCGGCCGCCATCTTGCCAGTGTTGACTGTGGCGCATTGGCATGCTGGTGCTATCACTTCAGCCTGAAGGCAGATGGACTCCTCCATTGTGCCTTGCAATCTGAGGAGTGCAGTGGACATCCCTTCCTGATGTTCCCGAGCTTGCCTTTGCAGCTCCAGCAATTGTGCCATGACCAAGTCTAGAGGCTCATCATCTGACTCGGACTCAGCAACATTCTGCATGGATAGAGATGGGGAAAGTGTATAAGGACACCTGCTGGGCCAGATGATAAGTATGCCTGGCCTGTTGGCCCCATGGATGGGATGAGGACAATGCAGGTGTGTGTGAAGGAGTGAATGATGATGTCCCTTGCACTGGCAGTGAGTGAGGACCCTGTGGGTGTGTGATGGGTTTGTGAGTGTGTGAGTTGGGAGTGATGAAAAGAGTGACTTATCCTGGCGGAATGGAGGAGATCATTCATCCTTTTGTGGCACTGGGTGGTTGTCCTCCTCTACAGGGCGCTCTCACTGACCACCGCTGCCACCATCTCCCAAGCTGGGTTGGTGACCCCCTGCGGCCAGAGCGGGGGTAGAGCACATCCCTGTGGGCCTCAACGACATCCAGCAGTCGCTCGAGGGATCTGTCATTGAAGTAGGGGGCTGCAGTCTTCTTGCCTTTGCTGGCCATGTCTCCACGGCAGTGTTGGTGAGCTGGTGGTGATGAGCGCTTTGCTAGCGGTTGCCTTTTAAAGATGGCGGCTGGCGTGATGCAACAGTGGGGTGATGGCAAGCGGGCGAATGAAAGTCTGCCCGCCGTGGAAATGGCGTGTTTCGTGGGAGTGAATATATAATGAGGTGGGCTCAGGAAGATACGGCGTGAAAACCCGCCATTTTCATCGGCGGGTAGGGCTCCATGTTAACCCCCACCCCCACCCCCGCTTCCGCAACTAGTGCAATTCTGGGAAATTTCAGCCTTTTGTGCTTTATTGGGTTAAATTGTTTGAATTTCCCACTTGCTTGTTTTGATATTTTCCCCCTTTGTTGTGCACACCTTAATGTTGGCTCTCACTGGGAAAATGCCAAATAAGCAGGTGAAAATGTAAGCAATTTGGTGCATTCATTTACCCCTTTTTGATTTATCTTAATCCCACAGAAGTATCTTCTCATCATTTGTCTTAATTGCCTTTTATAGGAGCATGGCTAGTTGTCCTTTGAACCACTTTATGCTATTTATTTAAAGGGCTTTCCCTCATAATTTGTTCCATATGTCCATTATCTTTCATAAGAAATGGTTCTGCCTGAATTTCCTATTTACTTCTAAAAGATTGCACTAAATTCAGCATAACTTGTTTACTTCAAACCAAGTCCTAGATGTTTAATGGATATAATGTGCATGTAAAGGAACGAGTAAAAGTTCTATATTTGAAGAATGCTCTTACTTTTCACATTACTAGGTGATTAATTATGCTAAAAGATAATCATGCAAAATTACATTTAAAAAGTGCAAATGTTTCTGTTTTATTTCCAAATGCAATTGAGATTGGAATTTCTTTACAAGAATTTTAAATTCATCTGTTGACATTTTATAACATGTTTGATGATATCATGAGTTCAAAAAATCCACATTGATATTTCAGAATAAACAGTGATGGAAAATCCTGAACAAAATATGTGAAAATGGACATTTGTCATTTTCTTTCTCAAGATAGGAGTTGTTGCAAAGAGTAAATAGCACCAATTTGAAAAGAATACTCAGTGTTTCTTTACTTGATGTATATTTTACTTGTATAGTTTTTAATGGATTTAAATGAAAGCTGTTACCTTTTTCAGAAAACAAATTTTGCAAATATACAAAAGTAAATATGCCACATTTTAATGAATGTCACAAATTCAAACAATGCATAATGAAGAATTTTGTTAATTCAATATTAACATATTTTCAGTTAAGGAAATGTATGGTTCAAGGGATTACTACCTAACCTTAAAACTTGTGTTTGAAATCAGTTCAGATTGATAGAGTGAAAATCTCCCCTCTCTGCAGGCTAAATGGGTTTGATATTAAATATAGTTTGGTAATAACAACTCAGTTCTCAAAGAACGTTAACCAACATGCATAACTGCCTCATATCAAGCACTAAATTAGCAATATCATTTAGAGAAGCTATAAGTTCGAATGTAAAGTAGAAACATTTGGGGAGGTGCACTAACAGGTTAACTTCTGAAATTGGGGTTGGGCAGTGCAGCGTGCATTTTGTTCATCATCTGGGTGAGTAACACTTAACTTGTGGATTTTTGATGCTGACACAAGTGAGGAAAACGTTGTATTCCCCCAATCCAATCCTTCACCTTGATGAGTACTAAATTCCCCCAAGAAACTAATAGAAATTCAGCTATGACAACCTTGAACAACATTGTGGTCCTTGCTCAAATTTGTAATGAATGTGCAATGAGTACAGATTACTTTTCATCCAAGCTTAACCCAACTTGGCAGGGATATGGGAACCAGGAATACTAGAGAGGGATACCAGTGTGCAAGTATATTGGGAGAGACAGGTAATACTGGGGTAGAAAATAGTAAGGTATTAGGTAGGTTCAGCATAAGAGGCAATAACTTAGGGTTACAGTGCATGTATGTGAATGTACGAAGTGTGATAAATAAGATTAGTGAGTTACAGATGCGGATAGCCAGGGGGAAATATGATGTTGTGGTGATAACAGAGGCCTGACTCAAAGGGCAGAACTGTATTAAATATTCTTGGATACAAGGCGTTGAGGAAAGATAGGAAAGGAAGGAAGGGAGGAGAGTTGGTAGTATTGATTTTACTTTTATTCATTCACGGGCTTCACTGGCTGGGCCAGTGTTTATCGCCAATCCCTAGTTGCCCTTGAAAAGGTGGTGGTGAGCTGCCTTCTTGAGCAGCTGCAGTCCATGTGGTATAGATATGGAGATATATTTCCAAGTCAGGATGATGAGTGACTTGGAGGGGGTCTCCAGGTAGTGGTGTTCCCATCTATCTGCTGCCTTTGTCCTTCTAGATGGTAATGGTCGTGGGTCTATGATGCTGGGGACCTCCGGAGGAGGCCAAGTTGGATCATCCACTCGGCACTTCTGGCTGAAATGCTTCAGTCTTATCTTTTGCACTGATGTACTGGGCTCCCTCATCATTGAGGACGGGGATATTTGTGAAGCCTCCTTTTCTAGTGAGTTGTTTAATTGTTCACCACTATTCATGACTGGATGTGGCAGGACTGCAGAGCCTAGATCTGATCCGTTGGTTATGGGATCGCTTAGCTCTGTCTATTACTTGCTGATTATGCTGCTTGGCACGCAAGTATTCCTGTTTTATAGCTTCACCAGGTTGACACCTCATTTTTAGGTATGCCTGGTGCTGCCCCTGGCATGCCCTCCTGCACTGTTCATTGAACCAGGGCTGATCCCCTGGCTTGATGGTAATGATAGAGTTAGAGGTCATGTAGCAACATGGATACAAAATTAGCTGAGTGACAGGAAACAGAGAGTAGTGGTGAATGGTTCATTTTTTCGAACTGGGAAAGGTTTATAGTGGAGATCCCAGGGGTAGTGTTAGAACCTCTGCTCTTCCTGATATATATTAATGACGTAGACCTTGGTGTACAGGGCACGACTGCAAAATTTGCAGATGAAACGAAACTTGGAAATATTGTGAGTCATGATAAGGATAGTGGAGAAATTTAAGAGGCCATGAAAAGGTTGTTGGAAATCACGGACAAGTGACAGATGAAGTTCAATGCAGATAATTGTGAAGTAATGCATTTTGGTAGGAGGAACACAGAGAGACAATATAAAAAAAGGTTACAATTCTAAAGTCGGTACAGGAGCAGAGGGACCTGGGTGTATATGTGCAGAGCAGTGAATACAAAAGCAAGGAAGTTATTTTAAAACTTCTATAAAACACTGGCCCAGATCTTCCGAGGAGTGGCCACCCAACTCCTACTTTTGGCCACCCTGACACTTCTCCGCATTTCTGGCCGTGTCTTCCAAGCCTGGCTTCTTCAGAAATGCAGAGCGCAGGTTCCATCAAAAAGCTCCATTGCAGCACTGTAGTATTGGGGGGAAGAATGGACATGCCTCCTTTTTAATGCACTAGCTGCTGTAAGGTAAGTTTAAATGTCCAATGTGAATGTTAGTGAATGGGTGACTGAATGAATGAGTGAATGGATGGGGTGAGTAGGTGGATGATGTAATTGGGTGAGTTGGCATGTGGGTAAGGTGACAGGTGGGTGGGGTGACAGGTGGGCATGGTAGTAGGGTGGCAGGTGGGTAGGGGGTAAGGTGGCCTCTGGGTGAGGTGGATAAGTGGGTGAATGGGTAGGTGGGTCAGGGCGTAGGTCTAAAGAAGATTCCAGGGATAAAGAACTGTAACTATGAGGATAGATTTGAGGGGTTGGGACTGTTTTCCTTGAAGAAAAGAAGGCTGAGAGGAGTCTTGAAGAGGTTTTCAAGATCCTGAGGGGCATGGACAGGATTAATAGTAAGAAACTGTTCCCGCTCAAAAGAGCATCAAGAACTAGAGGGCACAGATCCAAAATAATTGGCAAAAGAAGTAAATGTGTTATGAGGAAATTTTTTTCACCCAGAGGGTGGTTGGAGTCTGGAACGAACTTCCTGAGAGAGTGATGAACTTCCCGAGCAGGTTCGATCGAGATATTCTAAAGGAAATCAGATTGCTATCTGAAAAGAATGTATGTGCAAGGTTACGGGGATCAGGCAGGAGAGTGGGAATAGGTAGAATGCTCTTTCAGAGAACCAGTGCAGAATGGCCAAATGGTCTCCTTCTACACTGTAAAGATTCTGTGATTCTGCTGTCACATCTTGGGTTAGTCAGGTGGTGGGGCTAGTCAGCTCGGGGCAGGGGTTGGTCAGTTAGTATTGTTGAGAGGAGGGGGTAGTTGGTTCGGGTCGAGGGTAGTCGGATGATTGGGGGGGAGGTAGTCAAGTTGGGGAATCATAGGGGGGTAGTCAGTGGGTGAAGGGGGTAGTCGGGATGTCAAGGGAGGAGTCGGGGGTCAGTGTGCATGATTGAGGGTGTCAGCTGTATAGTTACCCAGGGGTTAGACTCAGATATTTCTGACTTAACATTTCCTGGGTAACTATTCAGATAAGTGAGTCGGAGCTGTCCAAAGTCTCCAACTCTAACTCAGAGTCGGGAGACTTTTGCGGAGAGTCCTGGGGAACTGGTGAATTGCCCATTAGAAATTTAAACTTCCCAGGCAATTCCCATGGAGGTAGCGCATCAGGAATTTCACTGGATTGTTTCCGATGATTCAGAGAGCAGAGGATCTGGACCAAGGGTTTGGCCTCAACTGGGGTATTGGAACCAGTTCTGGGCATCACACTTTAGGAAGGATGTGAAGGCATTAGAGGCGGTGCAGAAAAGATTTACGAGGATGGTTCCAGAGATGAGAAACTTCAGTTGCCATCAGATAGATTGGATAAGTTGCGTCTGTTCTTGGAGAAGGGAAGGCTGAGAGGAGATTTGACAGGAGTATTCAAAATCATGAGGGGTCTGGACGGAGTAAATAGGGAGAAACTGTTCCTATTGGGGAAAGGATTGAGAATGAGAGGGCACACATTTAAAGCAATTTGCAAAAGAGACAATGGCGACATGAGGTAAAATGTTTTCATGCAGCGAGTGGTTAGGATCTGGAATGCGGTGCCAGAGAGTGCGATGGAGTCAGGGTCAATGGAGGCTTTCAAAAGGGAATTAGATCATGATCTGAAAAGAAGAACATTTCAGGGCTATGGGGAAAAGGGTGGGCAATGGCACTCAGTGAATTGCTCCTTCAGAGAGCCAGCACGGACACAATGGGCCAAAGGGCCTCCTTCTATGCTGTAACCATTCGATGATTTTGTGAAATGTCACAACATTTGTGAGCAGGATCAGAAGCAACCGTGAGACTCTAAGGGCCGTATTTTCACAGAGTCGGGAAGACTCCGCAGCCCTTTAAAATGGCAGGTAGGACACGGATGCAGAAGTCCCGTTCCCATTTCTGACAGATCCAATTTTTGTTGGCAAGGAAAAAGGGGAGGGGCATGATCCACATAGGTGGGAAAACCAAACTCAGCAAGCCCATTTGAGCCTAATGTTAAGTTCAAATAGACACAATTTTGTCTGAACAACAGGCCTTAACCCACAGTGTGGAAGTCACGAATTGATGGAGTAGAGGTAAATTCTCTCGATGGACAGATAACGTCTGTTTAAGTGTCATGAATTGAAGTTTTTAAAATCCCCTGCTCTTTAAAAATGAAAAGAACAGGTTTAAGCTGTCAGAGTTATAATACACAGCGTCTGGTAGACTGCTTTGATTGACAAGTCATCTGGTATAGGCTATAAAAAGACAAGAACACCTGTTCTAGAGTTTCAATAGAGTTCTTTATTGACATTTCCCAAGGGCTGTCACTATGAATGCTTGGCAGGGTTTCAAAAGCTACAAAAGTACTTATCCCAGCAGGGGATTCTGAGTTCACAGTTTAATTGGCAGTTTAAAGGATTAGCTGTCTTTGATGTGGCTACTGAAGTGTGTTTACTTTTATAACCAACTAACCACTTAAGGAGATTTAAAAGCTTTTAATAGATTTCATGAATGGGAGTTGTATTCACTATCAAGTGTGTATGAGTTAAAGCTGTATTAGATTGTTAGAAGTTTATTTTATTTTCATCTCCACATGCCTCATAAGGTCTTCCCATGGTGGATTCTGGGTAAGTGGGTAGGGAAGTGCTTTGTGGGAGGTATGAAGGGGAATGGAGGGTGGTTGGGGGTTTGAGTTGGCATGGAGGTGCAATGGGTGTATGATGGGGCATGGGGGTCAGAGGGAGGGTGTGTGAGGGTGAGGGCTAGTTGGCCTAACATCTTTTAAAACAACTGGGACAAAGAACCGAGGCGGACCTTCTAGCCAGCCCACCTTGGCATTCATCCGCCCCTGTGGCCACCTAGGATCTGCTTTGGTAGGCCTGTCTCTATCTCGCCCCTGCCTCCCTGAGTGAAAATTGGTTCCAACAGGGTCATTTAAAAGAGGTGGATCTGCCGAATGGGGAAATTTCCCCACTTGAGCTACCTGCCTGGGTAGTAAAAATCCAGCCCTAATAGTTGAACAAAAGTAATTGGTATTTAACTCTTAAGTTTACATTTTGTTAGGATAGGGATTACTAATTGCTACAATTCATCATTGCTTAACGTGTTAGACTATTCACACTCTGTTAGTTGAATAGCTAATTCTGTATTTTCTGGTCTCTTACAGTGGTGTTATCAAGGTGAATGTGTACTTTTCGGTACTTGGCCTCAGAGTTTAGATGGAGGCTGGGGACCATGGTCCATATGGGGAGAATGCAGTAGAACATGTGGGGGAGGAGTCTCCTCATCTCTGAGGCACTGTGACAGTCCAGCGTAAGTAACTAAAGTAAGCCAGAGCAAAAAGACATATTTGAAAACAACACTGTAACTTGATTTCATATGTTCTCTATAACATGGATCAAAAGGTTGCAATGGAAGAATAAGACTGAATATAGTAATATTCTATAATTGCGGGTTAGCACCTCTAAATAATACTGTTTATCGCATATCTGTGGTCACAGATAATAGTTGAATAGCATGACTTGGATAACATGCTGAACTGCCACTATTTCTAACAGTGAAGCAGTTTGCAAGATCAATTTAAGTGTCCTTCAATAATTCCTTACCAGCACCACTAGGTGCATTGCTCTTGCAGAGAACCAGCACAGACACAACAATGGTGTATTTCTGTGTTGGAACAATTCTATGATTCTATATAACAGGTGGGATATTCAGATAACTGTACAGACTAAGCAGACAGGCAATACATCTCCATTTCAAATATTTCTATTTAAAGAAAACTTGCAATACGCAAGCAAAGATAAGTTGTGTCTGTGTTAGAAATCCTTCTTGCATAGATGTCAGTGAGGATTTTGGGTGCCAACTATTTGCCCATAACCGTGGCGAAGAGGCAGCAGCAATTTTGGGGCCCTGGTTTCATTTGCATTGAGCCAGTCAGCTTGTGGCATCAAATGAATCAACTGATGCAGCTCACTAGACTGAACCTGGCGAGTACATTGAAGCACAGGAACAGCAGTGGCCTGTTCAAACTTTTGAGCCTGTTCCATTATTCACTTAAATCATGGCAGATCTGTCCCTCAATTTTATTTACCAATTTTTGTTCCGCATCCCGAGATACCTTTGTCCAAAAAAAACTATTGATCAGTCTTGAAAATTTCAATTGCTGCATCATCCACAGCCTTTCGGGAATTACATTGCAAATTTCCACTATACTTCGACTGATTTCATTCCTAAGTGGCTGATCTCTAAATTTAAATTCAAGACCCTGCAGAGGACATAGTTGTCCCCTGGGAGCGGGGCGGGAGTGGGAGGCAGGTAAAATCATGGGGATCTGGGTCAGATTGGCTCCCCAACAAAGGCTGACAGGTTGGGGCATTTTACCGACAGTGGGGCCGGAAGCAGACAGGCTGCCCAACTCAAGGAGGAATGCCACCAATTCTTACAATTAAAGGTTGAATTAGGAGCCATTTTAAGGTGCCATTGGCAGTCTGCCAATGGCAGATTGATCCACTGCCTCATGAGGAGACCATCAGCTAAATGGCGGTGGCCTCCCAGCAGCAGCCCTGGGGAGAAGGTTTATAAAGCAAAGAGAGAGCCACAGGCAGGGAAGGCAGCGCCCACAGCCCCATGATTTCTCCAGAGGGATTTCCTCTCCAGCACTCGCACATTCTTAGTTTTAAATCTTGTCTTCACAAACCCACTGGGCCCCTGGTCTCCAGCCTGCCTCAGCACTGGCCATTGCCACCGGTTGGGTGGGGGGTAGGAGGGTGGGGGGGTGGGGGAGGTGGGGGGTGGGGGGGGTGGTGGGGGGTGGTGGGGGGGTGGCGTGGTTGGTGGTGGCCATCCTGAATAAAACAACAGAACCATGGGAGCCAATTAATTGGTTGTTGCCAGGGTGAAGTCCTGTTGCCTGCCCATGCATGCTGGCGTCTGAAGATCTATGCTGAGACAATACAGAGGACTATTGGAGAAGGTGTAGATAGAGGGAGGGTAGTAAATTGGATTAAAAGCTAATTAGAAGGAGGAAGCAAAGAGCAGGGGTTAACAGGCAATTCCTTAGAGTGGCTGGAAGTAGCTAACATTGTCCCACAGGGTTCTATTCTGAGACTGCTTTCTTCATTGTGTACCTCAATGATTTGGTATAGAGCTAGAGGGAGTGGTGTGTAAATTTAAGGATTCTACCAAAATGGTAGACATAGGGGTGAATTGTCCCAGATTTGCACTAAGTGCGGTAGCGGGTGGGAAAAATGACACTTTACCCGCTGGCTGCAATGACGGCTTCTCATGCTGTATCATCCCAACCCCACCACATCTTCCCATTTCTGGGAAACATGCCATTTCGATGGCGGGTGGGCTCTCATTTGCCCACCATGCTGTCACCTCGCTGCTTCATCACACCAGGCACCACATTTAAAGTACACCATGTGCACACTTGTCAGTGCTTCCAGCCCAGCTCTGCTACAAAGAAGAAATGGTCCCAAAAGGGAAGAAGACTGCAGCCCCCAGGTTTAGTGACACATCCTTCAAGCGCCTTTTGGATGCTGTGGAGGCAGGTTGTGATGTCCTCTACCCCCTCTCTGACCGCAGGAGGGGCAGCAACATTACCACTCTGGCTGGAGAGCAATGGCAGTGGTGATCAATGCCAATGTTGCACAGAAGGGGCTGGCCATCTAATGCAGATAGAGGAAGAATTATCTCATCTGTGCAGCCAGGGTAAGGCAACCATCGCATCACTCTAAACTCACGCACTCAAGCGTATCACACTTTCACTGGTATCTCATTCACTGCCAGCTCAAGGGACACCACCACCCATTCTCACACACATATCCTCACATGTCCATCTGGCCTCATCTCCTCTGGAAACTATCTCCTCAGCCCTCATCACCTTGAAGCCACTTGCACAGATCAACATGTGCCCCCACACACACCCTGGGATACCCTCCATTCCCAGTACAACCCTAGTTCTGCAGCCATTGAAAAGCCACCCATACCTTATGGTTGGCCTGGTAGGTAGGTGAGCTCCCCTAAAAGTGATGTGGTGCTGTCTGTGAAGCCTGGTGCTGATGACTGCGAGTGGTGTCCAAAGCAAGGTAGGCAAACAAGTCCTGAGCGAAGTGCAGCCCACCTAGTGCACGCCTTATATATGTTGTTGTGAATTTTCCTGCCGATGTGGGCAGATGATCCAGCAGGGGGTGGGGGTGGATGATATCCAGTGGGTTGATATGCAAATGTATTACAATGAGGTTCCTGACGTCCAATGGCGGGAAACATGGTCCGCCATCGACGGGCTGAGCGAACAATCACAAACTGGTTTCATGACGTTGTGAAACCAATTTTTGGCCTTCTTGTCATATTGTCTGCTCACGCCACACAAACACGCCCAATGCCAGCAGGCTGGGAAAATTCCACCCATAGTAAATAATTGCAAGACATAAAGGAAGCTGCAAGGGGATATTGATAAGATGGGAGAATGTGTAAAAAGGAAGGATATAGAATTCATTGTAAGGTGGTATATTCTGATCTGAAAAATTAATGTAATAATTACATATTGAATAGGGGAGTTTGAGTAGTGAGAAAGAACAGAAGGATTTGGAGGCTCAGGTCCACAGGACATTAAAACCTCAAATGAATAAGGTTGTAAAAATGATTGGACATTGGGTTTTATGCCAAGAATCATCGAAGATATAGGTTGAGATATAATACTGAACCAACATTATAAATAGAGGCATAGAGTACAAAAACAAGGGAGTCATGATGAGCCTTGATAAAGCATTCGTTCAGCCTCAAATGGTGCATTATGTCAAATTCTGGGTACCACACTTCAAGAAGGATAGTGAAGACTTTAGAGAGGATAAAGAGAAGGTTTATAAGAATGGTTCCAGGGATGAGGAACTTCAGTTACATGGATAGATTGGAGAAGCAGAGGCTGAACTCCTTGGAGAAGAGAAGGTTGAGAGAAGATTTGATAGGTCATGAGAAGTCTAGACAGACCAGATAGAGAGAAATTGTTCTCATTGGTGGAAAGGCGAAGAACCAGATTGACAAAGAACCAGGGGTGACATGAGGAAAAATTCTTAGGTGCAGTGAGTGGTTGAGATCTGGAATACACTATTTACGAATGTGATGGAGGCAGTTTCAACCATGGCTTTCAAAGTGGAACCTAAAGAGAAAAAAATTGCAGAGCTACAGCGAAAGGTTGGGAAAATGGGACTAGCTGAGTTACTTTTGCAAGGGGTACATGGATACAATGAACCATCTGCACCAAAATATCTCTTTTCATCTATAAACTTTCGCAAGAGCAGAGTTGGACTAGTGTGTGAGAAATGTCCCCCTGTCACCTCAGGCCTAAATCAAGAAAGGTCTAGGAAGTCTAAAAGAACAGAAAATGGAAAGAATTGGGTGAATTTTGCCTCTGTCCCTTTTTCCTGATCCTTGGCAGTGAACTGGGTGTTTCCCAAGGGACAAGAGTAAGGAAAATCTTCCCACAAATCTTCAATTCATAAACTGTTCTGTTATCTACTCAGGAAAATATGCTTTGCAGCACTTTTTAAATCACATTATGAAAAAGATAGGTAGAATGTTAAGAAAAATTAATATAAACGTGCTTCATGAATATGTGGCAAATTGTTTGTTACTAGCCTTTCAAATTTTAGTTCTTAGAATTAGATTGATTTGGTGTGAAACACAGATTAATGACAACACCAGGGATTTCTCAAAGCTTCTTCTGCAAAGCCTCCATAACTTTGGCAGAGATTTGGCAGAAAGCCCATTTACTCATGCAGACGGGTGTTCCACTAACCCTCTGTCAAAGTTACGCAGCAGAGCAGGCGAAGCTGTAAAGAAATTCTTGCCGTAACATTTTTCAAACTTTTACTTGCCTTTCTTTAATATTCTTTTCCTTCATTTAGTGCATCCAGCAATACTGTCTGAATTTAAAAATAGTTAAATAGTTTTCTATTTAAATGATCTTCTTGTTTTCCTATTGGTCGCTTACTAATGAGATGGCTGGACTCAGCTTTTTGCCTTATATGGGCTAACTTTCGTCACCAAGATGCTAAAATAGTGGATAACATGATCTATCCAAATTCAGTAATACTTGGATGCTGTCCTATGGGAAATGCTTAAAGCAGTTATGCTCCAAAAATTTCAACAAAAAAGTGCTAAGCTTGAATCACCAAAATCAGGAGGTAATAGAACTAGAAAAAGTTAACATAAGCAAGTAAGATGTAGAGATTTTGGAGTGGGGGGTTGCGGGGGAGGTAACTTCCAACTATGGCAAGGGTGTAAAATGGGACATATGGGATTGGTAAGGTATATAATGGGCGGCTGATATAATACTGCATTTTGATGTCTAAGTTGAAAGTTACTCCCTTACACTATGTGAAATAAAAACTGGGGGAGATTTTGAAGCCTCCTAGAGCATCTAGAATCATGGGAGAAAGCTTTCCACGCCCTTCCTGCCATTGCTGTGGCCATTGCCAATTTGTTCAAGTCCTCAAAACAGGCAGCTGCTTGAAGCAAGCAGATCACTAATTAGGATTTTTAAATCAGGATACTATAACACACATATAGGATACTGATGCCATTTTAAGACTCAGCTGGGCAGGCCATGTGCCATGCACACTGTGACCAGCATCTGCTGTGACGCAGCCAAAGAGGAGCCCGGAAGATAAGTGCTTATTTATTTTGGTGGGGCTGAGAGAAGCAGAACTGCTCCTCTGGCTTCTTCAGAGGCACCTGGACCTGGCACCTGTTTTTCTGTTCAGTCCGCTGGTCCTGTTTCAATGTGGGAAATCCTTCAAAATAGACCAGTTAAGTCTCCTCCACTAAATTTTCTGCTGACTGAACAGTTTGTTTTCAATAGAACATGAATGAGGTATTTTGCAGAGGGACGAAAGTGTAAGAAGGCTTGCTTTGATAATGATTTAATCGAAAAATGAATATCCTTTAGCTAATCCGTGCAAAATATGATCAAACATTTTTAATAAAACATCCTTGTTTCTTTTGACAAACAAAAACAATTCTTCCTTAAACAGTTTTTAATTTATATTTTAATTTATATTTCTAGCTATGAACAACTTGCAACTGTTAACAAGTGTGTTGAAATACTGCCTTGCTTTTCAATGTACTTGAAGTGATTGTTTAGACATTTTTATTCTGGCTGTGATATGCTGAGCACAGTTTAATTTTTATGTTGTTAATCTCTCAAGGTTTATGTGACAAAATGGAATCCTATTTCTTGAATCATTTTTTTTCAAATTGTTCAATAGGCCTTCTGGTGGTGGGAAGTATTGCCTCGGAGAGAGAAGACGTTACCGCTCCTGTAATACTGACGTAAGTGAAACCATTAAAGGTTACTGGCAACGGTAATGGGTGATAAAGTTTACTTTTGCAATTCTAGAATTCTCCAGAGAAAACAACTGTTCACCATTAAATATAGTAAGCTGTGGAAATGTACAGCTGGCCAGCCTTAACCTGCATGAGAAAGATAGTTTTTAATATTTCCCGTGAGACTCACATATCAAGATTGTTCTGAAGAAGACCACCCTTTGAACAGTAACCCACATTTAACTTTAAGATGCTCGCTCACCTGGTTATGTATTTCCAGCATTTATTTTTTGCCCTTATTTCAGATTTCCAGTGTACATAGATTTTCTTATTACCTTTTCACCAACATTAAAAATTTGAATTTACTTTATCTCCCATTGAAAACATTTTAGAAAATACCTTCCTCTATAACCCTTCAGTTAGTTATTCCCCAGCCAAAAGGCCCACACTAAACATCACCCAGCTTTCATGATAGAACCAGTCAGTAACCGGAGCTTTCACTGATAAACAATAACAAAACCCAAGAACATTTATAACTAAATAAAAACAGAAAATGCTGGAAAAACTCAGCAGGTCTGACAGCATCTATTGAGAGAGAAACAGAGTTAACAGCAGGTAAAGCAGGATAGAAAGTCAGTGATAAGGAGAGATTGACAAAGATGTCATGGACATAAGACAAAGGGAGCATTAGGACAGTTTTTGGGGAAAAGGGATAGAAAAAGGGATGAAAAGTGCAAAAAAGGAATAAAACAATGAATAAACGAATATGAATAAAAATGTGAATAAAAAATATTTTTTTTTAAAAAAGGGATTAAAAAGGGGGTGAAGGTGGAGGAGAGGGTTCATGATCTGAAGTTGTTGAACTCAATGTTAAGTCCGGAAGGCTGTAAAGTGCCTAATCGGAAGATGAGGTGCTGTTCCTCCAGTTTGCGATGGGCTTCACTGGAGCATTGCAGCAGGCCAAGGACAGACATGTGGGCATGAGAGCAGGGTGGTGTATTGAAGTGATAGGAAGATCTGGGCCATGCTTGCGGACAGACCAAAGGTGTTCCGCAAAGTGGTCACCCAGTCTGCGTTTGGTCTCCCCAATGAAGAGGAGACTGCATTGGGAGTAGCAAATGCAGTAGACCAAATTGAAGGAGGTGCAAGTGAACCTGAAAGGAGTGTTTGGGCCCTTGGATGGTGAGGAGGAACGAGGTAAAGGGGCAGGTGTTGCACCTTCTGCGATTGCATGGGAAGATGCCACGGGAAGGGGATGGGGTGTTGGGGGTGATGGAGGAGTGGACCAGGGTGTCACAGAGGGAACAGTCCCTATGGAATGCTAATGGAGGTGAGGGGAAAATGTGTTTGGTGATGGCATCATGCTGGAGTTGGCAGAAATGGCAGAAGATGATCCTTTGAATGCAAAGGCTGGTGGGGTGAAAAGTGAGGACAAGTAGATCCCTATCATGGTTCTAGGAGGAAGGGGAAGGGGTGAGGGCAGGGGCGTGGGAGATGGGTCAGACACAGTTGAAGGCCCTGTCAACCACAGTGGGTGGGAAACCTCGGTTAAGGAAGAAATGTCAGAAGTGCCCTTTTGGAAGGTGGCATCATCAGAACTGATGCAACGGAGGCAAAGGAACGGAGAGAATGGGATGGAGTCCTTACAGGAAGCAGGGTGTGAGGAGCTGTAGTTGAGGTAGCTGTGGGAATCAGTGGGCTTATGGGGAGAATGTTCGGCTCAGCGAGTGGGGGCGGGGCCCGCTCGCCGAGGCATAAGATGACACGGAGTAATGTTGGGTGTGCGTCCCACTCGTCCAACTTGGCTGTGCACCCGCCGAACTGTCAAAGGCCTGTTAAGGCCATTAATTAACTAATTAAGGCTATTAAGAACGCTGCCCGTCCAACCTTGAAGTTGGTGGGCAGGTGAAGAGCCCAGGCAGCCTTCGCATTTTTCATGGAACCTCATCCACGGGCGGGATGAGGTTTCATGAAGGGTTTATAAATTAAATTAAGTTTTTCATTAAAGTTCATTGACATGTCCCAGCTCATGTGACACTGTCACATGAGGGGATATGTCTTGAATTGTATTTTTCTTTATTGAAATTTTTAAAACTTAAAACTTATCTCCCTGAGGCACAGAGGTGCCTCAGGGATGCGCGCAAAAGAGTGCACTCCCAACTCAGGGAACTCCCACCCCCCCAGCCCGCTCAGGGAGCGCTCAGCACTTCTGAGCATGCGTCACGCTGGGCAGGCCTTAATTGGACTGCCCACATAAAATAGCCGCACAGACCCGATTCGGGGCACTAATCGGGTACGCGTCCGCCTGCGCCCACCCCCGCACAACCCCCCCCAACGGGGGGAAAATTCTCTCCTTATAATGAATATTGGTAGACAGTCTATCACCAGAACTCGAGACAGAGAGGTCAAGGAAGAGATGTGTCAGAAATGGACCATGTGAAGGTGATAGAAGGGTAGAAATTGGAAGCAAAATTGATACATTTTTCAGGGTCCAAACGAGAACATGAAGCGGCACCAATATAGTCATCAATGTAATGAAGAAAGAGTTGTGGGAGGGGGCCTGAGTAGGACTGGAACAAGGAATGTTCCACATACCCCATAAAGACACAGGCATAAATGGGGCCCATGCAGGTACCTATAACCACGTCTTTTATTTGGAGGAAGTGAGAGGAGTTTAAGGAGAAATTGTTCAGTGAGATAACAAGTTCAGCCAGAGGGAGGAGAGTGTGGTGGATGGGGATTGTTCAGGTCTCTGTTCAAGGAAGAAGTGGACAGTCCTCAGACCATCCTGGTGGGGGTTGGAGATAGCGGAATTGGACGTCTATGGTGAAGAGGAGGTGGTTAGGGCCAGGGAACTGGAAATTGTTGATATGATGGAGGGCATCAGAGAAATCGTGGACGTAGGTGGGAAGAGACTGGACAAAGCGAGAGAGAATGGAGTCAAGAAAGGGAGAAATGAGTTCCGTGGGGCAGGAACAGGCTGAAACGATCGGTCTGCCAGGACAGTTCTGTTTGTGGATTTTGGGAAGGAGGTAGAAGCGGGCGGTCCGAGGTTGGGAGACTATGAGGTTGGAAGCTGTGGAGGGAAGATCTCCAGAGGACATGAGGTCAGTGACAGTCCTGGAAACAATGGCTTGATGTTCGGTGGTGGGGTCACGTTTTAGTGGGAGGTTGGAGGAAATGCCCGAGAGTTGGTGCTCAGCCTCTGCAAGGTAGAGGTCAGTGCGCCAGACAACAACAGCACCACCCTTGTCAGCAGGTTTGATAACAAAGTCAGGGTTGGACCTGAGAGAATGGAGTACGGCAAGTTCAGAAGGAGACAGGTTAGAGTGGGTGAGAGGAGCAGAGAATTTGAGATGGCTGATGTCACACCGACAGTTCTCAATGAAAAGATCAAGAGCAGGTTAGAGGCCAGAAGGAGGGGCCCAGGTGGAGGGAGAATACTGGAGGTGGGTAAAAGGATCCATTGAATGGGGGGGAGGACTCCTGCCCAAAGAAGAACATTTGTAACTCGCTGCCTAAGTTAATTTCAAGCTAGATTTGCTACAAAATACAAAGTTAAAGAGAGAACAACAACAACTTCTATTTATGTAGCATCCTTAGCACAAGAAAACATCTCAAGGCACTTCACAGGAGCTTTATCAAACAATGTTTGACACTGAGCCACATAGGAAGGTATTGGGACAGATGAGCAAAAGCTTGATCAAAGAGGTAGGCTTTAAGGAACACCTTAAAGGAGGAAAGAGAAATAGGGAAGTGAAGATGTTTAGAGAGGAAATTTCAGAGCTTAGGGTCTTGGTAGCTGAAGGTGTGGCCAACAGTGGCGGAGTAATTCAAATCGGGGATATTCAAGAGGCCAGAACTGAAGGAACGCAGATACCTCAGAGGGCTGGAGGAGGTTCAGAGATAAGGAGAGGTGAGGCTATGGAGGGATTTGAAAACAAGGATAAGATTTTTTAAATTGAGGCCCTGCTTAATTAGGATCTATGTGACGAGTACGGATGATAGGTGAACAGGACTTGGTGCAAGTTAGGATACAAGCAGCAGGATTTTAGGCGACTAAAGTTCACAGAGGTTAGAACATAGGAGACCGGCCAGGAATGCATTGGAATAGTTAAGTCGAGAGGTAACAAAGGCATAGATGAGAGTTTCAACAGTAGATGAGATGAGGCAAGGGTAGAGTTGGGTGAGGTTATGAAAGTGGAAATAGACACTTTTACTGATGGTGTGGATGCTCATCTCTGCAATAAATATGATAATGAGTTTGCGAACAGTTTGGTTCCGCCTCAAAGGTTGAAAGACTTCTGGAGGATTCAAATTGAAATTTATGATTTAGCCAGTGCCATTTGGGGCATGCTTTCGAATAAGTATAACCGATTATAATATAGACCAAGGGACTGTTAGGGTCCACTATAAAATTATGCACCTTTCTCTAGAGTATTCCTTTCCCTCAATGTTCCCCAAACCTTCTTCAACATTAAAATGTCACTCCATTAATTGTCAGCAATAGATTTGCAACATAGTAGCCTAAATTTGTTAGCACTGGAGAAGAAGCAAGTCTGAAATTCCTGAAAAATGTCAGGAATGTCTGCAACACCTGTGATCAAAGGTTTGCAGCTGAATTTTTTTGAACTGACCAGTGTTTGACAATGGCAAAGCAAATTGAGCCAAACTAGTTAAAGCTGGATAAATCTGGATTTTGAAACAGTGTTAGAGGTCATTTGGTTACACTAATGCTATTTACGGGAAGGGCTTGTGGCACCTGGTAGCATCCCTACCTTTGGGATAGAAGCTCCGGGTTCAAGTCCCACTTCAGGGCTTGTTGGCCGTGGGAGGTGCATGAATAATGTGGCCAAACAGAGTAGTTATCAGTCTGTAAATACTTCCAGTACGCCTGATGGCAGGTGGTAATAGCGGGAGAGATACCTGGTCAGCCATATTGCAGAAGGCAATGGTAAACCACGGCAATACTTTGCCAAGCATAATCATGGACCAATCCAATAGTAGCCAATGCCCTCTTAGGGCATGGTACCTGGAGGAGGAGGAAGAATGAGATTTACATGATTGCTGGCATCGATTAATGAGGATTGACAGTGATGCAGCCAAGTGCTATGTAAAATGTCATCTTTCAGGGAATTAGATTTCAAACTGGGGTGTAACGTGTTTGATGCAGTGTTTAAAATGGTGTTTAATCTTGAACATAGGGCAGAATTTTACAGTTCTCCCACTGGTGGGTTTGCAGGTGGGGGAGGGGGTGTCATAAAAATCTCTGGATGAGCATCCTGCCAGCCTCCTGCCCTGACCTGTTTTACAGGGACCAGCGAGGTCTCGGGCGGCCTGGCTGCCCACCCTCGCCCCAATTGAATCCCTTAAGTGGCCAATTATTGGTCACTTAAGGACCGCCTCCCAGAGAGGAGTTCAGGAGCAAGGGGATACCAGGCAGGTCACCTGCCTCACTCAATAACCTCCTTTCCACATTGGGTTCCCCCCACCCTCCCCATGGGTGCTTCCTCACCCCAACCTCCCCATCAAGACTGCCACACCTTCTCCCCATCCTCCTCCTCCCCCCCACTCCCCTCAGGCCTCACCTCCTCACCCTGCACTCCGGGACTTAGAACCTGGGGATGGCTTGTAGTCCCCGCCCTGGCCATTGCTGGCTCCGGTGTTGCTGTGGCCACAGAGCTGCCGACCAATCAGATTGGTTGGCAACTCTCTGGGGTGGGACTTGCGCCCGCGTGAGGGGCGGCTGTACCATCTCCAGGCAGCGGAGCGCTAAATGGCTGTGGGGGCTGCTGTGATTGGTGGGGATGTGTTCCCGACGGCTCTTCGGATGGCAGGGCAGGAGACCTCGCCGCCTGAAAAGTCCAGCTCCATTCTAAATTAAAACAGATAAAATCCATCTGAAGTGGGTGGTAAGACTTGATAGTTTACTGTAGTTTCTTGTCAAGTGATTGCGTCAATGACTCTGCAAACACTTTATAGAGAAAGCTGCTTATTTCTATGCTACCTGCTCCTTTTAAACAGTGAAGGTCACCAGTTACTATGGAGTAAGTTTCACACTTTCTTCTGATTTGATTGTTTGTTGTGGGAGGCACAATGCCATGTCTTGCCAATTGTGAAATGTTTGACAGCTCAGTTTGACTCTTCAGCTTTGACCTTGTGTCATGGAAGCATTCGTGTTAGTCGGAAGGCAATATTTTTGGGAATGCGACTTGCTGCAAATTTATTGCCAAAGGCCAGTAGATTGACAGTGTAATGTTTGAAAAGGTACATTGAAAACCACCATGTAGTGGGGGGAGGGAAAATTCCAGAGCAAGTTGAGTGGTTTTGCACTGGAGCCCAACAGTTCCTCGGCATTTAAGACAATTTATTGATTTAAAGGGTGACTGCAACTGGTACAGATCATTAATAGGTAATATATAAAAGAGAAAAGGGAGCTTTAAAAACCAAATACATGATTTCAAAAGTCCCTAACCACATTAGTAAGCACCTCCCTGGGATATCCCGGTCCCGACAGCAACAGGCATTGTCGCAGGCAGTACGGGAAAATTTACAGAGCAGCCAAAAGTCAATTGACAATTCCAGTAGAACCAGAAAATCTCGCTCTTTGGCAGAAATTTGCTAGAATCTAACAGCTAGGTACATGAAAAGTTTGCAATGATATATCCAGGCATTGGGCGAAATTTTCCTTCCCCATTGGTGTTGGGCGTCATGGTGGGCATGAGTGGACAATATGGCGAGGAGGCCAAAAATCGGTTTCACGATGTTGTGAGGCCAAGTTGCGATCGCCTTTATTACCTTTCCTACTGCCGCCTATCGGGAGCGTCCTTTTAATGCATCTGCATATATTAATAAACTCTGCTCGCTGGAATCATCCCTCCATGCTGGATCATCCGGGTCGGCATGTTCACAACAGCATTTAAAAGGCGTGCACCTGGCAAGTTGCACTTTGAGGGGAACTCAGAGGTGAGTGCACACTAATGTTGTGCAGCATTCACGAGGTTGAGGCACCGTGCATTCAGGCGAGGGCACAGGCAAGTCACTTTTTCCTGGCTGGCTGACAGTGCGGTGCCAGGGCAAGGGCTGCCCTGCGGTTGGGGCGAGTTTGTGGCAGGGACAAGGCAGCACAGTCTGTGCCAAGTTGAGTGGGACGGGGGGGCAGGCAGCACGGTCTGATGGTAATGCGCATACACGTGCCGGGGCGTGGGGGGAGCGGAAACGGCCACACATTAGGGAAACTTTGTACAAAGTGACCATTCCTCCACAGCTGAGACAGTTCAGGCGCAGCCACATTGACATGGGCCTCTAGCCTATCTGCCCACTCAAGTAACACAGAGGCATGCAAGTGCCATCAAATGCTCCAGAGCTTTTCACCCTGTGGGCACAGACTGCAAACTAATGAGCATTTTAGTGGACTGCAGAACAGTTGGATGACCGGGCAAGTTGGACAATCTCCTTGCAAAAGCTGGCCATGAAGCAGTCACTGGTCCACATGTCTCTCTCATTCAGTCACTGCATCTCCATGATATGACCCTGTTCACAGAAAACAAGTGAGCTGCCCTCAGCCAGACAGGAGTCAGACATTCACATAAGCTATATGAGGATGTATAGAGTGTCCCCACTGCATGTTGTCATCATCCTCCTGGAATGTAGGGACTATGGGCATCCGCTGTGTCTCCATGATAGGAGCCTTATCACAGAGGGTATGTGCACTGCCATCAGCCAGACTGGTGGAGTACATCAGGAGCATGGAGCCTGGTGACCTAGCTGTATGCCTCGCAGCTTACAGGGGGAAGAAGCAATTCTGTGATTCTGATTCTGTGATTCAAAGAAGAAGAGAGTGATGGAGGTGCCTGGTTGGGCAGATGGAGGACCAGCACCCTCAGGAAGAAGGGGTGCTGGAGCTCCCGCACACGCCGCTGAAAATCCACAGCGAGCCGTCATGGGTCAGGGCCTAGCTAGCCCCAGGGTCTACAGATGGCGCTTGAGATTCAAGAACCAGTGTCGCTAAGGACTGCACATGTTTAGGGAATTGGTCGGTCTCATCTGCCACCTGCTGCAGGATTTGGCCACGGGGACATGGAGGGCATCCACTGCCAGTGGCTGTGAAAATGACCACAGTGCTCAATTTTTACTCCAGTGGCTCCTTTCAGGGCTCCACAGGTGACTTCTGTGGGATCTTGCAAGCCTCCACCCACAAATGCATCCAAGAGGTCACGGACGCCATATTTGCGAAGGCTCACAAGTTTGTGCATTTCGCCTGGGGTCAGGAAAGCCAGGAAGCAAGGGTGCTGGGATTTGCCCAGATCTCAGGTTTCCCACAGGTGCAGGGTGCCATTGACTGCACTACCATGGTGTTCAGATCTCCGTGGCAACAAGTGATCAACTACGTCAACCGCAAGGAGTTCAACTCGCTGAATGTTCACCTGGCGTGCGACCACCAAAAACACATCCTACAGGTCCGCACACAGTTCCCTGGGAGTGTCCACGACTCCTACATTCTCAGTAGGTCTCAGATCCCTGACTTCTTCCAAGGTTCAAGAGGCTGTAGGGTTGGCTTCTCAGGGACAAGGGCTACCCATAAGGGCTGATGACACCTGTGTGGTGGCCTCAGAGTGCAACAGAGAGAAGGTATAACAAGGCTCATGCTGCAACTCGCACTTTGGTGGAGCAAATCATTGGGATGTTGAAAATGAGTTTCCCTTGCCTGGACCGGCCTGGTGGAGCCCTGCAATACAGCCCACAGAGGGTGTCACGCATCATCATCACCTGTTGTGCCCTTCACAACTTGGTGCTGCAACGGGTAGAGGAGCTGGCTGAGGAGATGGAAGAGTTGCCCATCTCCTGTGATGAGGAAGACATCAATGGGGATGAGGGTGAGGAGGTTCTCGAAGGCGAGGATGATGGTGATGAGGCCATCGCACTGGCCAGACGAGGCAGGCAAGCTCAGGAGACCCTCATAACTGCTAGATTTGTGGAGGATGATGACATGCAATGAGGACATGCCATAAATCCTCACATTGCATCTGTGAATGTTTGACACCTGTCTGGCTGATGGCAATGCACATATCCTCTATGATAAGGCCCCTGTCATGGAGACACAGCGGATGCCCATAGTCCCTACATTCCAGGAGGATGATGACGACATGCATTGAGGACACTCCATAGATTCTCACATAGCTTACGTGAATGTTTGATTCCTGTCTGGCTGAGGGCAGCTCGCTTGCTCCCTGTAAACAGAATCAGATCATGGAGGTGCAGCAGGGAAACTTTAACTTCTCCTGATCCTATGGCATCCTTCCTGAGCTGAACCCTTCAGGACCACACTGTCACCGGACACAGATGCTGATGAGATGTGGAGCCAGCCGCACTTCAAAGGTGCTGAGAGCTCACAGAGAGAATGATGGAACTCTGTGCCACTGGCCCAGGACATTCTGGCAGCAATGATAAGCACCATCGAGGTGCAGGTATGACTGATGTGACCAGTGACAGTGAAGGCGCACCATCAGTGTGCTGGGAAGGGTGCACAAAGCACAGGGAAGAGGCCCTGGTCTGAGACACCTGCCTTTATCTTGTGCAGGGACCAAGGTTTCACATCTGAGTGACATGAACACTGCTCATCAGAACAAGGAGCCATAGGCAAGGAGACATTCTTGGGAATTTATTTACAATAGTGAACATTGTGCACAAGTGATTAACACCCATGCCGAGACTGGGAAACTTTTAAAAATTAATTCACGGGATGTGGGCTTCACTGGCTAGGCCAGCATTTATTGCCCATCCCTAGTTGCCCTTGAGAAGGCGGTGGTGAGCTGCCTTCTTGAACCGTTGCAGTCGATATGGCATAGGTACACCCACAGTGCTGTTAGGAAGGGAGCTCCAGGATTTTGACCCAGCGACAGTGAAGGAACAGTGATATATTTCCAAGTCAGGATGGTAAGTAACTTGGAGGGGAAATTCCAGGTGGTGGTGTTCCCATCTATCTGCTGCCCTTGTCCTTCTAGATGATAGTGGTCATGGGTTTGGAAGGTGCTGTCTAAGGAGCATTGGTGAATCCTGCAGTGCATCTTGTAAATGGTACACGCTGCTGCTACTGTGCGGCGGTGGTGGAGGGAGTGAATGTTTGTGGATGTGGTGCCAATCAAGCGGGCTGCTTTGTCCTGAACAAGTCGCCCCTTTGTAGGAAGTCCTTCAGTGACTAGTGGAGTTCCGCATGGACAGAGTAGATAGTCAGAAGCTTTTTCCCAGGGTGGAAGAGTCAATTACTAGGGGACATAGATTAAAGGTGAGAGGAGAAAACTATAGAGGAGATGTGCGGGGCAAGTTTTTTTACGCAGAGGGTAGTGAGTGTCTGGAATTCGATGCCAGAGAAGGTGGTGGAAGCAGGTACGATAGTGGTGTTTAAGAGGCAGCTTGACAAATATATGAATAGGATGGGAATAGAGGGATATGGACCCCGGAAATGCAAAATGTTCTAGCTGACGGGCAATATGATCGGCGCAGACTTGGAGGGCCGAAGGGCCTGTTCCTGTGCTGTACTTTTCTTTGTTCTTTGTTCTTTGAACAGTGTCAAGCTTCTTGAGTGTTGTGGGAGCTGCACTCATCCAGGCAAGTGGGGAGTATTCCATCACAGTCTTGACTTGTGCCTTGTAGATGGTGGACAGGCTTTGGGGAGTCAGGAGGTGAGTTACTCATTGCACGATTCCTAGCCTCTGACCTGCTTTTGTAGTCACAGTATTTATATGGCTAGTCCAGTTCAGTTTCTGATCAACGGTAACCACCAGGATGTTGATAGTGGGGGTTCAGTCATGATAATGTCATTGAACGTCAAGAGGCGATGGTTAGATTCTCTCTTGTTGGAGATGGTCATTGCCTGACACTAGTGTGGCGTGAATGTTACTCGCCCCTTGTCAGCCCAACCCTGGATATTGTCCAGGTCTCGCTGCATTTGGACACGGACAGCTTCAATATCTGAGGAGTCGCAAATGGTGCTGAACATCGTGCAATCATCAGCAAACATTCCCACTTCTGATCTTATGATGGAAGGAAAGTCATTGATGAAGCAGCTGAAGGTGGTTGGGCTGAGGATACTACCCTGAGGAACTCCTGCAGTGATGTCCTGGAGCTGAGATGATTGACCCCCAACCATCTCCTTTGTACTAGGTATGACTCCAACCAGTGGAGAGCTTTCCCCCTGATTCCCTTGATGCTACACTTGATCAAACACAGCCTTGATGTCAAGAGCAGTCACTCTCACCTCACTTAGGGAGTTCAGTTCTTTTGTCCATATTTGAACCTAGGCTGTAATGAGGTCAGGAGCTGAGTGGCCCTGGTGGAACCCAAACTGGGTGTCAGTGAGCAGGTTATTGCTAAGCAAGTGCCTCTTGATAGCATTGTTGATGACCCCTTCCATTACTTTACTGATGGTGGAGAGCAGGCTAATTGGCCGGGTTGGATTTGTCCTGCTTTTTGTGTACAGGACATACCTGGGCAATTTTCCACATAGCCAGGTAGATGCCAGTGTTGTAGCTATACTGGAATAGCTTGGCTAAACCATAAGACATAGGAGCAGAAGTGGGCCATTCGGCCCATCAAGTCTGTTCTACCATTCAATGAGATCATGGCTGATCTAATAATCCACAGCTCCACTTTCCTGCCTGTTCCCCATAAGCCTTGATTCCTTAACCGATTAAAAATCTGTCTATCTCCTCCTTGAATATACTTAACGACCCAGCTTCTACAGCCCTCTGCAGTAAATAATTCCACAGATTAACTTCTGGAGCACAAGTCTTCAATACTATTGCCGGAATAGTGTCAGGGCCCATAGCCTTTGCACTATCCAGTGCCTACAGCCATTTCTTGATATCACGTGGAGTGAATCAAATTGGCTGAAGACTGGCATCTGTGATGCTGGGGACCTCCAGAGGAGGCCAAGATGGATCATCCACTGGCACTTCTGGCTGAGGATTGTAGCAAATAATTCAGCCTTACCTTTTGCACTGATGTGCTGGGCTCCTCCATCATTAAGGATGGGTATATTTATGGAGCCTCCTCTTCCAGTGAGTTGTTTAATTGTCCACCACCATTCATGACTGGATGTGGCAGGACTGCAGAGCTTAGATCTGATCCATTGGTTATGGGATCACTTACCTCTGTCTATCACTTGCTGCTTATGCTATTTGGCATGCAAGTAGTCCTGTGTTCTAGCCACACCAGGTTCACACTTCATTTTTAGGTGTGCCTGGTGCTCCTGGCATGCCCTCCTGCACTCTTCATTGAACCAGGGTTGATCCCCTGGCTTGATGGTAAAGGTAGAGTGGGGGATATGCCGGGTCATGAGGTTATACCTTGTGTTTGAGTACAATTATGCTGCTGCTGATGGCCCAGAGCACCTCATGGATGTCCAGTCTTGCTAGATGTGTTCAAAATCCACCCCATTTAGCACAGTGATAGTGCAGAACAGGGAAACTGACTCATAGTGTGGTTGTCCTCACCATCAGCACAGGAACGGTCCAGATCGTCGCAAGTCAGATGGATGGAACTATTTTCAAAGTCCTTGAGGACCTTGATTTCAGGCTCCACCAGTCTGTGACCTCTCCCTTTTGTTGTGTGCCAGCTTGCCCTGCATGAGTACAGATGGAGAGAGTATAAGCAGGACGCTTGCCAGGCCAGATAACAAGGATGCCTGACATGTGTGTGGGTGGTGAATGGTGCCATGGATGGGATGAAGACACGATCCACAGGACAAATGAAGGTGTGTGTGGGAGAGTGAATGGTGATGTCCCTTGAACTGGAAGTGAATGAGTTCTCTGTGGTGATGGGTTTATGAGTGTGTGAGTTGAGAGTGATGAGAAGAGTGACTTACCCTGGCAGAAAGAAGGATATCATTCATCCTCTTTCAGCACTGGGTAGATGTCCGCTTTTGCAGGGTGTTGGCGCTGACCACCACCTCGCATGGTGACCTTGCTTACTAGTTTTCACCCAGAGCGGGGGTAGAGAACGTCGCGGCGGGGCCTCCACTGCATCCAGGGAGGCGTCGGTAAATCTGGGCACAGCATGTTCCCTCCCTTTGGCAGCCATCAGTTCCCAGCAGCTTCCTATCCCTTGAAGAGAGCTAGCTCTGTGCAGGGGTGGCCTTTAAATATGGCGCCCAGTTTACTGAAGACCTGAGGTGACGGTGGGGCGGGTGAATCGGAGACCGCCACAACAGCGATCGGGTGTGTTTCCCGGGAATGCATAATTAATGAGGCGGAAATGGGACAATATGGTGCAAAAACTCGCCATTGCGGCCAGCCGGTAAAACATCTTTTTTCCCACCCGCTACCGCACGTAGTGCAAATCTAGGTTGATTCTGCCTGTTATTTTTGGAGTGGAGCTTCTGCCTACAACAAACAAAGCCATCATCATGAGTGAAAGTGGGAATCCCTACATCAGGAGTTCCTGTATTTCAGGACCTCAAGGTAATCCAGTGCATGGTCATCAGAGCAACACCTCGTCAACCTGAGATTGTGCGGGCCATCTGGTGGCCCAGGTTGGACATAAATAATGTGAGTTAGTGCTCAGAACTCTTTACAATTGAGCTAATGCTGCTTAAAATCCATGAACTCCTCAATATGGTCCCATCTTAATACACCGGGAGTACAGTGGAAGGGCTGCTCATTACCTTGTGTGTGGATACAATGGTTTCCAGCCACCCCCAGCATAGCCAGTGGTATGGAAAAGAATGCATGTGGATACTCACACTGGGGTATCCTGCATCCCTGGACTGTTATGTGCAGAGTTCTGAATTGGTAGTCAGTAAGTTAACTGAGACTGTGGATCAATATTTTCAATGTGGAACATGGGTTCCCCATTATCCCCACTCCTGGACCTAAATGGCTGAGTTGGGATTCCTTGCCTCCTTCTAGCAGACAGGCTTCTGAGATGTGCTACTAGTGACATGGTCCTCCACCCAGTCCTTTTAAATGAAGGGAACTTCCACTGACCTCATTAACTTTGGCAGGTTAGTTTTGGAAGTTCTGGGCGGGTGTCAATTACACCAGTATGTCCGACCCTCAGAATTTTAACCCTAATTATTTTAGTGGTAATATACGGAAATTAGATCTCATCAACTTACTTTGCTTGGCTTCAGAGTCATTTTGAGGAAAATGCATTTAAGTTAAGGTGGACAGAAATGCTATTTTCAGTTTTATTACTACAAATGCATCCAGCCCTAATTACATCCTGTTGTAGTCATCAAAGGTCAGCAAATATCTTTGGATTTAGCTGAGTCATCTGCATCACTTTAACTGGTAACGGGGTCCTGTTTTACTCGCAAATTTTGGAACATTGTGCAGCCACTGAAGTTATTTTGAATTGTGCTGCATGTAAGTCCTGTCACGTGCAGAGCTCTATTCATGAGATAATGACCAACAAGAAAACTTAAAAATACCTGCACAATTCAATTTAAAAAAATAAGATTGACTCTTGTTACTCAATTTACACATTAGCATTGCCTATTCAAGTTAATTTGTTAATCCTGAGTGGCCAGTTGTGATCTGCTGCAGTCTTTTTGGTTGACTGTCACTAACAATGAAAAATCTGAGGCGGATACGGAGTAGGGGGGGTGGGGGGCAGTAGTTTTACAGCCCCCCCTTCCGCACCCCCCCCGACGGCTCATGTGTGTTGGGGGGGCACGTAAAGGATGTAAAACAGGTTTGGTGGATAGCCACCCACCTGGTCCCCATAATACACCAGGAAGGTAAGGCCACCCACCCCTAAGCCTATTGAGGCCCTTAACTGCCCCATTAAGTAGCAATTAAGACTCAATCTGCCTCCACTGCCATAATACTGGGTAGTAAAAGGTGGGCAAGAGTAAGAAGGCTGTTTTTCACCAAGTTTGGTGAAAAGGCAGGAAGAAGGGGGGGAGATACCTCCTTTAGGGGTGATGCTCTGTATGCATCGGGGGCATTTCGCTCCAAGATCGTATTTCACCCCCCACTTTTTGTCTCCCTGCCTGACCTCCAAACTTCATTCCCTCCCCCTCACTCCCCTGGGTACCTGATCCCTCCTGCCCAAGAAACCCTAAACCATGGGGTCAAAATCCTAAAACTCCATTCCTAACTGCACTGCAGGTATACCTACACCGCATGGACTGCAGTGGTTCAAGAAGGCAGCTCACCATCACCTTCTCAAGGGCAACTAGGGTTAGGCAATAAATGCTGGCCTAGCCAGCGAAGCCCGTATCCCATGAATGAATTTTTAAAAGCCTTGTCCATGGCACTTCTTCGTGGGCCTCCTTGCACTCCCAGCAGCGTCCTCTACCCTCTTCTGGTGCTGTTGCGACTGCAAGAGCTGTCGGCCAATCAGGTTGGCCAGCAGCTCTCAGGGGTGGGTCTTCCTTCCACTTTAGGGTGGAGTTCCGACCCTCAGTTTGTTGAGGTCACCTGCAACATATTACTTCTGCGACGCAAACTTTTTAAAAGTCAGTGGGTTTGCAGTTACTGATTTTCCTTCTGGGGAAGTGGGTGGGGAGGAGCAATTCACCACCCCACCCCTCCCACAAAAATATGTTGCAGCAAATGTAGTGATGTTGTGCGCTCAACAATTAAATCACCGCTGTTTATTAACATGACTCTTAAATTTACTTGCAGGAAAGAAGGTAGGGAACAGTTGTGCCTTTTTTGTGTTGCAAGTTCCAGCAACAGCTCATTATGCTCAAATGCTAAACACATTTATGATGATGATCAAGCTGCATGCTCATACCTAAATTATATAATGACAGTTTAATACTGCTTTGGTAGCCAAGCCTTTACAGCTACACTTAGGAAAGACAAGACTACATGGAGCAGTTAAATAAAAACTTAGCGACCTCTCCTGAAACATTCTGATTTCTTTTTAGAACAAAATGTTTTAAATTTATTATCTATTTGATGGCAATTGGCATTCAATTTCTCTAACATTTGGCTTTGAAAATGCCCTTCTTGGGAGGGAAAATATCCTCAGGAAAAAGTTATGTGATATCTTTTTACAAATACAACACAAAAATGTATCTTTCTCTTCCTCCAATTCCATTTAGCCATGTCCAACAGGATCTCGTGACTTCCGTGAAAAGCAGTGTTCAGACTTTGATAATTTACCTTTTCGTGGAAAGTATTACAACTGGAAGCCATACACTGGAGGTTTGTGTGATTCTGTGTCATTTCAGTATTTTTCTTTGTCATTTATTTCACTATTTCCTCTTTTTCTCCTCCAGCAATCTCCTTGACCATATAACTGTCAGGCCATTTGAGATGGGTATAGGCAGCTCTCTGCCAATACTCCTCTGTAACTGCCCCCAGGACATGTGTAGAAGCAATTATAAGTGACCCTTTCTCTGACACTTCCCTCCCTTTTTACAGGGAACAGTCTAGTGTCTACTTCTTGTGGCGGCAAAGTTGAGAATTGTAGACAGTAACTCATATCCTACGACTCCATTGGGGTGGTATTTCAGAGTTCTGTGCCTTCCCACTTACTATTTACATGTAGAAATTCTGATGAAACCGAATTATTTTTATTTAAATTCTTCATTCCCTTTAATATTTATAGTGCTAATATAAAATTGAAAATATTGGTCAGAGAATCAGCCCATGGTCACCACCCATTGGCACCTAATGAGAACTTCATGTTTGTGAATGACAGGTGAAGTGGGATTTTAATGTGGTCGCAGGTGGGAATCGGATAGTAGACGATAAGCTATATGGACTCTGCCTTGCCTTCCTCTTTGTTGACCTCAACCATTTGTTTTCCTCCCCCAACTGAAAGTTAAAATCTATTGTTGGTTGTCAGTGCTTCCATATGAAGAATAGTAATTTGGATATGGTATTAGGAAGTTTCCATTAGCAGTGGAGCTGTACCCTAGCACCAGTCATGGACTTCAGGAGATGTGGGAGAAAATTGAGGACAGAATAAGGATTAGTAACTACGTTTATTTTTCTGATTATATGGCATGCATGAATTCTCAGATGATCAAAGCTGAGTAAGCTTGTATGAAATGGCACCTTTTGAGTTTTTACATTTAGAGAACATTAGTACATTCGACTACTTTGTTTTACATTTAAATACTTCTGCTCTCATTCAACAGGTGGTGTTAAGCCATGTGCTTTAAACTGCTTGGCTGAAGGATATAATTTTTACACCGAACGTTCTCCTGCAGTTATTGATGGAACTCGTTGCCATGCAGACTCACTGGATATCTGTATCAATGGAGAGTGCAAGGTTGCATATACTTTATTGTTAATTTTATCACATTTCCTTTACACCTTTAAGGGCATTTTATGGAAGGCTCTGAGGAATGATTGAGCTCAGCAATGTACAAACTTGTAAATTTCTTCTTCATTGTTGCAAATGGCTTCTTAAGTGAGTCAAAAGCAAAAATCCCAACAGTGCACATGAAAGTGTGCTTTACATAGCAAATCTAGAGGTGTAATGAAACACAATAACCAACCCCTTTTCTATCATCATGGACAGATCCTTCTCTTCCGTGGTTTTAAATCTTTTTACCCGAGATTTCCTTTTCTTCTCATGGTCAAATAAAGTATATTAAAATGGGCAATTCTTGTATAGAGGAAAGTCTATACTTGCAACAACGTATCCGTATGAAGTTTGAATATATACATTTATTATTTGTTTGCATTATACATAGGTCAGTCTGGTATCTGGCATATGATCCTGGCTATTTGTACTTCTATTTAATTTTGTTTCTCTTTGGAGAGCAGGCAGGACAAAAGGGTTGCAGGATAACATTTAGGTCATTTACCATTATGATCTCTGTAGAGATTGATAACTTTTAAAGAGGAAATTCAAACTTCCATTTGTTAGCTGAACAAAGGACATATTACAATTTATATACACATTTTATAACTTTTACTGTGAAAAAGGCAAAAAGAGCACTATTAACTAAATACTCTAAATACTTGATTTTTGTAGGCAACTTACACTTTAAATTACCAAACAGAATTTGTCCCTTTCGACTTTTAATGACAACTGAAAACTCCAATTTTGTTACATGGTCTCCTAAGTAGTCGCCCAATTCTCTCGGAACCAATCCAAAATGATTCGCAGCTTCCAAGGGTTTACATCTGTTCTTTTCCCTTCCTGATGCTATATTCTACAGTGAGAGTTTTCATGAGGATTCTCCCTCTAGCTCCAGCTAGGTAAACTTTTCAGCCTTGCTTTAACTCCTCATGAACTCAGTCTTCAAACTGAGTATGAGCTCCCGCCCGCATTCCGCATGGTGAACGATAGGTCAGCATTTTCTCTGCTTAAGGCGCAGGCCTGGCTGACTCCATTTCTTTTGCTTTCCTCTTTTCAGTTGGCTGCGGACCCCACAAGACCAAACTGCAACTTCCCTCTCTTGGTGATGTTTCTGGCTTTATAGGAAGCCTGTAATCTGATTTGAAAATGGTTTCCTCACCCTCTTCCCCATGGCAGTGGGAAACACATTAGCTTTGTATCTAAGGAGGGGGGTGGGGAATAATGGTGTAGTGATAATGTCACTGAACCAGTAATCCAGAGGTCCAGGCTAATCCTCTGGGGCCAAGGGTTCAAATTTCACTATGACATATATTAATAAAATCTGGACTTGAAAGCTAGCCTCAGTAATGGTGACTGTAAAACTATCAATGATTGTCATAAAAATCTGTCTGGTTTACTGATGTCCTTTAAGCAAGGAAATCTGCAATCCTTACCTGGTCTGGCCTACATGTGACTCCAGACCCACAGCAATGTAGCTGACTCTTAACTGCCCTCTCGTTTGCAAGTGTTCCAACTGGCCAGACTGTGATATCACGCAGCTATTCCAGCTGATTTGACACACGTATTCTATAATTGGATCGTGCATCTCACTGAACATATTTGCCTGTCACTCAAAGATGAACATGTGTTCAGTTGTAAGAGGGCCACACCCCCGTCAGCATGCTGGTGCTATAGGGCCAGCCTTCCAACTTCCAGTAACTTTTGCCATTGGGAAGTTTATGGAAGGGCTGTAGAGTGTTTTTGGAGGTGTTGTGGTGAGTTTCTGGATTTGGCGGAGAGTGTTGCTGCATCCTCACAGGGAGACCAGAGGATTTGGTGACCTGTCCACAGAAAGGCTGCAAAGATATGGAAGCTGTAGCTGAGCCTCTGAATCGACAGCATGACAAGGAGATGGGGAAGGAAGCCCTTTGCAGAGGGAAGAGAAGGAGGAGGCAAGAAGGGGGCATCCAGGATGCCTTCACTCTGGATGAACTGGCCACGAGCGCTTACTCAGACTCTGGCTCCCTTAGGACAGCATTTCTTCTTCACCATTGCTCTAGTATAGCCCAGTTTCCTATTCACTTGCAATGTCCTGTCACAGCATCCTCTTGGCCATAATCCTGCAATAAAAGCCACCAACAGAGCTCTTGGTATTGCATCTTTATCAAACAACACATTCAATTATACAAGCAAAAATGGATTATTCACCCTTGTGCATTCCCTCAGTGCCTATCTTGATGCTATTCTTGTATGTCCTTTAATGCTCTTATGCAGTGCTACCCCAGCATCTGCAGCATGGCTGGTGGAAGGCAGCTAAGTTTCAGTTATGACACTGCAGATGGCCTCTCAAGATGACCTCGAACACCTCTGTGTCTTGAGGGCCCAGCTTCGGACTGCACCGCCTTGGTGTGTGTCACAATGGTCTGGACAGGCTGCCAGTGAGGCAGCTGCATGAGCAGCATTGGAGTGGCTGTGGTGGGAACATGAATATTGTCATCCTGGTTCCTGCTCCACATTGTCACTGCCATTCTTACAGAGCAGCACCTCAACAATCCTAGTAATCTGTTGGTTGTTGGACTTCCGTGAAAGTCTGCCTGCCGTTTGAGCACTGAGATCCACAGCCATGATGACAGCAGTCTGAACCTGAATGGAAGCAAGCATGGATCCTGTGAGTTCTGTCTGATCTTCTGCTGCAGCACTGAGATATTGGGTAGTTGCCACCTGTGCTGCAGTGGAAGCTAAGAAAGCTGCATCACAGGTGGGTCTTCAAGCACTATCGAGGAGTTGGCCGCCACTTGCAGGCTGGAATAGATGGGCTCCAAGTTCCATACAATGCCCTTTCCCAAATTAGAACCGGACTCCTTCATGCTGCTTTTTCCAGTGACTGGAGGCTGTCTCACAGGCCTGCCTATGTCCCAGGCATCTCGGTGCCCAGAAGGAAAAAACAGTTCAGACCAGTATTCTAAATTCCCAGATTTTACTGGTTTTTCCTTCTGGGTGTGCATGCCATCAACGTTCTCTTGTATACCACAAAGTCTCCATCTGAAACCCCAGCAGCAGAACTCGTGTGCGTCGTGCCCGGTAAGCTTGCACATGTTTTATCCTTTAACCCTGCTGTAGCCCTTTCATGGCCTGTGAATCGCCAAGTGTAGATCCTGATGCTATACTGCTCGCTAAAGAACACACAGTGCCAGTATCTCAGCTGGTGGCCTTGAGTGACAGATCAAGAGACAAGGCTTCTTTGACATTGCCACAGTATTGCTCTCTCTCTTCCTCCTGAGGCTGTTATAACTGGCCAGGCACAGTTCTTGAGTATCTGAAGGTAAAAAATCAGCAGGGGAAGATTGGTGTGAGCGCTGCTGGTGGTTAGAAATTAAGAGGTTCTTGTTCACACCATTAGCAGCTTGCACATCTTGCCAGATAGCAGGATGAGGATGGGGGTGCAAGGAAGTTGAGAAGGTGTATAAGGCAGGAACATAGCTCACCCTCAATGTTCTCCATGATGCCATATGCCACAGACTCTGTTGCAGCTGGACCCATGATGCAGAGAACCATCTCCTCTATCAGCTTCAGGAAATGCAGGCATTCTTGTCCCCCACTGCTTCTGCCATGCTCCCTTCTATTTCCAGCCTCTAACCTGCTCTTGTAGCCTCAGTATTTATATGGCTGGTCCAGTTCAGTTTTTGGTTAATGGTAACCAAAATTGTTGATCATGGAGGATTCATCGATGGTAAAGCCATTGAATGTCAAGGGGAGATGGTTAGATTCTCTCTGGTTGGAGATGGTCATTGCCCGATACATATGTGACATGGATATTACACTGGCCACTGCTTCTATTCCATTTAGAGGGGGTTTCTTGAGGGCTTCCTAGCTGCCTGCGGAAACATGACCTCTCTCTCCCTGTCAACCTCACCACTAAGGTCTCCAGCTCCGCATCAGTCAAACTGGAAGCCTCCTCCCTTCCTTGGTACTTTATTTGAGCAGTTCCTACTTGCAATACAGGCAGCCAGTAGCCTCTCCCTTCCTGTGAGTGCAGCTCCCCTTTTAGAGGGGCAGATTGCCTTAAAGAGGAACAGAGTGGCTGGATCATATCATACTAGTGCACAATGCTGGGTCTCCTGCTGACACTTAGGCAACCAGCAGCATGGAACCCATTTGGGCCAAAATTATAATCAGTTACACAAGAGGGCAGCACCAAGTTTGCATGCTACCTCCCTCAATAGGAATGAACTTGGGCAGATTATGAATCACCACCTACCTTCCCAGAAAACAGGCCTTAATGAAATTTCAGCCCTATTATCTTCTCCACGACTTTCTGCAAATCCCTCCTTTCTTACAGAAGAGTCGTGGAATTCACCAACACTGCAACCCTTCATGTCTGTCACTAGTTTTGTAGCATCTATAGCCCTGGGGATGAATCAATGTAAATGACTTGCAGTAGTGCAGTGGAGGTTCATGACAGTTTTATTTCCAGCAATAAGCAGAAATTCATTATCAGGTTTAAGAAGGCTCAACTTGCTGACTTGCATATTTTAAAGTATTTAAACTAAGTCTTTGCACTAACCCATGGAAGTACTGTGGATTTTGATGAAAAGAAAGCAACAAAAAAAGACCTAATGATACTTGCTACAATTGCAAACACCACAAAGCATATTCTGGGCAGGAGCAACAGGACCTTTACCACCACTGAATAGAAATCCCTAAGTCCTTGTGTATCTACAAGTGACACTTTTAAAGACAAACTGCACCTGCATGGACTCCGCAGGGCTCACACAGAGAACAAATAAATACTGCAGCCGCATGGAACCACAAATGTTCCAAAAATAAGCTCTCTGCTCTGTTAGAATGTTAGAACTTGACAAATATTCCTGGATGTTTCACTAGGGATTAGGTTAGTTCTACAGGAAAGTTCTTGTAAACGTTTATTTTGGTGAAAGAAATGTTGCAGCAGTTGCATGCTCAGGATGTTTGCCACAAATGGAGAAAGGTCACATTTTAATTGCTGGTTTTTAGAACGATCCCGTGCTTTTTGTTCCCTATCAAACAAGTATGCATGAGGAGTAACGGGCAAAGGTTAGCTCTTTAGTCTGAAATTATCAATATATTTACATAGTGATTAGGCTTAACTGCTGAATGACATATTTCAGCTGATGATAAATGAAACCTAATTCTGAAGGTATTCTAATGTTATATTATTTCTAAGAGTGAAGAAAGTTTAAGCGAACAGTATTTTTATATTTATATAAAATGTTTATATTTATACAAAATAAAATTTCGTTCCTATCATTTTTAGTTTCCTCCTCCTTTAGGTTTCAATATATCAAAAGGGTCTTGAAAATTAATTTTGCAAATATCAAATCAACAAAACAACTCAATCGATATGAAATCAATATAAGATTGAAAAACAATGAAGTATTTTAGATAATCAATGGTTATGAAATTCCAGGCCCAGGAATTCAGATGGTAGCTGTCTGATCTGAATATGTTTAAATTGTGCACACAGAACATTTCAATAGTGAATTTAAAAAATGCTGCCCAATAGTTAGATTTCTTGTTTTGAAACTCAAGTGGCAATATCCCATGAATGTCAATCTTCATTTATTGTTGTTTCAAGAAACAAAATTGGTTGCACCAATGGACTTCAAATCTGCCACAAAGTAAGAGCTTTTTTTCTCTTTCTCTTCTGAAAGTTCAGGGCATGTATCTGAATTTAATAAAATGAGATAGCTGGTACCTGCACAGATTTCCCCTCGCTGTCATGACAGGCTAAATAGGGTCACTGACTGATTTTACATCAAATGCCCAGATGACTTAAAAAGTATATGATCCTTGGTAGAACTAAATTTGCACATGCCTGAGGTCATTGTTTTGACCAGGGCCCGATCATACTGGATCTTGCAAATCACTCTCACAATGTGTACATTGCAGAATTCTATTTTAGGAAGGAGACTAGACAATGTGTGAGACCATTAGGTTTGGATTGTAGCATGTATGATATGTGTAAAGGTAATGCCTGCATTAATCACCGGCCTGAACTCAGTAACATACATGTAATCAACAGAATGAACTTTCCCAGTGCATACATACATTTAGTATTGTCTGTGAATCTCTTGTTATGCACCCGTGGCTTATTTATAAGTCTTTCATTCCCACAGATTTCTTTTGGCTTTATGGCCACTTGTGTTGGGTCTGCTATGTGTGACCATCTCTGGTAGCTCAGTGAGTTTACCCAGTGAATAGCTAATCCAACTCACCAGGAAGGACCCAGGTTTGAATTGTGTTGCGTTAGCTGATCTCAGTGGGATAGCATTAGGAGTATGACAAGAATCTTCAGTGCCTTAGGCTCAGGGAGAGGGTGAATGACCAGTAGCTTCTGCTCCTGATTAGCACTCATGTTGGAAGTGAACATGCATTGACATCAGGTGAGGAAAGAATCAGCCTCAGTGCTAAACCTCTTACTCACCCAGACCTATCAAATGACCTGCAAACACTTTTTCTTAAAGCTCGCACATGGATAATGGACACTGAACCAAGGTACCAGGGAATGGGCTGTGTCCATGGTACCATTCCCAACAAAGGAAACAATGCATTCAGAAGGGAAGGAAATAGGGAGGGAAAAATTATGCTTATGTTTGTGTAACATTTTCTTTTGGCAACCATATATAAAGTCTGTTTTACAGTTAGTGTTTTATATGGTTTTGTCTGCATGAATTAGCAATAAATAATTTATATTATTTCAATCAGCGTTACAATGACAACTCAACTGTTTTGATTTATCTATTTCTTTGTGTCGAAAGCATGTAGGGTGTGATCATATTTTGGGGTCTGATGCAAAAGAAGACAGATGTCGTATTTGTGGGGGTGATGGAAGCACATGTGAAGCAACAGAGGGTCTATTCAATGATTCCTTGCCTCGAGGAGGTAGGTGGACATAATCACCACTCATCAACCAAAATGACCTATCGAGTACCAGAGAGATAACTTTTGTTCTTGGATATCAGCGTTAAGGTCTGGATTTTCATCCTTGAGGCGGGTAGGGAGAGTTGGGAATATTCCTGTCTCAGCCCGCCTGCCTCAGCAGAAAGTGCCCACAAAGGTGGGATCTTCATTGCTGGGAGCTGGGTGTGGGCTGGAGTCGGGCCAGCCGACTCAGGAAGAATTGCGGAGGCAGCCCACAGGGGCTGTTGGGTGCTGAGGAAGGCTCGGCCTGGTGCCATGGGACTTTGTCTCAGCGAATAAAAACACAATGGCCCTCCTGCCCTCACCCCTCACACCTCTTCACCTTTCAAACACTCCCCACGCCACCTCATGCCCCCAATAACCCCATTTGTCCCTTCATGCCCCTTATGCCAAGCTCTGCCCTTCCATCCATCCCCATGACCCTCATGCCCCCTATGCTAAGCTCCAGCACTTCGATGCTCATTGAACTACTGTACACTTTCTAGAACACCATAGTTTTTTTTATTATTCATTTATGGGATGTTGGCATCACTAGCTAGACCAGCATTTATTGCCCATCCCTAATTACCCTTGAGGAGGCGGTGGTGAGCTGCCTTCTTGAACCACTGAAGTCCATGTGGTGTAGGTACACCCGCAGTGCTGTTAGGGAGGGAGTTCCAGGATTTTGACCCAGCAACAGTGAAAGAACAGCGATATATTTCCAAGTCAGGATGGTGAGTGGCTTGGAGGGGAACTTCCAGGCAGTGATGTTCCCATGTATCTGCTGCCCTTGTCCTTCTAGATGGCAGTGGTCGTGGTTTTGGAAGGTGCTGCCTAAGGAGCCCTGGTGAATTTCTGCAGTGCATCTTGCTGATTGTACACACTGCTGCCACTGTGCGTCAGTAGTGGAGGGAGTGAATGTTTGTGGAAGGGGTGCCAATCAAGCGGGCTGCTTTGCCGTAGATGGTATGAAACTTCTTGAGTATTGTTGGAGCTTCACTCATCCAAGCAAGTGGGGAGTATTCCATCACACTCCTGACTTGTGACTTGTAGATGGTGGACAGGCTTTGAGGAGCCAGGAGGTGAGTTACTCACTGCAGGATTCCTAGTCTCTGACCTTCTCTTGTAACCGCAATATTTATGCAGCTAGTCCAGTTCAGTTTCTGGTCAATGGTAACCCCCAGGATGTTGATAGTATGTATAGTGTCATACGTAAAAAAAAGCTTTGAAAAAATGTAATCCATTGATGACTTCCTCCTATGCTTGAGAAAGGAAGTTCCCCTCCAAGTCACTCACCATCTTGATTTGGAAATATATTGCTGTTCCATCACTGTTACTGGGTCAAAATCCTGGAACTCCCTCCCTAACAGCACTGCGGGTGTACCTACACCACATGGACTGCAGCGGTTCAAGAAGGCAGCTCACCACCACCTCCTTTTTCATAGGGCCAAGCTAATAAAAGTATCAATAGTCCAGGCCCTTTGAAGTTTCAAAACCACAAACCCTTGAAATCATTTAACTTGTGTCAACAAAGATTGTGAAATTAACCACAGAGATCAGAGAGCCTGAGCTGTCAATCAACAATGTTTCCTCTGGGGCGCAGCTGTTCTAGTATTCTAATAGCTGCCTAGGTTCCCAGTGGTTAAGTGGTTTCAAGGGTTTATGGCTTTTGAAACTTCAAAGGACCTGGATAATTGACACTTTTATTAGCTAGTTCCAGACTTTCTTTTCAAGCATAGGAGAAAGTTACCAATGAATTACATTTTTCAAACCTTTTTTTTACACATGCCATTATACACTATGGTGTTCATTGGTTCATGAAAGTGTACAGTGGGTCAATGGGCATAGAAGTGCTAGAGCTTGGCATAGGGGACATGAGGGGACAAAGGAGTGGGTGGAAGGGCAGTGCTTGGCAAGGGAGCATGAGAGGCCTGAGGAGGTGGGTGGAAGGGCAAAGTTCAGCATTGGGGGCACAAGGGGATATAGGGAGCAGGTGGGATGGCAGAGCCTGGTATGGGAGTACGAGAGGACATATGGGGTGGGTGACAGGGCACAGCTTTGCATAAGGGGCTTGAGGGGACATAAGTGGTGGGCGGAAGGGCATAACTTGGCATAGGGGGCATGAAGGGACTTTTTGACCTTACCTTTTAAAAGTTCCCCTCATGCAGATTATGGTTCACGACTCCTCTAAGGTGCTGTGAACCATCACTCTTTAAAAACCTGGCCTGACTCTATGAAAATTGCGGAGGGGTAGGAGATGCCTATCTCTGCCACGGAGTCAGCCAGGTCAGGAGTGTCAGATGCGGTCTTCTGACAGGAAGCAGTCCGCACCCTTTAAAAGCACTCCCAAAAATTAGACAGAACAGGAATGGGGTTAGGAATTTCCAGAATCGGCACCCATCGGCCATTTTTAGAGGGCTCCTGAGTTAGGCCTAAGTGTTTCTTTCCCTTGGAGTTAAATGATTCATGACAATCAAATGACTTTTTGATTAAATTAAAGTGTTTATAATGTGCCAATATCAGAACTCCAGGGTATTACTGTTTTGCTGTGAAAAGTGGACTAGTTTGACATTTAATCAAAACATTATTCCTACCTGGGGCCTATTTCCTTAGAATATCATATGATATTCAGTCAAGCATGACGAATAACTTGTCTTACTTCCAGCAGAAGATATTGGACATAGAAGCAGGTAATATTTTTCCCAAATGCTTAGCTATGTTTGTATTACATTCTCGTGAATTTTATTTGGACATTTTGAATGCCCGCTGTACATAGGTGCAAACAGCACAAGTGAGCACAGGTAACTTTCAATGGGGATTCAGGCTTGGAAGCTAAGATCTGACTATATGTTTGTAATTTATGATCTGAACCCTCCCAAAGATTTCATAGCCTGGTAAGAATAGAGAAAGCCTTCCAGAACATCCATTCAGATAGCCCATTATGACACCCAGCTGTTTCCTTATAGATTCTGGCTGAAAGTTTTGCTCACGTAGTGTCCTTTCAAGTGGTGCTAGGCAGACTTGCATCGATTCTCAGGGGGTAAACAGTGTCGCAGGCAATGTTCCTTGGCTGCGCAACAACTCACAAGTTCCCACAGGCTGAGCACACGTCAGCCCCATTAAGTTACTGTGCATGCACAGCCGCACAAAAAATTAAAGGGTTCACACACTTCATAGGCTGCACATAGGAAGACAAGATTAGAGGGAATGTTGGGTGGGGGCAGTGACCAATGCAGTCCATTTGGGTTCCTCACTGATATCATTAAGGAATGCCGTTCAGGTTGTACAGGCAGCGGTTTGCAGCGCGATCTGCCTCGATGAGGAATTGACATAGTCTGCAAGCAGTGCTACGTGAACATATTTTTAACCCCATATATATGTTGATCACTGTTTGTGACAAATTGTCTGATATCAGTCCTGAATTTAGCTGCAGCTGTGGTGAAAATACCTGATTTTTAAAATTCTATCTGAGAGGAAGTGGGAGGGCCATACTCACCCAACACCACTTTGTCTGGACTGTGCAGTTTTGTAGTTTTGTAGTTCCCTAAAATGTGTAATTTGATCCAATCATATCAGGCAGGCTTCTGAGTTCAGACAAAACACCGTGTTCACAGTACTGATTTCAGAGTACAAGCAGAGCTAACACTATGGAGTTCAGAGAACAAACAGGGCTAATTCCACCCAGTTCAGAAAATACACAGCATCAACATTCTGGACTTAAGAGAATGCACAACTCTAACACTACTGAGTTCAGAGCACACGAGTGTTAACATTCAGGAGTTCTGAGAATGCACAGCACTCGCGCATCCAATTACCAAGGACACAGAGCTTTACTGAATTCAGAGAATGCACAGCACTAACATTCTGGAGTGAATAGAATGCACAGCACTAACAGTCCTCAGTTCTTCTCTTCTCCTGGTCTGTTTCCTCCCACTCCATGTGCTTTGCTACCTCCTGCATGAGACAGTGAATCGTTGACAGTCTTCATCTTTCTGCATGCTTTCTATGGAACACTACATTTACTTAGGTAGACACCAGCTTCCAACTTATTTATCATCATCTTCAGTGCTCCCGCCGCCTGCCCAAAATAACCACTTTACTGCCCCTCAGCTGGCAGCCTGTCCAGACTTGATTGTGCTGTTCTACCGCTTGCTGCAGTCAGTAGGGTGGATTTTCATGGCTTTTGCCCCTGTGGACCACACAGTTTCCAATACCAACATCAAAGCTCAGATGACAGAAGGATTATTGTATCTTCAAGCTCTTTGACATTGCCTTGGGTTTTTGTCCTTTTCTGAGAGGAGACGGAACAAGGACTGAGTTTGTCAGAAGGCATACGAAGATGGCAGGAGGAGACATTCCCAGACTCAGTTTCCTATTTGTTTACATGCTGACATGAATGCCTAAACAACATAGTGCTGTGCTCTGGCCTGAAATGTTAACTCTGTTTCTCCCCACTCAGATGCTGGCAGACCTACTGAGTATTTCCAGCATTTTGTTTTAGAATCAAAACTTTTCTCATTGTCAAGGCTGAACACTCAGATGTATGCTTGAAAAGGTCAAACCTTTCTGCCCCTTCCTTTGATGCTAGGCCTTTCCAGAGGATAGGCCTTCATCAGGGGTGCCCCCAGGCCATGTAAATTGACCAAAGTAGGATGTCTTAAGGATCCTAAGGCTGGATAAGAGTAGCACATATTTGGTGTTCTCTCCAAGACAGGGATGGGGAGGAAAGTCCACCCTATTTTCTCTACAGAGGTGTGCCAGAACAGTTAGGCTCCATGGAAATAAAATAGCATTTTTATAACAGCAGCAGCTTTACTGAGCTGCTGCACACTGCACTCCCTACCCACTAGTTGCCACAATGCTCACTGTGCACAAGAAAGGTCAGCAGTCTATTAGTGTGGGAGCATATTTTAATGCAACGATTCCCCACAATCACAGAATTGACCCTAATATCTCATCAAATAGATGGTACTCCCAATAATTAAACCGTCGGTGTTTCATTGCATTGTCCGCAAAGGTTATGTGCTGACACAGCTGTGTTTTCCATCTTATACAAGCAGTCCTTTCCATCCTTCACTCTGTACCAAAAGAAATGTGCAGTCAAAGCAGATAACAGATGGAATAGTTGGTGATTTAGAAGGATTGAGATAGGGCGTTATAATCTACCCAGCCTTGTCCAACTTGTTCTAAGACAAGCACTAGAAATGACTGATTGTGGGGGAGTAAAACTAATTGGCTAAGTGACTAATAATTTTAGGCATACAAACAGCAGATGCAGTTGAAGTCCCTTAGTATCTAGTCAGCCAGAAAGCAAAAATGCGCAACTTGTGAAATTAATACCAAAAAAGTACACGGGAATAGTGGCATCCGGGACAAATTTCTTAAAATTCCGGATTAACAATGAAAGTTGGAACAAGTTGATCACTTTGCCTGCTCATGAATAGTGTGCCCAGAATATGTAAGCTGCACAAAAAAGGTTCCATGTCACTTAGGTTTATCAAAAACTATTAAGCAAGACATAGATAATATGGGCAAACTGAGGCCTAAATAATGAAGCTCAACTTTCGAAGGCACTGATTTTTCTGAATCCCATATACCTATACAAAGTTTGAATAATATCTATCCTGGTGCTGTTGAAAAATATTGCAGGCTTAACAGATAATCAATAATACAGAAATAAATGAATTATTATTTAAAAATTGGGTTTGACCAATCTTGGCCCAGTTTCTGGTGGGTATGGGTACACCGCAGAACAGTACCTATAATCCATCTCATTGCCACCAAATTAGTTTGGTAATTCAGAGAGGCCACAAGGATGACTGATCTGGGAATGATCAGTGGTATGATAGATGTTTTTCTGAGCTTGGAATTAAGACAAATTGGCAAGAAATTCATCTCACAGCTGCCTGTTTCCCATTTGTAAAACCTCTACATTGTGAGTCGTGCTCTGCTGTGCTGAACTGTGCCAGAAGTGCAGAGTACATCACATTGGCTCAGATGACTTTTAGATATCCAGGGTGCCCGCCTTCAAACAGGTGTTAGGTCCTTTAAATACCAAACCGAGGTCCTGCACTGGTTCTAGGGCCCTGAATGTGAAATTCAGGTACATGTTGTTGGAGCTTGCAGTGCACATTTTCTGTCTAGTTATGCCAGGCGTTGAGTAGCCAAACCAATGATCCTTATTACTAGAAGCTGCTCTAAAGAAGCTCAGGATTTTTTAATTCACAAAAGAAGCCCCAGGCCGCTACTGGAGATCACCTTACCCTAACCTCATCTGCTTACTGACATATCATAGCAGATGGCCAATTGACTGCTGCCCCTGACTAGTGAGCAGCAGCTCGATACCCATTTGGTGTTTGCGACTGATGCTGGCTCAAGCCTCTGGGCAGTACAGACTGCTGCACTGAGTTATTGCTGTACTGACTTTGCACTTGTTTTCAGTGCAAGTCTGATTCCTTTGCTATAGTTGAAAGAAGGAATGGTTTTCAATTTGGTGGTACAATTGGCTGATGTTGGCAGTGAGTGGCCCAATTAATTTTGGTGATCAGTCCACATTACGATAAAATATACAAGCTACCAGTGCTAAATGAGCAGTTCACCAATTAATGGTGAGGAGGCGGGAAATCCAGTGGCTCCTCCATGGAGTGTAGCGGGCCGGGACAACTTAAGAGGCGTGGAAACAGGTGATAGCAGAGGTCACAGTGGAACTAGCAGCAGGTGCAGTGCAGGAGCATTCATGATAGCCCAAAATTCTGTTGAGGTCCTAAATACTTCATAGCAACCTGATTTAAATACACTATCTACATTTATCGTGGGCAACCACCTGTATTGGCAAATGGTTAGCACCATTTGCCATTACAAAAGAAGTCAATAACAAAGGCCCTGCTGATTTCTGGCAAAGTCATACCTCCAGGTATTCACACCCCATTAATGTGCATTTATGTCAGTGCTAAGATTCTGGATGCAGCTGCTAACAATTAACAGAGGCAATTGCTACATGAGACTTCATTATTTTTTTTTAAATGAGTATTTTTCTTCTTGGTTTTACCCTCCACTGCTTATAGGGGCAGATACATTAACACTGATGTATCTGCTATAAATGGTGGGGACTGCATATCAATGAGCCTCCCATCTGTTTTGACTCAACTAAAAATACATAATGAGCCTTTGCTGAGAGCTGATAAACCCATTAGATTGTTGAAACATCTGAGCCCAAGGGAAAACATTGCATGATTGACAGCTCTGGCTCTCTGATTACTTCCGTCAATTGCACCATGTTTATTTACACAAGATAAAGAGGTTTCAAGTGCTTGCAGTTTCAGCTATTGATACTTTAAAGGGTGTGAATGATTGACACTTTTATTGGCATGTAGTAAAAAGGTTTCTTTTGAGAAGTGGGAAGTTATCAGTGAATGCCTTTTTAAAAGTTTTTTTTTAACATCCTATTGTCACTATAGGGATTGTTGTTTCTATACAGTGTACAATGGGTGAATGGGCATGGAAGTGCCATAGCTTGGCATGGGGCATAAGGGACCATGGGGGTATGTGGGGGCATACCTTGGCATGGGGGGTATAAGGGGTGGGTAGGGGGCATACCTTAGCATGGGGACACGACAGGTCATAGGGCATGTGTGGGGGGGCATACCTGGACAGGGGGGTTGTGGCACGAGTAGGACATTTTGAACTTCCTCATGCATACTATGGTTCACCATATCTCTGAAGTGGCAGAGCGAAATTCGTTACTTTCGGCCTTTCTATCTAAATAAAGTCATTCATGTATTAAATTTTGTGCTTCCAGGTTACATGGAAGTAGTACAGATACCAAGAGGATCAGTTCATATTGAAATACGAGAGTTAGCAATGTCAAAAAACTACATTGGTGAGTCTTTCGTGATAAAGTATATACATGGAGATGGGTTGTTTGCTTAATTTATTTGCTTTTCTTTGCAAGGATTAAAATTGGATGCAAGCTTATAAATATTAAATGAACTACCAATTTTTAAAAAGTGTGTAAATTGCTCTACTGAAAGGATTTTTAAGCAATATGACAAAAGCAAAATACTGCAGATGCTGGAAATCTGGCATAAAAATAGAAAACATTGGAAATACTCCGCAGATCTGGCAGCACCAACCTGAATCATTGGGCTAAATTTCCATTTTAAGTTCAGACCATTTCCAGGCAACTTGAAACTGTTGGGATTTTGAAGGGGACGGCTAATCGGTGGCCAGAGGGTAAACCCACCATCCAATCAAGGATGGCGGGCAGGCTCCTGATGCTGGAGTGGCTGCCCACCATCAGAGGTGTGCGCTGCCCATGTAGGTAGGAGAGAGGAGGATGCCTCAAGTTTGAGGCAGCCTCTGAGAACACCATTATTTCTGAAAACAATAACTTGCTGGAGCTGCATGCCCGCCATTGTGGAGGGGAAGTCTGTGACTGCAGCTGGAGCCATCTTGCAATGTCAGCTGCAGTTGTGGGAGGCGGTGGGGGGTGGTGTGGTTTAAAATGATGCTGGAGCACTGTCTCTGGTCTGCTGCTGGGAGGCCACCTTTATGCTTCAGCTGTCACAGGGAGCTCACAAACCAATTAGAAAATTCCGGTTGGCCTCAGAACATTGGTCTTAATTGATCCTTTGATTGCCTAATAGGCTACTCATTGCTTTCCGGCAGGTAGCCATCACCATCAACCCCCCACCGCCACCCCGCCCAAAACCTGCCTCTAGCAAAATGCACTGGTGGTGGGAACATGCCCGCAAAATGGCATGCTGCAATTTTCCACGTCTCACATCTGCAGTCCCACCTCCAACATGATTTGAAAATTCTGCCCATTAGCTCTGTTTCGTCTCTCCACAGCTGCTCCCTAACCTCCTGAGTATTTCCAGCAGTTTCAGTTGTGGTAATTTTTAAGCAGTGCTTTACACTTTTACATTACTTGCAAAATGCATTTTTGTTTTTTGATGAATTTGTTGACGTTTTGTCTTAAGAGTAATTTGGAAAATTTTACTTATAGCTTTGAAATCTGAAGGCGATGAATATTACATAAATGGTGCCTGGACCATTGACTGGCCAAGAAAATTTGACGTTGCTGGCACAGCTTTCCATTATAGGAGACCTGCAGATGAACCAGAGTCTCTGGAGGCTTTAGGGCCTACCACAGAAACTTTAGTTGTCATGGTAATTCTTCTAAAAAAATCCTGCATTAATTTATTTTATTCCTGTTTTTTCTGTCTGTTTTCATCCTCTTCTCTCCCCTTCCTCTTTTAAAAGTGATGACTCCTTGCTATAGATTGTTTGATATCCCAACCATCTTCAGCTGCTTCATCAATGACCTTCCATCATAAGGTCAGATATGTGGAAATGTTCGCTGATGATTGCACAATGTTCAGCACCGTTCTCGACTCCTCAGACACTGAAACAGTCCATGTCCAAATGCAGCAAGACCTGGACAACATCCAGACTTGGGCTTACAAGTGGCAAGTAACATTCATGCCACACAAATGCCAGGCAATGACCATATCCAACAGGAGAGAATCTAACCATCGCCCCTTGACGTTCAATGGCATTACCATCACTGAATCCTCCACTATCAATATCCTGGAGGTTACCATTGACCAGAAACTGAACTGAACTAGCCATATAAATACTTTGGCTACAAGAGGAGGTCAGAGATTAAGAACCCTGCAATGAGTAACTCACCTCCTGACTCCCCAAAGCCTGTCCACCATCTACAAGGCACAATTCAGGAGTGTGATGGAATACTCCCCACTTGCCTGGATGAGTTCAGGTCCCACAACATTCAAGAAGCTTGACACCACCCAGGACAAAGTAGCCTGCTTGATTGGTACCACATCCACAAACATTCACTCCCTCCACCACTGACGCACAGCAGCAGCAGTGTGTACCATCTACGAGATGCACTGCAGGTATTCACCAAGGCTCCTTAGACAGCAGCTATCAAACCCATGACCATTACTATCTAGAAGGTCAAGGGCAGCAGATAGATGGGAACACCACCACCTGGAAGTTCTCTTCCAAGTCACCCACCACCCTGACTTGGAAATATATCACTGTTCCTTCACTATCATTGGGTCAAACAGCACTGTGGGTGTACCTACACCACATGGTCTGCAGCGGTTCAAGAAGGCAGCTCACCATCGCCTTCTCAAGGGCAGCTAGGGATGGACAATAAATGTTGGCCCAGCCAGCAAAGCCCACATCCCGTGAACGAATTTTAAAAAACTGCTGTTTACTCTCCATCAGTCTAGATGGTGAGTGTCAGCAGGGATCAATTACAGCCAAGCCTGACCCTGTCCACTTACACGCACTTCAAACAGGAATTGGAACCCTGTCTGATTTTCCCCTCCCTAAAACAGGACCACCAATGCAAACTTATAGCACGCCTGGCTGAGATCAGTTAGCAGCACAGGCTGAGAGTCAAAGTTGGGGCTTGACTTGTGGTTCAAGTTTTCTTTTGCCAGGAATATTCTCAGGGGATCTCTCTGGGAAATCCACAGAAATGCCGAATACATTGTGTAAACTGGCATTTCTGTCTATCTTCAGCCAAATTTTCAGTGGGCTGTCAGGAGAATCCCTGGGGAAAGTCCTGCTGATTGCTTCAGCCAGCTGAGCCATCAAGGAGTTGTACTACATTCGTCTTTAGCATTCCTGTTCCAGAGATATGGTCCTCATTGTACTAATTCTAATTTCTATTGACTAAGATAATGGCTAATATAGTTCAAGAATAGAAATATTTTACATCATATAGCAACAATTCACATTTATATAGTACCTTTGGCGTAGTAAAATGTCCCATGAAGCTTCACAAGAATGCTATCAAGCAAAAATTTGACAATCATGACAATATATAGCACTTTTAGTCTAAGTTTATCATTTCAATTGATGAACTGCAAGCTCAGTTTTGCAAAAGAAGAATACAATCTAACATTGACTGAACCTCCCATTGCATTATTTTGAGAAGGTGCACCAAGTACTATTAACAAAGCAATTGCAGGTCTTTTTTTAACAATTTGATCATATAATGCAAACTTGTTTTTCCTGTAAGTTGTGTCATGTACAAATATGCTGCATTTGTTTTGCAATCATGGAGGAATTGTGCCAATATAGAAGCAAAGTCAGTGGACAATATTCCGTGAGTAGTATTATGTTATAATTTCTGTGCACACTCAAATACATAAAAATGGTGCATCATATTTTAGATAAATTTGAAATGGCTCTTCAGTTAATTACCTTTTGGATTCCTTTTAAAAAGTTGAGAATTCAGACTGTTCACGAATCCTGTCCACCCACTTGCAAGGGGTATGATCTTGCCGGCTTGAGGACTGTCACTGACTGAGAGCTCACTTACTTGGGTGCAGGAGATAAGGGACCAGATATTCAGAATTGGAATGCATCGTTGTCCTTCTGGGACTTCTGCCCAGCACAGAAAAAGTGAAAGGAAGAAAGAGCTGGATTTATAAGTGCCCTTCATGACCTCAGGGCTTCCCAAGCGCCTCACAGTTAATTGAGGTTTATTTTGAAATGCAGTCAAGTGTTGGAATGTAGGAAATGTGGCAGTCAGTTTCTCCACGGCAATGTCCCAAAACAGCAATGAGATAATGACCAGATAATCTGTTTCAGTGGTGTAGTTTGAGAAAGAAATGTTGACCAGGACACTGGGAGAACTCCCCGTCCTGTGGCCCTGGCTGGTTTTCCCATCTCAAGTTCATTAGCACCACATGGAGAAGCCTGCTGGAGAGTTATAATTCCAATAGTCACTACAGTGGCAGAGGGTTTCTCAAAAAAAACCTCAAGTAGTTAGGAAAACTTAATCTTTAAATGGTCTCCCCATTATCCATAGCAATTTTAGAAGGGAGAGAAATATCAGGAAGGTAAACCTGGGTAGGGATGTGAATACATACTTAATCTAATTCCTTTCATGTCAGCCCAGTTGTGCCAAAAGAAATCAGCAGTGGGAGGCCCTGAAATCTTGGCCAACATGTTGGCACAGAATTTAAAAGCCTGCAGGAACTTAACAGGTCAGGCATCATTATCGTCACCACCAGTATGAGGCCTGGAGTTCTCGAAGATCTTTTTTTCCAAAAATGTCTGTGAGGTCAGTTGAAAAGCATAGGACCCCCCCCCCTCCCCCACCTCGCACACCGCAACTTCTCAGATGCAGCAAAGGAAAGATGCTCAGATACTGGCACTGCACAAATTTTAGAGGCTAGAATAGAGTTGAGACCTGTGCATGGTGAGGCACTGGGCACAAGTGGGCTGTGGCAAAGCCTGGGGAACGGATAGTTCATGTACCAGCTCACCAGAGGGTAGGGTTGCAGAGGAGTTCTGCTACAAGAACTCAAATGAGAACTTAGGTGGGCCGGGCTTCAGGATAATGTTGATGAGGATACGCATCGAGAGACTTGGAGCATTTGATAGGCTTGCCAGTCAACCTCCAGTCACTGCCAAGGAGCATAGGGGAGTCCAGCTCTAAAGTAGCACAGGAAATCATGCAGAGCTTGGAGCCCATCCTTTCCAGCATTGAAGTGATGGTCAGCACTTGCAGGTCCAGCCATGATGCAGCATCTGGTGGCCATTGTCTCAGCTTCAGCTGTGACGTTGTGAAAGCTAGCTATATCTCCATGCTGTAGTGGAAACGCAGACAAGGTCATGAGATCCATGCTTTCTGCTGTGCAGGCTCAGACTGCTGCCACCATGACTGTGGCTCTCAGTCTTCAAAGGGACATGGCTCCCACAATTGTTCAACAATCTATCCTCCAGCAGATTACCAGGATTGCTGAAATGCCATCCTAGGGCAGTAAAGTATAAGACCATAAGACGTAGAAGCAGAAGTAGGCCATTTGGCCAATCGAGTCTGCTCTGCCATTCAATGAGATCATGGCAGATATGATAATCCTCAACTCCGCTTTCCTGCCTTTTCCCCATACCCCTTGATTCCCTTACTGATTAAAAATCTGCATATCTCAGCCTTGAATATACTTAACAGCCCAGCCTCTAAAGCCCTCTGCGGTAAAGAATTCCATAGATTCACTACCCACTGAGAGAAGAAATTCCTCCTCACCTCTGTCTTAAATGTGTGACCCCTTACTCTGAGATTATGCCCTCTGGTCCGAGACTCTCCCACAATGGGGAACAACCTCTCAGCATCTACCCTGTCAAACCCCCTAAGAATCTTATATGTTTCAACAAGGCCGCCTCTCAATCTTCTAAACTCCTATGAGTACAGGCCCAACCCACTCAACCATTCCTCATAAGAAAATCCCTCCATACCTGGGATCAACCTAGTGAACCTTCTCTGGACTGCCTCCAATGCCACTATATCTTTCCTTAGATAAGGGGACCAAAACTGTTCACAGTATTCTAGGCGTGGTCTAACTAGTGCCTTGTAGAGTTTTAGCAAGACTTCCCTATTTTTATACTCCATATCTTTTGAAATAAAGGTCAACATTCCATTTGCCTTGCCTATTACCTGCTGAACTTGTATGTTAGCTTTTTGGGATTCATGCACGAGGACCCCAAATCCCTCTGCACTGCAGCTTTCTGCATTCTTTCTCCATTTAAATAACATTCAGCTCCTCTATTCTTCTGCCAAAGTGCATAACCTCACATTTTCCCACATTATATTGCATCTGCCAAGTTTTTGCCCACTCACTTAACCTTATATCCCTCTTTGTGTCATCCGCAAATTTAGCGACATTACATTCGCTTCCCTCATCCAAGTCATCAATATATATTGTAAATAATTGTGATCCCAGCACTGATCCCTGTGGCACTCCACTAGTTACAGGTTACCATCCTGAAAATGCCCCCCTTATCCCAACTCTGTGTCTTCTATTAGTTAGCCAATCCTCTATCCATGCTAATATACTACCCCCAACACCATGGGCTCATCTTATTAAGTAGCCTTATGTGTAGTACCTTTTCGAACGCCTTTTCAAAATCCAAATATATTACATCTACTGGTTCCCCTTTATCTATCCTGCTTGTTACCTCCTCAAAGAATTCTAATAAATTTGTCAGACATGAAGCCATACTGACTCTGCTTGATTATATTATGCATTTCTAAATACTGTGCTATTACATCCTTAATAATAGACTCTTAACATTTTCCCAATGACGGATGTTAAGCTAAATGACCTATAGTTATCTGTTTTTTGTCTCCCTCCCTTTTTGAATAAGGGCGTTGCATTGGCAGTTTTCCAATCTTCTGAGACTTTTCCATAATCTAAGGATTCTTGGAAGATTACTACCAGAGCATCCACTATCTGTGTAGCTACTTCCTTTAATATCCTAGGATGCAACCCATCAGGTCCAGGGGACTTATCAGCTTTTAATGCCATTAATTTCCCTAGTACTTTTTCCTCTGGTGATAGTTGTTGTATTTATTTCCTCCCCCCACTTTTACCCCTTGATTATTTAGTATTTTTGGAATGCTATTAGTGTCTTCTACCGTGAAGACTGATGCAAAGTATTTATTCAATTCCTCTGTAATTTTCTGGTTCCTCATTATTATTTCCCCAGCCTCATTCTCTAGAAGGCCTATATTCACTTTGGCCTTTGTCTTCCTTTTTATATATTTAAAGAAGCTCTTACTGTCTGCTTTTATATTACTTGCTAGTTTACAGTGGCTCCATGAAGCACAAAACCTCTCTCAGGCTGGGGAGATGGTGGCATAGTGGCATTGTCACTGGGCTGGTGTTCAGAGACCCAGGGTTTGAATCCCACCATAGCAGATGGTGAAATTTGAATTCAATTGAAAGATTGATTGTGGTTATTATGGTTTTATCTAATGCGTAATATACCTTTAAGAAGAATGTTTGTTAAGGAAGATCACATGATCTTTAAACCCCAGTTGGAGTGTAGCGCGGGCTACCTCTGTGGTTAGTAGTTGGTAGAGTAGTGTAGAGATAGAGTTTGAAGTGAAATTTCAACTGTTGTTGCTGCTGAATACCTTTGTAAATAAACTAGAAGGTTTCCATCTAAGAAGAGTCTGCTGATCAACTCTATCAATAGTACCAACTTGGCCACCGCTCACAACAAACTGGCGATGAGGCTCCACAGGATCCAGCACCGATGATGACCACAAAACCATTACTGATTGTCATAAAAGCCCATCTGGTTCACTAATGTCCTTTAGGGAAGGAAATCTGCTGTCTTTACCTGATCTGGCCTACATGTGACTCCAGACCCACAGCAAAGTGGTTGATTCTTAAATGTCCCCTGAACAAGGACAGTTAGGGATGGGCAATAAATGCTGGCCTAGCCAGTGATGCCCACATCCCATGAATGAATGAATGAAAAAAAGGACGACATTGTTCATGCTCCCTCCACTACCATTCCTCCAGTCCCTTGCTGTCGTCTCGCAGCTAGCTACCTCAGACTGCTGCATAGGAGCACCAAGACAGGGAAAGGCAACCACAAGTCAGACACAATGGAAACATATAAAGTTTAATGCATAAACACATAAAAACTACTTTATTTCTATTTAAGTATGTGTATTTTTAAAAATGTTATGGAAAGGATACTGGTGGTGGAGGGAGTGAATGTTTAAGCTGATGGATGGGGTCATGTTCAAGTGACTTCCTATGTCCTGCATGGTGTCAGCTTCTTGATGGGGCTGCATTCATCCAGAAAAGTGGAAACACTCTTTACTTGTGCCTTGTAGATGGTGGACAGGATTTGAGGAGTCAGGAGGTGTATTACTCATCACAGAATTCCCATTCTCTGACCCACTCTTGTAGTCACAGGATTTATATGGCTAGTCCAGTTCAGTTTTGGTCAACGGTAACCCCCAGAATGTTGATAGCGGGGGATTCAGTGATGAATTCAGTGATTGCCAATGAGAAATGGTTAGATTCTTTGTTCTTGGAGATGGTCATTGACTGGCGCTTGTGTGCCACAAATGTTACTTGCCACTTGTCAGCCCAAACCTGAATGTTATCTTGCTACATGCGGGCATGGACGGCTTCAGTGTTTGAAGATTTCTAAACGGTACTGAACATTGTGCAATCATCAGTGAACATCCTACTTCTGACCTTATGATGGAGGGAAGGTCATTGATGAAGCAGCTGAAGATGGTTGGGCCTAGGACACTACCTTGAGGAACTCCTGCTGTGATGTCCTGGGACTGAGGTGATTGACCTCTAACAACCACAACCATTACGGGGAGAAGGCGGGAGAATGGGGTTGAGAAACTTATCAGCCATGATTGAATGGTGGAGCAGACTTGATGGGCCGAATGGCCTAATTTCTGTTCCTATGTCTTATGGCTTATGGTGTTATTATCTTCCTTTGCGCAAGGTTTGACTCCAACCAGCGGAGAGTTTTCCTCTTTATCCTGTTGACATCAATTTTTCTCAGGCTCCTTGATGCCACACTCAGTCAAATGCTGCCTTGATGTCAAGGGCAGATACTGTCATTTCACCTCTGGAATTCAGCTCTTTTGTCCATGTTTGAACCAAGGCTGTAATAAAAACAAAAATTATGGAAAGACTCAGAGGGTCAGGCAGCCTCTGTGGAGAGAATCAGAGTTAAACATTTCAGGTTGATAACCCTTCATGAGTTCTGATGTACGGTCATCAACCTGAAACATTAACTTTGTTTCTCTCCACAGATGCTGCCTGACCTGCTTTGCATTTCCAGAATTTTATTTTTATTTCAGATTACAGCATCTGTAGTATTTTGCTTTCGTATTTGCTGTGATGAGGTGTGGAACCCAAACTCAGCGTCAGTGAGCAGAGTAAGTGCCGCTTGATAGCACTTCCATCACTTTACTAATGATAGAGATGACTAATGGGGTGGTAATTGAACAGGTTGGATTTTTCCTGCTTTTTGTGGACAGGACACACCTGGGCAATTTTCCACATTGCTGGGTAGATGCCAGTGTTGTTGCTGTAGTGGAACAACTTGGTTAGAGGCATAGCTAGGTCTGCAGCACAAGTCTCCAGTGCTACAGCAGCTATGTTGTTAGGGCCCATAGCCTTTGCAGTATCCTGTGCCTTCAGCCATTCCCTTATTCTGTGGAGTGAATTGAATTGGCTGAAAACTGGCATCCATAGTGATGGGAACCTCAGGAGAAGGCCAAGATCGATCATCTATTTGGCACTTTTGGCTGAAGATAGTTGCAAATGTTTCAGCTTTGTCTTTTACACTGACCCAATCATTGAAAATGGGAATGTTTGTGGAGCCTCCTCCTCTGGTTAGATGCTTAATTATTGACCACAATTTCAAAACGGATGTGGCAGGACTGCAGAGCTTTGATCTAATCTGTTGGCTGTGGGATCACTTAGCTCAGTCTAACACATGCTACTTCCATTGTTTAGCATGCAAGTAGTCCTGTGCTGTAGGTTCAGTGCCACTCTGACTTTGATGGCCACTGCAGTGCCATCCTCACCCTGTGTGAGTCTCCAGGTTGTTTTGATGGAGGTGACACAGTTCTATAACCCTCACCTTGGTGAAGTTGAGTCACTTCAGTATTGTTCCTGGCTCAGATGGACGTTGGAGAAGTGCTCTCAGAAAACTTGTGCTGCTGGGGCCTTCTGTGAAGAACCTCCTCCCTCTTTGTAGAGCTTCCCTTTTCTGCAGCCTCTGCTCTATTTGTTGGTCATGTTGCAGACTTGGAGGTACTGCACAACAGCCCCCATATCTTGGGTGACGAAATCCTCTACCCTCCCTGAGTGGATGCACAAGCTCACCAACAGATCTTCAAAAAGCAAGCCACGCAATTTCTACAAACTTTACCATTGTGGAATTGTCAAAAACGCCTTACCTGGACGCTGGATGACTGGCCCTTTAAATAACACTGTTGATTGGGGTGGTGGAGGTTCCCTTGTACAGCTGAACACATGTACAGCCATGACTGATTAACACAAGCGTTCAGAGGAGCAACTCAGTCCAAGTTTCAGAAACATGCGTCCAATCAGCTAGAACGCTTGCAATATTCCAAGCCTGGGGCACAATGTATAGGCTGTGCCAGGACTGGTCTTGTCATTTGTCATTTTATGGCTTTGGGGCTTCTAGTGCCAGCACCAATGGTGCTACAGAGCCCAATTTCCCAGCAATGGTGTTTAGAATTTGTTGTGCATGCAGACATTGTTTTTTTGGAAAGATGTTACAGTTGCCATTGTGAATTGCAGGAACAGAAGAGACTATGGTAATGTCATATTTACAGAGGGAACGAGGAAGGTGTATACAGGACTGCTAATAGCCAGTGAATGGTGTAGAGACACAAATATGTCTTGTAACTGGCAACAGAGTGTACCAATTATCCTCTTAATTACCAGCCTGCCTGATTAGTAACCTAAAGGAACACTAGTTTCAACTCTTGCCAAAGCCTTCTTTTTGTTGTTTGCAGGCACACAATGTGATGACAATGATCATGTCAGAATGCATCATCATATCAATTTTTCATGCTATCATTGTGAGAACACTAAGCTCTTCTGGCTGTACTCGCTCTCCAAACAAAAACAAGTTTGGGAAACATGCCATACCTTCTTCATTAAAATGTTTGCTCATCTGGCTCCTTTGAAAACTACTTGAGCTGGAATGGTCCATGGAAATGTATTCATGCCCAGAAATGAACCCATGTATAATTAAGGGCAAATCTTACAAATTTGTAATCCAAATATTGAGGTTTATCAGCTGGGAGTGTATCATGGGAATTTGGGCATAGAGATCAGCAAGCCTCACAGCCATTTATCTAGAACGGAATTGCCCCATTGTGTTCATTAGTTTATAGGGATACATTTCTGACTTCTTAATCCTGCGGGCAAGCCTCACCTTATTTTTTAAAAGTTATTTTTAGGATATGGGCGATCCTGGCAAGACCACGTTAATTGTGCATGCCCAGTCGTTCAAAGAAGGGCCTGGCGGGTCGTCTTTTTTTTCATTCACGGGATGTGAGCTTCGCTGGCTGGGCCAGCATTTATTGCCCATCCCTAGCTGCCCTTGAGAAGGTGGCGATGAGCTGCCTTCTTGAACCGCTGCATTCCTGTGGTGCAAGTACACCCACAGTGCCGTTAAGGAGGGAGTTCCAGGATTTTGACCCAGCGACAGCAAAGGAACAGCGATATATTTCCAAGTCAGGATGGTGAGTGACTTGGAGTGGAACTTCCAGGTGGTGGTGTTTCCATGTATCTGCTGCCCTTGTCCTTCTAGATGGTAGTGGTCGTGTGTTTGGAAGGTGCTGTCAAAGGAGCCTTAGTGAGTTCCTGCAGTGCATCTTTTAGATGATACACACTGCTGCAACTGTGCGTCAGTGGTGAAGGGAGTGAATGTTTGTGGATGTGGTGCCAATCAGGTGGGCTGCTTTGTCCTGGGTGGTGTCAAGCTTCTTGAGTGTTGAGGGAACTGCACTCATCCAGGAGAGTGGGAAGTATTCCATCACACTCCTGACTTGTGCCTTGTAGATGGTGAACAGGCTTTGGGGAGTCAGAGGGTGAGTTACTTGCTGCAGGATTCCTAACCTCTGACCTGCTCTTGTAGCCACAGTATTTATATGGCTAGTCCAGTTCAGTTTCTGGTCAATGGTAACCTCCAGGATGTTATAGTGGGGGATTCAGTGATAGTAATGCCATTGAACATCAAGGGCCGATGGTTAGATCTCTCTTGTTGGAGATGGTCATTGCCTGGCACTTGTATGGCACGAACGTTACTTGCCACTTGTCAGCCCAAGCCTGGATATTTTCCAGGTCTTGCTGCATTTGGACATGGACTGCTTCAGTACCTGAGGAGTTGCGAATGGTGCTGAACATTGTGCAATCATCAGCGAACATCCCCACTTCTGACCTTATAATGGAAGGAAGGTCATTAATGAAGCAGGTGAATATGTTTGGGCCTAGGACACTACCCTGAGAAACTCCTGCAGTGATGTCCTGGAGCTGAGATGACTGACATCCAACAACCACAACCACCTTCCTTTGTGCTAGGTATGAATCCAACCAGTGGAGAGTTTTCCCTCTGATTCCCATTGATTCCAGTTTTGTTGGGGCTCCTTGATGCCACACTTGGTCAATCTAGCCTTGATGTCAAGGGCAGTCACTCTCACCTCACCTCAGGAGTTCAGCTCTTTTGTCCATGTTTGAACCAAGGCTGTAATGAGGTCAGGAGCTGAGTGGCCTTGACGGAACCCAAACTGGGCATCAGTGAGCAGGTTATTGCTAAGCAAGTGCTGATTGATAGCACTGTTGATGACCCCTTCCATTACTTTACTGATGATCAAGAGTAGACTGATGGGATGGTAATTGGCCGGGTTGGATTTGTCCTGCTTTTTGTGTACAGGGCATACCTGGGCAATTTTCCACATAGCCGGGTAGATGCCAATGTTGTAGCTGTACTAGAACAGCTTGGCTAGGGGCGGGGCAAATTCTGGAGCACAAGTCTTCAGTACTATTGCCGGAATATTGTCAGGGCCCATAGTCTTTGCAGTATCCAGTGCCTTCAGTTGTTTCTTGATACCACATGGAGTGAATCAAGTTAGCTGAAGAATGGCATCTGTGTTGCAGGGGACCTCCGGAGAAGACTGAGATGGATCATCCACTTGACATTTCTGGCTGAAGATTGTAGCAAATGTTTCTGCCTTATCTTTTGCACTGATGTCCTGGACTGCCCCATCATTGAGGATGGGGATAATTGTGGAGCCTCCTCATCCAGTGAGTTGTTTAATTGTCCACCACCATTCAGGACTGGATGAGGCGGGATTGCAGAGCTTAGATCTGATTTCTTGGTTGTGGGATTGCTTAGCTCTCTCTATCACTTGCTGTTTATGCTGTTTGGCACACAAGTAGTCCTGTTCACCAGGTTGACACCTCATTTTTAGGTATACCTGGTGCTGTTCCTGGCATGCCCTCCTGCACTCTTCATTGAACCAGGGTTGATCCCCTGGCTTGATGGTAATGGTAGAGTGGGGGATATGCTGGGCCATGAAGTTACAGATTGTGTTTGAGTACAATTCTGCTGCTGCTGATGGCCCACAGTGCCTCATACTTGCCCAGTCTTGAGCTGCAAGATCTGTTTGAAATCTCTCCCATTTAGCACGGTGGTAGTGCCACACTAGAGGGTATTCTCAATGTGAAGGCGGGACTTCATCTCCACAGTGGTAGTCACTCCTACTGATACCGTCATGGACAGATGCATTTGCGGCAGGCAGGTTGGTGAGGATGAGGTTAAGTATGTTTTTCCCTCACCACCTGTCACAGACCCAGTCTAGCAGCTTTGTACTTTAGGATTCAGCCAGCTCGGTTAGTAGTGATGCTACCGCACCACTCTTGGTGATGGAGATTGAAGTCCCCCATCCAGAGTACATTCTGCACCCTTGTCACACTCATTGCTTCTTCCAAGCTGTGTTCAACATGGAGGAGCACTGATTCATCAGCTGATGGATGGGCAGCACGTAGCAATAGTAAGGAGGTTTCCTTGCCCGTGTGTCATGATGCCATGAGACTTCATGGGTCTGGAGTCGATCTTGAAGACTCCCTGGTCAACTGCCTCCCAACTGTACTACCACCTCTGCTGGGCCAGTCCTGTTGGTGAGACAGGACATACCCAGAGATGGTGATGGTGATGCCTGGGATATTATCTGTAAGATATGATTTCATGAAGATGACTATTCTGTGAGACAGCTGTCCCAATTATGGCACTAGTCCCCAGATGTTAGTAAGGAGGACTTTGCAGGGTTGACAGGACTGAGATTGCTGTTGTCGTTTCCAGTGCCTAGATCGGTCTGTCCAGTTTCATTCCTTTTTTGAGGCTTTGTAGTGGTTTCATACAACTGAGTGGCTTGCTAGGCCATTTCAAAGGGCATTTAAGAGTCAAACACATTGCTGTGGGTCTGGAGTCACATGTAGGCCAGACCAGACCAGGAAAGGTCTCCAAAGCACATTAGTGAACCAGATGGGCTTTTGCAACAATCGACAAATCATTAGTCATTTAATTCTAGATTTTTATTGAGTTGGTCTGCCGTGGTGAGATTCAAGCCCGGCTCCCCAGAGCATCATCCTGGCTCTCTGAATTACTAGTCTAATGACAATACCACTAAGCCATCGCCTTCCCTATACCAGGTGTGACTCCAGTCAGTGGAAGGTTTTCCTTTGAGACAATTGACCTCAGCTTTGCTGGCAGTTGGGGTTAGTGTATTATGATACGATACAGATGAGGGGATTACATTGATGGTGTCCATTGTTGTTCAGGTCATTTGAGGAAGATTTTAAATTTAAAAGGATAGGGTGCTTACAGAATGATTGATTGTGTTATGGAAACTTTTAAGTCTCTCACTTAAACTGTGGCGAAGGATTACAACAACCCCCTCCTCACAATCCTACTCCCACCTGCTCCAAGTGTCCCAGTTCCATAGTAAATAGTACAGATTTCCAGTAGAAGTGTGCAAATATCCCTGAGTCCAGGATTTGGAATGGTGCATCCATGGAACGGGTGAATATCAATTATTATAAATCTGGATTGGGGTGCTAAATCAATAGATAACGAATAAAACGTAACTTTAAATGAAAAGCCCAGTTTCCATCTCAGCTTCCTCCGGAGGTCCCCAGCATCACAGATACCAGTCTTTAGCCAATTCTATTCACTCCACGTGATATCAAGAAATGGCTGAAGGCAATGGATACTGCAAAAGCTGTGGACCCTGACAATATTCTACAATAGTACTGAAGATTTGTGTTCCAGAACTTGCCCCGCCCCTAGCCAAGCTGTTCCAGTACAGCTACAACACTGGCATCTACTCAGTTTGTGGAAAATTGCCCAGGTTTGTCCTGTACACAAAAAGCAGGACAAATCCAACCCGGCCAATTCCCACCCCATCAGTCTACTCTCCATCATCAGTAAAGTAATGGAAGGGGTCATCAACAGTGCTATCAAGCGGCATTTGCTTAGGAATAATCTGCTCACCGACGCCCAGTTTGGGTTCCGCCAGGGTCACTCAGCTCCTGACCTCATTACAGCCTTGGTTCAAACATGGACAAAAGAGCTTAACTCCCGAGGTGAGGTGAGAGTGACTGCCCTTGACATCAAGGCTGCATTTGACCGAGTGTGGCATCAAGGAGCCCTAGCAAAACTGGAGTCAATGGGAATTGGGGGGAAACTGTCTGCTGGTTGGAGTCAAACCTAGCGTAAAGGAAGATGGTTGTGGTTGTTGGAGGTCAGTCATCTCAGCTCCAGAACATCACTGCAGGAGTTCCTCAGGGTAGTGTCCTCGGCCCAACCATCTTAAGCTGCTTCATCATTGACCTTCCTTCCATCGTAAGGTAAGAAGTGGGGATGTTCGCTGATGATTGCACAATGTTCAGCACCATTCGCAGCTCCTCAGATGCTGAAGCAGTCCATGTCCAAATGCAGCAAGACCTGGACAATATCCAGGCTTGGGCTGACAAGTGGCAAGTAACATTCGCGCCATACAAGTGCCAGGCAATGACTATCTCTAACAAGAGAGAATCCAACCATTGATGTTCAGTGACATTACCATCACTGAATCTCTCACTGTCAACATCCTGGGTGTTATCATTGACCAGAAACTGAACTGGACTAGCCATATAAATACTGTGGCTACAAGAGCAGGTTAGAGACTAGGAGTCATGCGATGAGTAACTCACCTCCTGACTCCCCAAACCTCCTTCAACAGCACCTTTCAGACCCACAACCACTACCACTAGAAGGATAAGGGCAGCAGATAGATGGGAACACCACCACCTAGAAATTCCCCTCCAAGTCACTCACCATTCTGACTTGGAAATATATCGCCATTCCTTCACTGTTGCTGAGTCAAAATCCAGGAACTCCCTTCCTAACAGCACTGTGGGTGTACCTACACCACATGGACTGCAGTAGTTCAAGAAGGCAGCTCACCTCACGTTCTCAAGGGCAGCTAGGAATGGGCAATAAATGTTGGCCCAGCCAGCAAAGCCCACATTCCATGAATGAATAAAAAATAAATTAGTTATCACAGAGGGAAATCTGGGACAAGTAATGCATAATTGGCCCCATTTCTGTTTTCATTTCCTCTGGCCAAAAAACATCCTAATTCTTGAAATCTGCAATTATAACCATTAAATATAACTTGCAAATTATGAACCGTTTGAAAATTGTCTTTTAAATGTTGAACCTGCTTTGTGGAATCTTTGGAACCTGAGGTAGATTCCAGCACTCACTTAGAGTTTGACCTTTAACAGCTGCTCGAAAGTTTGTTCCTTTTCTTCCAGCTGGCTTTGACCATGGTTTTTCATAGGTGAAGTGTAATGGCACAGACAGACTTCCTTGCTGGCTGTACCAGCAAGCTTGTGGAACTTCACTTAACCATTACCAGGAGAAAAAGCTGAACTCTATGCAAATGAAATTAACAGTACAACATTAGTAACAAATGATCAACACATTGGTCTGAAATTCCTCTATCTGTGTTTTGACATTAAAATAATAAGAATAATTTTCCAAATTTACAGTCCTCAGTGTGGAGCCATGTCCTGTGGGATTGGCCCCTCCACCAGATGTATGTACAACCTTGGACTGCTGGCGGTCAGCAGTCAAACCTCCTCTCAGTTGTCTCTCACAACCACACTCCCCTAGTCCTCAAGACTCTGTTGAGGCTGTTGGCTACTTTCTGATACAGCTGATCTTGCCACTCTTTCTGCCTCTGGGGCCACAAATAACATCCACAGCTCATCGGTAATATGCTGTTGAGGCCAGTAGACCAATTTGCCCTGGTCTTGCTGTCAGACTCATTGATTGTTTTGCATCATGTGTTACTTCCAGATTGCACCCCAATTTGGACACAATACTATTCCTAGGCTATTGTATTTACTACTTGAGCTGTCTGCTTCTCCCAGTTGCTGTGAAGTTAAAGTCTCCCATTATAGTTACATTGGATGGAATTTTCTGCTCCCGCCAGTGGTGGGAATTGTGGAGAGTGGGGCACTAAATTTGGTGTGATGGGAAAAGTCAGTTACTTGCTGGCGGGAAATTGGTTTGGAATTTTGTTCTCCCAACTTTGATGGTGGGTTAAAGGCGGGTCGAGTTTCTGGCTGATCTATATCCAGAACCACATTTGCATAATTTACATCTCACGAATGCTCATTTAAAGGCCAACTCACCAGAATTACTTTCCCCTCCAAATTAAGTGGCCAAGGCTGGGCGCAGGAGGCAAGATTAGCGGGGAGAGGAGAGACAGAGGCAGGACTGGAGGTGGTGAACACGGGAGGGGAGGGGAGAGACTGAGGCAGGACTCGAGGGGTGTGTGGAACATGGCAGTGGAGGGGTGAGATGGACGGGGTGGTCAAGGAATAGAGTGGAGTAGTGGAAGTGTGTCCTGGGACAATAGTTATAAGACTGTCCAAGGAAGAGCCAGAGACAGTCCTGGGGCTGAGACCATGTTGTCAGGGGCAGATTGTACAGACTGCCCTGGGGCTGAGGCTACGCTGTCAGGGGCAGATTGAAGAGACTGCCCTGCATCTGTACTGGCCATGTTAGAGGGCTGTACATGACAAGTCTGCCTTGGTCCAGGTCTTGGGTAGGGAAGGCCTCTCTGGGCGGTGATGGGTTGTGCACAGTATGGTGCGCAGGGTGTGGTCAGTCACCCAAGGAATTTGGTCTTGGGGGTTAGCGTCATGGTATTGTGAGGCAGATGGCGCAGTAACATTTAGGGGAGGCATGTGCATCCTGTAAGTCAGGTGGGGGGTGGTGGGTGGTACTGGATAGTCTCATGGGTGGAGCGGGAGGTCCTAAAAAGTCAGGGTGCATGCGGCCTCGAGAAGGGGAGGATTCAGGTCAACAAAGGACATGGGGACATCAACATTAAAGTTTCAGGGGGAGGACAGAAATATCCACACGAGCAATCATGGGGTCAAGGGCAACGGGGAGGCTGGATAGTGACAGGAGGGATGGGAATTAGGAGGCAATGAGCCTGGAGGAGGATGGGAGGGACTTAGTGGGTGATAGGGGGAGGTTAGAAGCTGGTCCCATGGACAAAAGTCAGCAGCACCATTTTCGAGCTCACTTAAGAATGATGCAGTTCAAAAAACAAGCTACAAAAAAAAAAATCGGGGAGGGGTCTCTGGGCGTACAGGAGTTCAATTCTTGGTTAATTGAAGGGGCGCCCTGTAAATTTCCTGCTCAAACCATGGAGAGCATGGCTCAGCTGAGTGCTGGACTCGAGGGTCTAATGCATAATGAATGAACTTGGCTCCTTTACCAACATTGTGCATTCAGGCGAAAATCCATTCAGTTTAGGTGCTGTGGTGCATATGGTCTTAATTGGCATCTGATTCTCACAGAGGCATGTCAGAATGGATGTAGGGTCAAAAAAATGGCTAAGGCTGCTTCGCAGAGACAGCATGGGCCCTACAAGCCTCCATGTTCCCAGTGCACTGATCATGGCATTCAAGGCACCATGCTTGCAGTCAGGACAGAAGTGCAAGGAGTGGGTATCGATAGTTTTTTCTCAAGGTTACTGGCGGACAACTAACACAAGGCTGACTGTGATGGCTAGTTGGCTGGGACTTTGGTTTTTTGACCTTAATCAAGACCCTCGTTGTGAATGCGCAGTCACGTCTGGGTAGAAAGCTCAGCAACGTGTCATCATCCAGGATGATATGATCCTGCAAGGGGTTGTCTTTGTATGCCATGTACTGAGGGCAAGTCAAGGCCTGGAGACTGCATACCTGCCTTGTACATGGAGGGAGACCATTCCACAGGAACTACCATTGATTGCTCACAGATGCAAGAAGGAGTGGAGAATGCAGGCTGCAGGCAACACTGTCTTCTTGATAGCTTTAGTTAGAAGGAGGGGAAGAAGGGCCTGTTGCCGATTTGCACAGCTAAAAGAAGACAGGTGCCCTGAGGAACAAGAGCCCAGGAAGACCTAGATGCTGACAAGGAGGGGCCAAATCGACGAAGATCTTTGGTGCAAACAAGGGCCTACAGAAGATGCAGCTCATACATGGGGATGAGTGAAAGACAGTGCCATAGATGCTTTCACTTGTCTAGGGATGTGGTAGTTCATATTTGCCATATTCTCCGTGAGGAACACACGCCACACGGACTTGGAGAGTATCCAATGCTGGTTGCTCTGAAGGTGACCGCGGCACTAAACATTTTTGCCAGCAGATGCTTTCAGGGCTCCACTGGGGACCTTTGAAGAATCTCACAATCGGCGACACACAAATGCATAAGGGAAGTGACGAAGCAAGCCAGGCTGCGAGAGCCATGGGATTCACTGTGATTTCAGGCTTCCCTCAAGTGCAGGGCACTTTCGACTGCACACATGTGGCCTTGAGAGTTCCTGGCAGCAGCATGTGAGATTCATTAATAGAAAAGGATTTCATTCTATGAACGATCAGCTAATTTGTGATCACAAAAAGCAGATCCAGCATATTTATGCCAGGTACCCAAGGAAGCTCACACGACTCATACATTTTGAGTCATTCCCAGGTGCCAGAGATATTTGAGGGAGCTCAGCGCTTAAAGGATTGGTTCCCCAGTGATAAGGATTGGTTCCCCAGAGGACATGGCTAATGACTCTTGTTTGTCAGCCACAGAGTGCATCTGAAGAGAGATACAAAGCTGCACATTCAGCAACAAGGTCCATAGTAGATCAGACTATTGGCCTCTTAAATATATGTTTCAAATGTTTGGATCGGTCAGAAAGGGATCTCCAATACTCACCAGGAGAGTGTCCCGCATCATCATTGTTTGCTGCATCATGCACAACCTAGCTGCAAAGCGGGGATGTGTTGCCACAGGGAGACATGGAGGAGCTGGACATCTCCTTGGACAAGGAGGACGTTGAAAGGGATGAATCTGATGATGGCGAGGATTCAGACGAGCCACATGATGATGCCATTGCAGGGCATAATGTGGCGGCTGTTCCCATGACAACCTCATAGCTTTTTTTCATTTTCATTCACGGGATGTGGGCTTCACTGGCTGGGCCAGCATTTATTGCCCATCCCTAGTTGCCCTTGAGAAGCTGGTGGTGAGCTGCCTTCTTGAACCGCTGCAGTCCACGTGGTGCTACAAGATTCCAAGAAGAAAAAGGTGTAGAGAAGTTGTCACAAACAAAGTTCTCTTTAGGCTTCAGTGCAGGGGACACAACAAAACCTTCTTTGTCATCTTCAACGTATCACGAAAGGTCATCAATCTTGCAATGATCACGGAGAGAACATAAGTCACCTCCAGCCCTAACGATGGGGTCATCCTTGGAAGGCGCAGTAGCCTAGGGAACGGGGCTGCTGTGGAATGTGATTAGCACTCCACTAGCGCACCTCCATAAGCAACAACACATCGTGCAGTCCTTTCAACTATGGTGTCAACAAGTCAGTGGCCAAATTCCGAGGCAATGCAGGGTAATAAGTGTTTGTCAATAATCACACAATAGTCCTGCTGAACCACTCTCTGTGAGGACAATGCTAACACAACTCACAAATTTGCATTCATGCTGTTGTGGTCCAGTCAGTTTTGACACAGCGATCAATGATAACTTATTCACTCCATAGATCCTGATGAGCACTGAAGAGATGTGCCGGAGCATCGCTTTCAAACCATTACAGTCCTTGACATTGATCATCTCACAAAGGCCAATCTTTTCTATATACCCTAAGTCACTGAGCGCACAGTCATGCAATGAATTCCACATCAAGGTGTGTACTGTGTCTTTACAGAAGGATCCTGTAAAGCACCCCTAGGCAGCTGTTCAGGAGCAAAGTAAGATCCTCACAGGCAAGTAGACGGGCTCATCAGGATGAACACACATCTCTGACATCACACACTCATTCCTGTCTAGCAGACACTTCAAATGTCACCAAGTGGAACCAACTTCCATCAATCAGTGTCATGCATAAGGAGAGTGGGAACTAATAAAGGAATAATGTTCAGCCTTAAACACGGAAATGAAATAACACTGCAGGGAGGCATGAAAGGCAATGATGCTCGATAATGAGTACTACTTTTCCCAAAACCTCAAAGTCGTAAAATAAACACTATTGCAAAGTAAAGTACACTTGGGTGAAAAGACTGTAACACTGGTCACAACAAATGCTTATAACATCTATAAACTACTGATTTCATTGCAACAGCATCAGGATAATCACTAACCTTGATGAACAATTCTCATGAGGTCACATGTCTGCCAGAGATGCAAGGCTCACATGTGTATTGTCCAGCCAAGCCATCATTTTCATATAGGAAGTGCCTATGTGAAACTAAAGGTGATGCACTGTCATGAGATTGAGTGAGACCTAATGGAACTGAAGAACAAGATGGGAGGTGATTGGATGGGGGGGGTTCATTTTGTACCCTTCAATGAACGCAGTACCTTGCATCAGATCAATTAGCCATTCAATACCTGAGACTTGGAGAGGGATAAATGTGAAATATATTTACAGTGGTGCAAATTATCTACAGTAAGTGAACACCTGTGCCACCATTGTGCATTAAAACCTTCATAAGTTTTCTAACCCCACTGCTACGTCGAGGTGCAGACCTGACACCCGCAGCAGAGGTGGAGGCAGCCTGCTGACTGCTATGTCCTATTGTCTGAGATGACTTTGGCGGCATCCTCTGGAGGCTAGGGTCTCCTGCTCTGGCGCAAATGCACCCTCCTTGGCTTGACCTGCTGCAGTTGATGGAGTCGCAGGCAGAGGGGAATTGGAGTGGCAGGACACCCTTGGAGTGTCCAGAATGGATGCCCCTGGTGTGTCTGGCTGGCGCTTCACCTCCCTGTCGATGCCTGCTGGCCCCTCTCTGACTCCTTGAGGAGAAGGGGCACCTGGAGGGAGGTTGTGGTTCCCCATCCCCCTCTCGCCTAGTCATGGCTAGAGTGATGGAGTGCAGGTCCGAGCACAAATCCGGCAGGAACTGCTGAACCTGGATCTCCAAGGTGGCTGCCACCCTTCCCATGGAGACTGCAATGCACTTGCATTCCGGAGCTTGACATCAGACAGAATGTGGACACACTCCTCTATCCTTCGTTCCAGTCTGGTATCGTCCTCTGACAACTCTGCCTGATGTTCCCCTGCCTGTCTTTTCATCTCCAACATGTCTCTTAGAGTCGATTGCAGAAGCTCATCATCAGACTCGGACTCAGTAGGGGCCAGGTCTCCAGCAGTCCTCCAGGTGTCAGAGACCTTGGCTGTCACTGTCTCTACGCAGACACGTGTCCGTGAGGTGATCATCAGACTGTGACCCCGAGCTTACTCGAGAACTCGGGCCCACCGAAATGTGTGTATCTGCACTGGTAGAGGGTTCAGTGGATGCAGTAACAGGTATTCCTCAGATGCTTTCTCTGCCTCTTCATCGGAGGTGATCTGGGAGCTGGGGCTGAGGTGCTTGCTTGTTGCCTTCCTCTGCCTTTTCTTGCTGGTAGGTGGAATAGAGAGAAGAGATCATTAGTGATTAACTAGGCAGGTTCCAACATTATAGGTCACTCACAGTCATTATCCCCATGTTGTTGATGTATAATGAGTGGACCCTCACTGTCTTATTGGGGCAGGCCGATCTTGCCTTCCATGCAGGAGCAATCTGTGTCCTCTCCAGCAAGCTCTGCTGCCTGCTCCTCGTGGGAGGAGAGTGTTCTGAACTCAGGGATATCACCTCCAGTCTTCGCTCTCTCCCATCGGTTATAGGAGATCTTGTCCTGCATAGAGACAGATGGATTGACTGTAGCACTATAGAAGAAAGAGCACATCAGAATCATGCTGAGCACTCCTCAGTAAGAGATTAAGACGCCATTTGTGCAGGATCTTACATGAGATGGTGATTTTAAAGTGGCTGGCAGACGTGCAGTGCTGCTGTCCCATCTGCTGGTTGTGTGTGACATCCCTGTGAACTCTAACCCTTAGACTGTCTTCTGCCCTTATGATAGTGTGAGTTTGGAGTCAGTATAAGTTTCACTTACCCTAGCAGAGCGTATCAGGTCATTCATTTGCTTCCTGCACTGCAGGGTGGTCCTTTTCTGCTGGCCACAAGCATTGACCTCCCTGCCAACCTCCTCCCAGACTGGCATGGTCAGGTGGGAGGACCTCCTGCTCCCATCTGTCAGAAAGCTGACCTGCGCCTTTCCTGGACGGTCTAGAGGAGAATCCCCAGGGAGGCCTCACTGAGCCACGGAGCTGAGGGTTTGTCATGTTTGGGCGCCATGGTTATACAGAAATTCACAACACACCTTGAATGCCTGACCAGGTGCCATTTAAATATGGCACCAGGACCTTCAACCCCATGAGGTAACGACAGGGCAGACGAAGCCCTGTCCGCCCCGCCATGAGATTCGACGAGCTCCTCATTGATGCAGAATTAATGAGCTGAAAAGCAGGAAATCAGGCACAAATATCCACCCCACTGCTCAGCGGGAATCATACTGATGTTCCTGCCCACCACTGCACTTAGTCTCCAGAATGGAAAATTCCACCCATTGTTTTTCTTGGATGCTACCCACAATCAGCCAGACTTTAGACAGCTACTACCAGAGTTTTGCATCCTTTGCTGTTCTTAACTTTACCCAATATGTTTCCACTACCCAACCACCCTTACTAAAATCCCTTCTTTCTACTGTTGCAATAATAATTATTTTAATCAATATCTCCATTCTCCCTTCTTTCCTGATTTCCTTCTCCTTTCTAATGACCTTATATCATGTAATATTTAACTCCCTACCAGGACTAGTTAATAGCTAGACTCTGTGATGACTATTGCATCATACTCCTTCTGACTTGCGGTTTTATTTCTTTTGTGACTGTGTAACTGTCCCCAACCTGCCCACAAATCTTGCCAGTCTTTTTCCCACACCTTTGACTTATCTCGTGAATTTTCCCAAGTTGATAACTCACAAGTTAATAAAGATGTACCTCAAAAGTCTTGCAACTCTGTTTCCATCACCCTTCTTTGTAGTCGATATTACCAAAGGTCAGAGATATCTGTTTAACATGAGACCTTTAATACATAACTTTCTTCCCTCCATGGTTTTCAAGCATACAACCACCACCTAAAAAGTTCAAGTTTATGAATTTTCCAAAAAGCAATGAACAATAAAAAATTTGGGGGACAAAATAGTCACTGAAATATTGCATTGGACTTTCCCATTTGAGCCAAGCTTTGACTCTGCCCTCAGCTGATGGAATGAAAATCATCTCTTCTGATTGCAAAAATCCTATCCGAACTGACTTTGAGATTTGGAAACATTTTCATGAATGCAGTAGGAGATGTTCATGAAAAGTAGGGAAGCGTGGTTATAATAGAGCAAGAGAGCTTGGCGCAGCATTCCCAGCATTTCTGTCTGCTGATCCGAGGAGACCATGGCCCCACTCCTGTGGCAGCTCCAGGCTGAGGAATTTTCACAGGTCAAGAGCCAGCCTTTTTTCTACAAGGGAGGTTTTCTTTACAACAATCAATTATTTTGTGATAAACTGCTGCAAGGAAACTGATTTGGTGTCCCCACCCCCAGTATTTGCCAAGTACTGCCCTTCTCCTTCCTGCATTACAGCAGGTTCGGGCAGGGGGAAGGGAAAGAGGGCATCAAGGCAAAATTGGCAGGAATTCTTCTTGATGGTGTAACCCCTTCTCCAGTAAAGGGGTGATGGGCTTGAGACTCATCCAATCTCACTCCTTCTGTAAACCCAGGCACAGCCAAAATAGAGCAGGACTTGGCGTAAACGTGCCCCATCTACCGCAATAATGGGCTTCGTGTGCCAGAAATTCTGAGCAACTCCAGTCCTTCATTCTGCCTCTTATCTGGGAAAATGCAGTGCTAATACTGAGTGACAAATGTGGATGTAGTGTCCAATTCTGTAGCACTGACATCCCTTATTTTGATTAGAACAAAGGAAGTCACCAAAAGAGAAAAATAATTCCTTTATGTCTCTAAGCTATGTAATGAGATGAAGGAGATCGTTGTAATATTAAAGGTTACATTGAATGGTATTATGTGTACATGACCTTAATAAGCAAGGTTCTAGACTCAAACCTGTCTGATCTGTTTTGTTTCATCATAGGTGCTTCTACAAGAACCAAACCAGGGAATTCAATATAAGTTTAATGTTCCAATCACTCGCACTGGTAGTGGTGATACAGAAGTGGGATTCGCATGGCATCATCTGCCATGGTCAGAATGCTCTGCCACCTGTGCTGGAGGTAGAACTGCATGAATGCTGCAGAATTATTGATAATTACTGATTCTTAATGCAAGTTGTATGATTTGTGTGTAAAACTGCAGTGAACCTGTGCAACTATGTAACCTTTACAGGGTACATTCAAATCAGCTGTTAAGATCCTTCCTCAGAATGTACATAAACATGATTATTATGCATTTCACAATATTATTCACACTTACAATCATAGAACCTTATGCATAGAAGGAGACCATTTGGCCCATCAGGCCTATGATGGCTCTTTGAAAGACCTACCCAATTAGTCTCACTCCCCTACTCTTTCCCCAGTTCAGGGCTAACTATTTAGGATTATTACTTAAGCACGAGATCTCACCAGTTTCATTAGGTAAAACACTTCAAAAGAAAAAAAAAGAGAAACCTTATTCATAGTAGATTATGGTTTCTCCAATGGTCTAGTAGGTAAAAGCATTGTCCAGTGTAGCAGTCAAGCCATACACACCAGAAAGTCCTCACCTTTATTCCCAATCTGTACTGTGCTAGCTGAACATCAGATGGGCAGCAGTAAGTGACTGGGTAGGAAGGAAAATAAGTTAGTGTTCCTGCCCCAAATCATGACCTTGACTGGAAATTGTGGATGTCAGGCGATGACAAAAATGCAGCTCAGCTCTGATCCTTCCACAGCTGAGTAACTTATTGCTCACTGCTTGGGCTCACACTGGAAAAACATGGCCATTTCTTTAAAGTACTGGAGCACCTTTGGAATTTAACCTGAATATTCTGAAGAGGAGGATTCTTTTTTGTAAACAGTGAATTATATCTAGTATACACATTGCATTCCTGAGATTCTGATTTATGTAATTTCAGTGGTCAGATCATTACATCTTAATTTCTGATAAATAATTGACCAAATTGAGAGACAACTGGAATGTGCACAAGAAAATGGTTTTACTTGTCAATGAAAATTTTTGATTGTTCCATTTTTCCCTCAAGTTTAAACATGATCGCTTTATAAATAATATATTCTATTTTTTTCTATCCTATTATATTTGAACACAGTTTGACAGTTTTCATATCATTTCCAAATTTATACTAGTATATTAGGTAAGTTAAATTTACTGGCCCTGAATCCATGGTCATTCTCTCAATCTCCTGCTGTAACTTCAGTGGGAAGTCAGTGGAACTCCTAAAGAATTGGTGAAAATTCCTGTTTTGGCCATTTCTCTTCAGGTTCTGCTGATCTTACACCGAAGTTATGACAAAACGTCAGGACAACCACTCAGAAATCCATTGTATTATAGATGATATTATAAACTGTGAGGTATCTTAAATCTTATACATAAACAGAAATCAAACCGAAGTCAAATTGCAATATACAAACATATGAATCAGGAGCAGGTGTAGGCCTGCTGTGCCATTCAGTAAGATCATAGATGATCTCATTGTGGCCTCAAAGCCACTTTCCTGCCCACCCCCCCCCCCGATACCCTTTGACTCCCTTGTTAGTCAAGAATCTATCTACCTCTGCTTTAAAAATATTTGATGACCCTGTCTGTGCCACCATTTTGGGGAAGAGAGTTCCACAGGCTCACAACCATCTGAGAGAATAAAATTCTCCTCTTCTCCATCTTAAATGAGAGACCATTTATTTTAAACTGTGTCCTCTAGTTCTGATCTCTCCCACAAGGGGAAACATCCTTTCAGCATTCAACCTGTCAAATCCCCTCAGGATCTTGTATGTTTCATTAAGAACACTCTCATATATCATAAGATACAGTCCCAACCTGCTCAACCTTTCCCCATAACACCTTCAGCCCAGGAATCAGCTGAGTGAACCTTCTCCGATCTGTTTCTAATGCAATTATGTCCTTTCTTAAATAAGGAAACCAAAACTGTACATAGTACTCTAGATGTGTCTCATCAAGCCCTGTACAACTGTAGCTAAACATCCCTACTTTTATATTCCATTCCCCTTGCAGTAAATGACAATATTCCATGTGCCCTCCTTATTCACTTGCTGTAGCTGCATACTAACTTTTTGGAATTCATGTACCAGGACTCCCATAATCTCTCTATACCTCAGGGTTCTGCAATCTCTCTCCATTTAGATAATATGCTGCTTTTTTATTCTTCCTGCCAAAGTGGATAAGTTCACATTTTCCCACATTATAATTCATCTGCCACATTTTTGCCCACTCACTTAACCAACTATATCCCTTTGTAAACTCTTTATGACCTCTTCATAACACTCTCCTACCTATCTTTGTGTCACCAGCAAACTTAGCAACTGTGCACTCGGTCCCTTCATTCCAAGTCATTGATATAAATTGTAAATAGTTGAGGCCCCAACACTGGTCCCTATGGCATCTCGTTACATCTTGCCAACCTGAAAATGATCCATTTATGCCTACTCTGGTCTGTTTAGTTAGCTAACCAATCCTCTATCCAATATATATAAGACAGTTAATTACCATACATTTTTTGAAACAATTTCCATTCAATATTCATGTTTTCTATCAGAATGAGCAATTAACTTTTCTTATAATTGATTTTCCTGATGTCAAAAATCCAATATTACTCCATCATCTGTGACATATTCAGCCACTGTCTTCAGTAGTGACCGACTGCTTACCTGTGCAACCAACTAACTCAGGCGTAACCATGGTCATTAAAGGTCATATTTTAATGGAAGTAAACAGGATTATTTTAACTTTTTCCAATTTGATGATGCTTCTGCACCTGAAACTTAAATTTATATTTTGTCTGTTCAGGAGCTGATACACTTGTTAGGTATTTCCAGAAATCCCTTCTGTCACAGATCCTGCATTCTTTTTGGGTTTTACATGTACATGTAGTACAGCATTTTGCATACACGCTCCAGGTGTCTCTGTTCCTGCACCCCTTTTAAACATTTGCCATTCAGTTTATATTGCCCATCCTAATTTTTCCCTCAGAATGCATTAAATTTTGTCCCTCCATTTCACTAGCCTATTTCCTCGTGAAGTCTGCTCCTTTCCTTCCTCCTCATTGATTAATCGTTAGAAATGAAGCCACTTTTTCTGGGTCCTTACAGCACAAGAACATTGAAAACATTGGGGCACACTACCCATCATTTACAGATATGCACTTGCAAGATATTTTGCCATGCATGAAGTTGGACAATGTTATGTTTTTTGTAACATAACATATTGCAGACCTAGACAGATTCAGAATATACTGCTATATATCCAGTGAAAAACAAATATTTTTCTAAGAGTGCGAACAAATCCCTAAATACTATGATTTTTTAAATGATGGTTATGTATAGAAACTTTTATTTCAAAAATGTGCTTATCTTAATAAAAAAAGGGTAAAAATACTTCTTATTTTACAGGTGCCCAGAAACAAGGAGTAGTTTGTAAAAGATTAGATGACAATTCCATTGTCCAGAATAGTTATTGTGACCCTGACAGTAAGCCACCAGAAACTCAGAGAGCTTGCAACAGTGAGCCGTGTCCACCAGAGTAAGTTTGAAAATCTTTTCTATATAACCTTGTACACTCTTGAAGCAATAACAATGTTTCCTTCTACAGCAATTTAAATTAGCAGAAGCTGACTAATGAAATAAGAATCACGGGTTAGAATTACCTTTTATGTGAACTTGTCCACTGGCAGAAAGAATAGAAAAGGTGCATTTTATTATTTTTTTTTTATTCATTCACGGGATGTGGGCTTCGCTGGCTGGGCCAGCTTTTATTGCCCATCCCTAGTTGCCCTTGAGAATGTGGTGGTGAGCTGCCTTCTTGAACCGCTGCAGTCCAGGAGAGGTAGGTACACCCACAGTGCTGTTAAGAAGAGAGTTCCAGGATTTTGACCCAGAAACAGTGAAGGAACGGCGATATATTTCCAGGTCAGGATGGTGAGTGACTTGGAGGGGAACTTCCAGGTGGTGGTGTTCCCATCTATCTGCTGCCTTGTCCTTCTAGAAGGTAGTGGTCATGGGTTTGGAAGGTGCTGTCTAAGAAGCTTTGGTGAATTCCTGCAGTGCATCTTGCAGATGGTACACACTGCAGCCACTGTGCGTCGATGGTGGAGGGAGTGAATGTTTGTGGATGTGGTGCCAATCATGTGGGCTGCTTTGTCTTGGACAGTGTCAAGCTTCTTGAGTGTTGTGGGACCTGAACTCATCCAGGAAAGTGGGGAGTATTCCAGCACACTCCTGAGTTGTGGCTTGTAGATGGTGGACAGGCTTTGGGGAGTCAGGAGGTGAGTTACTCGTCACACAATTCCTAGTCTCTGGCCTGCTCTTGTAGCTACTGTATTTATATGGCTAGTCCAGTTCAGCTTCTGGCCAATGGTAACCCCCAGGATGTTGATAGTGGGGAATTCAATGATGATAATGCCACTGAACGTCAAGGGGCAATGGTTATATTCTCTCTCATTGGGGATGGTCATTGCCTGTCACTTGTGTGATGTGAATGTTACTTGCCACTTGTCAGCCCAAGCCTGGATATTGTCCAGGTCTTGCTGCATTTGGACATTGACTGCTTCAGTATCTGAGGAGTCATGAATGGTGCTGAACATTGTGCAATCATCAGCAAACATCCCCACCTCTGACCTTATGATCGAAGGAAGGCCATTGATGAAGCAGCTGAAAATGGTTAGGCCTAGGACACTACCCTGAGGAACTCCTGCAGTGATGTCCTGGAGCTGAGATGATTGACCTCCAACAACCACAACCTTTGTGCTAGGTATGACTCCAACCAGCCGAGAGTTTTCCCCTGATTCCCATTGACTCCAGTTTTGCTAAAGCTCCTTGATGCCACAATTTGTCAAATGCAGCCTTGATGTCAAGGGCAGTCACTCTCACCTCACCTCGGGAGTTCAGCTCTTTTGTCCATGTTTGAACCATGGCTGTAATAAGGTCAGGAGCTGAGTGGCCCTGGTGGAACCCAACTGGACACAGAGAGATTGGAAAATCCTGAGGTGCAGAGTGATTTTGGAATCCTGGTACATGAATCACAAAAAGTTAGTGTGCAGGTACAACAAGTGATTAGGAAGGAAAATAATGTTTTTTATTGCAAGGGGCATGGAATATAAAAGTGGGGATGTTTTGCTACAGTTGTATAGACTATAGATGAGAACACATCTAGAGTGCTTTATACAGTACTGGTCTCCTTATTTAATAAAGGACATAATTGCATTAGAGTTCAGAGAAGGTTCGCTCAACTGATTCCTGGGATGAGGGAGTTATCCTGTGAGGAAAGGTTGGACAGGTTGGACCTGTATCCACTGGAGTTTAGAACAATGAGAAATGAACTTACTGAAACATATAAGATCCTGAGGGGACTTGGCAGGGTAGATGCTGAGAGGATGTTTCCCCTTGTTGGACAGTCTAGATCTGGGGGACACAGTTTAAACGTAAGGGGTCTCCCATTTAAGATAGAGATAAGGAGAATTTTTTTAATCTCAGAGAGTGTGCAACTCTCTTCCCCAGACAAGGGTGGAGGCAGGGTCATGGAATATTTTTAAGGCTGAGTTAGATAGATTACTGATTGACAAGGGTAAAGGGTAAAGGGACAAGTCAAAGGGTGTAGGAGGTAGGAAGGAAAGTGGAATTGAGGCCACAATCAGATCTTATTGAATGACGGAGCTGGCTTGAGGGGCCGAATGGCTTACTCCTGCTCCTAATTCATATGTTAATATGCTCGTACCGTTGCCCTGCTCTCAGCTGCTCAGACTTTAAGCTCTGAACTTCCTTCCCTAAACTTCTCTCCCTGTCCACCTCAGGTTTTGGTCTCCTGTCCTAATATTTTTTTATATAGCTCCACGTCAAATTTTATCTGATCACTCTCTGGAGAAGCACCTTGGAATGTTTTGCAATGTTAAAGGCACTAAATAAATACAATTGCTTGTTCTTTGGAATAAAGGAAACACTTGAATGCATCACATAGAGGGATGTTCCACAGTGAGAATCACATGCATGAATCAGCCCTACAATCTATCTGGCACATGAATTTTCTGTTCATATACTCTGATGGCTTGCTTACCTGGAGCAAATGTGCATTAAAGAAAAGTTAGTTGGGCTAACAGACAAGGACAGTAAGGGACCAGGTGGTGGTAATTCATGTGGCGGTAAGCATATAAAGAGAAATAATATACATGCCTTAAAATCACATATGAGGATTTCTTTAGAACACACAAAAGGAATGCAAAGTAATATTCTTTGGTATATTCTGGTGTGTGGTAAAGAAGATGGTTGACCAAGAAATTTGAGACTGTGAGAAAGTGGCGTCAACCTGGTGTGAAAATAATATTACTTTTATAATTAACAGAATAATTCTGGAACATTAGAAACCAGTACAAGAACTTGCACCTAAATAAAGCAGGAATATGAGACTTCCAAGGAACATAAGAGACAGCTAGTGGGAATAATTTAAACCAGATAGGCAGGGGGAAGGGCAGAGAGGAAATTAGATCCCAGACAAGACTGATCACAGGGTGGAAGGTAGTCAATACTCACGTATGGGCACGCAAGCTTAGAGACAAACAGGAGCCAGATTCCAGGACCAGACAGACACAGGACCAAGAAAGGAAGCAAATCTATAATTAAAATATATATACACGAATAATAGAAGCATTGGGGATAAGATTCTGGAACTGAAGGCTGTTGTAACAGTAAGGAACACAATGTGATAAGAATATCAGAAACATGGTTGACCCTGGAGGATTGTAATGAATACAGCATACATGAGTACACAGTGTCAGAAAAGAAGTAGCAGACAGGAAAGGGGGTAGTGCAGCCCTATATGTCAGAGATACATGGGAGGTTAATGAAGTTGATCCTATGGGAGTTGAAAAGTTACAAAATTAATTCATCTGGTTGGATATCTTTAATGTGAAAAACAAAACATGTTAAACCACTAGGTCAGATAAAGATGGAAGACAGTTTACTCTATAAACAATAAGAAGGGCATATGTAAACAGGAATGTTATTTTACTAGGTAATTTCAATAATTTAGAAACACCCAAGCATTTCGGCATCTGAGTTACATGATTGCTTCATGACCAAGTGTGTGAAGAGAGCCATGAGAGGCAGTGCATATTTTGACTTTGTAATGATAGTAAGTAACCATACAGCAAATAGGATCTATGCCATCATTAGGGGATTGTGACCACAGAAGTACCATGTTCATTGTGATCTGAGATCTAGAGACACAAAGGGCCAGCCACAAGGTTTTTAATTGTAAAATAGCTATTTTAAAAGCAATGAGGAAACTGCTTGTGCAAGTTGATTGACAGGGCTTGTTCCATAACATTTCAGCAGATAAGTGGAATATACATACTGCTGAACATGCAGGATAAATGCATGCCTAAGGTCAGCAAGCTTAGACTAAACAAGCATGACCCTAAATCAGAAGCAAAATAAAGAGGAAGGGCAACCTGTATAAATAATACACAGAGGAAAGAACTGACTGGAATGAACGGAGGAACTTGAGGAAATATGTTAACAAGGTGATCAGAGGGGTAAGGGAGAGACATGGAGGAAAACATAGCTGCAGACTATAACATAACATTAAGATTTCTTTTAATATTTCAACAATAAGAGGGCAGTCAGAGAATTGGCAAGCACTCCAAAAGAAGCACATGGGGCTTGAAGTAAAGGATGTGCGTACAATTGATTCGTCCAGGTCTTCACAAGGGAAGATATGAGCAAAATGCCTCCCTAAATAGAATGAATGACTTCAATATAAATGAGATGCAAGTTCCAACAAACGAAGTAGGCTCAAAAGAAATGAAGCCTGGAGATATTATTTATCCCAGTGTAAAAAGAAAGTTTTGTATCATTGATGTAATCACTAGAGAGTTGAACACTGAGGAGGTACCAGGAGATTGGAAACAGGGTAAAATGGTGCCAGTGTTCAAAAATGGTTGCAAAGCAGATGCAGGAAACTATAAACTGATTAGTCTTACTTCAGCACCAAACAAACCAGTGGAATTCATAGTCAGCAGTAAACTTGAGGGTCATCTGTTCAATAATAACATAGTAAACGGCATTCAATGTAGGTTCATTAGAGGAAAATCTTGACTGACAAATCTTGAGTGGCCTCACAAGTGGACTATGCAAAGGCCTTTGACTTAGTTGCCTGAGAGTTCCTGCAGAACTGTTGCCCCAATTCCTGAACAGATGAAATGGCATTAGCTCTTTCTGGTATCATAAAGGGCATTTTCTGGCCAACATGTTTATGCAGGCTCTTCAAATATTGTTTATGTTGAATTTTTATACAAACGTTTCCAAATTTTAATTGTGTGGTTGCAATAAGAGCAGTTTTAACACTTTTTTCAGATTCAAAGTAACTTTAGGAATTGGGTATGTATAAAAATGCAGGGCTATACGGAGAGAGCAGGGGAGTGGGACTAATTGAACAGCTCTTTTGAAACGGTGGCACAGGCTTGATGGGCTGAATGGGCCCCAGTGCTGTATGAATCTAAGCTTACCTTCTTTGACTTTCAGATGGTTCATTGGAGATTGGTCTGAATGCAGCAAAACATGCGATGGTGGAATGCGTATACGAACTGTACTGTGCATTAGGAAAATTGGTCCCTCTGAGGAAGAAACTCTAGATGACAGCCACTGTCTAACACACAGGCCTATTGAGAAAGAGCCCTGCAACAACCAGTCCTGCCCACCACAGTGGGTTGCACTGGATTGGTCAGAGGTACAGACAACGGAATGCTTCCTTACTTTTATATTTATGCTTACTCTGTTCAAACATGTTGTGATTATACTACATTTTACTTTAATTATAAGTAAAAACTCCTGTTAGCTTAAGAAAAAGACAAATAAGAAGTATTATTTTGGTATTATTGCTGAGTAATGAGTCTCACATGTGCTCATGTTAGACCCTGAACATTCCCTGCAGGGTGCCTGGTGAAAAGGACAATTTATGAGTGAACTTTCTATGGTTAAAAAACTTACTGTCATCTGATATTCTGCATCAATTATCAAAACATTTAGGGGCCTATTTTCATGACTTGCAGACATGTAATAGCATTTACAGACTTTTAGAATGCAATTCTTACTTGTGTGTTTTACTTTGCACTGGCCAAATATTTACAAAAATTGTTTTTAAGGAAACATAGTATACTTTCTGAGCATTGCTTCACTGGCACAACAATCTTTATGGGTGGACAGTGGACGTGGCAGGCCGGCCCGGGAGCGGCCGGAAAATTGACCGCTGCTCACGATCCAGCCCCGACCGCGATTTCACACTGGCGAGTCAATTAAGGCCCGCCCAGCATGAAACGTGGTTCTGCACAGGCCGGGAAGGGCCAAGAGGGGGTGGGGCCTGTCAGCCGCTGGGCCCAATGGCGACCCGGCGGCCGGTTTAAAAGCAGCCCAGACATCCCCTGGAAGGCTGCCACGGAGGACGTTTTCTGAGCCAGCACGATGGACCCGATTGATGCTGGACACGGCAGGCGGGAGCGCGGGTTGGGTGGGCACTTGGCTCCCCACCCCTGCTTCTCTGTTGAGAGCCTCGCCATCCTCCTGGAGGAGGTGGCTGCCAGGAGGGAGACCCTTGTCCCCAGGGATGGGAGGAGGAGGCCACCACACCTCATCATGAGGGCATGGGAGGAGGTGGCAGTGCTGGTCACCAGTGTGGCACTCCTGGGTAAAGTGCCGGAAGTGCTTCAATGACCTGCTGCGCAAAGGAAAAGTGAGTACCATGTTGGCATGGGTCAGTGTGCAGAAGTGTTAAGGTCTGGCCGACCCCCATGGACCTCAGGGCTGCTAGAGTCTGAGTGCCAACTGTCAATCACGCGGAGCTGACCAAGGGGGTGAGCCCTGGCTGCTTGGACTGAGTGCCTTGCAGCTCAAGGGCCACGACTCGGATGTGCCCTGCAAGGTGCTCCTCAGCTGGGGTTGGCCAGGCTGCAATGGAGCTGTAGGTACAGGGTGGCCTAATCAACGCTCATCTGCTGTTTCAGGAGAAGACGGCCCACAACAAAATAGAAAGGTCATGGACCAGCGGAGGCCCTGCTAGTCTCCTAAACCTTTTGAGGTATGAGCAAGATGCCCTGGAGCTTGAGAGCCAGTATGCCCCACGTGCAACTGGGTGTGGAGAGGCAGGGGTGCCAGGCGAAGGTAAGAGTGCAGAGAACAGAGGTGAGAGTTTCAGCTTGTGCAACCATTCTAGTGTAGTCTCTTCATTGATGTGAGCCTCGAACCTGGAGTCCCCATTGATCATTGGAAGACGATGCAACCATGATGCACATCTCGGTTGTCTCACCAGGATGCCTGGCATGCACAGTGACAGTGTGATGACTTTAACTAATGATGTGCCCTTTTTCTCCCTTTTAGGTTCGCCAGCAGGCGTCCAATCTCCAGACCCTGAAGGGCCACTCCTGACGCCAGAGGACCATGGGGCGTCATTTGCACCCACGTCATACCCGCTCTCTGAAGCAGGCACCTGCGCAGATACCAGCACCTCAGTGGGCATTAGAGCAGCAGCTAGCATCTCAGTGCACAGTGGTGAGGGCACTTCACAATCGCTTGAGGTGAAAGCGGAGGCAGAGAGTGCCCAGGGCGCCGGCAGTCAGAGGACTGCTGGGGACCAGGATGATGCTCAGTCGAAGGCTGATGGTGAGCCTCTGGAGTCGTCCATTAGGCAGATGATGCTGGATGTCCGGTGAGATGTGCAGGAGGATCTGGCGGAGATCCCTGCGGGTCTGCGTGCCATGGTCTCCGTAATGGGCATGTGCTTCACATCGCATGTGGGCATGAGCACTGCGTTGACCGTCATGGCTGAGCACAATGCCTCCTCCATGCAGAGTGGTGACTCTCATGGAGAGGCAGCTCAGGGTCCGAATCAGGGGTTCCTGGGGTTGCACTTGGATCTGCAAACACTCACACAGGCACTGACCTCAGGTGGTCAGTGTCAGTGTGGGAGATGGATGAGGCACCCAGTATTCCAGCTAGGTGACCATCCATCAATGGTGTGCAGGGAGATCCACAGCGACCTCACGTTGGCTCACAAGTTGCCTGTCATCTCTGTGGGCTCCTCTCAGGGTGCTCTGGATAACGGTGGCAGCTCCTCCGCCCTCCGCCAGTGATCTGATGAGGCTGCGGTGAGTGGGGAAATGCCAGCCCTGGCACTGGCCGCTCCTTCCCATGTGGGGCTAGCACAGGCTCCACTGGCCAGAGGACGACTGCCAAGGTCATCAAGGCCAACAAGACAGCAGAGTCAGCAGGCTGACCCCAATGCTGTTGCCAATGGTGGGGAGTGCCTAGATGTAGCACTTGCAAACGTAAGTTAAAGGCACCATGAGCACAAGAGGGACAGGTCACGGGTGATTTTATGTTCATTTATGTTTACTTTATCTATACTAGTTTGGGAATGAAGACCAAAGAAGTTTATGTAAATAGTTTGTATTTGTCAAAATGAGATAAATTTTGTTTTAGTTGTCATGGCCTGAGCATACTTCACCATTTTATTTTATTGGTGCGGGGTACATTAGTATGTAATGATGGACGTAGGTGACTCTGAATTTTATTGCACAGGCACTGTGTGTTCTTTGTCTTCAAATGAAAGGGTCCTTTCAGACATTTGGGATGGAGGCGGCAGCCCTGGCATGCGTTTGAAGCTGATCTTTGCCAGCCTAGCTGAAGGAGCGTTGGATCAAGGCGTCCCTGGAGATCTGCCTCCATGCCCTCAGCATTCTCCTCGCCATGCTCATCCTCTGACTCACTTCTGGATTCATCATCTGTGTCCTGTGCAGCTGTGTCAAGATCCTCTTCCTCCTGTGGGTCCCCCCTTGTCAGGGCCAGATTGTGGAGAGCGCAGCATGCAACCACTATCAGTGACATCCACTCTTGGGGGTATTGCAATGCTCCCCCTGAACAGTCCAGGCTTTGGGAGCACATCTTGAGAAGACCTTGTGGGGGCATAACTCGTATTGTAATGCTTCTCTGCCTCTGTTCTTGAATGGCGGAGAGGCGTCATGAGCCACCTTTTCAACGGATAGTCCATGTCACCCAGCAGCCATCCCGCCAGTCGGGCGAGAGCACTAAAGAGACTTGGCACCTGGGAGTGTCTGAGGATGTAGGCACCGTGGGAGCTGCCTGGGTACCTTTCAAAGGTTTGCAGAACCTGCATCCTGTGATCACACACTATCTGCATGTTCATGGAGTGGAAGCCTTTCTTATTGACAAAGGCACCCGGCTGACCCGCTGGCACCTTGATGGCCACATGTGTGCAGTCGATGGCACCCTGGACACGGGGGAACCCAGCAATCGCTGCGAACCCTCTGGCTCGCTCAGCCTGGCTGGTCTCGTCAGTATGGTAAAGAATAAAGGTCAGTACCCGCCTGAACAGAGCTTCTGTCACCAGCTTGACACAACTGTGGACAGCTGATTGGGAGACTCCACACAGATCCCCCATTGACCTCTGGAGAAAGCCAGAGGCATAGAATTTGAGGGCCACTGTGACCTTCAGAGCCACTGGCATGGGGTGTCTACCCACACAGTTGGAGCTGATCTCAGGCCCAATCATCTAACAAATGGAGGTCACGCTGTCCATTGAGAGGTGGAGTCTCCTTCAGCAGTGCACCTCGGACATATTGAGGTAGCTGCATCACTGCCTGTAAACCCTGGCAGCAGGATAGTGGTACTTTCTGCAGCCCCTTCCGCCTTGGCCTTCCTGCTGGCCCTGCGCCCCTTGTGCCTGCGCCTCTCCTCCCACAGGTCGCTCCCCTGGAAGCTGTATTGGGACACGTGGCCTCCTCTCCCTCTTGCCCCTCTCTTCCTCCTCAGAGGAGGTGCCTCCAGCAGGGACCACAATCCTTGTCTGATACTGGAAGGGTCCACACGGTCAAAATTCTCCAGCAGCCTCGGAGAAACCAATGAGTCCTGAAATGAAACCTAGAAATGCTAAGAATGAAGCTCAGAACAGAGATGAGGCTGTCAAGTTCAAATAAGCAGCTAGCAGCAAACTATCTCCAAAACTCCTCACTATTCACACTGGCAACGCTGCTGACCCTTTTTATCCAGCCCATGAATGATGTGTGTGAAAATGTCGGCTGGCCTCCTGCCCATTTTTCCCATGCGACAAGCAGAAAATTGCACAGGGAAGGAAAAATCTCAGTCAGTTGGACTGTTTAGGGCCTTAAGTGGCCGCTTAATTAATTGTGGGCGCCACTCAGGCATCTGTGCGCGCCCGCCGAGCGAAATATCACGAGTGTGCAATGGCATCGGGATGCTCACCCGACGTCATTGTGCACTATTTTACTCCCGATTGGGTCAGGCAGCACCCGCCCACCTGCGGGACAAAAAATTCTGCCCTATGAGTTTATCAAGATGCAGGATACTGGTTGCAAAGTAAAACTTTTCACTTGGGCACAAACAGTTGGCTCAATCTTCATGTCAGCAGTGGAGTAATATGAATTGTCCACTCCCTTCAGCAAATGTTTACAAGTGCAATAGAGGTCCTAAGCTCATTTCAACATATAAGCGCTGAATTTTCTCAGCATGCCTGGCCTACTGATGGTATTATTGGGGAAGACTGGGGGTGGCTGTGGCGGAAGGACACTAATGTGAGCAGAAATTTGGAGATATGTTGGGTCTGTGCCCTATTTTTTCTGTACCCGGTATTTCATCAGTTGGAGCAGGTGGGGAGAGGCTGCTGTTTCATTTTGCCCCTTCAGGTAATGTCAAATAAGACCAAATAGGATTGATAGAATGATGCCGTATATCAGAGTTCCCGGAATAATGTTCACATAAAGGCAGCAGCAATGTGGCCACCAAATCAGAAGAAGCAGGGTTCCTTACATCGCCTGACCACAAAGATTGACCTACTGGCTGAGCTTTGGGGCTGGCAAATGATGCAATTTCCTAACCTGCCACCGAATGGGTGCCCCAGTTATGCTTGTAGTGATACAGGTGTCCACCTACAGGTCAGGCTTTTCAAATTCTGTGCACAACTGCTCCCATTCCACTATTGGTGTGGGGACAAAATGGGGACACAAATTTTCAGCTCCACTGAACACTGTACATTTTTCAAAAGACGTTACATTTCTAAACTTAAATGACTGGCCCTAAGCAGATGTAATTTGTTGTGTCTTCCAGCCAGCCATGTTAGTAGCCCCTTCAGTCATAAAGATGTTCAGGTGGATTTCTGACCAGTATAAATGTTTGAACAATGCTGAGATCTGTACTGTGTTTTGCTTATCCAATCACTGATGGTTAAATTTCAGTTTAAAAAAAAATTGGAAAAAGCAAATAATTTGGAAGGTATTTTCCTGCAATGCAATGGTGACTACACTTCAATAATTCTTAATTGGTTGTGAAGGTTGCGAAAAGTGCTATTTAAGTACTAGCTGTTGTTTTATTCTATTTACACATTCAGAGACTTAAGTCAGAGTTCATTTCGCTGAGCTGTGTTAGTGTACGTGGTCAGTTTCCTTTAGGTCCCATCATGTTTGTATATTGTTCAACTTGTTATGTTGACACATCTTGTAGCTGTGAATTGTTATAAAGCATATCTATATTTTGTTTCACTACCTTGCAGTTGTTTCTGGAGCTGCAAGTCTCTTGCTGTTTGCCAGATCCCACACACAGGGGAGAGAAAGAGAAAAAGGAATCTTATGGTGAATCACATAAGGAATCCCATCAGAATGACTCAGATGCCATGTGCTTACAGCCAATGTGCATCTCGCATCTCATCTGTCCCTTCAAAAAAACCAATCATTCTGTTTCAGAGGCCAAAACGCATAGAAGAGCTCTGAAATTTAACCAAAACAGAACACCCAAATTTATGCAGGCACCATAATGACAAAAGGCCTTCAATCACGATGGAGACTAATGTTATCTTCCAAAACTATACCAAGATTGGTGTTTGGCAATCACTTATTGCAGTTGTTTCTTTTTTAAGACTGCAGACAAGGATTAGAGACCAGCATTTCAGAGAAGTCTTCAATAAGTATTGCTTACAGGTGATTCATCAGCATAAACTAACTGATGGTGTGTCCTGTGGTATGATGAGCTTCCAACTCGCAACATTGTCACTTTTAGGAGCTGACACATTTGTGCATGTTTCAGCACTCTAAGCACTCTGGCTTAAAAGTTACATCTGCACTATAGCACCAGGGCATATTTCTTGAAGTGGTTTAGCATTCCTGAGTAAGCTTGTCGCTCATCTGTCAGCCATTACAAAGCCATTCAGAGATTTATGCAGAAAAATTCTGGGAAGAGCCTCAAGAATTGGCTCAAAGACATGGTTACCAGGAGGCCAGTCCTTGGTTATTATAATTCTAACCCTACAATGTGATACATCTCATTGGAGCAGCATTGATATAGAATGGATATGCAGTTGCATATGCACCAAGGGTATTGCCAGCAGTAGAAATAAGATAGGCACAGATCAAGAAGTAACTTCTAGTGATTGTGTTCACTTGTGATAAATTTGAACCTTACATCTGTGGCTGGAATGTGGTGAATATTGAAGTGGAATACCATCCGTTAGATCAATAGTTTACAAGCCACTGTGCTTCTAAGAGATTTCAAAGAATGCTGTCAAAACTTTGCTATGAAAGTATCTTAGAAAGATCCTAGCCAATACTTTGAGTAGGTCATAACGGTGAGATATTAACGTCTGTGATTTCCATGTGAGCTAGCAGAAATTGATCTTCACGGATCACGCTGGCAACAACATAAGCCATACTGCAGGGGGTGATCAAGTTTTGAAGCAACTGCATTTTATTATTCACCCAGGTTGGCCTGGGATCAAGTCAGAGGTACCTGAATGTCTCCACCCTTACTTTGACTTCCGTGATGAAATAACTGCACATGGAAATTTGATATTTGAAATTCAGCAACGCATGGGAACAGCTGCATTGTAACACCATTTTGCACATACTTTAGCTTTTGAGAAACTTAAAAAAACCTGCTGGCCACTCAGATGTCCACCAAAATAGTGCAAGTTGCTTTAAACAATCACTATTACCACTGCCACCATGTGTTGATACCTCTTGAAATAGTAGATATAGCCGTGAGTTGTATCTGCATTTTATTTACATATATAAAATAACAAGTTAACTTACTTTAGGAGGTGCAAGTGTATTGCTTTTTACCAGATCTCACACAAACAACAGAAAGAGAAAGCAAAGAAATCATCTGACACATGATGAATCTCGTAACACATAAACTACATATTTATTGCCAATGTGTATCTTGCATCACCAGGTTCCGCCAGGGCACTCAGCTCCTGACCTCATTACAGCCTTGGTTTAAACATGGATAAAAGAGTTGAACTCCCGAGGTGAGGTGAGAGTGACTGCCCTTGACATCAAGGCAGCATTTGACCAAGTGTGCCATCAAGGAGTCCAAGCAAAACTGGAGTCAATGGCAATCAGGGGGAAAACTCTCCACTGGTTGGAGTCCTACCTAGCACAAAGAAAGATAGCTGTGGTTGTTGGAGGTCATTCATCTCAGCCCCAGGACATCACTGCAGAAGTCCCCCAGGGTAGTGTCCTCGGCCCAACCATCTCCAGCTGTTTCATCAATGACCTTCCCTCCATCATAAGATCAGAAGTGGGGATGTTCACTGATGATTGTACAATGTTCAGCACCATTCATGAGTACTCCGATGCCGAAGCAGTCCATGTCCAAATGCAGCAAGAACTGGACAATATCCAGGCTTGGGCTGACAAGCGACAAGTAATATACGTGCCACACAAGTGTCAGGCAATGACTATCTCTAACCATCGCCCCTTGACATCCAGTGGCATTACCATCATTGACCAGAAACTGAACTGGACTAGCCATATAAATACTGTGGCTACAAGAGTAGGTCAGAGGCTAGGAATCCTGCAGCGAGTAACTCACCTCCTGACTCTCCAAAGCCTGTCCACCATCTACAAGGCACAAATCAGAACTGTGATGGATTACTCTCCACTTGTCTAATGAGTGCAACTCCAACAACACTCATGAAGTTTGACACCATCCAGGACAAAGCAACCCTTTTGATTGGCACCCCATTCACAAACATTCACTCGCTCCACCACTGACACACCGTGGCAGCAGTGTGTACAATCTACAAGATGCACTGAAGGAACTCACCAAGCCTCCATAGACAGCACCTTCCAAACCCATGACCACTGCCATCTAGAAGGACAAGGGCAGCAGACACATGGGGACACCACCACCTGGAAGTTCCCCTCCAAGCCGCTCACTATCCTGACTTGGAAATATATTGCTGTTCCTTCACTGTCGCTGGGTCAAAATCATGGAACTCCCTCTCTATCAGCATTGTGAGTGTACCTACACCACATAGACTGCAGCAGTTCAAGAAGGCAGCTCACCACCACCCTCCCAAGAACAAATAGAAATGGGCAACAAATGCTGGCCTAGCCAGTGATGCCCACATCCCATGAATGAATAATAATTTAAAAATCGCAGTTGCAGAGGGGCACTGGAGTCTGGGGTTATGATTTAGAGTCCAAGATTAATAGACTATACTCTTGGCATGGATTTTCATTTGGTGGGAACACTGGTCAGGGAATGGAATACTTGATTCATGGAACTCCCAAATTTCTGGCTAATGGGGTACAATACACACAAGGGTTCTCCATTCTGTTGCCACAGCTTCAGCAGAATATCAGCAAAAACCCAGAGAGAAGGTCTAAACATCCAATCACACTCCCTCTGGAGTTTCTACTGAGAAAACGGCATGAGATCAGAGCCACCCCTAGGGAAGTTATTGGCATTTATGTGTTATGGTCCTATTTCCTTTGCGATGGTTTGTCAAGTAAGTGAGTATTGTAGGGTATTTGTATGTTGTGTTTTGCACTTTGCCTTGATTGACCTGAAGGCATTGGCTAATGCTGGGGTACTGTTTTACAGGAACTCCTTGTTCTCTAGTTCCTTGTCCAAGTAATCATTCTTTGTGTGTCTAGATTGTGAATGACAGTGGCTTTTTGACCATGGAACAACAAAGCTGAACTTTATCCTGTCACCACCTGACATCCACACACATGTATTCATTATATAATGATCAGTGTAGTAATCCCAGCTAATTTTCCATCTCTAGCCAAGGATCACTGAGACCAGTTATAATCACCACAGTGCCGCTCTAGTTGAAATCAGTTTACTTTGATAAGACAAGGAATCAAACTTGGGACCTTTCTGATCTCTGTACTTCAGTATTGAATCAAGCATTTTTCCCTCATTTATTATAAAAGCAGCATTTATTTCAACTAGTAGATCATAGTAATGATTGCAAAACCAAATGTGGTCACTTGTATAGCAGCCAGTTTGTGAATATTGAAAGTATTTTCACTGTTGGCATCTCACTACTCACGAAGCCATAGCCATTGTATAAATATTTATGTCAAATATTTATTGACATAAATTAAGATTTTGCTATTTTTTAAAAAGCTACATTAATTTACTGTCAGGCTACATCATTCTTTGCAAAGTACTGATTTCATTTCCTTCTGGAGTGCAAACATTACAACTCCTGGCTCATTGGAAAAGCCTAATAGGCTTCAAAAATGTTGAAAATTATGACTACTAAGACTAATTCCTCCCTCTTCTGCAGTGTACCCCAAAATGTGGTCCAGGATTTAAGCATCGAATCGTTTTATGTAAGAGCAGCGACCTGAGCAAGACTTTCCCACCATCCCATTGTTCAAATGAGAGCAAGCCCCCAGTTCGGATTCGCTGCAGCCTAGGGCGCTGCCCGCCGCCACGTTGGGTCACAGGAGAATGGGGCCAGGTAAGTTGGCACTCTGTCAAATTTGTATTATTCTGCATCTTTACACATATATCCATGGTGATTCTTGGTGTGCAAACTAACATGAGCTGCACTTGATACAGGGAAACTGTATAAATGGGTCTGAATGATTTCATCATCTCAGCACAGAAGGAGGCCATCTAGCCCATTGAGTCCATTCCAGAACTCTGTGGAGCAATCCAATCAGTTCCATTCCCCCCACTTTATCCCTGTAGTTGTGCAAGTTTATTTCCCTCAAGTGCCATTCAATTTCCTTTTAAAAGCCTTGGTCCTCTTCACTTCCACCTCCCTCATTGGCAACGAGTTCCACTAACTGGATAAAAGAGTTTTTCCTCACATCCCTCCTGCATCTCTTGCCCAAAATCTTAAATCTAAGTTCCCTAGTCCTTGTACCAGCTAATGGGAACAGCTTTTCAGTGTTTACTTCATCTAAGCCTGTCATAATCTTGTACACCTCTATCAAATCCCCCCTCAATCTCCTTTTCTCTAAGTAGAATCATCCCAGCTTCTCCAAACTAACTTTGTAGCTAAAATCCCCCATCTCTGGAACCATATTGATAAATCTCCTCTGCATCCTCTCAAGGACACTCACATCCTTCCTGAAGTGTCGTGGCTAGTCAGGTTGACTTGTAAGCCCTTTAAAAATGGCAACCAGGACCCAATTCTAGGATTCCTGACCCCATTCCTAGGGTTTTGGATTTTTGGAAGTACCTTTTAAGGGTGCGGGCTGGTTTGGGTCAAAAGACTACATCCTGCACTCTTGACATGGCCAGTTCCATTGTGGGGATGAGCATGTCCTAGTTTTCCACAATTTTCATGGAGTTGGGCAGGGTTTTCAATGACTCCTGGTTCACAGTACCTCAGAGGTGTCGTGAACCATTGTCTGCATGATGGAACCTTTTAAAAAGTAAGTTCAAAAGCTTTTCCTCGTGCCCCCCCATGCCAATTTATGCTCACCCAAACAAATTCCATGGCCCCTTGTGCACCCTCTGCCAAGCTGTGCCCCTCCACCCACCCCCCCTTGGCCCCTCATGCCCCTCATGGAGCAGACTCGATGGGCCGAGTGGCCTACTTCTGCTCCTACGTCTTATGGTCTTAAGCTTCCACAAACAACATGTGACCTTTACTGGATAACCTGCTTTTGTGATGCTGGTTGATGGATAGCAGGACTGCAGGGGAAGTTCCCCTGCTCTTCTAGTGCCAGCCTGAACACTCATTAACACACACAGCGAAAAGGGCTAAAGCTTCAAGAAAACATCAAAACTACCCCCTTTCCCACCTGGTTCCCTCTGAATGAATAGCACCACAATGGAATGGCATCCCCATTGCCTCATGCTCTGTCCCCCACTGTCCTCCGAGTCATTGTTCAGTTCAACTCAGATCTCCAATCCGCCTTTACAATATTCAGGCTTTCTTGCCCTGCTGCCTTATTGCCCACAAAGAGAAGGGTTATTATGCAGTAAAATGAATGGGCTGTGCATCCCGATCAATTCTCTCTCCCCCCAACCCCTCTTGTTTTATGACCTACGTTGAAAACTAACTGCCCAGCAATGCAGTCTGGCGCCTCTGAAAGATATAACTGTGTCACCATTCCTCTCCCTGGAACCATGTTGCATTCATTGTACTCACTCTACATGACTGAAACCTGCAGCGCTTTGGTGAAAGCAGCCCACACACTTCAACCGCACAACCACAGAAGGGTGAATCTAAAAGCTGCAAGAGGTGGCATTGTTACAGGGTCATCACTGGAGAGCTGTGGCACTTCCACTCCCATTGACCCACTATACCCTGAGTAGAACCATTGAACCCTATAGTGACAATATTTTTCAGATGTTTTAGTGCCCTGATACATGCCTGGGCTCTCATTTTTTATATTAATTGTATTCTTTCTTAACTCATGCGAACCAAAATCATGAGTATTGAGGCTTGAACTAAATTGGAGATGGTTAACTTTCAACAGGCAATAGGCAACTTTAATTATTAATAACTGACCTATTTAAACTATTCTGTATCGGTATTAATGGCTGAATTAGTCACCATGTAGTTACTCATCCTCTGAAGCAGTTTGCTTTTAGTAGAGATATTTGATAAAGATAACTATGCGCAGAGCGAAAATTGTCGCAGATCGCTATCAACTACAAATTGAGATTGATTTACTGAAATATTTTAAAGCTATCTCCAGGATTTTGAATGTGAAGCAGATTTGGGGCACAGAAATAAACCAGTGACTATTTATATAGAAGTACATAGTACCTGTAGCACAGAAATAGACCAGTCATTCTAAATAGTCTATATCAGTGTTTATACTCCACTTGACCCTCCTCCCACTCTAATTACCTTTTGCCACCATGTCTCTACATCCCTTTATTCCCTTCCCACTCATGTATGCATCAAGCTTCCATTTAAATGCAGCAATGCTATCTTCTTCAACCACTCCATGTGGCAATGAATTCCACATTTTGTCTACTCTCTATGTAAAGTTTGCATTCTTTATTGAATTTATTTTTACCTGCAGGCAGTAGATCTGTTTCAATATTTTTGCACTGGTGCTAAATAAGACTGCTAAATCAGTTTATCTTTGCTGGTTCAGCAGACGCATATGAGGCTTCTATTAATGAGGTCTGGATATGTGTGTAATGCTTATAACTCAAGGAGTGATGACATTAGTTCCAAATCAATGTCTATTTACATATTTATGTTTAACTCAAAGAAGATGGTGTTCTTATGTTAATGTTTCTTCCCTTCACTTAAGTTTATTATGGCCTTTTTTTAATTTCAGTAGATGATCAGTTGCAGGTTGAAGTTCTTTTTACATTGTTGCAACAAAGTGCTGTAACTCACTCCACTCACCCACCCCCAAAAATTCACCAGTGCTTAATTTTATGGGGTGTGAAATGAATTTTTGCGCTCATCAGTGCAAGGGATAGAAACATAGAAACATTGAAACTAGGAGCAGGGGTAGGCCATTCGGCCCTTCGAGCCTGCTCCACCATTCATTATGATCATGGCTGATCATCCAATTCAATAGCCTGCTCCCGCTTTCTCCCCATATCCTTTGATCCCTTTCACCCCAAGAGCTATATCTAACTCCTTCTTGAAAACATACAATGTTTTGGCCTCAGCTACTTTCTGTGGTTGCAAATTCCACAGGCTCACCACTCTCTGGGTGAAGAACTTTCTCCTCAGCTCAGTCCTAAATGGTCTACCCCGTATCCTCAAACTGTGACCCCTGGTTCTGGACTCCCCCACCATCAGGAACATCCTTCCTGCATCTACCCTGTCAGTCCTGTTAGAATTTTATAGGTTTCTATGAGATATTTTCTTCTTCAGTTCTTTGCCCGAAAGCCGGCGCTTGGCAATTATTTGCTGTCGCTGGGTCAAAGTCCTGGAACTCCCTTTCTAACAGTGCTGTAGGTGTACCTACACCACATGGACTACAGCAGTTCAAGAAGGCAGCGCACCAGCACCTTCTCAAGGGCAATTAGGGATGGGCAGTAAATGCTGGCCTTGCCAGCGACGCGCACATACGATGAACAAATGAAAAAAAGAACCACGGCAAAGTGCTGTGATTTTTTACTATGGGCAGGGTGAAGAGGCAGGCCCCAAGATTGCCTCAGCTGGAATGGGGATCAAACCCTGTGCTGTTGGCATTAAACTGATCTACATATTAGCTGTCTAGCCAACATCAAGAATCCTCATTTTGGTTTAGAAAGGATCAGTTGGAGATTAAGTCCCCTCTCCTCTGATTCAAATATGTGTCTCAAAAACTACCCTGAAGCAGCATTGTAAAAATTTCCACTTCTCACACCAGCCATTCCATCCACTTTCTGAGTGAAATTGTTTTATTTGGTGCCATTTGTGTCTTTTATGGGCAGTTTGGTACTGTGGACCTGTGCCCATTAGGAATATAGCATGACCAGGTGAAATGCATATTCCATTACAGCAGGAGCTTGAAGAACCACCACATAAGGTGGATGTCATCCAGCAGAACAAATTCCAGGAATGAAGTCTGTCAGTTTGGCCCAATCCTTTGCATGTGTTTCCATTGATACAAACTCAACAATTGGTCATTTGTAGGCACCATGAAAGCTGTTAGGTCATTGTAAAAGCTCAATTGATTCACTAATATCTTTTAAGGAAGGGAACCCACTGCCCTATCTGGTCTGGCTTATATGTTTCCAGACCCACAGTAGGTGGTTGATTCTTAATGCCCTAAGGGCAACTAGCAATGGATAATAAATAAGATAAAAGCAAAATACCGCGGATGCTGGAAACCTAGAATAAAAACAAAAATACCTGGAAAAACTCAGCAGGTCTGACAGCATCTGCAGAGAGGGATACAGTTGACATAATAAATGTTGCCTTGCCAGTATTGCCCACATCCCAAATACAAAATTTAAAAACTCTTATCTTTTGACTTGCTCATTATTATTTAATTGATGCCATCTGGTCCGAAGTTGCAATCCAGGAGAGCACATTTCAATATGGGTCAGTGTTCTGTACCATAGTCCGAAATCCACACGAAGGAGTCAATATCCTCAAATCAGAGACCATATTTGAAATGCAACTTACATTGGCATTTTGGTAGATTGCCTTTTATTATGTTTTAAGAGATCCAAATTAAACTAAATTTCTTGGTCAAAAAGTGCTGCAGTCCAGAACAGTTGAGTTTGGTGCACACCAAACTAAAAACTATTCACTTGTAAGTTTGCTATAGTAAGAGCGATCTCTTCAATGTGTCATTGATGTAAATTGTATAGCATTTTAAGAATATACAGCTTTATGGACAGATTATGGAAATATATCATTAAGCAAAAGGAACATGTGTTTATCATGGACATCCAACATTGTTATGAATAGCCAATGGGGAGGGTGGGTTAAATTTTAAGGAGCCAAACACCACGCAATCTATCGCAGGTCCATCCATTCCCCACTAAAATGCCTTTTGGAATGTTTAATTTTTAGAAATTACTTTTAAAGGAGGCACAAAGGTCACATGTTATGTTATACTGGGGCAGACTGAGGATCAGGCAATGCTGGGGCAGGCCAAGGGTCAGAGTACACTGGGGCTGGCTAATGGTCAGGCTACTCTGAGGGTCAGGCTACACTGCCTGGCTGAGGGTCAAACTACACTGGAGCCGGATGAGGGTCAGACTAAACTGGAGCTGGCTGGGGATCAGGCTACACTGGGGCCGAGTGAGCGTCACACTGCACTGGAGCTGCCTGAGGGTCAGACTACACTGGAGCTGCCTGAGGGTCAGACTACACTGGGGCTGGCTGAGGGTCAGGCTACACTGGGGCTGGCTGAGGGTCAGGCTACACTGGAGCTGGCTGAGGGTCAGACTACACTGGAGCTGCCTGAGGGTCAGACTACACTGGAGCTGCCTGAGGGTCAGGCTACTCCAGGGATGGCTGAGGGTGAGGCTACACTGGAGCTGCCTGAGGGTCAGGCCACACTGGAGCTGCCTGAGGGTCAGACTACACTGGGGATGGCTGAGGGTCAGGCTACACTGGGGATGGCTGAGGGTCAGGCTACACTGGGGATGGCTGAGGGTCAGGCTACACTGGGGATGGCTGAGGGTCAGGCTACACTGGGGCTGGCTGAGGGTGAGGCTACACTGGAGCTGGCTGAGGGTGAGGCTACACTGGTCTAGCTGAGGCTCAGGATACCCTACGGCCGTCTGAGGGTCATAGTATGCCGGGCAGGCCAGGGATCGCAGTATGTTGGTGCTGGATGAGGTTCATGCTACACTGGTGTAGGCTGAGTGACATATATATGCCGGGGCAGGCTGAGGTACACACTAAACTTGTGTAGGCTGAGGGATATGTAAACTCTGGGCAGGCTGAGGTACACACTACACCGTGTAGGCTGAGGGACATGTATACTCCGGGTAGACAGAGGTACACACTACACCGGTGTAGGCTGAGGGACATGTATACTCCGGGTAGACAGAGGTACACACTACACCGGTGTAGGCTGAGGGACATGTATACTCCAGGTAGACTGAGGTACACACGACACCAGTGCAGGCTGAGGGACATGTATACTCCGAGTAGACTGAGGTACACACTACACCAGTGTAGACCGAGGGACATGTGTAAGCCGGGTAGTCTGAAGGACACGATATGCTGGGAAAGGCCGAGGGTCAGGCTAGAGCAGGTCAAGGGTCACTGTATGACAGGCAAGATGTCACATTGCGGCAGACCAGCAGTCATATTACATAGGGATAAGCTTCTCAGGCCTGTCTGCCATACATTTTATGAACCACCTCTAGCTAAAGGATGTGGAGCCCACTAATCATAAATTCAGCTGCAGTCAGAGGCAGACCCTTTCAGCCAACTGAATTTCCACCTCGGCACACCTCCACTGCTATACAGTCAGTTTTCAATAAAGTTATCAAAAAAAACCCAAAGCTTTGGGCCTTTGCAAGATTAAAATCAAAACATATTTTAAGATGAGCATGTTTTCATTATCTTTTTATTATCTTTGAATGCTAAGTATTTAACATGCATTTTTGTTCCTTATTTATTGTAGTGTTCTGCACAGTGTGGTCTTGGCCAGCAGATGAGGACAGTCCAGTGTCTCTCATATACGGGTCAACCATCGAGTGAGTGTCCTGAAACACTTCGACCACCCTCAATGCAACAGTGTGAGAGCAAATGTGATGCTACTCCTATCACCAATGCTGAAGGTTGGTACTTAAAAAACACTCAATTGGATCAGGTGACATTTTAGGAAGTACTTTTAGAATCTCGTCAGTTTGAATTGTTTCAGGTATTTTTATGGCACAGGTTTTCTGGTATGAGACCGGTGAACTTTCCAAATTGCTCTAGTGTGGTGTGTTGCTTACTGGTTCAAATGCATGGATCTGTTTGTTGTGCCATCAAAATTTCTGCCAAGTGAAAACAATGGAATTTGAAAACATTGGGCTTTTCCTAAGTGCTGTTTTAAAAGGAAAAAAAATTGTAGATCATGCTTACGTAGAATTTTGTAAAGGAACAGCAGATTTATGTCAATTGACGTAGGCTTTATATTCCAAATGTCAAATGGCAAAAATAAGTTCCTTCTACTGGCAAAAGTCAGTCTGTTGAAGAATTTAATTCATTGACACTTTCTTTGGCACACAATTCTGATAGATAATTACAAAATATTCCCAGATTTTAACAACTGGGATTATGAAAAATAAAGAAACAAACATCCTACACACATGCTTGGTTGCTTTAAAAAAAACAATCTGAACAATTGTTTTGTTCTCATTTTGAACTACTTGCACAGCCTGCTTCTTCAACACTCTATGTTTAGTTTGAGATATATGTTTGGTTTTGGAGCAGATTGGGCAGTTGCAAACAGTCAAAATAAGTTTCTTACAATAAATCACTTTAAAAAAATCATTTTTGGAGGAAATGTCTGTATGTTTTCTCAATTGATGACAGAAGTGAGGCTGCATTTAGCAAAGCAATTTCAAACAGTTGTGAAAGTTTATACCAATGACAGACATGCTGTTGAACTCAGCATCTGTTTGGGTTCTTGAGTTATGCTTTTTGAATTACAGTATTTGTTTGAAGCCAGACTTTGAAGCATTGCTTCTGTTAAGTGTACTGTTACATTTGGTGTTGAGACTATACGGTAGTACAAACACCAACAGTCCAGCCTGAACTACAATGTATGAAATACAGTTCTGTTCCATTTCTTTTAAGGTATGTGTGTGGCTACAGTATCCAGACAGTGCAAGGTCACCTGAAACTTGAACTAAAATGACATTTTAATCATTTTCCATGCAGTTTCAAGTTTCCTTGTAGTTTATGTAGCGTGTTCATGCCCCTCTCACAGTAGCTGCCAGTACTTTGTCATTTGCTATTGATTGTTTTGAGCGTAACATATATCCTTGGCGTATTCCACATCTGTTAATCAAGAGGAGCATTTTCTTTACCGTTCATTGATTCCAAACTAAGTATCCTTTTAACCAATGGTTAGGCAAACTCCACAGAGAATGTTCCACGCATGGTTATTGTACATTTTACAAAAGTAAATCATAAAAGATAAACCATGAATGTAGCCTATTGAAAGTAAAAATCGGAAACACTTGAAATAAGCAGCAGCAGCATAGTCACTATCTGAAAGAGAAAGAAACATTAACATTTTGGGATGGGATCATTTATCAAATCATAAAGCATTTTCTTTGTTCTGGAGAAGTTAATTTTGGCATTGCTTTATGGCTTCTCAATGATGAAATATTAATCTGGTTTTAAAGGGAATCAATTTAATATGATTGGGCAAAGGCAAATATCATATACAAAAATATATATTTGACTGTTTTCGGAAACTGCAATCGATACCTTCTACTTGTGACCAACCACCAGTTCTCATAACAACAAATTATAGAATAAATGACATTGAGGCAATGGGAGCTTTGTTCATAACATCAGAGCTAGAACATTGTAAGCCTATCTCCATCTCTGCTTTCTTAAAGTGGGCTCCTCATGATGAGTACAAGATTGGAGTATTTATCCATACATGTGCATGATTGAATATGAAAATGCAACTTAGAGTATTTTTTAAATGGCTTATAAACTGGAAATAAAAAAGGAGCAAATGCCAGAACAGTTCAGCAAAGATTTGTTTCATCCATCTGGAGGATAAGTGAGGTGCTTCTAGTAGAGACATGTACATCTTGGAAGTGAGTCATGTCAGTTTTGTTGCCTTACTCAGTACTGTCAATTCTTTTACTTCATAGAATGCAAAGATGTGAACAAAGTGGCTTACTGCCCACTGGTGCTGAAGTTCAAGTTCTGCAACAGAGCGTACTTTAGACAGATGTGCTGTAAGACCTGCCAAGGACATTGACCCGAAACAAGCCTCGTTAATTCTATCATGGAAAACGTGCCTGCCCTGAATTCACACAATGGAATGGGATTTGATGTCCCCCAAAGTCTTTACCCTGTGGAAAATGTAACCACTGGTCAGCTTCAGCTGACAATAATTTGCTGTTATTTTAACTTCTGTGAAGTGGGACTTTTTAAAAAAAACAAAGGTGCTGGACACAGAGGAGGAGATGCCAGTTCTAAGTTTTCTGCTCAGCAACACGAAAAACTCTCAGCTGTTAAGAACATGCATGGTCACTTGAACAAATTGAATAGTTGGTTCATCTCCAGGGACCAGAAAGTTAATGTAATATATATTGGACCTAAATAAGTGAGAGAACAGTTGGTATATGTTCAATAGCTGATAAAGCAGAAAACATAATTATCTGAGCTTGCCTAGCTGTATAAAAACTCTGAAAGATACGATGTTTTCAAGACACTACAAAAACATTACAATTATTTATCTCACGTAACAGTGACCAAAAACGTTTTATAGTATCAACTGATAAGTTATTTAAAAAGAACCAAAAATGGAACACATTTACTCTGTATGTGGTGCTAAGTTTCTAGTGCTTTCTGCTGAAGTTCTATTTTCAAGATCTCATGGTTTAAAAAAAAAATAATGCACCTACCCTGGAATTCTCAATCAGGAGAATTAATCCATTTAATAAATGAAAGTGAAGCAAGCCATTAGTCCTGTAGGGATACAGGAGTGCATCAAAATCAATGGAGGTTTCTTGCTGCCAGCCACAATTGAAAATTATGGCATATTGACAAAATAATTTTACCATGATTCTATTCACTAGAATTTTTTAATAAAATAAAAGGGAAACACAGATGTTTCTGCTGAAGCCATTATAAAGTAAGGGGTGGCAGAGATGATGAACTCAAGCACTGTTCTGCCAGTGTATATGATGCCTAGAGCTTGAATTCTACCACTCTAACCACCTTTGTTTACGCTACTGGTTTTGGAATAGCCTCGACCACACAGGCTTCCAGTTTCTTAAACCAGACTCCATTCAAGCAGTTCTGGTCAAGACCACCATGCTAGGCATAATGCAAAGACAGACTATCCACTTTGAAATGAGGCACACCTTTCAGCAAAGCTTGTAATAAAAAGAAAGGAAATAAATGCTCCAGATGCTTCTCTGTTTCGAAAGGGGAAACACCTGTTTCAAAATCATTTCTGTGCTGCTAAACAGATAAATGCAGCCAAAGAATATTTGCAAAAGAGAAAATATAAATGATGTTAGAATATTTAGGTAGCACTATTCTCACTAGGAATATTAAGCAATACATTATGTTTAGATTTGACAATGTATTGTTACCTTAATTATATTTAAATGTGAAACCACATAGTATTTGTACACTAAAGTTAAAAAAACAGACATGATTCCAAAGCCCAATGCTAGCAGAGAAAATGGCCTAGCTTGATTAAGGACTCGATATTGAGATAATAAAAGAGGATACATGTTCATATAACTATAGTACTTGAAAACTTGCAGTTTGCAGCAGGTACTTTATGAATGTGCATTTGTGTGGAACTGTGCCTCTTTTGTCTAGTGCAATGAACCTATCTTAAGTGAGAATATTTGTAAATCATTGTGTACAAAAACCATTAACATGCAAAACAGGGCACTTTTCATCAGTTAGGTGAGATTCTGTAGATTTTGAATGAAACAAATGTTTAGTAGAGTACATTTATTTTCATTTCAAAATAATTATTTTAAAGTAATTTTCATGAAAAATGTGATTTTTTTTTAAATAAAGAGAACTAACCAGCTAACTATACATCACAAAAATAAATAAGCAAGAATGTGATTTGTTACTCAAAAATATACAAGCTGACAATTTTCTTTTATGGCAGTCTGCACAGGAAATTGTCATGTCGCACATTTGGTCTGAAGTCATAGCTACAAAAAAATCCTTTCTGATGTAAATACAGACCAACAAGGTTTTTTGACAATCTGTATATGATGTTATGCTGCACACTCGGTCATAACCATAAAAATCCTGTCTGTCATCTACTACCTCTCGACAGTATTTTTAAACAGCTTTCTTCCACAACACAACTGGCCATCAAACACCTATCACTAGGCTTGCTTAACAAACTAGTTCCAAACATTGGACGTCCTTTTGAACAAAACTAGTCAGTCTATCTTGGTGCTGTCATGCCTTGAGAGGTCTAAGTTATCATAAAGGGAATGCTGTTGCTATGACAATCCCAAGAATGGGGCCTTCATACTAGTGCTTTATTACTCCAGGGCATGAGTGTGTTTATCAATAAATGTTACATTTCAACAAGGAACTTTATTTAAAGAATTCTTCTTTACCTCAGATTAGGTATTTACATTGCAAATATTTGTTTCCACAGAGGTATTTTTCTTCTGTGGTACTGGTGCTATATAACCAGGGAGTTGAATGTATATCTACACTATAGAACAGCACTGAGAGTGGAATTAAAACAACTCCCTCAACCAATATTGGATTGCATTATTAAAGGGAACAGATTGCAAAATATGTTTGAATTAATAAACTGAGAAAAAAAAACTAGCTGAGAAAAGAAAGCTTCAAACTGGGACTCAATGAATGGAACTGAAATTGGACCAGAAAGAAAAAAATGTGTTCAAATAGCACAGTGCATTGCTGCTGCTACTTTGTAGCCACCTTAATATCAAAGTTGAATCCTTTCTATAGTTTTCAAACCGATAACAAAAATAATTGCGCAAGCTGTAAAAGAGTTTGACAGGCCTGCCATTGCTGAGAAGAACAGTACATTGTAGCCAGAACGATGAAGAGCCCAAGGCATACATTGCAGTATTATCAGCATCTGGTCATAGAGACTGAGAAAGGACTTGTCCACAGGTATATCCCCAAGGTGCATACTTCATGGAGCGATACACTTAATTATGGATTCTATTAATCACTGAATGTCACATAAATATCCTTATCCAGAATGGAAACTAGCATTGTATTATTGTGATTAGTTGCTTATATTTTATATTCAGTATTAATGTGGTACACTGTTACTAAATATTTTCTTTTTTGTAAATTATATGCTAATTTATTGCCATGTTTCAAGACACTTGTTCTACATTCATTTCACTGCATATATTGAAAGGTAATACTGAATGCAGTGAAATGATATTCCATATTTGTGACACAGATTGTTTTTTTTTCCCTAGGTAATTTAAAACAATAAAAATGCAGCTTCTAAACATAGAAGAATACCTGTCACCCTGTTGTTTATTTGGTGGATTACATATGAACCTACAAACATACATATTAGGAGCAGGCCATTCAGCCCCTCGAGCCTGCTCTGCCATTTGACAAGATCATGGCTGATCTGACTGTAGCCTCAACTTCACTTTCCTGTTTACCCCCTGTATCCTTTAATTCCCTTGTCAATCAAGACTATCTAACTCAGCCTTAAAAATATTTAATGACCCTGCCTCTGGCACTCTCTGGGGAAACAAGTTCCACTGACTTGCAACCCTCTGAGAGAAAAAAAATTCTGTTCATCTCTATCTTAATTAGGAGACCCTTTATTTTTAAACTGGGTCCCCTAGTTCTCATCTATCCCACAAAGGAAAATTCATTTCAGCATCAGCTCTGTCAAGTCCCCTCAGGATCTTATATGTTTCAATAAGATCACTTCTCATTCTCCTAAACCTGTCCAACCTTTCCTCATAGGATAATCCCTCATTCCAGGAATCAGTCGAGTGAACCTTCTTTTGACTGCTTCTAATACAATTATGTCCTTTCTCAAAAGAAGGAATCAAAATTGTATCCAATTGTAGTAAAACTTCCCCACTTTTATATTCCATTTCCCTTGCAATAAATGACAACATTCAATTTGCCCTCCTGATCACTTGCTGTACCTGCATACCAACTTTTTGTGATTCATGCACCAGGGCACCCAGATCCCTCTGAACTGCCTTTGCTATCTTTATCCATTTAAATAATGTACTGCTTTTCTATTCTTCGTGTCAAAGTGGTTGAGTTCACATTTTCCTAAATCACACTCCATCTGCCAATATTTTGCCCACTCACTTAAATCCCTTTATAAACTCTTTATGTCCTCCTCACAGTTTACTTTCCACCTATCTTTGTGTCATCCACAAATTTGGCAACCATACATCTGATCCCTTGATCCAAGTCATCTATATAGATTGTAACTAGTTGAGGCCAGCACTGATCCTTGTGACACGCCACTATTGGATAGGAGATGGTATAGTGATATTGTCACTGGCCTTGTATTCCAGAGACCCAGGGTAACAAAAAATGAAGAGTCATATGGACTCAAAACGTTATCTATGTCTCTCTCTCCACAGATGCTGTCAGACCTGCTGAGTCTTTCCAGCATTTTTTGTTTTCGTTTCAGATTTCCAGCATCCACAGTATTTTGCCTTTATTTTAATGCTCTGGGGACCTGGGTTCAAATCCCATACTGGCCCCCAGAGCATTGCTGTCCTTACCCATCTGGCCTACATATGACTCCAGACCCATGGCAATGTATTTGACTCTTAAGTGCCCCCTCTGAACAAGGGCAATTCAGGATGGGCAATAAATGCTGGACTAGCCAGTGATGCCCACATCCCATGAACAAATAATAAAAAACTAGTTACAGCTTGCCAACCTGAAAATCTCTGCTAGCCAACCAATTCTCTATCCATGCTAATATGTTACCTCTTACACCATGTGCTCTTATCTTGGGCAGTTAACCTTTTATGTGGCACTTTATCAAATGCTTTTTGGAAATCCAAGTACACCACATCTACAGGTTCCCCTTTATCTTCAAAGAAATCTAACAAATTGGTAAAACATGATTTCCCTTTCACAAACCCATGTTGACTCCACCTAATTGCATTAAGATTTTCTAAGTGCCATAGTATAAAGTCCTTAATAATAGATTCTAACATTTTCCCTATGACAGATATTAGGCTAACTGGCCTGTAGTTACCTGCTTTCTGTCTCCTTTTTTGAATAGAAGAGTTACATTTGCTATTTTCCAATCTAATGGGACATTTCCAGAATCAAGGGAACGTTGGGAAATTGAAACCAGTGCCTCTACAATCTCCAGAGCCACATCCTTTAGGACCCAAGGATGATGTCCATCAGGTTCTGGTGACTTGTCAGCCTTTAGTTTTAATAGTTTTCTCAGTGCGCTATCCCTGGTGATTGTAATTGTTTCAAGTTCCTCTCTCCCTTTCATCTCTTGATTTACAATTATTTATGGGATGTTATTTGTGTCTTTTACAGTGAAGACAGACACAAAATATCTGTTCAATTAATCCACCATCTCCTGATTTTCTATTATTAAGTCCCCAGGCTCACTCTAGTTATCCTTTTGCTTTTTAAATTATTGGAGAAACCCTTGCTATCTGCTTTTATATTATTAGCTAGCTTTCTCTTATACTCTAAGTTCTCCCTCATTATTAATTTTTGAGTCATTCTTTTCTGGGTTTTAAACACTGTCCAATTGTCTGACCTACCATTAATCTTCACAGAATTGTACACTTTTTCTTTCAGTTTGATACTATCTTGAACTTCCTTCATTAGCCACGGATGGTGCATATGTCTCCTAGAGTCTTTCTTTCTCACTGGATTGCATCTTTGCTGAATGTTATGAAATGTCTCCTTAAATGTCTGCATTTTTATTGACCTATTCTTGAACCTATTTTCCTAGTTCACTTTAGTCAGCTCCATCTTCATACCTTGTAATTGCCTTATTTAAGTTTAAAACACTTAGACCCACTCTTCTCATCCTCAAACTGAATGTGAAATTCAGTCATATTATGATCACTAGTAGAGGCTCTTGTGGCAGCACAGTAGTATACAGTCAGGAGGGAGTTGCCCTGGGAGTTCTCAACATCAACTCCGGACCCCATGAAGTCTCATGGCATCAGGTCAAACATGGGCAAGGAAACCTCATGCTGACTACCACGTACTTCCCTCCCTCAGCTGATGAATCAGTGCACCTCCATGTTGAACGCCACTTGGAGGGAGCACTGAGGGTGGCAAGGGTGTAGAATGTGCTCTGGGTGGGGGACTTCAATGTCCATCACCAAGAGTGGCTTGGTAGCACCACTACAGACCAAACTGGCTGAGTCCTAAAGGACTTGGCTGCTAGACTGGGTCTGTGGCAGGTGGTGAGGAAACCAACAAGAGGGAAAACATACTTGACCTCATCCTCACCACCCTGCCTGCCACAGGTGCATCTGTCCATGACAGTATTGGTAGGAATGACCACCACACAGTCGTTGTGGAGACAAAGTCCCGCCTCCACATTGAGGATACCCTCCTTCGTGTTGTGTGCCTCTACCACCATGCTAAATGGGATAGATTTCAAACAGATCTAGCAACTCAAGACTGGGCATCCACGAGGCACTGAGAGCCATCAGCAGCAGCAGAATTGTACTCGAACACAATCTGTAACCTCATGACCTGTCATATCCCCCACTCTACCATTACCGTCAAGCCAGGGGAAGAATGCTGGTTCAATGAAAAGTGCAGGAGGGCATGCCAGGAAATGCATACCTAAAAATGAAGTGTCAACCTGGCGAAGCTATAAAACAGGGCTATTTGCGTGCCAAACGGCATAAGCAGCAAGTGATAGAACTAAGTGATCCCATAACCAACAGATCAGATCTAAGCTCTGCAGTCCTCCCACATCCAGTTGTGAATGGTGGTGGACAATTAAACAACTCACTGGATGAGGAGGTTCCACAAATATCCCCATCTTCAATGATAGAGGAGCCTAGCACATCAGTGCAGAAGATAAGGCTGAAGCATTTGCTACAACCTTCAACCAGAAGTGCCAAGTGGATGATCCATCTCAGCCTCCTCCGGAGGTCCCAAGCATCACAGATGCTATTCTTCAGCCTATCCGATTCACTCCACGTGATATCAAGAAATGGCTGAAGGCATTAGATAATGCAAAGACTATGGGTCCTGACAATATTCCAGCAATAGTACTGAAGGCTTGTGCTCCAGAACTTGCCGCGCCCCTAGCCAAGCTGTTCCAGTGCAGCTACAACACTGGCATCTAACCGGCTATGTGGAAAATTGCCCAGGTATGTCCTGTACACAAAAAGAAGTCTACTCTCCATCATCAGTAAAGTATTGGAAGGGGTCATCAACAGTGCTTTCAAGCGGCACTTGCTTAGCAATAACCTGTTCACTGATGCCCAGTTTGGGTTCCGCCAGGGCCACTCAGCTCATGACCTTATTACAGCCTTGGTTCAAACATGGACGAAAGAGCTGAACTCCTGAGATGAAGTGAAAGTGACTGCCCCTGACATCAAGGCCGGATTTGACTGAATGTGGCATCAAGGAGCCCTGGCAAAACTGGAGTCAATGGGAGTCAGGGGGAAAACTCTCCACTGGTTGGAGTCACACCGAGCACAAAGGAACGTGATTGTGGTTGTTGGAGCTCCAGGACATCACTGCAGGAGTTCCTCATGGTAGTGTCCTAGGCCCAACAATCTGTAAAAGCTTATATAAGTATGTAAGAAGAAAAGGATTAGTAAAGACAAATGTAGGTCCCTTACAGTCCAAAACAGGAGAATTTTTAATAGAGAATAAGGATGTGGCAGGCCAATTAAACAGCTACTTTAGTTCTGTCTTCACGGAGGAAGATAGAAATAATTTCCCAGAAATGCTAGGGAATTGAGAGGCTGGTGAGAAGGAGGAATTGAAGGACATTAGTATTACTAAAACAATAGTGCTGGAAAAATTAATGGGACTGAAAGCTGATAAATCCCCAGAGCCCGATAATCTACATCCCAGGGTACTAAAGGAGGTGGCCATGGAAATAATAGATGCGTTGGTTGTCATCTTCCAAAATTCTTTAGATTCTGGAACAGTCCTGGCAGATTGGAGGGTGGCAAATGTAACCCCACCATTTAAAAAAGGAGGGAGGAAAGAAACAGTGAATTACAGGCTGGTTAGCCTAACATCAGGAGCAGAGAAATTGCTAGAGTCTATTACAAAGAATGTGATAACAGGACACTTAGACAATATCAATGGGTCTAGACAAATTCAACATGGATTTATGAAAGCGAAATCATGTTTGACAAACCTACTAGAGTTGTTTGAGGATGTAACTAGCAGAATAGATAAAGGAGAACCAGTTTATTTGGATTTTCAAAAAGCTTTTGATAAAGTCCCACATAAGAAGTTAGTGTGCAAAATTAAAGCACATTGGATTGGGGGTAATATATTGGCATCGATTGAAAATTGGTTAGCAGACAGGAAACAGAGAGTAGGAATAAATGAGTCTTTTTTGGAATGACAGGCGGTGACTAATGGGGTACCACAGGGATCAGTGCTTGAGCCCCAGATATTCATAATATATATCAATGATTTGGATGAGGGAACCAAATGTAATATTTCAAAGTTTGCTAATGCCACAAAACTAGGTGGGAATGTGAGTGGTGAGGAGGATTTAAGGGGCTTCAAGGCGATTTAGACAAGTTGAGTGAGTGGGAAAATACATCGCAGATGCAGCATAATGTGGCTAAGTGTGAAGTTATCCACTTTGGTAGGAAAAATAGAATGGCAGAGTATTATTTAAATGGTGATAGATTGGGAAATGTTGATGCACAAAGGGAACTCGGTGTCCTCGTACACCAATCACTGAAAGCAAGCATGCAGGTGCAGCAAGTAGTTAAGAAAGCAAATGGTATGTTGGCCTTCATTGCGAGAGGATTTGAGTGCAGGAGCAAGGATGTCTTACAGGGCCTTGGTAAGACCACACCTGGAGTATTGTGTGCAATTTTGGTCTCCTTACCTAAGAAAGGATATACTTGCCATAGAGGGAGTGCAGCAAAGGTTCACCAGACTGATTCCTGGGATGGCAGGATTGTTATATGAGGAGAAATTGGGCCGCCTAAGCCTTTATTTACTGGAGTTTGGAAGAATAAGCAGAGGTGTCATTGAAACGTATACAATTCTGACAGGGCTGGACAGACTGGGTGCAGGGATGATATTTCCTCTGGCTGGGGGGATCTAGAACAAGGGATCGCAATCTCAGGATATGGGGTAGCCAATTTAGGACTGAGATGAGGAGAAACGTTTTCACTCAGAGGGTGGTGAACCTGTGGAATTCTCTACCACAGAGGGCTGTGGAGGACAAGTCATTGAATATATTTAAGAAGGAAATATATAGAATTCTGGACTTTAAAGGCGTCAATGGGTAAAGGGAGAGAGTGGGAGTATGGTGTTGAGATAGAAGATTAGCCATGATCACATTGAATGGCGGAGCAGGCTCGAAGGGGCGAATGACCTACTCCTGCTTCTATTTTTCTATGTTTCTATGTTTCTATCACACCTAATGCAATAATCTACATGATTGGATTGAACTGTGAAAGTCAGGTCCAGTGGTCTTACCATTCTGGTGGATCACAAAGGTTAGTGCAAATGAGGGAGAAATTCAGTCCCTCTAACTCATCTGTCCATAAAAATCTCTTTTTTGTCCTATCACTCTTAATTAATTCCTGAGTGTTTGTTTTCATTACACTATGGAATTGTCTGTCACATATTGTTGTACCTTTCTCATCTTCCCTTGCAGTTGTAGTTTAATTTCGTAGACTAGGTTTAACTATCTTGTTTGGCTCTTTGCACCATAAGGTTCTGTATCATTTGCCTCCATTGAAAGCTGAACAGTTAGTTTTTCTAGATTAACTTCCCAATCCAATCTTACGTTACTATGGATACTATTCAGGCCAGAGCATTGGTCACCTTGCAGTCACATCTCTGTAATGGCTATCAGGTTATATATTTTATTTTCTTTGAGCTGATTGCTCACCGTTTTGTTATGGATGCTGTGGGCATTCAGATACAAAGCCTTTAGTTCTCTTTCTACTATTTTTGCAAACTCTGGCCTTATATACTGTCGCACGTTTACACACTCTGTTCCTTCCAGACACATCATTATCATTACTTTTACTGCTACTTTGCTCTCATGCCTTGTCTGTTTCCTGTAATTTACCACATTTCTCCTCTACTGAACATAGATGCCTGAGACAGTTTCCCTTGGTAATTGTCATGAAGATATTAATGTGCATAGTATTATTGGAAATTATTTTAAATTGGACTTGTAGTGGGGTCTGTGTCTGAGGGTGTGAGTATGTGTGTGTCTTAATTGAATTAAAGCCAGCTAGTCTGGGTGCTTTGATGTACAGTAGTTTTGAGATGTTAAACAGTAAGGTAGAGAGTACATCTGCATTTTATTGAATAAACTATTCAAAAGACTGGGGGTGAAATCTTGCACCTATCCAGGAGACACCAAGCAATATGTTTATGTTACTGATAAAATTGGTGCTATGAAAGAGGTTTTATTGTTATATGAATTGGAGTTCAAAGGGCCTAGTGATACAATGAGAATTTGCAGTCAAAGGGAAGGCTAGGTATATACAGAAAAGAGTTTTGTATGTGGGTCAGAGGCATGCTGCCTGTAAGCATAAAACTGTGCAAAGGAACCAAATTGAGAGGAACCTCTTTTTGAATTTGTAAGATAAAATGTGCTTTGCCTGGTGTCTGTTTAAGTCTATGGGTTATTGTTGCCTTGGTGAAGATTTACCTAGGTGTGATTAATTTGGGGATTTGTTTAAAAGTTATTATGGTAGTAATTTGTAGACATGTGTATGTGTTTAATTCCTTGTTAAATTAATAAATGTTTAATTAATTTATACAAAAACCTCTGGAGGCTTTGTGGTTTCATTTCTGAATTCAGAGCTGCATCTCAAACATACCAATTGAAAATATAGGTTATGACAGTTGTTTAAAGTTTCCCTCTGGGATTTTAAATAACTCAGCCTTTACCAACTGCTGTGTCATCAGTGTGATCTAAATTGAACACAGAAGGTGTGGTATGATCAGGGCACTGTTCACTTTCATCACATCTAGCTCAAACTTACACTGGACTCATTTGGTAATATAGCTGTAATATAGCTATAAGCTCCTCTGATCCAGTCCAAGAGTTAATCTGATCTGGTCCATGAGCTCCTCTAATCCGTTCCATGTACTCTTCTGATCCAGTCCATGAGTTAGTCTGATCCAGTCCATGAGCTCCTCTGATCCGGTCCATGAGTTAACTTGGTTGGGTGTCCAGAATGATGGTGTACAGTTTCGCATTAATACTAAGGCCATCTAGGACTGAGGTGTGTAGGACTCTCTGCAATTGGAGGGTCATGTGTGGTTGGTCCCCCACACCCCACAGTACAGTTGAGGCACTGTCATCGAATGGACTCCAAAGTTACTTCAATACTTTTCAGGATGATAAAGATGTCAAGTGGTATGGTGTTACTGTGGGTGAGTGGCGATCAGGGGCCAGTTACAAGAACTTCCCTAATCAAGGTGCATGGAACAGCAATCACGAGGGGCCGAATGGTCTACTCATGCTGTGCTTCCCTGTTTCTGGTTCCACCTGAAAGATCTCTCTGCAAGGTCTACTCCCCATTGGGAGCAGGTGTGAGGGTAACATGAATGCATCCCTGCCAAGGTAAGATTTCATGTTGCATTCAATGTGTCATGCTTATGGGCTTTTTGGGTGCATGAGAAAAGTTTCATTTCTACTTTCAGGTGACCTGCAGGAGAGCAGAGTGCAGTATAGGTTCTGATGTGTGCATTTAGTGCAAGGGGTCTGTGTGTCAGCAGTTTGGTGCATGCAAAGGATCACACCACCAGCAGGGCTAATGTTAAGTAGTGCAATTTAATTCAGCTGTTATAAATCAAGGTACATGAGAGTAAACCATAATGTGTGTTACAAATAAGGAGCCATGAACTGCCAGCCAGCAGAGGGTTGAAAACAAAATAGTAAAGGATAAGTATCTGCAACTTACTCTGTTAGCTATTAGATTGTCACAGGCCTGTCTGACGTGTTTTGCCCTTGTAAGGGCCTCTGCATGTGCCTCTGTGATATTCCAGCCCTCGTCATCACCATTGCCTTCCCTGTTCTCATTGTCAGAGGAGACATTTAGCTCCTCCATGTCTCCCCCTGACAAGACATCCCCACTTTGTTGTGCGAGTTTATGCAGGATGCAGTAGACAATGATGATCCGAGACATCCTTTGTGGGGAATATTGAAATTCCCTACCTAAGAGGTCCAAACATCTGAATCTCACCTTTAGGAGGCCAATCATCTGCTCAATGGTGGCCCTTGTGGGGGCATGTGCGGCATTGTAACTCTCCTCAGCGGCACTCTGGATGGCAAACTGGCGTCATCAGCCGGGTCCTCTGGGGGTATCACTTGTCCCCAAGGAGCCAGCCCTGCAATTGTCGAGGTCCTTCAAAAACTTGTGGCACCTGGGAGTCGTTCAGAATGTAGAGCTCCCTGGGAACTGAGCACAAACATGCAGGATTTGTCTTCTGTGATCTCATATCAGCAGCACATTCAAAGAATGGAAACCTTTGCTATTGACTGGCTGTTGCCAGGGAGCTCCCAATGCCATATGTGTGCTGTCAATAGTGCTTTGCACTTGCTGCAAAACCCAACATTCTAGATACCTGGCTCTTGGGATCCAGGCAGAGTTGAACAAATTGGTGTGCTCTCCTGAACAGGGCATCTGTCACCTCCCATATGCCCTTTGTGTGCCGCTGACTGGGAGATGCCACACAGGTCCCCAATGAAGCCCTGGAAGTAACCATTGACAAAGAAGTTTAGGGCCACAGTGACCTTTAATGCCACCAGCAAGGGATTGCCTCTGAGTCTTTGCAGATGTAGGTCTTCATGCTCAACTACATTCCAGGGTATCCAAAATGCCTCCGGTATTGTCTGTCGCTCATTGGCAAGTAGCTGCACTGCCTTCTATATACTCGAGTTCAGGCAAATGTTTACCTTCACACTAGCCCCTGGTCGGCAGCATCCTGACCTCCTTGAGGCTCTGCTGCTTCTTGCTGCTCTGGTCGTTGCTGCTCCTGGCCCAGGGCTGACCTACGCTGGTTCCTCCTCATCTGGATCAGAGCCACTAGAAACGCAGGGTTGTCAGGAATATTGAGCACCATCAATGCATGAGTAGATCTGTGAACAAATTGCAGTGATCCATTGTCAGCATATTCTTTGTAGATTTGCCTCCATCTCTGAGCATTTAAGCCAATGCTAAGCCCTATGCCTGGCATCTGTCTGGACTTGGCCACCCCACCCCACTCCTTCATGATGAAGAACATCCTGGGGCACCACGGATGAGTGTTTCTCCCATTCATATGTCAATGTGCATGGAGACATTGCGTATTGTCCAGGGTAATGACAGCTATTTGCGAGAATCCTCCCTCAGACACCATTCAGCTTCCCTCCTTTGCCCAAGGGGCTCTTTAGAGAGAAGATTGCCTTGGCATCAGAGAAGGACTTACCACATAAGCCTTTGTCAGCCATGACCATTTACGTGGGGGGATGGGGTTTTAGGATGAGGGCAAAAGTCAAGGGTGAAAAAAGCAAAAGAGAATGGGCAACAGAGAGGGCTCTTTGAAAGAGCATTATAATTAGTCCCAGTCGCCTGTTCTTTCCTCTTAGCCATAGGGAGTTTTCCTTTTCAAGTATATACCTTTTGGAAGTGGCAATTAAATATTCTTGAATCTATTGGAAGATAAACATCAACATGAACAGGCTGGGCTGAACTATGTGATGGCCATCTAAGTGGTAGAGAGAAAATTAAGTTGCTACATATTTGTATTAGCAGTATTGAATCATTTTATTAATTATTAATAAATGATTATTATAATTATGATTGTTAATTTGATTTATTCCAATATTTACTGATTAAGGAAATCACATAGGTTCACCAAGCTGCAGAACAAACCTGCTGTCTAAAAATTGTCATATTAACACAGTTGTGGCATAATAAAGATGAATTTCCAGTAACTGAAGCAATCCTGCTGTAAGACATTGACTTCTCATAGCAATTTATCAGTTTTTAAAAACAAGGAGCAGAATTTTCTGCTCTGGAGGCTAAGTGCAGTGGCGAGCGGGATTAGCAGCGAGTTTCCCACTGATCGGTGGGTTTGGTTCTCACACCCGAAGCTCTGCTTGAAACGTCATTAATTATGCACAGACGAGCTGTTAACTGAATCATGTAGCAGGCCAGGCACTGATTCGTCCACCTGACTTCAACTCATGGGTTGACGTTCCTGGCGCCATATTTAAATGCCACCCGAACATACCTCTCTGCAGCCCAGCTATGTGGTTGGAAGTTCTGCAGTCTTTCTCCATTTAAATAATATTCAGCTCCTCTATTCTTCCTGCCAAAGTGCATAACCTCACATTTTCCCACATTATATTCCATCTGCCAAGTTTTTGCCCACTCACTTAACCTGTCTATATCCCTCTCTAGACTCCTTGTGTCATTCTGACCACTTGCCTTCCCAAATATTTTTGTGTCACCTGCAAACTTGGTGATAGTACATTCATTTTCCTCATCCAAGTCATTAATATATATTGTAAATAATTGTGGCCCCAGCAATGATCCCTCTGGCACTCCACTAATTACAGGGTGCCATCCTGAAAATGCCCTCCTTATCACAACTCTCTGTCTTCTATTAGTTAGCCAATCCTCTATCCATACTAATATACTACCCCCAACACCATGGGCTCTTACAAAGACTATTCACCAGCATCTCATCTATCATCTTGAACAAACTCCAACCTCAGCCCTTACTGGAGTGGGTTCAGCACACAAAGCAGACATGCAAGCTTCCCAATCTCTGCTCATCCCTTCTCATCACATTCTATCCATTTGTCTTCATGCAGGCCAAGCTCGCCCACTGCAAAAGCGAGAGAGCCCAGACTGGAAGAAGGATGGCCGACAACCAGGAGCTCTCAAATTCGAGGAGGATGCCACCCAGATGGCAGGGGAGGGCAGAGATCACTCCTGTGGGAAGGTGAGATTGGCCTCACCCAGCAAACCAGTATTGATACGGATGAGCCCTCCTTGAGTTGATCATATCCTGACATTCACAGTGAGTGATGTGCAATGTTGTATTCAGCCTGTTCGTGAACTAAATTTATCTTCTCTCTCTTACAGGCAGCAGCAGGACCACACAGAGCAGCACAGGCAACACAAGCCCCAGCCCCCAGACCACTTCAGATGGGATGATGAGGCTCCATCTGAAGACAACCTGTCACTGCATTTACCTGCACCCTCCACAGCGCAGAGACACACACCCCAGTCAGTCACACATCCAGATTAGGTTTGGGGTCAAATTCTGGGGAAGACCTCACTGACATGTCCCCGCAGCAGTTGGAGGCAGTGACAGCCCAGGTCACTGGCACTCAGAAGACTGCTGGAGGCCAGGCACCCATTGAGGCTGAGTCAGATGATGAGCCTCTGTAAGCAGCCTTTGTAAACATTCTGGAGATGCAACGACAGGCAGCAGAACATCAGGCAGAGTTGTGAAAGGTAGTCAACAGACTAGAGCGAAGGATGGAGGAGTCCATCCGTGTTCTGTCTGATGTCGTGGCTCCAACATGTGAGCAATTCGAGGTCTGCATGGGAAGAGTGGCAGCTGCCTCGGAGACCTTGCTCCTGCAAATCCAGAGATAAAAACAAAAAGCTAAAAGCTACTGCGGATGCTGGAAATCCAAAACAAAACAAAAACAGAATTACCTGGAAAAACTCAGCAAGTCTGGCAGCATCGGCGGAGAAGAAATCAGACTGATTTCTTCTCCGCCGATGCTGCCAGACTTGCTGAGTTTTTCCAGGTAATTCTGTTTTTGTTTTGTCCTGCAAATCCTGCTGGCTTTACACTAGGACCTGCACTCCACCGCTATAGACATTGGTGGAATCCATCAGCAGCTGGGTGAGAGAGGGGTGGGGCACCTCAACCTCACTCCTGGTGCCCCTTCTCCTCAAAGAGTTAGGCAGGAGCCGTCGGGCACCCACAGGGTGGAGGACCATCAGCTGGACTCCCTGGGCCATCCCCCAGGTGACTCTGAGAGTGTCCTGCTGCTCCCATTCCCCTCTGCCTGTGACCCCATCAGCTCCAGCTCCACAGACTGAGGAGAGTGAATCTGCCTCACAGCAGGAGACCCAAAGCAGGCCAGGGCCCTCCAGGCCTCGGTCCTTCAGAGGACACCCGCCAAGGTCATCACAGACAACAGGATGCCTCCACCTCTGCTGCAGATGTCAGGGATGCACCTGGACATAGCGGTAGGGTTAGAAAAATTAAGAAATGTTAATCTCACTGTAGGCACATAGGTGTTCACTCACTGTATATTTATTGCATCTTTGTAAATACATTTGCTGCTCATGACAATGGTCTCATCATTTGAAGGTGTCGTGCATAATCCTCTATGTGCTCTCTTATTGCGAGGGTGGTCCAAGCTCCTATTCAAGGAATGGCTGCCTTTGTGTGCCTCAGATTCATGTGATGTTTAGCGGGCTCATGTTAGTTACTTGCCCCTTGTGTATTGAAAGGGAGATGTGTTTAGCTCGTTCCTGAAAGTGTCTGCACATTGAGTGTGGAATCTTTATTCCTCACAAGGCACCATGGAGTTATGGGTCACCATGTGCCTGGAAGGTTACCAGTAATGGTAACTCATCGACAGCGAGCTGTTGTAATTGTTTGTGCTAAAGCACAAGACTTGCAGCCATGGTGGTATCTCCAACCATGTACACATCTCTATCGCCATAAGAAGTGTCTCATTCAGGTGGCCACGTCTGCATCAAGTCCAGTAGTGCAAGCCATGCTATGTTCACCCTCACTGTGGGCTCTCAAATGATGCCTGAATTGGTATCCTGATGATGCCAAACTTGCACTTTTGGAATGAGTGGATGCCCTTTGGTGCATGAAACATGCCAATTTGACAAGGCAATTTATAGGGTTTTGGTGACCATCTTGTAGGTATCCAGCAGCTGTGCTCCATTCATGGTCGGCTGTATCGTCCCTTCTCACATTCCTCTCTTTAAATGCTCACATTGATCCCCTTTAATGTGACACCAATGATTCCTGCAGTCTCGTGTTAAAGCGCACCATCTATCAGTGATCCCAAACATACATTCTCAATAAAGTATTCATGGGTTTTATCAGGTGAGATTTCACCTCCATGTTAGGAATCTAAGAAGTATGAGGGTGCTGCAAGAGGCCCCGGGTCCAGCCATGGCCTCCTCTCACACTGCCTCAGGACCCTCCTGTGGAGGATTCTTTCCAGCTTTGATTTTAAACTGCATCATTACTTCAGGATCTCAAGATGGTGGTGCTGCAGTTCTACTTCGAGACCAGTTTCTGTGCCCCTGTTACTGTTCATGTCCCCCCGATCATCCTGGAATCCCACAATGTGCAGGTAGATCTCCCTGTGGTTATTCTGCAGCCTCCACCAGTCAACCTGGATCCCATCGTTATTGTTGAGGCATTCCTGCCCTCCCCGCTGAGCCCATCACTACTGATGTCCCCATGCCCTCACCCCTCCCCATCTTGAGGCTGTGTTCATGATGATATGCAGAGGTGAACCCCTCTCCTGTCCAAGAGAGCTTTTAGTAACCCCTCACCTTTATTACTTTTTCCCCATTTAGAGGATACAGATGCCTTCCCTGTTCATGTTCAGCCAAGTACTGAGCCAGACACCTCTATCACCAATGACCACCCCCTGCACACCAAGCTGTGCCTGACCCCTATTGAGCACATTGGCCTTGCCCCTCCCTCACTGGATCTGGAACACGACAAGTGTGCCATGCATAGCTCTGTAGATTGGCCCATGAAGCCCCAGGACTGCTTTTAATCTCTCACCCCTATTATGTGGTCCACAGAGCCCCAGAACTGCCTTTAATCTCTCACAGCAACCTTTGACCTCAGTCCCTGGACTATGACTGTCTGTCGCTCAGCTCCACGGTTCCTTCAGGTCTGACCACTATACCATTCCCCTTCCACCCTTCCATGAGTCTCTGTGCAACCTGTCCCTCATGTGCAAGCCTTCCAGCGCCCTCACCCCACTAATGAGACTCTGTGCAACCCTTCCCTCATGTGCCACACTAAACACCCCCCACCACTTCCCTAGAGTCCGCATTGATCCCCTCCCATTCCTGCCAATTGACTCCAACCCACCCTGTTTCTGTTCTAGTCTTCCATTTCGGGCTCCAGCTTTCCCAACCCCAATGTTCCCTCTGCCAGCCATTGTTCCCCTACCCACCTCACCCAACAAAGACCACCCTCCCCTGCACCCTTCACCCTCATTCTCAGGCATTTTCTACCATCCCCCCAGTTTCCATGCTGGTTTCTGTTTTAGAGTGCAGCCCTGCCTGAGTCCTGCCGAAGCACACCATGAGTGCCCTCCTCCAGGAGAAGTGCAACAACCACTCTGAGCAGCCCTACTGCACACCCAAGGCACCCACTGTGAGGAGCCCAGCCAGATACCCCGACCGGTCTGGCATGGTACTGCAGCTTTGGCATTGCTGACAACCCAGAGCAACGCGTTGCAGGTAGGCTTGGAATGTTGCACTCACCTCAAAGTGACGAGCGAAGTGAAAGTGAAGAGCTACACGCCACTTATACCCGATCATGATTCAGACCAATCTACCTTCCTGCTGACGTAGCACATAATTGGGAGGGGGAATGTGATTCCGGCGACTTACATTGGAATCTTGAGTGTTCATGACATGCTAATGGGTGCAGATGGAGTTCCTGACATGGGTCAGCGGGAAATCATCCCGCCATGAAAGTTTTGAGGGGAAAATCCCGACTTGCTATCCCGCCCGTGGAAATCAGCCTTTTGGCCTCTCTCAGAATTTTCCGCTCTTACCTGCCACAAAATCTTGTTGCTGGCAGGACCGGAAAATTCCACCCCTGGTTTTGCTCCAGCTTTCATTGTCACAATTGTATGAAGTACAATTCACCCTCAAATAGACTTATCCCATTATGGGTTAAATTTATCATGCAATTGAAAGCACCCTGTTATCCATCTTCTGTGACATTTGCCACACTTCTATAAATTGCATTTTGAACCAACATCATAGATATGATGCATTATTAGTTTTTAGTTGAATTAAATGCTCTTAGTCACAGGAAAAAAGAGGCTGCCGGCTCTTATACCTCTGCCTTTGGGCAGCAAGCCCTTGACAATCTGATCCAACGAAAGAAAACTTTCGCAATGACTGTGGGCAGGCATTTCCATTTGTCCCCTCTCCTTAAAGAACCACAGCATTATTGATTAGCTGCAGAAGAAAAGATGCATTCAAGAATTGAGCACACTGTTAAAAAAAAGCAAACATCAATCCATCTTCATACACACATAGTTTTTCATTTATGGGTTCTACTAAAAGAATACCACACTTACAAGGGACCCACCTTCACATTCATGCTTCAAGATTAACCCACCTTACTTTCATAATGAAGAGCAAGCTGGTAAGAATAAGAAAAGCTAAACAAAAATCTAAATAAAATATTTACTTCTTATTCATATGGAAAATTGTGGCATAAGAAATCCATTCCACTTCTACATGTAAGTGGCAGCCTGACTCAGAAGAGTACAGGCCCAAACTTTGAAGAGGGAGAGTGATAAATGTATCAGCAAGTTCATGAAAGAATTGGTTAAGCACCTGATGATAGAGGGATGTATGTGACCTTATCAGAAATGAGATTTCTTTGTTAGCTGAGCCTGAAAAGAGTCAGCCACCTTTTCCTGTCCTACACAATCCTACATTCAACCGATAACATCAAAAACAAATTAACTGGTAATTCATTTTATTTAATGTCTATGAAACATTTCTTTGCATAAGCTTGTTACTTACCTTAGCAAACCAAAGTAGTTGATGGGTGGTTTAGAATGTCTTGATAATGTGATAAAGTGATATAAGAATCCCCAACATCACCTCCTTCTAGATCATAGTAAAGCCTGAATGCATGTCTAGTTTTCCTCTTCCTCCTCATTTTCATTGACCAATAATAATATTAATTAATTCTCACAAGGTATTCAATATGTTACCCTTTCTCTCTATTCACCTCCAACTGTTCTAGTCTGTCCTGGATACTTCATTCATTGGTACTATTGAATACTACACACCAACTCTCAGACTTTTTGCATCTTGGGTTTATTTCTACTCTCCTACTCCCATCTGCTTTGCATTAAGTGACAAATTTACAGTTATGCCTCATTGTTTTTCTATCACCAATATTGCTTCCCTATTGTAACATCAAAATTATATTATGCATTTTTAATAACTGTCCATCATTTCACACTGGGGAGCTTATAAATAGCTTCCTGTCTAGCAATGCCATTCAAAATTACTTGGAAACTCGGAGTCAGACCACAGCTCACTAGTATAACAGGTGTAAATAAGTTCACTTGAGGCTCAGTTTAGGAGAAGGATAAAAAAGTACAGGGGAATACTGGAGGATCGATTATGGGTATAAAATTAGTATGAACAGCTTTTGTCACATTTTTCTGGCAAAAACGTTACTTAATCTGATTATATACTGAAACAATTGGGCAGAGTTTCACGTTCCACAGGCAGGCGCGCGCCTGACCTGATCGGGCGTAAAATTGCGCAAGATGACATTGGGCAAACGTTCCAACATCATCCTGCGCTCACGCGATATTTTGCTTGGTGGGCACACACAAAAGTTGGAAGCGCGCCCGCCGGCAATTAAGCCTATTAATGGCGCAATTGTCTGCGATTTTTCGTGGCCTGTCCAACCTTATGGTTGGCGGATGGGCAAATCGGCCAGGCGGCTTTTACATTTTGATGAAACCTCATCCAAGGGCGGGATGAAATCTCCGTTAGGACATAAAATAAAAAGAAATATCTGGGGACAGCACTTTTATGAGGTATGTTATCAGGTGCTTGATTGTGCTGCATGGACATTTTTTTGCAGCTTTTTAGTGCTTTATCTTATTATTTGCAGGTCTGCAGCTCCCTGGGGCAGCTGTCTGCCTTCAGGGAGCTCTCTTGAAGTGCTCACCCGCGTCCGCGGTGACGCCATCGCCCACCCTCTTCCCGTCCCCACCCTGGCAGTGCTGAGCTTTTCAGTGCACATTTCAAGCTGGCTGGCCATTAATTGGCCAGCCAGCACAAAATCGCAGTCAGGGGCCGATTGCGGTCAGGGGCCGTTTACCGACCGCTCCCGATCACGCGCGCCCATGGGGGGGAAAAGTCCGGCCAATGTGGAATTCCTAAGCTTAATATTGGATGTGAAGCTGAAGGGAGGACTTTAGTAACATGGTCAGTAATAAAGAAAACAGTTCTAGAAATGGTAAAATATAATTTTCAATGGACTTGTAAACATAATTTTAAAACAATTGGCTAAAAAAAGGGGAAAATATGGATTATTTTGCACAGTGCATTATGATCTGAATGTTCTGACTGAAAGAGTGGCGGAAGCAAATTCAGTTTTAACTTTCAAAGGGAATTGGATATAAACTTGAAAAGGAAATATTTGTAGAGCTCTGGGGATGGAGAAGGGGCATTGAACTAATTGGATAGCACATTCAAAGAGGAGCACAGGCACAATGGGCCGAAGGGCCTTTTTCTGTGTGTGTAAGGTTCTATACATTAGAATTTACCTTTATGGAGAGCTTTTCCTATATATTATGTCAGTGGGTTTGCAATAGTTTAAGAATTATCTTTAAATAATTTGTAGAGATTTCTCAGTGATAAAGTTTGTCTGAGATAAATTAAGTTCACAATATTTCAAAACAAATTTGATGCACAGCTCACATTTAAATCTTCCTGTGTCAGTCATGTTGTTTACATGCCAAGAATTGTCTTAGATGTTGTCCTGATCAGCTGATGTAACTTTGCTGAAAGATTGGCAGAGACTTCACTTAACTGGACGGTAAACTGGACAGGTTTCATTAGTTTCATAATGAAGTTATTACAATTCAAGGTTCTTCGAATATTTTTATCTCATGAGAATTTTGAAGTCAGGACATTGCTTGACCTTCAGCCAATGCAGTTAAGTGAGCACAGTGGTGATAAGGGAATGGGACATCCTTTGAGTTAGGACATGGGTAGCAGAGTTTTGGATGATCTCACATTTACGGAGGTCTTTAAGAAGGACAGATACAGAGAAATTATTTCCACTGGCTGGGGAGTCCAGAACTAGGGGACATAGCTTAAAAATTAGAACCAGAAGTTAGGAAGTACTTCTACATGCAAAGGGTGTTAGAAATTTAGAACTTTGTTCTGCAAAAAGCTGTTGATGTTAGGTTAAATATTAATTTTAACTCTTGAGACTGATAGATTTTTAAATACTTTTTTATACTTTTTAACCAAAAGTATTAAGGAATGTAGGGCAAAGACGAGTAAGTGGAGTTAGGTCACAAATCAGCCATGATCTCAATGGATGGCAGAACAGGATTGAGGGGCTAAATGTTCTGGGAGTAAAATTAGTCTCTATAATTGATGCCTTATTTATTTCTGTAGCATTTTTAGCCACACAATGAGGAATACACTATTAAGTCACAACATAAAAGATCTATAGCTTTTAATTGTATAATAATTTGGTAATTCAAAAAAACTCACTTTTGACATGTTTCCCTCACTGACTCATGATGGTTCGTAATGATGTTTGTGAACTCACACATGGGGTGGAATTTAATTGGGTCCACCAGAGCGGGCATGATGGCGGGTGGCAGGGTTGCTGGGAGATTTGGGCGGGAGTATCCGAGTCCGATTCCCGACTTCAGGAAAACTGTCCTCAATTAACTTGGGGGCAGGAAGAGCCCAACATGGGAATCCAGCTTGCTGGGGCAAGGATGCCAATTAGGTTCATTTATGAGCCACTTGACACAAGTTATCCCTGAGCCTACCAGAATTTAGTGATGGTTCTAAGGAAGGGCAGGTGAGCGAGTAAAACCTGGTGTGGATAGAATATGGGCAAAGGAGTTTTGGATAAGCTAATGTTTACAGAAACTGGAGAGTTGTTGAGTCTAGAAATAACAAAGGTATCAATGAGGGTTTCAACAGCAGATGTCCTGAATTATGGACAGAGTCCAATAATATGAAGTAGGTGAGCTTTGTGAGGGACAGGATGTGGAATCAGACTACAGGGTCAAAAGGATAAACTTTAACTGCCAAGAGTGAGCAGGTTTGCCAGCAGGCAAATAGTTAAAACATCTAAAACTACTGGTGCATTGGGAAGCCTGCAGTAACCTGCCAACTTCCACCTTTAACCACAGTTCAATTCCTCCCCCCAGCTTTTCCCAATTTTCCTCTAATGGCCCACCTGCAACTTCCTCCTATCAAAAGTTTGATACAAAAAGTGTACTTTGCTGCACTACGGTAATGCGCTGAACATCAGTTTTCCTCAATCCTGTTTAAGGTGATGTTCTGAGTGTGCAAGATATTGGTGAGGGCCAACATGTGTTCGGTCAATTGTCACATCTGGTGCTCCATGCAGGTGACTACTCTTTCCATGGAAATAGACATTAGCATGAAGACCTGAGGTGCTATGGCACCAGTTGTGCACAGAGTGGCTGGAATGGCTGAGTGAACCTCACACATTTTCTGCTGCTGCTCCAGAATAGCTCTCTTCATCAACAGCCCCCTGAGGTTCAGCATCTGCATCCAGCTGAGCAGAGATTGGATTGTCCTGTACCTTCCGATGGGGACTCTCCACTCCTGTCCCTGCCTCCTACGTTGCTCCTGGTCACTTTTGATGTGTGAGACGCCATGTGAGAACCCAACTTCTTGTTCTGGTGATCCCACTGATGATTGTGTACATCTGAGGTGGTGGACAGTGTGCATGGACCTTGTGATGGTGCATCCTCAGAGTGAATGACCTCCTCCAAGGAGTCTTCTTCCTCCTCCTGCAGGAAGACTGAAGGGCCTGTGGGAGATGGAAGACATGAATTAGAACTCTCAGGGTAAGAAATTGCTCAGTCACCATTGTGCACATTATCAGCTTGCACCGGCTACTGACATCAGGCCAACATGAGTGAATGTTGTGTGCCATGTTGCTGTGTGATATTTAATTCTGTTTCCAGGTAGCTGGGAGACCCCCATCTCCGACGGCCAGGGATTGCAACTGCTCATATGGAGATGACTGGACTGTCATCTCCGGTTCTCTGCCTGTATGTGGTGTATGGTGCTCTCTTCTTCTGCAGGAGGGAAAGAAGAGTGTGAGGAAAGGAAAGTTGTGAGGCCAGATGGACACTTGTGCCAGGTCGCTGTGAGTGATAGGTGTGACATCACAATAAAATGAGGCTGACTGCTAGTGGTGGATGGTCAGATGGGGATATGAGAAGGTGTTTAAACAGGGAGGGATGGATGTACCTTCAAGCTAGGTTGATATGAGAAGTAATGTGCACGAGAAGCATTGGGAAAGCAGCTAAAGTAGAGGAGGGGTGAGTGCGATTAGGCTAAGACACACATCAGATTTTACTTAAATGTGCCATGACACTCACCTTTCCTGCCTCTCCCAGCACTGTATCCAGGATGATGGCACTGTACTCCTTCTACTGACCTCCTCAGCAACTTCCAACCATATCTTCTTGCTCTCCACAGCAGGCTTCTTCCTCCCATTGGCTGTGTGTCCTTACAGCCCACGGCATCATCTCTGGAGAGGAATTGAAGTCTGGTGCTGCCTTGTTATTCTTCCATTGCTCCAGGTTCTGATTCAGTCAAAACACCTATGCAATGCTTCAAATCTCATCCACACAGGTTTCTTGAAATAGTTGAGCTGAAATAGGCTGGGTTAAAAAGTCACTGAAAGTTTCAGGTTTCCCATGTGCTGCTGGGTTTGCTCACTGCCAGCGGGCTCAAAAGTTAAAATCCAGGCCAGAGAGGAAGCTGAGATTACAAACAGTCTGGTTCAGCCTGACACAGTGTATGAGGAGGGGGATGGATTCAGTGAGAGTTTGTGACCTACTTTAATCTACTGTTTGATCTACTGAATGTTTAGCTAAAGGAAACTGCAGTTTATCTAAGATTGGATGTTGGACAAGCAGTCTGACAGCAGAGACAGTGAGGGGAGGGTGTTGAGAGAGGTGGTGGAAAGGTAAAGCTGGATATCATTGGTGTACATGTGGAAGCTGACCCTAAGGCTTCAAGATGATGTTGTCAAGGGCAGCAAGGAGATAAGAAAGAAAGAGGAAGGGGCAAGAATGGATCCTATGGGTTCTCTAGAGGTAATAGGCGGGAGTAGAATTCATTGATAGGCACACTTTGCTACAACTGGAAAGGCAACAATGGAACCAAGCAAGGACAGACCCGATGAGTTGAACAACGAGGAGGCGTTGGAGAAGGAGGGTGTGGTCGATCATCTATAAGGCTGCCGAGGGGTCATGGAGGACTAGGAGAGGGTTTCCAATATCAGCTAACATGAGGGCCAGGAAGGGAACTTGGGCGGTCAACAATTTAGTAGCAACGAGTTCAAGGGAACAAGAGGTAGCCTGATGAATGAGACAAGTTTAGAGAAGTGTGAGTAAGCGATAGGAGAAAGAGAAATGGGAATCATGGATTGGTAATGGGCTTGAGGGAAGTTTGAAGGCAAGGAGCAGCAAAGGCAACTGAAGAGATAGTTTCTACTTTAGTAACTAAGTTCATAAGTTCCTTACACAACAGGCAAAATATAAGAGGCTGAAATCAGAGGAATGGGAGTTTGGGGAGAGGGGTTCATTGGAGGGCTTGTGGAGGTGAGGGTGGAAGCGGTGAAGAAGAAGATAGCTGGGAATGGAGAAAAGAAGATAGGATTATCTTTGCATTCTATGATGATCCTATAGCAGCATGCAGTTTTGGCAGAAGACAGTGAGGCCCAGTAGAACTTAATGTGGTTCAGACAGATCTGTGGTTTAAAGGGTATGACCGGGAAGGAGGGTACATCACATATACTCAAGTCTGCATCCTTTCAATTTGAACAATGCAGCTAGGATCTTTGTGGTTCATTGATGCCAAGGGGGAGAATTTTATGGCCCCTCCTGCCAGCGGAATTTTCTGGTCCCACCAAAGTCAATGGACTTTTGAATGGCTTGCTGCATTTTACAGCCCCGCCCCTGCCGCGATGGGGCCATAAAATTCTGCCCAATGTTCCCTTGCAATCATAATTCTGAAACCTTCTCAATGAATAATTTCTATGAAGTTTGATTGTCTTCGGAACAGGATCTTCAAAAAATTGAATAATTCAATGAATAATATACGTTAAAATATATATGTTGATTTTAAAAGAAAATTGTTGGAAATGTAATGATAAAACTACAAGAGGTAATACATTAAAGCATTTAATTGTTTAATTCAGAAGGCCCGGATAGGCAGAGCTTTAAGAACATTGCAACCTTTTTGCAGTTTGAAGCCCCAGTAAATGTAATTTCAAAACGTCCAACAGATCTCTCTGTTACTCTGTTAGGTGAAAGACTTGGCATTTGCACAATGCACAGACAGAATTTTCCAGTACTTAATCACATGCTCACATTTATGTGTAAAATAAAAGAAAAGTCTTACAATTTAGCATGGAATACTTACAGAGGAAAGGACAGAACTCAGGGCTGCAATTAACTTTTCTTAATTTCAACTAGTTTGAGACACTTCCATAAATTCTTTAATCTCTACTAAAAAGGCTTCTATTATTAAACAGGGAAGTGAGTTAAAGAACTGAACAATTTTTATTCAAAAAGCTATTAATATTTCCTGTAATTGCGGAAATGATATCATTTAGTTTATCTCAATAACACCCTATTAAAAATATTCAAGAGAAAGGATACCCAAGCTTCAACAATTTAGGTTATTATTAATGAAATGATCAAATCCTTTCCTTTCTTTGAAACAGGTGTTTAAATGGATTCTTACTGCTCACATATGTTTGGGATTTAATACTTAAGTAGTTAAGCTGTCTATTAATCATGTGGACTGTATAAAAAACACTCTTGGTCTGCTGTAAAATCCAGACATGATAGAATGATCTAAAGCATTCTACACAGATGTAGCTGATAAGTCCTGGGGAATCAGTGACAATCAAATCAGTTCAGATGGAATTCTTTTCTTTGTAGTTGCTTCTTAGGACGTTGAGTCCCAGGACTGAAGTAGTAAGTTTGAGTGCGTCTGGAAATGAAATGCTTTTTAAAAATGATTCCTAGGTAGTTCTTAATAGTGTTCATGTTATGTTAATGTGTTGTTAAATGTTCTAACTGATATGGCCCAGTTGTAGACATTGACTTTGATCAATCCAGTCTGCAAGTTTCTTTTCAATTATATGCCTTTGTACAACTTGCACAGTGCTTTATTCGGAATGCAGAGAATACCATGCAGAATCTGTTATTTTTTTAAACATTTCTGTTAGTTAGCTAAGTTTGTAAGTTAGCTAGAAGTTAAAAATATAGTTAGCAACAGAGGCATTTACAGTAGTTGTGGTGGTGCAGCACGCAGAGTATCAACAGATTGGTTTAATTCTTCATTCTGCTCTTCATGGCAAGGTGCTGAGCAGAACCAGAAAAAAGTGTTTTAAGAGAATGTTTTGTATAATTTCTTTGTTGATGAGGGGGCCAATAATAATAATATATATTAATATCTGAGGTTGTGGTATAGGACATATTGTCATAATGACGAGCAACTGTATTAGAGATCATTTTCATGAAGGCAAAGACAATGGTTCAACACATAGGGTGGAATCGCCTCACTAATTGGATTTGCACTAAGTGCGATAGCAGATGGGAAAAAGGACGTTTTACACACCTGTCACAATGGCGGCTTTTCACATCATATCATCTCAATCTCGCCTCATTAATCATGCATTCCCGGGAAACACACCGTTTTGATGGTGGGCGGGCTCTCGTTCGTCCGCGCCATGCCATCACCTCACTGCTTCCTCATGCCGGGTGACATATTTACAGCGCAGCTGCGCACACACCTGTCAGTGCTTCCAGACCAAGACTAATGCATAGGAGACATGGTCCCAAAAGGCAAGAAGACAGCAGCGCCACCACCCCCCACCCAGGTTTAGTGATGCATCTCTTGAGTTTCTTTTGGATGCCGTGGAGGCCTGCCATGATGCCCTCTATGACCGCTCTGGGCGAAGACCAGCATGCAAGGTCACCAATCCAGCATGGGAGGTGGTGGCAGTGGTGGTCAGCGCCAATGCTTTGCAAAAGAAGACAGTCACCCAGTACTGCAATATGATGAATGGTCTCATCTGTTCCACCAGGACAAGTCACTCTTCTCATCACTCTCAACTCACACTCACAAACCCATCACACATCCACAGGGATCTCACACCTCAAGGGACAACACCACTAACCCTCACATACACCCTCACATCTCCATCAGGCTCATATCCTCTTGAACTCACATCCTCATCCTGTCCATGGCTCCGCTCACCACACAAGCATTCCGGGCAGTGCCATGTGTCCTGTTCACACTCTCTCCATCTGTTTTCATGCAGGAGACTGGGGTGGGGGGTGGGGGGGTTGGTGGTTGGAGTGGCCCACATTAGGCCCCTCACTAACTTGAGGAGCTTGCCATTGCACTGACTGGTGAGGACATGGACCGTGCCTGCGGTGATGGTGAGTTCAGCAGTGAACTCATAGACTCATAGACATCTACAGCACAGAAGGAGGCCATTTAGCCCATCATGTCCCGGCCAGTCAACAAAGATCTGACGACACTAATCCCATTTTCCAGCGCTTGGCCCATAGCCCTGGAGGCTATGGCAACGCAAGTGAATATCTAAATATTTCTTAAATGTTACGAGAGTTTCTGACTCAACCACCCTTTCAGGCAGTGAGTTCCAGACTCCCACCACCCTCTGGGTGAAAAGATTTCTCCTCAATTCCTCCCTTAGTCTCCTACCTCTTACTTTAAACCTATGGTCCCTGGTTATTGACCCCTCTACTAATGGAAAAATGCCTTCCAACCACCCTATCTATGCCCCTCATAATCTTATACACCTCTATCAGGTCCCCTCTCAACCTTCATTGCTCCAAGGAAAACAACCCCAGCCTATCCAATCTTTCCTCATAGCTCAGACCCTCCAGCCCAGGCAACATCCTGGTAAATCTCCTCTGCACCCTCCCCAGTGCAATCACATCCTTCCCATAATGTGGTGACCGTAACTGCACGCAGTACTCCAGTTGTGGCCCAACCAGCGTTTTATACAGCTCCAGCGTAACCTCCCTGCTCTTGTATTCTATGCCTCTGCTAATAAAGGCAAACATTCCATGTGAGGATCCTGCACCACATCATCCCTCTCTCAACGCAACTGTGAGCAGTCTCTCTCCTGCTGCCATGTACTAACCATCTCTACTTTGGTTTACATGGAGCTGTACCCTCAGCCAGCCAGTCCCTCATCTCCAGCCAAGAGGACTCCTCCTCCGTTGAAGAGGTGGAAATAAGCAGCCTGCAAGACCCATCACAGTGCTTACCCTCACACTCCACCAGCGCAGAGACACACACCTCGGTGGGACTTAGATCTAGAACAGGCTTGGGTTCACAATCTGGTGGTCACCGCAGGGACACATGTTCGCAGCAGGAGGAGGCAGGTTCAGCCGAGCTCCCCGGCACTTAGAAGACTGCTGCGAAAGAGGCATCTGTGAGGTCCGAGTCAGATGACAAGCCTCTGGATTCGGCCTTTCAACTCACAGAATCACAGAATTTCACAGTACAGAAGAGGCCCTTCGGCCCATCGAGTCTGCACCAACAGTTGAGAAACAACTGACCTACCTACATAATTCCATTTACCAGCACTTGGCTCATAGCCTTGACTGTTATGACGTGCCAAGTGCTCATCCAGGTAATTTTTAAAGGATGTGAGGCAACCCGCCTCCACCACCCTCCCAGGCAACGCATTCCAGACCGTCACCACCCTCCGGGTAAAAAAGTTTTTCCTCACATCCCCCCTAAACCTCCTGCCCCTCACCTTGAACTTGTGTCCCCTTGTGACTGACCCTTCAACTAAGGGGAACAGCTGCTCCCTATCCACCCTGTCCATGCCCCTCATAATCTTGTACACCTCGATCAGGTCACCCCTCAGTCTTCTCTACTCCAATGAAAAAAACGCAAGTCTATCCAACCTCTCTTCATAACTTAAATGTTTCATCCCAGGCAACATCCTGGTGAATCTCCTCTGCACCCCCTCCAGTGCAATCACATCCTTCCTATAATGTGGCGAACAGAAGTGCACACAGTACTCCAGCTGTGGCCTCACCAAGGTTCTATACAACTCCAACATAACCTCCCTACTTTTGTAATCTATGCCTCGATTGATAAAGGCAAGTGTCCCAAATGCCTTTTACACCACTCCACTAACATGCTCCTCCGCCTTCAGAGATCTATGGACCCACACGCCAAGGTCCCTTTGTTCCTCAGAACTTCCTAGTGTCATGCCGTTCATTGAATACTTCCTTGTCAAATTATTCCTTCTAAAGTGTATCACCTTACACTTTTCAGGGTTAAATTCTATCTGCCACTTATCTGCCCATTTGACCATCCTGTCTATATCTTCCTGTAGCCAAAGACACTCAACCTCACTGTTAACCACCCGGCCAATCTTTGTGTCATCTGCAAACTTACTAATCCTACCCCCCACATAGTCATCTATGTCGTTTATATAAATGATGAATAATAGGTGACCCAGCACAGATCCCTGTGGTATGCCACTGGACACTGGCTTCCAGTCACTAAAGCATCCTTCTGTCATCACCCTCTGTCTCCTACAACTAAGCCAATTTTGAATCCACCTTATCAAATTACCCTGTATCCCATGTGCATTTGCCTTCTTTAAAAGTCTCCCATGTGGGACCTTGTCAAAGGCCTTTCTGAAATCCATATAAACTACATCAACTACACTACCCTCATCTATACACCTCCTCAAAAAATTCAATCAAATTTGTTAGGCATGACCTCCCTCTGACAAAGCCATGCTGACTATCCCTGATCAAACCTTGTTTCTCCAAGTGGAGATGGATTCTCTCCTTCAGAATTTTCTCCAGTAATTGCCCTACTACTGACGTGAGACTCACTGGCCTGTAGTTCCCTGGCTTATCACTGCACTTCTTAAATAGCGGAACGACATTAGCTGTTCTCCAGTCCTCTGGCACCTCCCCCGTGGCCAGAGAGGAATTAAAAAATTGGGTCAGAGCCCCTGCAATCTCCTCCCTTGCCTCCCTCAGCTGTCTGGGACACAAATCATCTGGACCTGGAGATTTGTCCACTTTTAAGCCTGCTAACACCTCCAATACCTTGTCACTCCCTATATCAATTTGCTTAAGAACCTTGCAGTCTCTCTCCCTGAGTTCAATACCTTCATCCTCATCCTCTTGGGTGAAGACGGATGTGAAGTATTCATTCAACACTCTAGCGATGTCATCTGGCTCCACCCATAGATTGCCCCCTTGGTCCCTTATGGGCCCTACTCTTTCCCTGGTTATCCTCTTCCCATTGATATACTTATAGAATATCTTGGGATTTTCCCTACTTTTACCAGCCAGAGCTTTCTCATATCCCTTCTTTGCTCTCCTAATTGCTTTCTTAAGCTCCACCCTGCACTTTCTGTACTCCACTAATGCCTCTGCTGATTTGCTCCCCTTGTACCTGCTAAAAGCCTCTCTTTTCCTTCTCACCGTAACCTGAATATCTCTGGTCATCCATGGTTCTCTGGGCTTGTTGCTCCTTCCTATCCCCCTAAAGGGAACATGTTGAGCCTGTACCCTCCCTATTTCCTTTTTGAACACCCCCCACTGCTCTTCTGTAGATTTCCCCACAAGTAGCTGTTCCCAGTCTACTTTGGCAAGATCCCGCCTTATTTTACTAAAATCCACTCTCCCCCAGTCTAAAACATTTTTTTGCAACTTGTCTATTTCTTTGTCCATAACAAGCTTAAATTGTACCATGTTGTGGTCACTATCACTAAAATGGTCCCCCACCACCACCTCAGCCACCTGTCTGGCTTCATTCCCCAGAATTTGGTCCAGCACTACGCCATCCCTTGTTGGACCCTCTACATATTGACCTAAAAAGTTCTCCTGTACACATTTCAAGAAATCCACTCCATCCAAGCCCTTAACACTATGTCTGTCCCAATTAATGTTGGGAAAGTTGAAATCACCTAATACCCTATTGTTATTGCTTTTATACACCTCCGCAAATTGTGCACATATTTGCTCCCCAATTTCCCACCGACTATTTGGGGGTCATCGTGGACAATGAACAGAAGGCAGGGGAACATCACACAGAGCTGTTGGAAGTCCGTAGCAGAGTGGCACACAAGTCGGAGGTGTGCATGCCTGAACTTTTTTTTTATTTGTTCATGGGATGTGGGCATCACTGGCTAGGCCAGCATTTATAGCCCATCCCTAACTGCCCTTGTTCAGAAGGCATTTAAGAGTCAACCACATTGTTGTGGGTCTGGAGTCAAATGTAGGCCAGACCAGGTGAGGACGGCAGATTTCCTTGCCTAAAGGGCATTGGTGAACCAGATGGTTTTTTTCTGACAATTAGCAATGGTTTCATGGTCATCATCACACTTTTAATTCCAGATTTTTATTGAATTCAAATTTTGCCATCTGCTGTGGTGGGATTTGAACCCAGGTCCCCAGAGCATTACCCTGGGTCTCTGGAATACTAGTCCAGTGACAATACCATTACACCTCCTTCAATTCAACTCCAGGATTTTAAAGGAAAATAACTCAACATAAACGACAGCAATGTTCAACAAACTGCACCTCACGGACAAGCAAAAGGAATTAATCATATATTGTTTTAACTTTTATTTGGACGCTAACTTTCTCACTCCTGATCCGTGTGTGTGTGTCATCGTGTCCTTTATTATATTTCCTCGGGTTTAGTAACTAATAAACTTACTGGTTCTTTGACTCAAGAAAACCTGATTTGATTGGCTCCTTATTAAAAAGGAAATACATTTGGAATGGTAAAGGCATTCACAGGGAAAAGAAATTTTAAAAACCTTGGTTGCGACCAACCGAGGGGCTGAAATAAAGCGGAGCCAGTTCACTCCACCTCAGCCAGTTCTGATGATAGTGAAGAGGATATACAGTGAATGAACATCTGTGTCACCATTGTGTCTTCAAAACTTCTTAATCTTACTTTGCCTCCTGCCACATCTAGGTGCTACCCTGACACCTGCAGCAGAGGTTGTGGAAGACTGCTGACTGCTATGCCCTGTTGTCTGAGATGACATTGGCAGGTGGCTTCTGGTGTCCCGAAGCTCTGGGACAGGTGTACCTTCCTTGGCCTCACCTGCTGGAGTTGATGGGGTCACAGGCAGAGGGGATTTGAAGTGGCAGGACACCCTTGGAGTGTCCTGCATAGATGCCCCTGGGGTGTCTGGCTGGTGCTCCTACTCCCTTGGGGTGCCCAAGGGTCCCTCACTGACTCCTTGAGGAGTAGGGGCACCTGGAGGCAGATGGAGGTGCCCCACCCCCTTCCTGCTGAACCATTGCTGGAACACACCCTGGCTAGAGCGATGGAGTGCAGGTCTGATTACAATTCCAGCAGAAATTATTGGATCTAGGTCTTCAAGATGGCTATCACCCTTCCCATGGAGACTTTTATATGCTTGCATGCTGGAGTCACGACATCAGACAGAACGCGGACAAAGTCCTCCATCCTTTATTTCAGTCTGGTGATGGCCTCTGACAACTCTGCCTGATGTTCCCCTGCCTATCTCTGTAACTGCAACATTTCACTCAGGGCCAATTCCAGAGGTTCGTCACTGGACTCTGACTCAGCAGGGGCCTGGTCTCCAGCAGTCCTCCGAGTCTCAGAGACCCCTGTCACTGCCTCCGCCTGCTGTGGACCCGTGTCTGTGAGGTGATCACCAGCTTGTGAACCTGAGCCTATACTAGAACTAGGCTCCACCGAGGTGCATGTATCTGCGCTGGTGGAGGGTGCAGGTGAACAGAATGATGGATTTTCATCTATCTGCACCCTCATTGGTTGACTGGGGCTGGGACTGACGCACTTGCTTGAGGCTGGACTTCACCTTTTGTTGCTGGTAGCTGGAATAGAGGGAAGAGATAATTAGTGATTGACAAGATACCCTCAAACATTATAGGTCACTCACGGTCATTGTCTGCATGTGGCTGATGTATATTGGATGCATCCCGCTGGTGTCTTGGGGAAGGCCGATCTAGCCTTCTGAGCAGGAACGATCCCTAACCAATCTAGCAAGACCTGCAGCCTATTCCTCATGGGTGGAGAGTGTCCTCAACTCTGGGGATCCCCCCCTCTGATCACCGATCTCTCCCTTTTGTTGTGCGAAATCTTGCCCTACATAAAGTTAGATGGATTGACTGCGAGCACTATGGATGAAAGAGAAGTTCAGAAGCATGCATGCCTGCTGTGTCCGCTCAGCCCTCCCCAGTTAGGGATTAAGATGCTGTTTGTTACATGAGATGGTGAGTTTAAAGTGGCTGGCAGACATGCGGTGCTGATGTCCCATCTGCTGGTCGTGTGCGACATCCCTGTGAACTTTAACCCTTAGGCTGCCTGATGCCCTTATGAGAGTGTGAGTTTGCAGTGAGTAGAAGTTTCACTTACCCTGGCAGAGCGGAGCAGATCATTTGTCATTTTCCGGCACTGCAGGGTGGTCCATTTTTGTTTTCCACGGGCACTTACATCCCTGTTGACCTCCTCCCAGGCTGGCATGGTCAGGTGGGAGGATCTCCTGCTTCCATCCCGAGGAAAGATGATCTCTTGCCTTTCCTGGGCGTCCTGGAGAATCCCCAGGGAGGCCTCGCTGAGCCGTGGAGCAGAGAGTTTGTTCTTTTAGGCACCATTGACACCTTGAACGACACAACACACGTGGCCTGCAGTGAGTGAATGTCTGTCTGGGTGCCATTTAAATATGGCACTCAGACCTTCGAACCCAAGAGGTAACAGAGGGTGGATGAATCACTTCCCACCTAACCACGAGATTCACTGAGCTCCTCGCTGATGTAAAATTAATGAGCTGGAAAGCGGAAGATCACATGGGTTCATCTGACTTGCCGCCCAACGGGAATCACGCTGACTTTCCTGCCCGTCACTGCGCTTAGTCTCCAGAATGGAAAATTCCACCCACAGACTAAGTACCATCCCCAAAAAAGTGAGATATGCTTGAACTTTCAGAAACTATTCTTTTGCAAGTGTAATCTGAGCTAAAAAAAATAATTTACTGCTGCTACTCTTTGTCAATTTCTTTCCAAACTGGATGCCAGAAGATACACTGACTTCCCTGGACTCTGAACAGCAACACCATAAATGCACTCATTTTGCAGACGATGATGACTTAGTTAGAAATATGAATCAAAGGTTTGTGCTGTCACCACATATAGCAAAAAGAGACAATCATTTCCACTGCAAGGTATGGGTTACACAAGGAAAATCCAGTTTTTTAAGTTACTTGTGATCTGCAGAAAATGAAGTGGAAGCTGTTCTTTCTCAGTTTGGTAGATTTTCTCATCTAAAGAGTTTCTTTGAAGTCACTGGTTTGTATTCTACAGGATCCAGCTGTTCTCCAGTTGGACCATTTTGTTGACAAGTGTTTGGTTTTAATCACTTCTTTTATACGTGGTCAGTAGAACACCATAAATCGGAACCTCTTGGGGGCTGTGCTTTCTGCTTGGATTCAAAGTCATTTAGATTCACAGTAAGATATTATTTGGGTTCTTTTACAATCTCAGACTGCAGAGCTTCTCCACATGCACACATCCTGTCCTCAAAGCAGAAACAGGGACAGAAATGAATAAATCTGAAACTGACAGAGAACTGCTGACAGCCAAATGGAAGTGTTGCAGATTGTTTGGCAGTTCACAGGCAGAAAGATAAGGACAGCTCTACACACCCCATGTCATCCCCCTCACTGTTTCCATTTCAGCACTGCCCACAATTAAATATCTTTAAAATTGTCTGGTAGAGAGCTCTGCAGGAAGTGGAAACAAACCCAATTCAGTTTTTCAGTTTCCTGGTGACTTCAGCTGACTTACATATGCACTTGCGGGGTATCACAGTATGTATATTGTATTGTATTCATAACTCTAATCTGAGCTACACATTAACAACTCCAGTTTACGCCAGATTTATCCTGTCCTTGGTTAAATGCAAGTTTAATTGTAAGTACTCTTTTTGGTCTGTTTCACTATATTACTTGATTGACTCATTTTCACAATATATAACCCATCTTTAAGCATGAACTAACATGGATTTACTTAACATTAGTGATTTTTGGACTTTCTTGTGTGGGAGATGCATGTGACTTTTAACACACTTAAAACGTTGACCGTTCTGAGTTCCTGAAGAAGCTATCAACTATCCTGAAGAAAACAGAGTACAAAAATCACTTTTTATTCGTATACCATAGACAGGATGGGAGCAGTTACCCAGACAAGGGTTCTGTACATGAATGCACTTAGAGCTAATAGCCATTCGTGACATCTGGCTGTAACCTGGTATAATTGGGAGCTAAATAGTCCAGGTTTTAGGATCTTTAGAAAACACAGAGCACATTGGGAAAGGAGGGGAGAACAATATTGATTAAAAAACACAATTACCAAAGTAGAAAGAATGGTTAGGGTTCGGGTGATCGGGCAGTGGAAACACAATGGGTAGAGTTAAAGAACAGCAAAGAACTCTGGTAGAAGACCAGAGCTCTGAAGAAGAGTCATACGGACTTGAAACGCTAACTCTGTTTCTCTCTCCAAAGATGCTGGCAGACCTGCTGAGCATTTCCAGCATTTTCTGTTTTTATTTCAGCATCTGCAGTATTTTGCTTTTATTAACTCTGGTAGAAGACTCTTTTACAAACTATCTAATAGTATTCATGTGGTATGGGATGTATAAATATGGAAATCACTAAGGCGTTATGATGATATATTTTCATTTTAATGTGGATTGGGAGAAACAGAACAACTAAAGTAATAAAGTCAATGAATTTCTAGAAAATATTCAGGATAATTTTCAAGAACAATGCGTTTTGGAATCAACAAGGCACTAGGTTTAGGGATAAGTAATAAATCTGAAATAGTTAACAATCTGATGGTAAGGGAATATTTTACAAATCATGACTAAAGTTTCAAATTTAGGTAACCAAACTTAAAAGAGATGAGAAACAAAACTGACCACAGTAAACTGGGCTGAACCATTAATGGGTAAGCCAACAGTGTAAAGTATTCAAAGAAGCATTTGGTACAGTACAAAATATCCCTAAAAGGAAAGGGCTCCACTTGTGTAGTTTAACAACCATGGTCAACAAGTGATATAAGAGACCATATTAAGCTAAAATAAAGACTAGCACAAATGCAAGGAAAAGTTGAATCTAACGGAGATTTTTAAAACAATAAAGGAATTTGATAGATAGAATATAGATAAACTATTTCCGCTGGTGGGAGCAAGAACAGAAGGGACTAATCTTACAGTTAGATCTAGGCTATTTGGGAGTGAAATCAGCAAGCACTCCTTCACAAAATCTGAAATTCCTTGCCTAAAGGCTGTGAATGCTGGTTAAATTGAACTTTTCAGTACTAAAATGGCTAGATTTTTATTGAGTCTGGGTAACATGGAAAATGGGACATGGGGCAGAGGTGAGTAAATGGAATGGAGGTACAGATCAACCATAGTCTAACTAAATGGTGGAACAGGTTCAAGGGGCTGAATGGCCTAATCCTATTCCTATGACTTTAACCTTCCCCTTGACTTGCCAGTGATTTGAATTCCACTTGTTAATAGGTGAGTAAGATCTCCTGTAACAATAAAACAAGTTAACAATATTTTTAGAAAAACTCTGATCTTACCATGGGTAGGATTAACCAGATGCCGGGGTTTCTTTCCCCGCTGTCAAAGATGTTGCAATGCAACTCATCACCCCTCTAATGGGCTGCCTCGCAGCCATTTAACTCCCTGAGGAGAATTAACTGTCTCAAGGCAAGACTATAGCCTCCATCTGGGGAGGAAATCCCACCTCTGAGAGTTGCCAGCCAGTTTGATTGGCTGGCAGTTCTGTGGTCCCAGCTGTGCCAGGAGCAGCAGCCACTGTTGTATTATGGGTTCTTTAGATGTCTCAGTGTTGAGATCTTGAGACTTGTAAGTTTAAACATGAACCGTTTATTGTTAACCTTTAAGTATTTACAGGTCCCGGGTTACTGTCATGCTTGTGCTGTTAGATCTATGCAGCCTAGTTCCAGATTGTTCTTTCTAGACTGTTCTCTCAGTCTATTACCATGTGGCTCTATACATCATACGTGGGAGGTGCTATTCACCAGTCCACATTAACCCTTGCTCTGCTGAGCATCTTTACATTACAATGACATACAGGCACATATATCATACAATAGCTACTACTAGGACTGCATCCAGTCCCAAAGAAGAAGAGCCAGAAGCTGGATAACAGGTAAGTTGGAGGGTTTCTTGCTGGGTCAGAATAGGGGGCCCAGGAAGGAAGAGGGGCTGGGGTGAATAGGCCAGGTGGGCTTGGGTCACCCGGGGGAGGGAGGGGTGGGCAGACCATGGGGGGCCTCCAATTGGAAAAGATGGCCCGTGAAGGAGGTAAGCACCCCCATTCCCACCCAAGTCCTAAGCAATCTTACCTGCTGGGCTTCCTGCCTGTCGCTGCCCTCCACCCTTCAGCCAAATAATTGCGGCTGGGTGGGAAGTGGCCCTTAAGTGGCCCTTGGAGTGTCAATTGGTGCAAGGGCAGGCAGGCCACCTGAGGCCTCACACACTGACCTTTAACTCACAGCCAAATTGGGGCAGGCAGGTAGATGGTGGGAAAGGCACCCATAGAATCTTATGGGCTCCCCTGCCTGCAATGCAGCCCACAGGGGGCTGTAAATTCTGCCCTATGTTATTTGGCTCAGTGTGGCAGATAATGAATTTCAGCAGTGAGAGATTGCTCAATGTCAGAGGTGCCCCATCTACCTGTTGAAGTGAATATAAAAATTCCCCTGGTATTATTCAGACAAAAACTGGGAGCTTTTCTGGGATATGACCAGAACTCCACCCTCAAGCAACACCAACACAAAAAAAATCTGATCAATCATCTCATTTGCTGTTTATAGAACCTTGTTGTGAGCAGTTGGCTATCATATCTGCTTACTAAACAATGGTGACTGCATTTCAAAAGCAATCAATAGTTTTCTATATGACTGTGGAGCATTGCCACGATATAAAAAGGCACAATGCAGATGCAAGCTCTTTCTTTACTTGTGATCAGGTCAAAATACATAAAGGAGAATAACTATAATATATATACTTGATTGTTACATAAATAATTAGGATCTTAAAATTAGCCAAATGATTTTCAGAGATCAAACTGGTTAATTTGCTTTGAATTTATAATTCTGGCCTATTGTTATTTAGATTGTACACCGATTCTTCAGATTTAAATTATCTGACGTTACAGTGGAGTCTGTAAGTAACCAACTGCATTAATTGCAGTAGTAAGCAACTGCATTTTCCTAATCAGCAATCTACACACTCCTCTTGTAACATTAAGTATTAGGGTATGTCCATTTAATTCCTATTGAGGTTTATGCATACTTGCCCCTGCAGATGCATGCATCAAGATTTCACTTTGAATACACAGTGGAAAGGTGCTGCGCCTTTTACAACCAATGGACGATGCCTAGCCATTTGTTGCACAGCCATTAATTACTTCAAGGCTCCAGGCAATGTCGATCAAAGGTAGATCTTAGTTTAAAGGTTACATACCAGAATTCATGAAGACTGTAAATAAATCCATACCTGCATTTTTGTGATAGCAAGATTGTTTCAAATGTATTTTGGGTTCTGTACCTTTAAAACTGTAAAAACATATTAACCTTATGTATTGAAGGTGTTGTTACTATAGCCAGGTGAAAAACAGATGTTAGTAAAACCTTTTTTGGCCTTGAAAACCAGCATTTTAGATTAATTAAAAGGATAATGCCTACACCGTGTTGCTTTTTGTTGCATCCTGCTAAGTATTTCTTGTAGCAATATGTAAAGTTAATGATAACATAACCCAAAAGTTACACTGACAACTTTGTTTTAATATCTGTTGTGATTTGATCGTTTTCCATGTTATTTTTTCCATTCTGGCCACCTAAAGTTTCAGAATTCCTTTGAAACCCTCATCCTTGCCTTTGTTACCTCTAGATTTGAATATTCCAACACACTCCTGGCTGGCCTCCCACATTGTACCCTCCAGACACTGGAGGTCATCCAAAATTCTGCTGCCCATGTTGTAATTTGCACCATGTCCTACTCACCAATATCGCTTGTGCTTGCTGATCTACAAAAGCTCCTGGCCAAGTAACCTTTAGATTTTGAAGATCTGATCCTTGTTTTAAAATCCCTCCATGGTCTCACCCCTCCTTATCTCTGAAATTTTCTTCAGCCCTACAACCCCCTCTCCCCCACCACTCTCAGACCTCTGTCTCTACCAATTCTGGTCTCTTGAGCATTCCTGATTTTAATCACTTCGCCACCTGGCCTAATATCTCCTTTGTTCCATGATGTTCCTGTAAAGCACCTTGCAACGTTTTATTATATTAAAGGAATTAATATAATCCAACCAGGCAGAGTCAACATAGTTTTGTGAAAAGGAAATCGTGTTTGACAATTTTTTTTTAATATTCGTTCTTGGGATGTGGGTATCACTGGCTAGGCCAGCATTTATAGCCCATCCCTAACTGCCCTTGTTCAGAAGGCATTTAAGAGTCAACCACATTGTTGTGGGTCTGGAGTCAAATGTAGGCCAGACCAAGTAAGGGCAGCAGATTTCCTTCCCGACAGGGCATTAGTGAACCAGATGAGTGTTTACAACAAACGGCAATGGTTTCATAGTCATCACTAGACTTTTAACTCCAGATATTTACTGAATTCAAATTCCCCCATCTGACATGCTGGGTTTCAAACCCAGATCCCCAGAGCATTGCCCTGGGTCTCTGGATTACCGATCTAGTGACAATACCACTACGCCATCGCCTCCCCAAATTGATTAGAATTCTTTGAGGATGTAATGAGCAATGTGGATAAAGGGTAATCAGTAGAGGTAGTGCATATGGATTTCCAAAAGGCATTTAATATGCTGCCACATAAAGGTTACTGCAGAAGATAAGAGCTTATGGTGTTAGGGGATTATATATTAGCATGGATAGAGGATTTGCACCATTTGCAACTCTTGAGATACTGAAGCAGTCCATGTCCAAATGCAGTAAGACCTGGATAATATCTAGGATTTATTAACCGAAAAATCACGAGAAATTTGCCTTTTCCTTCTGTATTTTAGGTTTCATTTGCATTGTGTGAACATATAATGACTTAACGAAAAATCACGAGAAATTTGCCTTTTCCTTCTGTATTTTAGGTTTCTTTTACATTGTGTGAACATATAATGACTTAACAGTAAATTAAAACAGGAAACAGAGAGTTGGGATAAATGGGTTATTTACAGGGTGACAAGCTGAATTAGACAGATTTTTGATTGACAAGGAAGTCAAGGATTGTGGGGGATGGGCAATAAAGTGGCATTAAGGCCACGATCAGATCAGCCATGATCTTATTGAATGGCAGAGCAAGCTCGATGGTCTGTACGGCCTACTCTTGCTCCTAGTTCTTATGCTCTTTTTTAAAATTCATTCATGGGACGTAGGCATTGCTGGCTGGGCCAGCATTTATTGCCCATACTCAATTGTCCTTGAGAAGGTGGTGGTGAGCTGCCTTCTTGAACCACTGCAGTCCATGATACACCCACAGTGCTGTTAAGAAGGGAGATCCAGGATTTTGACCCAGTGACAATGAAGGAACAGCAATATATTTCCAAGTCAGGATGGTGAATGGCTTGGAGGGGAACTTCCAGGTTGTGGTGTTCCCATCTATCTGCTGCCCTTGTCCTTCTAGCTGGTAGTGGTTGTGGGTTTGGAAGGTGCTGTCTAAGGAGCCTTGGTGAGTTCCTGCAGTGCATCTTGTAGACGGTACACACTGCTGCCACTGTGTATCAGTGGAGGGAGTGAATGTTTGTGGAAGGGGTGCCAATCAAATGAGCTGCTTTGTCCTGGACAGTGTCAAGCTTCTTGAGTGTTGTTAGAGCTGCAATCATCCAGGCAAATGGAGAGTATTCCATCACACTCCTGACTTGTGCCAGGACTTGGGGAGTCAGGGAATGAGTTACTTGCCTCAGGATTCCTAGCCTCTGATCTGCTCTTGTAGCCACAGTATTGATATGACTAGTCCAGTTCAGTTTCTGGTCAATGGTAACCCCCAGGATGTTAATACTGGGGGATTCAACGATGGTAATGCCATTGAATATCAAGGGGCGATGGCTAGATTTTCTCTTGTTGGAGATGATGATTGCCTGGCACTTGTGTGGTGTGAATGTTACTTGCAACTAGGCAGCCAAATCCTAGATATTATCCAGGTCTTACTGCATTTGGACATGGACTGCTTCAGTATCTCAAGAGTTGCAAATGGTGCTGAACACTGTGCAATGATGGCTCCCCCATCATTGGGGATGGGGATATTTGTAGAGCCTCCTCCTCCAGTTAGTTCTTATTTTCTTATAAATGCAAGTTTCTGCTGAGTAGTGGTGAAGTTCATACCCACTCAGAATTAAGTGCAAGATACCTTAACTTATTTCATACCAGACCTTTTAAACCATCAAAGAGAATGTGGATTTGAACCTAAATCACAGCAAAGAAAAGATAGAGTGCAGGACCACCTCTTCTCCCAATGTCTGCAAATGAACTGGTAATTTACTGTTAAGTCATTATATGTTCACACAATGTAAATGAAACCTAAAATACAGAAGGAAAAGGCAAATTTCTCGTGATTTTTCGGTTAATATTATTTCATGCTAAACTTTTGAGTATTAACGGTCTATATCTTTGGATACTTGAGGCCAGATTTTTGTTTCCCATTGGAGGTGTGAATCGGTTGTGATATGCTGAACTTAGCCTTTTTGCTGTAAAAACAATTTTTTTCTGCCTTCCTGACCCCACATTATTTTCGCATGGCCATTTCATGGGTTCAGAAGGCCCAGCGTGCAGAACACACACACGCCTCTTCCGAGGCTGGTATCCCCAGTGTTAGGACTATAGGAAAATTGCATTTCCTTCTGGTGCAGGTTTTGGAACACCAAGAAAGCACACAACCTTGGAGAGTTTGGGATCACAGGGTGAAGCCTACTGAGAAGTCAGAAACTTTCTGAAAGGTAAATGTAAAATATTTTGACATCTTCACATATCACTATTAGATGTTGTATTGTAATGTAGATATTTTTTAATGCAGTGATTGATCATAGGGCTCTAATCAGCAAAAGTAGGTTAACCATTACATTGATCACCACTGTGTAATTGCGGACATGCATTGCAATAGTTTTTCCATTGGGAAAGTGCCATAAAGCATTCAACAATGTAGAAAAATATGTTGCTACGCATTCCCTATCATGTTTAGTATTGGGATTTAAATGAACAGACTGCTCTGACTGTGAAAAACAATCCCCAGCTTTTGAAAAATTAAGAAAATTTAAACAACTGCTCCTGTCCATTGATTGACAAGCAATCTGCTTTGAAAATGGAGAGGACACCACCTGTTCTTTCAATTTTGGGCTCTTGTAGTTGCAATAACGTTTTGATAGCTGTGGTCATTGTGAATGCTTGGTTGAATTCCAAAAACTTAGGAGTACTCTGTTCTGTTGACACAACTGTTCAGGGTAACGACTGGCAGTTTCATAAGGTTGTAAGATCACCACGTACCGCCCTCCCTCAGCTGATGAATCAGTGCTCATCCATGTTGAACGCCACTTGGAGGAAGCACTGAGAGTGGCAAGGGTGCAGAATGTACTCTGGGTAGGGGACTTCAATGTCCAACACCAAGAGTGCTCGGTAGTACCACTACTGACCGAGCTGGCTGAGTCCTAAAGGACATGGCTACTAGACTAGGTCTGCGGCAGATAGTGAGGGAACCAACAAGAGGGAAAAGCATACTTGACCTCATTCTCACCAACCTTCCTGGTGCAATTGCATCTGTCCACGAAAGTATCGGTTGGAGTGACCACCGCACAGTCATTGCGGAGACAAAGTCCCTTCACATTGAGGATACCATCCACCACGGTGCTAAATGGGATAGATTTCGAACAGATTTAGCAACTCAAGACTGGGCATCCATGAGGCGCTGTGGGCCATCAGCAGCAGCAGCAGAATTGTACTCAAACACAGTCTGTAACCTCACGGTCCGGCATATGCTCCACTCTACCATTACCATCAAACCAGGGGATCAACCCTGGTTCAATGAAGAGTGCAGGAGGGCATGCCAGGAGCCGCACCAGGCATACCTAAAAATGAGGTGCCAACCTGGCGAAGCTATAAAATAGGACTACTTGCGTGCCAAACAGCATAATCAGCAAGTGACAGACAAAGCTAAGTGATCCCACAACCAACAGATCAAATCTAAGCTCTGCAGTCCTGCCACATCCAGTCATGAATGGTGGTGGACAATTAAATAACTCACTGGAGGAGGAGGCACCACAAATATCATCATCCTCAATGATGGGGGAGTCCAGTACATCAGTGCAAAAGATAAGGCTGAACCATTTGCTATAATCTTCAGCCAGAAGTGCCGAGTGGATGATCCATCTCGGCCTCCTCTGGAGGTCCCCAGTATCACAGATGCCAGTCTTCAGCCAAATCGATTCACTCCACGTGATATCAAGAAATGGCTGAAGGCACTGGATACTGCAAGGGCTATGGGCCCTGACAATATTCCAGCAATAGTACTGAAGACTTGTGCTCCAGAACTTGCTGCACCCCTAGCCAAGCTGTTCCAGTACAGCTACAACATTGGCATCTACCTGGCTATGTGGGAAAGTGCCCAGGTATGCCCTGCGCACAAAAAGCAGGGCAAATCCAACCCGGTCAATTACCGCCCCATCAGTCTACTTTCCATCATCAGTAAATTAATGGAAGGGCTAACAGGAAACAAAGGGTAATGGTCGATGGATGCCCTTACGAATGGAAAGTTGTCTCAAGTGGTGTTCCACAGGGCTCGGTGTTGGGACCCTTGCTGTTTGTGTTATATATTAACGATTTGGACGTGAACGTGGGGGCACGATTGGGAAATTTGCAGAAGACACAAAGGTTGGCCGAGTAGTGGATAGTGTAGAGCATAGCCATAATCTCCAAAATGATATAGATGGGTTGGTGGAGTGGGCGGTAAAGTGGCAGATGGATTTTAACATAGAGAAGTGTGAGGTCAGACATTTAGGGAGTTCAAACAGTTACAGGGATTACACAATAAATGGGAATATACTAAGAGGGGTAGATGAAGTGAGAGATCTTGGCGTACAAGTACACAGGTCCCTGAAGGCAGCAGTTCAAGTAGACAAGGTTGTAAATAAGGCATATGGAATGCTCTCCTTCATTGGCAGAGGTATAGAATATAAAAGTAAGGATATAATGTTGGAATTGTATAAAACGCTGGTGAGGCCACAACTGGAGTATTGTGTGCAGTTCTGGTCACCACATTACAGGAAGGACGTAATAGCTCTGGAGAGAGTGCAGAGGAGGTTTACAAGAATGTTGCCAGGGTTAGAAAAGTATAGCTACAAGGAGAGATTGGATAGATTGGGGTTATTTTCCTTAGAACAAAGAAGACTGAGAGGTGACTTGATTGAGGTGTACAAAATTATAAGGGGGATAGATAGAGTGGACAGGATAAAATTGTTTCCCTTGGTGGAGAATTCTAGAACCAGGGGACATAGATTCAAGATTAGTGGCAGAAGGTGTAGGGGGGACATGAGGAAGAACTTTTTTACGCAGAGGGTAGTGGGTGTCTGGAATTCACTGCCCAAGTTGGTGTTAGAGGCAGAAACTCTAAACTCTTTTAAAAAGTACCTGGATCTGCACCTTAAGTGCTGTAAGCTGCAGGGCTATGGGCCGGGTGCAGGAAGGTGGGATTAGAAAGGGCACCTGGGTGTCCTCGGGCTGGCATGGACAAGATGGGCTGAATGGCCTCCTTCTGTAACTTTTCTATGGTTCTATCAACAGTGCTATCAAGCGGTACTTGCTTAGCAATAACCTGCTCACTGATGCCCAGTTTGGGTTCTGCCTGGGCCACTCAGCTCCTGACCTCGTTACAGCCTTGGTTCAAACATGGACAAAAGAGCTGAACTCCCAAGGTGAGGCAAGAGTGGCTGCCCTTGACATCAAGGTCACATTTGACCGAGTGTGGCATCAAGGGGCCCTGGCAAAACTGGATTCAATGCGAATCAGGGGGAAAACTCTCCACTGGTTGGAGTCATACCTAGCACAAAGGAAGATGGTTGTGGTTGTTGGAGGTCAGTCATCTCAGCTCCAGGACATCACTGCAGGAGTTTCTCAGAGTAGTGCCCTAAGCCCAATCACCTTCAGCTGCTTCATTAATGACCTTCTTTCCATCATAAGGTTAGAAGTGGGGATGTTCGCTGATGATTGCACAATGCTCAGCACCATTTGCGACTCCTCAGATACTGAAGCAGTCCATGTCCAAAGACAGCAAGACCTGGACAATATCCAGGCTTGGGCTGACAAGTAGCAGGTATTATATTTGCACCACACAAGCGACAGACAATAACCATTCCATCAAGAGAGAAACTAACTATCGCACCTTGACGTTCAATGGCATCACCATCACTAAATCCCCCACTATCAACATCCTGGGGGTTACCATTGACCAGAAACTGAACTGGACTAGCCACATCAATACAGTGGCTACAAGAGCAGGTCAGAGGCTAGGAATTGTACAACGAGTAACTCACCTCCTGACTCCTCAAGGCCTGTCCACCATCTACAGGTAACAAGTCAGGAGTGTGATGGAATACTCCCCACTTGTCTGGATGAGTGCAGCGCCCACAACTCTCAAGAAGCTTGACACCATCCAGGACAAAGCAGCTCGCTTGATTAGCACCACATCCACAAACATTCACTTCCTCCACCACCGACATACAGTAGCAGCAGTGTGTACCATCTACAAGATGCACTGCAGGAATTCACCAAGGCTCCTTAGACAGCACCTTCCAACCCCATACCACTACCATCTAGAAGGACAAGGGCAGCAGATAGATGGGAACACCACCACCTAGAAGTTCCCCTCCAAATCACTCATCATTCTGACTGGGAAATATATTGCCGTTCCTTCACTGTCGATGGGTCAAAATCCTGGAACTCCCTCCCTAACAGCACTGTGGATGTACCTACACCACATGGACTGCAGTGGTTCAAAAAGGCAGCTCACCACCACCTTCTCAAGGGCAACTAGGGATGGGCAATAAATGCTGGCCCAGCCAGCAAAGTCCACATCCCATGAATGAATAAAAAATAAAATCCTCTGCCTTTAATGCTCAGAGTACATGGTTGTTTGTTTATACAACTTAATGGTCACTCAAAGGATTAATTTGTGTTAACTGGAGAACATTTTTCTTGCAATCTCACTGACAGACTTTTGAATGAGCATTTTATTACGTTGTTACAGGTTTAATATGTTTAAACCTACATTTAAAATAATTCCCATTGCTATTGCATGATTCCTGAGGATATAGGTGATACTGGATGAGAGGCTATGGAGGATACTAGGCATGGGTGGCAGGGGAATCCGAGGGTGGATGGAGGTGCCATTGGGGATCTGAAGGGACAAAGAGGTGACATGGGGGTATGAGGCGGCATGACGGGAGCATGGGGTGACATAGGGGATCTGAGGGGGCATGGAGGTGGCATGGGGGTGGGTTGGAGGGTAAGAGGTGACATTTAGGGAGTATTTAAATGAGGTTGAGAGCTGGGTTGCTGCCTCCGAGAATGAGCTGGGCCTTTTAAGCAGCCCACCGTTGCATCCACACTACTCCTGCACCCCATCATGGCTTGTAAACTGTATTGTGAACCTGAAACCTGCATGAGGAAACTAAAACCTCAGCAAAGTCACATGAGTCCGGTGTACAGTTTGGAAGTTGCAAAAGTACAAAAGTTATGTTTTTTTGAACCTACACAATAAACAGGGCCATGGTATTAATGATCACCTCGCCAATTATCAGTATTAAAGTATTCGCAGATCTCTGGTCAGCTTACTGCAGACATTCCAGCAATTTTAGGTGTCTGTTAGTTGTATGAAAAAATTTTAAATTTGTGCCTCAATCATGTAATTGAGATCCATTTTATTGTTTCATCCTGATTTTCCAAACACAAAAATGCTAAAAACAGGCTTTCAGCATGCCATAGTGTAGCTTCTACCAAAGAGAAATTTAAAATGAAACTATTTACTGTAAAGAAATGGAGGCCAACTTACAAAGTTTTTGAATTTATGAAGGAGTAATAACAATAATTTAATATCTAAAATAGAAGGTGTGAAGGAATTTACAGGTACCTCCGAAGTCTCAGCAAGTTTACACAGTGAGTGACTGAGAGATACGAAATTAGAAGGTTTCACGTTTAATCTCCTTTTTGTGCTGGGTTATCTTAACTACAATGACAATATTGACAATACAATTGCCCCCAGTGTCCTTAGGCTATCTTAGGAACTATTAGTTGCCATCTAGTGACCCTTGCTTGAAGTGCATGTTTGTGCTTCAAGTGAAAAGAAAATGAGTCTTGATTGTGATGCCCCTATGTTTGATATATATGAAGTCATCTGGGGGAGGTACATGAGGATGATTAGCAGTGCTTAGTCTTATCTTAGTATGAGTCAACTTTGAGGAGGACAGGGAGAGAGGGGAGAAATTTGGCAGAAAAAGGAAATTACTTCAGTAGCATTCAGGAGCATTCAGCTTTCTCTCCACTGGCTGCTGCAAGGTTTTGGGAGTTAATCTTAGATTTTCCAGCTACTGTTGTTCTGTTTATTTAAACTGATTTGCATGGACAGAGGACACATGCAGATATCCAATTATAAACAAAGGTTCTACCTGCTGATGGAAACATCTTCTCAGCAATACCATGTGGTTATGCTGTTAAATTTTAAATGTTTTTCCAGTTGACCCTTATGATTTTTACAATAAACACAATTTTCACAAACCAGGCAATAGATACAACTGCTGTTACCTGTTCTAAAGATCAACTCAGCGGTTGAAGGCTGTGACCAGGGCCCTTTCCCTTTTGTGTGTGAACCTACTCCTCATAATGAGAGAATTTGGGAAAACTCTGCTTGGTTGAGAGCCTTAGAACCAGTACTAATGTTTAGTATATTAAAGTTCAAAATTTTGTTTTATTCCAAACTATAAAATTAAAAATGTAGCACATCATCCGACCAACAACAATAATGTGTTCAAATTTGTCTGCCCTTACCTAATTTCAGGGTTACTGTAGAAAAAGATTGTCAAGTCTGTTTGTAAACTGCGATTAATACATATTTTAATATAAACTTCAGTAATAGTAATACAGTTCCAGCATCTGAATTGATTTGAATTCACCTTAGCCTGAAATTCAACTTAAATGGATCAGTGGGTTGTCAAACTTCTGAATCATAAAGTTTAAATACGTGGCTGCCACTCTCTTGTATGTCCATAGTCATTTTTCCCACCCACAATCTTATCTAATCATTTTATCCACTACTTATGGAAGGAAAAAGGAATAAAAATCAAGAGAAAATACTGCTAACATCTGGTCATATGCAAATACAAGCATGGTATAAAGTGTAGATATCAGAATTTTTCCCTCATGACTATATTCAAATTGGGCTCAAGTGACATCTTATGATGCCATCACCATTTTATGACATTACGCCTAACACAATTTCCTGCTCTCTTCCACCAACATGGTTTTACAAGTCCTGAAATGGCCATTTCAAACACTCTTTACAGGATCCTCACCTGCAGTCATGTAAAGCTGGATGGAGATTATTGAGGTATTTCTCATGCAGTAGTTTCCAAGTTTTAACCTTAAAACATTTGAAGGTGCTTATAGTTGCTGCTGTAAGTTCAAAACTATTAAGGGGCTTTTTGTATTGCAGTTGTTACTTGATTGTGGCCTTTCTAGGAATTCCATTTTAGGAGCAGTGAGAGAAAGAGAAAGAGGGCAGCTGCAAATGCAGGGAGAAGAAATAGATGAAGATATGCTTATCTTCCCAAGAGCTTGGAGGTCCAGAAGAACATGGCTGCTGTTCTCAGAGGTAAGTTTGCTTTAGGAGGATTTGATTCTCTAGGGAGTCAGTGACAATGTGATGTCATATCCTGTAAGAAGACCTGCAACCAGATGCTGTGATTAGCATAATGTTGTATTTTGAAGTCACAGTCATTACACCTGAATTATTTTGCCGAGTACCAAGGGAGTGCTTAACTGTTTGAGCTGTCACCTTTCAGATGAGATGCTAAACTAAGGCTCCAGCTGCCCTTTCAGGTGAATGTAAAAGATCCCAGACACAATTTGAAGAAGAGCTGGGGAGTTTCCTGGCCAAAATTTATCCCGGAAACAACACTAGCAAAAAAATGATATCCAGGGAAAAAAATGAAATGATTGATCAGTTAATCTGTGGTGTTAGTCGAGATAGAAATATTAGCCAGGACAACAATAACATATTTATATTGCACCTTTAATGTAAAAAAGGGTCCCAGAGTGCTTCACAGAAGTATTATAAAACAAAGTACGACACCAAGTCACATAAGAAGATATTAAGTCAGATGATCAAAATCTTGGTCAAATAGGTAGGTTTTAAAGGGTGTCTTAAAGGAGGAGAGTGAGGTAGAGAGGTGGAGAGGTGCAGGGAGGAAATTCCAGAGCCTGGGGCCTAGACAACTGAAGGCATGGCCACAAAGGGTGCAGCAATTAAAATTGTGAATGCTCAACAGCTGAGAATTAGAGGAGCATAGGAGAATTAGATATCTCAGAAGGTTATGGGACTGGAGTGGATTACAGAGATAGGGAGGGGCAAGGCCTTAGAAGGATTTGAAAACAAGGATGAGAATTTTATGATCAAGGTTTTGTTTTACTCGAAGCCAATGTAAGTCAGAGGGCACAGGGGTGATAGGGGAATGGGGCTGGCTGTGAGTTAAGACACGGCCAGCAGAGTTTTGGATGACCTTAGGTTTATGGAGTGTAGGATGTGGGAGACCAGCTAGGAGTGCATTGATGTAATTGAGACTAGACTTAACAAAGGCCTGAATCAGGGATGAGCTGAGATGGGGGAAAGTTGAGCAATGTGACAGAGGTGGAAATAGACAGTCTCAGTGATGGGAAATGAGATCGGAAGCTCATCTCAGGAACAAATGTGACACCAAGGTTGTGAACAGACTGGCTTAATTAGCCATGATCTCTGGGAAACCTCAGTCTTCAAGTAGTACCCATCCTGACACAGAGCCAAATAGCATTGAGTGGGATTGAAAAATGGTGAGCTGGACCCCATTCCAGGATTCCCACCCCCTTCCCGGTGTCGGCAATTTTCATCGATCTGGGAAAGGGATGGATCATGATCCCACACTCAGCTGTCCCAGTGATACTGACTGCATTGCAGAAGTGAGCATCTCGGACCCCCCAACAAATTTTCAAGGGCTTGAGCTGGTTTTGGAGGCAATGTGTTTCGCACATTGGCAAAGGTGTCATGAACTATGGGGGACCCCTGGTTTGGAGTCAGGGACCATGTGAAAGGTAAGTTCAAATGGTGTTGTCAACTTCACATGTCATCATTAAATGCTGTATCATACAGTAAAAATGTTTTTATTACAGTGAATGGTGATACAGCTTTGTTTAGAGAAGGTAAGTGACCAGTAGGTATACTTTTGCCAGGCTATTACTTCTGACTTCTGGCAAGCTATCAAGACAATGAACAGCATTGTGAAAGTGGAAAAATTTTCACATGCATTAGATTGCATTATCCACTGGATAAAGTGCCATTCTGCATTGTGCAATGGTAAAACTCATACTTTCTCATGTGAAATGTCCCCTTTGTTTTAATGGTTTCCTTGAAGTTCAGATCAGCCACCTTCCATTTGGCTGTTTCAAAGTTTTGACACATGGCTGAGCTTTCACTATCTTTGAAATTTGGCTCAGCCATCTGTTTGGCTGTTTCAAAGCTATAGCAAATGGCTGAGCTTCTGGCTGTCTTCAAGGATTGTAATGTATTTATCTCAGGAGTTTTTGTTGACTCAGTTATTCAATGGAATATCATTATGCATGCTAGGCTGCGTTCCAAACCCACAAATAGATTTGGAGTTTTTGACACAGCTGTAAAGGGGAATGTGAGCTTGGCTATTTTGAGAGATTTGTGAGCTGTTAAGAGTGGATTTCAGTGGATATAAAGTACTTTTGTTTATTTTGACAGATGTATGAGTTGTTAAGAGGATTGTGGTTTTGTAAGTAGATATTGAAATACTGTTTGCTTATTTTGAAAAAAAACTTATGAGCTGTTAAGAGGATTATCTTTTAAAAGTTGATAATGAGGTATGGTTTGCTTATTTTAATAGATTTCTGAGCTTCTCAAAGACTTCTCAATATTATCATAGAGCTTGTGGGTTCTCTATATATTGGTTACTGGATAAAGGGGTGTGAGGGGGTAGGTGGTATTGGCATGAGGGTGGTATGAAGGGTATGGGGTGAAAGGGGTTATGAAGAGGTGAGGGTGGTATGGGGGCATGGGGGGATAGGAGGTTGAGTGGGGTAGGTACCCTCACACATCTCCAGAACTGGGCCAATGTCTCAGCAAATGGAGGGGGGGCCTTTTAAACTGGCCACCTCAGCATTGGCCCGCATTGGGCCTACTGTGGGAGGTGGCAAGCCTGACTCCAGCCCTTCCCCAAACTCCCCGCAATGAAAATAGCATGGGAGGACACTTGCAGTCAGGAGGCTGAATTGCAAGGTTGAGAAATCCCCCTAACAGCACTATGGATGTACCTACACCAGATGGACTGCAATGGTTCAAGAAGGTGGGTCACCTAAGGGCAATTAGGAATGGTCAATAAATGCTGTCCTAACCAGTGATGCTCACAACCCAGGAACAGATAGGAAAAAATTGAAGGAAACAATTAAAAAGCAGGAAAAATGAATTGAGGATTGTGAACGAACCAGATTTGCCATGTTGGCATGAAAAATTACAAAACATAAAAATACATTTGGAGAACTAGAGGTACATATTAAAATGGAGGCTTAACATTAGCCTTTATATAAACTTGGTATCAACCCAGGTGAAAACAGAAACTAAATATTTCTGGTTATATTGGCCCAAATTTTCTGGTCTCCAGATTGTCAGAGGCCAGACATACAACAGAAGATGCACATCAGGACTTTGTGGAAGTCCAGGCACACAAGACCTAGATGGGAATTGCCTGGGAAGTTAAACATCCAATGGGCTGATTCCCTGCTGTCCAGGACCCTCTATGAATGTCTCCGACCCTGAGTTGGAGTTGGAGACTTGGAACAAATTTGCAGTACTTATCTGGATAGTTACCCAGGAAATGTTAGACATTTTAAAATCTAGACTAACATCTGGGTAAGTCTACAACTGACTTTCCCCCAAATCAACCCTGGCCACCCGACTACACCCAGACCCGATCCTATTACCCCCATGACCCAACCTGATTGACCCCCAACTTCTCGACTACTCCTGACTATCCCCGACCACTCAACTACCTTCTGACCTGACCCGACTAGCCCCAACCAGACCTGACTTCCCCCCTCAACTACCCGACTACCTTTGACCTTACCCGACTGCCCCCGAACATCCGACTACCGCCCAAATCAACTCAACTACCCTACGACCACCCGACTATATCCCCAATTAGCCATGAACCACCCCTGACCAATTACCAACTCTCCCACCTACTCACCCTACCCACCTACCCACTTAGCCACTCACCTACCATCCCACCTACGCACTCACCTACCTACTCACCTACCCACCTCACCACCCACCCACCTCACCTAACCTCATCATCAACCCACCTCACCACCTAACCTACTCTGCTACCCACTTTAATCACCTACCCACACACCTACCGACCTATCTTATCCAATTACTCACCTCACCTACCTACCCACCCTATCCTCCTAACAAGCTCACCCACCCACCCACTCACTCTTCTATCCATTCGCTCACTCACCCATTCATCCGCTTACCCATTTGCCCATCCATTCACTAACATTCATTAAAAGACTGTAACTTTAAACTTAACCGAATACCTCAGCTAGTGCCATAAAAAGGGGGCATGTCTTCTCTTCCCCTGACACTACTCTGTTCCAATGGAGTTCCTCTGGGGATGCTGCATTGTGCATTTCTTTGACAGCTGGGATCGGAAGATCCTGGAAGAAATGCGCAGCAGCGCCGGGTCAGGAGAATCTTTTCGTGCAGTGGCAATGTGCCCAGCGTTGCTGCTGCTTGGAAGATTCAAGCCAATATTTTCAGGAGATGGAGAAGAAAAAGTGGAGTGGTGGCCTTATCAATACAATTACAGCCATGGAGAAGAAACCACATTTTTGATGGTCTGAGCTGCATTAGGAAATAATGAAGGATCGGTCATAATACTAGGAGTAGATTACAACCCAGTAAATAATGAAATAAATTTAGATGTTTACTTTATGCAATACGTTTTTTAGTCAACAGTTGGATAGTGTGTGCAGTTTTGAGCCCTCCATTATAGGAGGGAACCATAGAAAGTGTCCAGCGAAGATTTGCTAGTGTTATACCAGGAATGAGCAATTCTAGTTATGAAGAAAGGTTTGCAAGTGTAGGGGATATCTAATAGACGTTTTCAAGATTCTGAAAGACTTAAGAAGGTAAAACAGTGAAAGCTTATTGCTGCTGCTTAGTGAGTAGGCAACAAATGGGTATAAATTGAGATTTATCCTTCGAAGAGTGAAGAGGGAAATTTGGGGGAAAAAAGTTTATTAGAACAGTGGGAGCTATTGAACTATAGAATGTTTCACCACAAGAAATTAAAGGCAGTGATTAAATCACTTGACATGGAAAAGTATTTGAGAAAGCATAACTTAAAGGATGCAAGGCATAAGTAGGGATGGAATATGATTAAAGAAAGAAAGACCTGCATTTATATAGCACCTTTCATGACCACTAGAGTCTCAAAGCACTTTTCAGCCAAAGAAATATTTTTGAAGAGGAGTCACTGTTGTTATGTCAGAAATGTGGCAGCCACTTACACACAGCAAGCTCCCACATACAGCAATGTGATAATGACTGGATAATGTGCTTTTGTGATGTTGATTAAGAGATGAATATGGCCTGAACATCAGGGATAACTCCCCTGTTCTTATTTAAAATAGTGCCATGGGAATTCTTTTGCCCACTTGCCAGGGCAGACAGAGACTCAGTTTAATGTTTCATTCAAAACACAGTACCTCCATCAGAGCAACGCTAAATTTTTGCACTCAGTTCCTGGTGTTGGACTTCAAACCATAAATTTCTGACTCAGAGACAAGAATACTCTCCATTGAGCCATTGCTGACACACAGACAGCAATACATGTCGTCTGGTCAGAGAAGGCACAAAGACAGATGGCTGCCTGGAGAGACCAGGTTATGAGACTAAACAGCTCAACTGAAAGAGTTATCACCAACACAGCCATGATGGCCTGGATTGCCTCCTTCTGTCGAGGATCTTTTCCCATATTTTCAGCCCTGACAAAATAAATTGAAAACAAGTGACACCACTTTTGTGTTATAGTTTATACAATACTGGCTGTTTCCTTTGCTGATGGAGCTTCCTGTGTTACTTATACCTTGGTATGTTGACACCTTGTCAGAAGAGCCTGAATAAATTACTTGGGATGATAAACTGTTCAAAGGTGGCCCCTGTGCAGCCAAAAGAAAAACTGATATGGTAGCAATTTGCCAGTAAACTGAGTACTGTGCGTACAATATATAATGAAACTGGATCAGACAAAGAAACATTATGAGCACAAAAGCCAAGGCAAGGAAAACTTTTCCAGAAATGCCAGGCATGAAGCCTATTGGGAGAGGGGCAGGGAGAGGAAATTCCCATTGAGACAACTAATGATAGAAAGGTGGGATTTTGTAGATTGCATAGGGAATTGGTTTGCACAGAAGTATCACAGTTCCAACAAAAGACGCATATTCATCAAATGAAATCTTTTCCTGCTCTGGCAAATATCTACACTTTCAGAAAGTGCTTAGAATCATGTGTGTCGACAGATTTTGGGTTATTGATAAAGTTGCTGAAGCAAAAGACTTACCATTAGGTTTTCAGTTGCTGTGGCTGGGTCATGGGAAAGTTGATATCATAAGTAACTTTAATAACCATGACATGTCCTCAGAACATGTACCAGGTCTGTTACGAGAGCAGCAAACATACCAAGCATACATTTTATGAGACTAGGTTCATGATCTGGTCTCTCCAGGCATTGATCTGCCTTTGTTCCTGTTCTGCCCAGATGTCACATGTTGCTAAAGTCAATGTTTTTCCATTCTGTCTCTTACTATCCAGTGAAGAGGAATTGTGGAACCACCATATTGAGGTGGGGATGTCTAATAGTTCTAATGGGGCTTTTTAATTGCTGTGTCGATACTCAGTCATACACATTTCAAAACTGCATTCTCTTTTTGGAGAATAACAGCAAAGGAGGGACTAGCAGTGAAAACACCTAAAACTAGCTGTAACCCAATAGTAGATAACTAGATGTCTTGTCAACCAAAGAAAAGAGAGATAGAAAGAGAAATAAACAAAAGCAAAGGAAACAGAGGGAAAGAAAACAGAAAGAAACTTCATCCACGGGCAGGATGAGGTTTTCAAAAGCAAATAAAAAGGAAATAAAAACTTTAATTTTTCATTGATAACATGCCCCTGCTCTTGTGACAGTCACATGAGGGGACATGTTTCAATACATTTTAATTCAAAATTTTTCTTTCTCATTGGAATGTATCTATTCTGTGCATTCTGAAATATCCCTTTAAATGTCTGTCACTGAACCTCTATTGACCTATCCCTTAACCTCATTTGCCAGTTCACTTTAGCTAATTCTGCTTTCATGCCCTCATACTTGCCCTTATTTAAGTTTAAAATACTAGTCTTGGACACACTCATTTCTCCCTCAAAATGAATGTAATCAAATTATGATCGCTGCTACCTCGGGGTCCCTTCACTATGAGGTTATCAATTAATCCTATCTCGTTGCCTGATACCAGGTCTAGTATAGCCTCTCTCTGGTTGGCTCTAGAACATGCTGCACTAAGAAGCTATCCTGAAAACATTCTTTGAACTCCTCATCAATGCTGCCTTTGCCCATCTGATTTTTCTAGTCTATACGTAGATTAAAATCCCCCATAATTATTGCTGTGCCTGAGAAGCTTCCATTATCTCTTCTTTTGTATTACGTTCTACTTTGTAGTTACAATTAGGGGGCCTGTACGCCATTCCCACAAATGACTTCTTGCCTTTATCATTTCTCATCTCAACCTAAACTGCTTCTACATCCTGGCTTCCTGAATTAGGTCATCCCTCTTTAATGCACTAATACCATCATTAATTACACCTCTCCACCTTTTCCTGACTTCCTGTCTTTCCTAAATGTCACACACCCTTCTATATTCAGGTCCCAATCTATGTCATCCAAAGCCATGTCTCTGTAATGGCTATCAGATCATACTTATTTTTTTCGATTTGCGCTATCAGTTCATCTGTTTTGTTTTGAATGCTATGTGCATTTATATACAGAGCCTTTAGTCTTGTCCTTTTATTATTTTTGTAATGTCTAGCCTTATCTGCTGATTTACTCTTAGATATGTACTCTCTATCCCTTCCTGTCACAGTCTGTTTATCATTTCCTATATTAGTACCTTTCTCTCTTGCCTTGTCTCTACTCTTTGGTTTACCACATCTTCCTAAATTTGATCCCATGCCCCCACTATTCAGTTTAAAACACTTTCTACTTCCCTCGTTAAGCAACTTGCATGGACATCCTCCCAGCATGGTTCAGGTGTACACTTGAAGGGAAAATTACAATCACCAGGGAAGTGGTATTGAGTAAATTGTTGGGGCTGCGGGCTAACAAAACCCGAGGTCTGGATAGACTTCACCTTAAGGTCTTGAAAGAAGTGGCTAGTGAGATATTTGATGCATTGGTTTTAGTTTTTCAAAATTGCCTAGATTCGGGGAAGGTACAGATACCACTTTCCCCAATACGGGTGCCAGTGCCCCATAAGCCAGAAGCCACTTCTCCCACACCAGTCTTTGAGCAACACATTCATTTCTCTAATCTTATTTGTCCTATGCCAATTTTCACATGCTTAGATAATAATCCAGAAATGATTATCTTTGAGGTTCTGCCTCTTAATTTGGTGCCTAGATCTCTAGCAAGAGGCTCCTTCCTCATCCTGCCTATGTTGTTGGTACCTACATGGACCATGACCACTGGATCCTCCCCCTCCCACTGCAAATTCCTCTCCAGGCCTAAGCAAATGTCCCAAGCCCTGGCACCGGGCAGGCAATATAGCTGTCTGTACTGTTGTTCCTTGCCACAGAGAACAGTGTCAATCTCCCTCAATATACTGCCCCCTACTACCACTACATTTCTTTGTGCTCCCCCAACTTCAATCGCTTCCTGTACCACAGTACCATGGTCAGTTTGCACATCCACCTGCAGGCCCCACTCTCATCCAAACAAGCTGAAAGAACCTCAAACCTGTTGGACAATTACAGAGGCTTATACTCCTGCTCTCCGGGTCCCCTTACCTGCCTCAGCTACAGTCACACCTGCCTGTCCCTGAGCATCTTCCAAATCAGAAGACCCCATCCTGAGGGGTGTGACTGACCCCTGGTACAAAGTGTCCAAGTAACTTTTCCCTTCCTTGATGTGTCACAATATCTGCAGCTCGGCCTCCAGCTCAATGCCTCTGAGCTGAAGTTCTTCGAGCCACAGACACTTACTGCAGACATGTTTGTCCTGGATAAGACTGGTATCCAGAAGCTGCAGCCATGACACATCACCTGTCCTGCCATACCCTCATATGCTTTAATTAATTACTTAATTATTTTATTCAATTATTTATTTTATTTTATATATTTATTAATCTTATCACAAATTCCTGTACTATCTTAGAACTTAGGAATAGAATTTTACCTTGACCACTTACCAGATGCTCGCCAAACAGCTAGCTTCTTCCCCTGTAGCAGAGTGAGAACCAGTTCCTGCAGGGTGAAAGAGTTAGGAAAAGCAAAGGAACACCTACCTCCCATCCTCACCAAACTCCTTCAGCTCACCAAACTCCCACAGTCTATTGAGGTCACTCACTCAATGCTGTTCACACTGAGAATGCCTGAATGTATATGTTCTAAACAAAGGGACCAGCTGACTCTCTGAGTCTTCTTTTCACCCGCTCTTCGATGTAGTGGTAGAAAGATAGTTTAAGTATGGTCAAGATATATTCCCATGAAAGGGAAAGGTAGCACAAGCAAATCCAGAGCTCCCTGGATGATGGAAGAGATAGTGATTAAGATGAACCAGAAAAAATGTGCTTATGACAGATGTCAGGTGGATGATATAATTGAGAACTGGGCTAAATATAGAATGTTCAGAAGGGAATTGAAAAAGTAAATAAGAGAAGCAAAGAGAGAGAATGAGAAGAGGCTGGTAGGTAATATAAAAGGGAATACAAAAGTCTTCCATAGATATAAAAAATAGTAAAAGGATGGTAAGAGGAGGAATGACCCTCTTTGCAGAACACCTGCGGTCTGTCCGCAAGAAAGACCAAACCTCCCTGTCGCTTGCCATTTTAACACTCCACCCTGCTCTCTTGCCCACATATCTGTCCTTGGCTTGCTGCATTGTTCCAGTGAAGCCCAACGCAAACTGGAGGAACAGCACCTCATCTTCCGAATAGGCACTTTACAGCCTTCCGGACTGTATATTGAATTCAACAACTTTAGATCTTGAACTCCCTCCTCCATCCCCACCCCCTTTCCATTTCTTCCCTCTTCCTTTTGTTTTTTCCAATAATTTATATAGATTTTTCTTTTCCCACCTATTTCCATTATTTTTAAATCTATAACTTTTATGCCCTGTTAGTCTTTCCACCCCACCCCCACTAGAGCTGTACCTTGAGTGTCCTGCCATCCATTCTTAATTAGCACATTCGTTTAGATAATATCACCACCTTCAACACCTCTTTGTTCTTTTGTCTGTGACATCTTTTGATTATCTGCTCCTATCACTGCTTGCTTGTCCCTACAACCACACACCCCGCCCCCACCCACTTCTCTCCCCCCACCCCCCCCCCACCTTAAACCAGCTTATATTTCACCCCTCTCCTAATATTACTCAGTTCTGTTGAAGGGTCATGAGGACTAGAAACGTCAGCTCTTTTCTTCTCCGCCGATGCTGCCAGACCTGCTGAGTTTTTCCAGGTAACTCTGTTTTTGTTCTGATTAGGGGCCATGGAGGCAAGGGGCATGGGTGAGGTATTAAATGGATATTTTGCATCTGTCTTTACCAAGAAAGAAAATGCTTCCAAACTCATGGCGAAAGAGAAGGTAGTTCAGACACTTGAAGAATTTAAAATTGATGAGGAGATATTGGATAAGCTGTCAGTTTAACCTCAGCGGTAGGGAATCTTCTAGAAATGATAATTCAGGACAAAGCAATTCGTCACTTGGGCAAATGCCCAATTAAGGAAAGCCAGCATGGATTTGTTAAGGGCAAATCATGTTTAACTAACTTGCTTGAGTTTTTTGATAAGGTAACAGAGAGGGTTGAAGAGGGTAATGCTGTTGTTGTGGTGTACATGGACCTCCAAAACGCATTTGATAAAGTGCCGCACAACAGATTTGCGAGCAAAGTTAGAACTCATGGAATGAAATCATCATGGATATGAAATCGGATGAGTGACAGGAAATAGAGAGTAGCGGCTAATTGATGTTTTTCAGACTGGAGGAAGGTTTATAGTGGAGTTCCCCAGGGACCGGAGTTAGGACCCCTGCTCTTCCTGATATATATTTATATATATATATATACATATACATATAGATGACCTAGACCTTGGTGTATAGGGCACTATTTCAAAATTTGCAGACAATACAAAACTTGGAAGTATTGTAAACTGTGAGGAGGATAATGTAGAACTTCAAAAGGCCATAGGCAGGCTGGTGAAATGGGCGTACAAATGGCAGATGAAATTCAATGTAGAGAAGTGTGAATTAACTCACATTGGTGCAAAGAACACAGAGAGACAATATAAAAAAAGGGTGCAATTCTGAAGGGGGTGTGGGAGCAGAGGGACCTGGGTGTATATGTGCATAAATCATTGAAGGTGGAAGGATGCTTAATAAGGCACACAGCATCCTATGCTTTATTTTTTAAAGGACAGAGTACAAAAACAAGGAAGTTATGTTAAAATTGTTTAAAACACTGGTTTGGACTCAGCTAGAGTATTGCGTCCAGTTCTGGGCACCACACTTTAGGAAGGATGTGAAAACATTAGAGAGAGTGCAGCAAAGATTCACGAGAATGGTTCCAGGAATGGTGGACTTCAGTTATATAAATAGACTGGAGAAGTTGGGACTGTTTTTCTTGGAGAAGTGAAGATTGAGAGGAGATTTGATAGAGGTATTCAAAATCATGAGGGGTCTGGACAGAGTAGATAGGGAGAAACTGTTCCCATTGGTGGAAGGATCGAGAACGAGAGGGCACAGATTTAAGGGAATTGACAAAAGAAGCAATGGTGACATGAGTAAAAACCTTTTCATGCATCGAGTGGTTAGGATCTGGAATGTGCTACCTGAGCATGTGGTGGAGGCAGGTCCAATTGAGGCAATTAATAGGAAATTGGATATTATCTGAAATTCAGGAATGTGCAGCGTTGCACTAACTGTGCTAGAAACAGTTGGAGAAATTGGTGGAACACTAACTTAAGTTGTACTCTAAGGAGAACGCATTCATCGACAAAGTTCTAGATACCATGGAAAGCCTGTCTGTCATGCCAGAGCTGGATATCAACCCCACAGTGGAGGAGCTTAGCAAAGCTATTGACTCACTTGCTATGGGCAAATCTCCAGGTGCTGATATTATACTGCCTGAACTCATCAAGCTCCTGCAGCACCTGGACAAACTTCTCTGTCTCTGCTGGAGTGAAGGGGCAGTGCCTCAGTATATGCATGATGCAAGGGTTATGACCTTATACAAGAACAGGGGCAACTGCAGTGATTGCAACAACTATCAAGGCTTCACCCTGCTGAGAATCATGAGAAAAGTATTTGCCAGTGTTGCCCTTGTCAGACTGCAGATCCTGGTTGAATACATCTATCCTGAATTCCAGTGCGGTTTTAGAATTGGAAGATCCACAATTGATATGATCTTCTCAGTCCAGCAGCTTCAAGAGAAATATCATGAATAAAGGAGACCACTATATATTATCTTCATAGGTCTCACCAAGGCATTTGACCATGTAAGCAGAGGCAGTCTATTTAAGCTGCTAGAGAAAATTGGCAGCCCTCCAAAGCTGGTCAGCAAATCTTGGAGAGACTGCCATGCCAGAGTGGGGCTCCTAAGCCACACCAGGCCATGTTTAATACAGAGTTGACCGCCACACCACAAATGATCATCTCATGAAGTAGAAGGTTGTCAGGAAGTCACAGATGACTTGAACATTCAGGGAGTGAAGAACTTTTCTGCTTGCAAAGGCACTTGGCTGCTTTGAGGGGGCCTTGATGGCCTCGTGAGTACTGTCAATGACCTCTTGCACGTGGAGAAATCCAGCCATGGTCCCAAAGCAATTGCCCTTTTAGCCTGAATGGCCTGATCAGTTATGAACTTGATATATTGGCTAGCTCGATTGTACACGACACCTTTAACACAACGGGCATTCAGTGTCTGCTAGTTCCCAATGGAATCAACTCCTGCTTCAGCGTACCACAGAGCTCTTATAACAAATCCCTGGAGAGATGCAGTAGTCTTCGTAGACTTTGGTGCTCAGACATCTCAATGAAGGTGAGCATCAGACAGTAAACCCTAAAATCTGGGTAACGCATTCTCCTACTATGAGGCTGTCCTCTTACCCCCATGTGCTTTCTGACCAGGACTGCCTTGTGCACTGCTATAACCCCATTGGCTGCTGGGAAGAGACTTGAAGAAGCCACAGACAGGATGGTGGAACGGGGAGACTCATGGCAGATAAAATTTAATGCCGGGAAGTGTGAAGTGAAACATTTTGGTATGAAGAGCGAGAGGCAATATAAAATAGAGTACAATTCTAAAAGGGGTGCAAGAGCAGAGAGGCCTGGGGCATGTATACACAAATTGCTGAAGGTAGCAGGGTAGATTGAGAAAGTGGCTAAAAAGGCATACAGGATCCTTGGTTTTATAAATAGAGGCATAGAGTACAAAAGCAAGGAAATTATGAAATTGTCATAATGGTACAGAAGGAGGCTACTACGCCCTGCAAATTTATTTCCGTCAAGTGCCCATCGAATTTCCTTTTGAAATGAACATTTATAAAACATTGGTTCAGCCTGAACTGGAGCATTGTGTCCAATTCTGGACAGTGCACTTTAGGAAAGATGTGAAGGCTTTAGAGAGGGTGCAGAAAAGATTCATGAGAATGGATCCAGGGATCAAGGACTTCAGTTAGGTGTTGTTTTTGGAGAAGTGGAGGTTGAGAGGAGATTGGATAGAGATGTTCAAAATCATGAGGGGCCTAGACAGATAGATAGAGAGAAACAGTTCCCATTGGTGGAATGGTTGAGAACCAGAGGCCATGGATATAAGGTGAAAGGCAAAAGAAGCAATGGCCACATGAGGAAAAACTTTTTAATCAATGAGTAGTTAGGATCTGGAATGCACTGTCGGAGAGTGTGCTCGAGGCAGATTCAATTTTGGCTTTCAAAGGGAATTGAATAAATCCTTGAAGAGAAAAAAATTGCAGGGCTACAGGGAAAGGATAGGACCAGCAGAGAGCCAGCACAGTCACAATAGGATGAATGGCCACCTTCTGTGCTGTAACAATTCTATTATTCTATGATAAAGGACCTCCCACTGCTGCCTAATAGATGACTCCAGAGGTTCATCATCTGCGTTGGCCTCAGCATCATCCTGGTTTCCAACAATCCTCCAACTGCTGGCACCCTGGGGACTCTCTGCCTTCGACAGCACTTCAGGCGAGTGTGATGTGCCTTCACCACTGTGCACCACCATCTGCTCGGAAACGCATATGCCCACTGACGTGCCTGCGCTGGTGCATGGTGCAGAGGGAGGATGTGACGCTGCAGGTTATCCTCTGATGTTAAGGGAGTGTCCTAGGGGTCATTCTGGGGTCTAGAGGGTCTTCCATCTGAGGGAGGAAGAAAAAATGTCATTCTCGAACAGCATTACAAACTCAGAGAGCATGCAGTCTGGGTGCTTCTCAGAATGGACACCTGGCTGAACAAAGACTCTGAATGGACAAGCGATAGGGATTAGTGTATTTCACATGTCAGTCTTACAACCACTGCCATTCATCTCTCAGACCCTCACCCAATCTCTTCTCTGTCCACTAGACTCTTACCCTCCTCTGAGACCCCTACCTCTCCACAACCAGTGGACCTGGCTCCATGTTCACAAGCCATATCGAGTACTTGCTCCTCTGCTGAACTTAAGATCAGAAGATTAGGGACACCGCCACCCTTCCTTCCTTGCTCCTGTGCATTGTGACTCCTCTTCCCCTATAAGGACAAAGTTGCTTTCATTAGTCCCCCCACTGCCTACAAGCCAGAACAATCCAGCCTGCCCTCTAAAGATGCAGGTTCAGGTGACCATCACATTGCCGGACCTCACCATCACATACATGCCAGCTATCCAGTTTAATTAAGGCTTTCAAGATACATGAACATTTTCCAATTTATGCTCAGCATTTCACACCCATGAGCACCAACAAGTGCTGCCACCCACAAACACGTTTCCCCACGGTTGCAACTGGATTCAGTACTCACCCTGGCAGAACGCAGAAGGTCATTGAACCTCTTCCTGCACTGGATCCAGGTCCTACGCACTAGATCATGCCCGCTGACTTGACCTGCCACCTCCATCCATGCCTTCTTTAAGTGTGATGGCCTCCTCTTTCTGTCTCGCAGCACCAATATGCCCCGTTAGGCTTCTGCCTCCAGCAGAACCCTCAGGCACTCATCATAAAAGTAGGGGGCAGAATGGCTCCGGCTATTTCCATCCCGTCTGGCATTGGCTCCAGGTACGGATGACATGTTGCAGACACAATGGACAGCACAAGAACTGAGAAAATTCGTCAGACCCTGGAAATTCAAAGCAGCTCCTTGAGGCTGTTGAACGATTGTCAGCCTTCAGGGACCTCCATTTAAAACCCGCACCTGCACCCTCATTCGTCCTGCTGCCTGCCCTCTTCCCACCCCCGCCAGCAGCGCTGAGCCTGTCTAAGCACTGGCCAGCAGTTAATTAGCCAGCAAGCGTGAAATTGCTGTTGGCAGCTGATCGTGGGAGAGGGCAGATTTCACATCTGCTTGATTGAAACATATAACATATAAGATCCTGAGGGGTCTTGACAGGGTGGATATGGGGAGGATGTTTCCTCTTGTGGAAGAATCTAGAACTGGAGGTCACTGTTTATAAATAAGGGGTCGCCCATTTAAAACAGAGATGAGGTAAAATTTTTTCACTCAGAGGGTCATGAGTCTTTGGAACTCTCTTCCTGAAAAGGTGGTGGAAGCAGAGTCTTTGAATATTTTTAAGGTAGAGGTGGATAGATTCTTGATAAGTAAGGTGGTGATAGGTTATCGGGGGTAGGTGGGACACAGATTTCAGGTTACTATCAGATCAGCCATGATCTTATTAAATGGCGGAGCAGGCTCGAGGGGCTGAATGGCCTACTCCTGCTTCTTGTTCATATGTCCATAAGTTCTGGTCCCACCGACCGTGCTCTCCCACCGAGCCTAAAATTTAGGCCCATGTACCAGCCCATCTGATCCATATGCCTTTTTCACCACACCACTAACATGCTCCTCACCTTCAGAAATCTATGGACAAACACACCAAGGTCCCTTTGTTCCTCAGAACTTCCCAGTGTCATGATGTTCATTGAGTACTTCCTTGTCAAATTACTCCTTCCAAAGTGTATCACCATAAGACCATAAGACATAGGAGCAGAAATTAGGCCATTTGGCCCATCGAGTCTGCTCCGCCATTCAATCATAGCCAATAAGTTTCTCAACCCCATTCTCCCGCCTTCTCCCCGTAACCTTTGATCCCCTTACCAATCAAGAACCTATCTATCTCGGTCTTAAATACACTCAATGACCTGCCAACTTCAATCTGCGCCACAAGCTCATTTACCTTATTTCGTATACTGCGTGCATTCAGATACAACACCTTCAGTCCTGTATTTCCCGTCCCCTTTCTCATTGTCGTCCCTTTATCTAATGTGCTTGAAGTTAGATTCCTAGCCCTTTCCAAACACTCTGTCCTATTTTGTGTTCTGGAGACTTTAATAGCCTCTCCTGGGCTCTCCTTTCTTTTCAGTTTTTTCATAATTTTCCGTGAAGTTGAATCCACCCCCCCACATGCTAACCTGCTGCTTTGTTTCCCATTAGTCACACTTCTTGGAGTTTTCCCCTACCCTCATCTACACACCAGGTCACCTCCTCAAAAAATTCAATCAAATTTGTTAGGCATGACCTCCCTCAGACAAAGCCATGCTGACTATCCCTGATCAAACCTTGCCTCTCCAAGTGGAAATAGATTCTCTCCTTCAGAATTTTCTCCAATAATTTCCCTATCACTGACGTGAGACTCACTGGTCTATAGTTCCCTGGCTTATCTCTACAACCCTTCTTAAATACCACATTAGCTGTTCTCCAGTCCTCCGGCACCTCCACCGTGGCCAGAGAGGAATTAAAAATTTGGGTCAGAGCCCCTGCGAACTCCTCCCTTGCCTCCCTCAGCTGTCTGGGACAGAAATCATCTGGACCTGGAGATTTGTCCACTTTTAAGCCTGCCAACACCTCCAATACCTTGTCACTCCCTATATCAATTTGCTCAAGAACCTCGCAGTCTCTCTCCCTGAGTTCCATGCCTGCATTCTCATTCTCTTGAGTGAAGATGGATGTGAAGTATTCATTCAACACTCTACCGATGTCCTCTGGCTCCACCCATAGATTGCCCCCTTGGTTCCTAATGGGCCTTACTCTTTCCCTGGTTATCCTCTTTCCATTGACATCCTTATAGAATATCTTGGGATTTTGCCTACTTTTACCAGCCAGAGCTTTCTCATATTCCCTCTTTGCTCTCCTAATTGCATTCTTAAGATCCACCCTGCACTTTCTGTACTCCACTAATGCCTCTGCTAATTTGCTCCCCTTGTACTTGCTAAAAGGCTCTCTTTTCCTTCTCATCGTAACCTGAATATCTCTGGTCATCCATGGTTCTCTGGGCTTGTTACTCTTTCCTAACACCCTGGAGGGAACATGTTGAGCCTGTACCCTCCCCATTTCCTTTTTGAACGCCCCTCACTGCTCTTCCGTAGACTTCTCCACAAGAAGCTGTTCCCAGTCTACCTTGGCCAGATCCTGCCTTATTTTACTAAAATCCACTCTCCCCCAATTCAAAACATTTTTTTGCAACTTGTCTATTTCTTTGTCCATAACAAGCTTAAATTGTTGTGGTCACTATCACTAAAATGCTCCCCCACCATCACCTCAGCCACCTGTCTGGCTTCATTCCCCAGAATCAGGTCCAGCACCGCACCGTCCCTTGTTGGACCCTCTACATATTGACCTAAAAAGTTCTCCTGTACACATTTCAAGAAATTCACTCCATCCAAGCCCTTAACACTATGTCTATTCCAATTAATGTTTGGAAATCAACTAATATAATTACCCTATTGTTATTGTTTTTACACATCTCCGTGAATTGTGCACATATTTGCTCCTCAATTTCCTGCTGACTATCTGGGGGTCTATAATAAACACCTAACAATGTGGCTGCCCCTTTTTTATTCCTAAGCTCTACCCACAAAGCTTCATTCGATGTTCCCTCCAAGATATCATCTCTCCTTACTGCAGCAACTGACTCCTTAACTAATAATGCAATGCCTCCTCCTCTTTTACCCCCTTTCCTGTCTCGCCTGAAGATTCCTCTCCCAGAATGTTGAACTGCCAATCCTGCCCCTCCCTCAGCCACATCTCTTTCAAAATTACATTATCTATAAGGTAACCAAAATTACAAACATTATGTAATATACATGCATTTTGAAAACTTTATTATTTAACTGATCGCCAACACATTAAGGTAATGCTTCTGTGCCAAGTTGTTGCTTCATATCATAAATGTGTTGCAGCAACAAGACAGGTTTATATACTTCATACATCAGACCAGTAAACAAACTGTGGTGGTACTTTGATAAACCTTTTGTCCATTTTTTTTACCCTTGCCATTAAAACATGCCAACAAATTGCTCCACATGCTCTTTTCAATGACCTTGGATTCCAACGATTTTTCATTTCTTTTATAAAATGGTGCAATATTAGCATAATTTTCTATCGGAGTTTGCAAGAAAATGCTAAATATCAAGATTTTGGCTTAACTGAAAGCATTGTGGATCATATTAAAATTACTTTTACATCTTTAAGCCCACTTGGATCATTAGGTTGAAATAAAGGCAATTGGTTTATAGTTACATTTACTTCAATGGCAACTCTACTCAGCTGCTTGTGGAGCAACCCAAGGTGAATGATCTTCAGGCTTTCCCTTACTTGCTATGTAGAAGTGCATAGCTTCTGGTCTACACTTCCTTAATAGCACAGTCCAACAGAAAATATACTATGGGTGAAGTGTAATGCCTGCCCTGCAGTGAGCTTGGAGATGGTTAAAGCATTTAATCAGATAGGAAGGTGCAGAATGAGAACCCTACCACCTTCCCACCTATGCCCAATTAAGTCTGAAATGGGAAGGCTCATGGACGTCCTTCTTACCAGGATGCTAACTGAGGCTCTTAACTGGGAAATTAATGCCCTCTTAAGAGCCTATTCCCATCACTGCCTGTTGATTCAACCAGTGGCAGGTGGGGGAGTCGCCTTGTGGGAAGCCCGTTGCAGGTTCCCAGGATGGACCTCTTGTTCAAAGGCACCTAGTGCCTGATCGTAGGACCTGGCATTGGAGAGCCCACTTCGAGCCAACCCCCTGCTCTTTCTTTGGACTCCCTCCCCTTCCAAGCCAGCGAATACTTCCCAGTGACCCCCATCCCACCCTCACTCATCTTTGGCCTGGGGTCCCTTGGTGATCCTGGGCCATTGCTGGGTGCATTATTGTCAGTTGCCATCACTCTTGGTGGTGCTGATGGGCAATGGACAGCTGCTAACCTTTAATTGGCTGGCAGCTCTTGGGATGTGAATGTCAAAACAATGATTTCTATGTTGTATGTGCATAGCATCAAAGCAGGGAAGGGTGTAAGGGAGAATGACTGCAGGTAATAACTTTCAAAGAAATCTAGCTTAATTTTGATAATGGGCCATGTTAAAATCAGTGATTATTCTATTTTGTTTTCGTGTCATTGGAAGAAATTTAACATGAATTCGATTACATCACTGATCATTGCACAATGTTCAGCACCATTCACGACTCCTCAGATACTGAAGCAGTCCATGTCCAAATGCAGCAAGACCTGAAGAATATCCAGGCTTGGGCTGACAAGTGGCAAGTAACATTCGCGCCACACAAATGCCAGGTAATGACCATCTCTAACAAGAGAGAATCTAACCATCGCCCCTTGACATTCAATGACATTACCATCACTGAATCCCTACTATCAACATCCTGGGGGTTACCATTACTGCAGTGAGTAACTCACCCCCTGACTCCCCAAAGCCTGTCCACCATCTACAAGGCACAGATCAATGGTCTCCACTGAGTGCAGCACCAACAACATTCAAGAAGCTTGACACCATCCAGGACAAAGCTGCCCTCTTGATTGGCACCCCATCCACAAATCTTTACTCTCTCCACCACCACCGAAGCAGTGTGTACCATCTACAAGATGCACTGCAGGGATTCCCCAGGACTCCTTAGACAGCATCTTCCAAACCCATGACCACTACCATCTAGGAGGACAAGGGCAGCAGGTACATGGGAATATCATCACCTGGAAGTTCCCCTCAAGTCACTCACCATCCTGACTTGGAAGTATATCGCTGTTCCTTCACTGTCACTGGGTCAAAATCCTGGAACTCCTTAACAGCACTGTGGATGTACCTTTACCATGTGGATCGCAACGGTTCAAGAAGGCAGCTCACCACCAATTTCTCAAGGGTAGTCAGGGATGGGTAATAAATGCTGGCCCAACCAGCGATGCCCACAACCCATGAATGAATTAAAACAAAACAAAACAAACAGGAAGCAATGGCAGCTATCAATAGAAATTTACACTCTTCAGAAATGGATTCGGAAGAGGCCCTGTCATCCAAGACTTGGGCCTATTTATAAAAACACACACATATCAGTAAATCTCCCATGACATTTTTCAATAAGTCAGATGATGCACTGTTTTATAGCGAAGGAATGTTCATGCTACACGTGAAGGACAGTGTTCAGTTCTGGGCACCGAACCTCAAGTATATTGGCCTTGGATGGAGCAGATTGGCCAGAATTACATCAGGGTGTAAAAGCTTATATTGTGAGGATAAGGCTGCAAAAACCTGGCTTGTAATCTCGTGAGTTTGAAGATGAGGGGTGATCTAATTGAGGTCTTTAAAAGATAAAGCAATTTGGTAGGGTAGATACATAGAAACTACTTCCTTTAGTCAGGGAGTGAATAACAAATGAGGCATAATCTTACAATTAGAATAAGGCCATTTAGGAATTAAATCAGGAAGCAATTTTTCACGCAAAGCATGGTGGAAATCTGGAAACCTTTCCCATAAAAGGCTGCAGATTCTCGGTCAGTTGACATTTTCAAGATTGAGGTTGCTAGGTTTTAGTTCCGGACATCAAGAGATATGGAACAAAGGTCAGTAAATTGTGCCCACACCATTAAACCTTTTTCCTGCACTGCAACACTGAGAAGAGAAGTTTTCTGCCACTTTTTCATTTAAATTAGGCCAATTAGGAAAATGCCTCAAACCAACTCCTTTGGAAAGGTGCAATGCGTACTCCGCCTGTCTGATATGCGATCCAAACAAATATCACTCCCTATATTTTAAGTTGACATTTATTGAAAGCAATTTTAAAAATTATTTTGTAGAATTTTGATAAAAACGATAGAACACTTTGTACATATTCAATTATAAACATGTAGAATCTTTTTAGTGTAACTATATCAAAAATATGTTAATGTTCATTCACTCTGCATGCAAGATTGGTCGTGTACATTTGATTATGTAAGCTAGTAAATACAGACCACAAAACAAAACAAGAATATTGTGTGCTTTGCTGATATTTGCTGTGAACTGATGTTACACCTGTTAAAATAGTTCTTGGAGCCAGCTTCAATTGTAACTTAATAACTGGGTGTTAGATTTAAAATGGTACTGATTGACCTGTCTATATTAGCAAATCAAAATACCAAGTTTTGAGAAAAATAGCTGAGTGATGCTGAACTGACTTGCGTTTTTTGCAGACATCACCTAAATATCTTCCTTTATCTGTGCATCAGTCATGTGAAGATAGGCAACCATGCACATGATCCTGTACCAAGCTGTTGTTATTGGCATTTTGATTGACAATCCTAGTTCTTTATCTTATCTAGCAATTTTCCTTAGTTTTCTTCTTAGCCTTTGTCTTCCCATTTTGCCCAGCATGACTGATTTGTCTAGGTAGTCTCCTCCCCTCTGGCAAAAGCCCAAAATTTCCTTTTCTGTATCTCGGTGAACATCCTTCCCACAGTTCTTCGGCTTTCAATCACCTATTCATTAATCTTTGTACCCCATTGGAACTCTGAGGAACTTTCTGTACCCCCCAGATTGCATGTGATATTTTTGTGTTATTTTTACTATCTGTGCTTTGTCTATACCATAGTTTCCAGGAGGCAACTTAGATCTGCATGTTAAGTCTCTGCCTACACAAAAATTTGTATGTTGGATATTTACTTCTAACCAATTTCACCTATTAGATGGCCACTTCTGTATTTTAAAATCTTTCAGCTGTTATTCCCTCTTGTTCTTATCTCTTCTGAACAGATGTGCTGTGATCCAGCAGCCTAAGCAGCAGCTGCTAAATTATTTGATCTTTGATATCCCTCATTACAAGTCAATGTTTTTGTTTTCTGGAGTTCACTTCAGCCTGTAAATAGCTGCGTGGAGTTGCTAGTTTATCCATTACTTCCCACAGGTCTCAGTGTTGCAACTAGCAATATGCTACCATTTGTATATCTTCAGTTATTATAGTTTCTGTTTCTGACTTGAATGGTGCTGTGAAAATCTTACAGCTATTCTCTAAATATAAGGATAATGAACAGGCTGGAAATAAATTCTGTGAGGCTTGTTTGGTTATCCTGTATTCTTGTAGTTATTTTTATGTTGTCACAGTTGCCGAGAATTCCAAATTTGACTGAATCAGTCCTTTATATAATCTACGAAGCAGAGATGTAACGTGTAATTGGATTAACCTTTTACCTAAACATCACAAGCAGTTTTCCTTCTGCCATCTAAAACTAACCAGTCCATATTCTGTTAATCTAAGACTGGAGCGGGGATGCCTGAGTTCAGGTCCCTCAACATCTTTGAAGAACACATGGCAGAGCTGGCTGGCGAGGACTGGGACAGTGTCTGCGCCAGGGGTGAGACCGGTGTCTCCCAAGCCAGTGAGGACCCATCAACAGCTCAATGTTCACCCGACAAAACTGAGTGCTTTGTAACGTTGGTGACTATGCAGCCAATCACTCGTTATCTCTTCTCTCTTTGGCAGGCAGCAGCAGCAAAAGGAAGGGGCCCACCAGCAGCCAGCCCATCAACATGTGTCAGGCAGGGACCCTCGGGCATCCATAGGAAGGAAGACTGTCAGCTGGACACCCCGGGGACATCCAGGTGACTCTGAGAGTGTCCAGCTGATCCCAAACCCCTCTGTCTGTGACTCCATCATCTGCAGCTCCAAAGGCCGAGGATGGTGCGCCTGCCCCACAGAAGGAGACCCAAAGCAGGCTGGGCCCTCCAGACCTCGGCCCTCTAGAGGAAGCCAGCCAAGATCATCACAGACAACAGGGCGTAGCAGTCAGCAGGCTGCCTCCACCTCTGCTGTGGATGTTGGGGAAGAACCTAGAAGTAGCACAAAATCACAGAATTGTTATGGTGTAGAAGGAGCCATTCGGCCCACCGTGTCTGCACCGACTCTCTGAGCATTTTAACTTAGTACCAATATCTTGCCTTTTCCATGTACCCCTGCACATTGTTTCTATTTAAATAATCATCCAATGCCCTCTTGAATGCCTCAGTTTATCCCGCCTCCAACATACTTCCAGGCAGTGCATTCCAAACCCTAACTACTCGCTGTGTGAAAAAATTTTTCTCATCTCACATTTGTTTCTTTCCCAAAACACTTTAAAACTGTGACCTCTGGTTCTCGATCTGTTTACGAGCGTGAACAGTTTCTCCCTATCTGCTCGTGATTTTGAAAACTTCTATTTAGCATCATGTGATGCTGGCTAGGCCAGCATTTATTGCCTAATTTCCCTTGTTCAGAGGGCATTTAAGAGTCAACCACATTGCTCTGGGTCACACGTAGGCCAGACCAGGTAAGGACAGCAGATACAACAATTGATTCACAGTCATCATTAGACTTTTAATTCCAGATTTTTATTGAATACAAATTCTACCATCTGCTGTGGTGGGATTTGAACCCAGGTCCCCAGAACGTTACCCTGGGTCTCTGAATTACTAGCCCAGCGACAATACCACTATGCCATCACCTCCCATGAAGTCTCCTCTTAGCCTCCTCCTCTCCAAGGAAAACAGTCCCAACTTCTTCAATCTTTCCTCTTAAGTGCCTCATCCCTGGAAACATTCTCGTAAACCTCTTCTGCACTCTCTCCAATGCGTTCACATCCTTCCTATAGTGTGGCACCCAGAACTGTACACAATACTCCAGCTGAGGTCTAACCAGTGTCTTATATAAGTTCATCATAATCTCCCTGCTCTTGTACCCTATTAATGAAGCCTAGAATACTGTATGCTTTAGAAACATTTCTCTCTGTCTGTCCTGCCACTTTTAATGACTTATGTACATATACATCCACGTCTCTCTGCTCCTACACACGGTTTAGAATAGTATCCTTTATTTTATACTGTCTCTCCATGTTCTTTGTACCAAAGTGTATTACCTCACACTTCTCTGCATTGAACTTCATCTGCCACCTATCTGCCCACTCCACCAATGTGTCAATGTCCTTTTGAAGCTCTACACTGTCCTCCTCACAGTTTACAATTCTCCCAAATTTGTGTCCTCCACAGACTTTGAAATTGTCCCCTGCACACCAAGGTCTAGATTATGGCGGTAAGATCCTGAGAGCCGGCAGGGTAAGAAAATTAAGAAATACTAAGAGCAGAAAGGTAGCATTTTCATGTTGTGTCTGCTTCTTCTATCTGATGAAACACTCTGTGGCCTGTCAAATGTCAGATGCCCCCCCACCCCTCCCAGATGTCCCATCGTCTGCCTGCACTTTATGGTGTCTAGAACCATCTCATTACAGTGCCTGACCATTCTCTGCGCAGTATCGACATGAGTGAAGCCTCTAAGAAAGTTGTGGTTGGTCAAGGCATCTCTGAGGCCTGCTTCAGAGGTTCATCTGATGTTGCTTCATGAGTTTAGAGCCTGGAGGCTGCTTTAGTCCCCCGATGCTTCTGCATTGTAAAGTGCTCAATGTGGAACTTGCAGGATTGAATGGCCGCGCTCATGAAGTCTGAGAATCTTTCCTTGGCCTCCATGTACTTTCTATAAGCCTTGAGTGAGCTTCACATATGAACCCAAACTCGGACCTTTTAAGTGCTCCTGTCTGCCTGCAATATTTATCTCATGTCCGCGTGTACATCTGAAAATCACTCCACATTAGTCCCCGCCTTCCATGATTTAGAGTTATGGACCTCCCCGACACGTTGAGCTTGTGATTTTTGCTAGATGGTTAAAACTGTATGACCTAAGAGTTGTCTGCAGAGGCTGCAGATGCCTGACTTGGACTTGGGAGGATGCAGCGCTGGGCCAAAAAATCTGGCTAGTGTGTCATCACATTAACCCTCTGCCAGCTCTGAGATGGTCAATCAACATGATAATGTGCAACTTACCATCACCTCAGTGTGCCTGGGTTCCGTGTGCATTCGTCAGACCATTGGAATGAAAATATGGAGGTCTCGAATGGAATCAGAGCAAGTCTCTGAGACATCTAATGTGTGCTCTTTATCAACAACGATTGGGGTCCTTAAGGCTCAGTTGGAGTGTAATTTTCTTTTGGGCCCACAAATGCTATGGCTAGGCAGCATGGGACACCCCAAACAGAGGCCTGGTAATGAGTGCTTTACACAACCAAGGTGGAAAGGTGGGGGGCACTAGTAAAAGGGGCATGTATGAGCTAGTTAGCATCATCCTCCTGGAATCTGGTGGCTATAAGTATGTCCTGTGCATGCCTGTCTCATCTGGCCCGTGCTATGGCCTTTTCCTCTGGAACCTCAGCTTCTTTGCCCTCATTGAAGGAGGAGATGTGCAACTCTACCAACTCTTGTTCTGGCAAGATATCCCCCTTTGGAGAGCCAGGTTGTGTAGAGCTCAGCAAGCCACAATGATGCAGGAGACCGTCTGGGGATAAGTACTGGAGAACACTGCCTGACCTGTTCAGACATCGAAAATGCATCTTCAGATTGCCAATGGTCTGGTCAATCGGTGAGTGTGTTGCAGAATGAGCAACGTTATACCTCTCCTCTGATACACTTTGTGGCCGACAAGCACATCAAACACATCCTTTGCGGGTAGCCTTTGTCACCGAGGAGCCAACCTTGGATGTGCTGAGGGCCCTTGAAGACCTGTGGCATCTGCGAGTGACAGAAGATGTATGAGTTGTGAGAGCTTCCAGGATATCTCGCACATACCTGCATTATCTGCTTCTGGTGGTGGCAGACCAGCTGCACATTGAGAGAGTGAAACCCTTCCCTGTTGGTGAATTGTAGTGGCTGTCTCCAGGGAGCTCTTAAAGCCACATGTGTGCAGTCGATCGCACCCTGCACCTGTGGGAATCTGGAGATCATGGCAAATCCCACTGCTCTGGCATCCTGGCTGTCTTCATCTAAGGAAAACTGGACATAACTGTGCACCTTGCTAAATAGGGCGTCTGTAAACTCTCGAATATATTTGTGAGCAGATGCTTGATAAATCCTGCAGAGATCCCCAGTGGAGCCCTGGAATGAGCCACTCATGAAGAAGTTCAGAGTGGCCATCGCTTTTAGAGCCACTGGCAATGGGTGGCTTCCCAGTCTCTGGAGAATGTGGCACATGTGAAACACCGCATCCCTAGACATAAGAAGACATCTCCAGCACTGTCTCTTGCTCATCTGCAGGTATGAGAGACGTCTTCTGTACACCCTTGCTCTTGCCAGACAGCTCTGCTCAATGGCTCTATCAGCCTCAGCTTCTGGGACTTCAGGGAGCCCTGCTGGCCCTTGTTCATCGGGGTGAGGCTCTTCCCTTAGCCCAACCTGACGGCAACGGGCCCTTCTCCTTCTTAGTTGCCTGATTGCCAGGATGAAGGCAACGTTGCCTACTCCATTCATGAGGCACTCGTGCTCAGGTCTGCAGAAACATTGGGTGGAATTTTCCGTGCCCGCTGGCATCGGACGTGCTCAGCAGTGTGAGCAGCCAATAAAGCGAGAAGGCCAAAAATCAGTTTCATGACGTCGTCAAACTGTTTGTAATCGTCCACTCTGCTCGTCAATGGTGGGCTGCATTTCCTGCCGTTGGACATCGGGAGCCTCATTGTAATATGTCTGCATATCAATATAAGCCCAGCCCGCTGGAATCATCCCCAAACGCTGGATCATCCAACCATGTCGGCAGGAAAACACGCCAGTGCAGAACACATCTTGACAAGTATGACGTGCAGAAGTCAGGACTTACTGTCAGGGCCTTGCTCACATTGCGGACATCCGAGGAGCAGATGAAGTTCAAGCCTGACAGCAACGGGACCCTGGAGGAACGCCCATGGCATGCTGGGTGGATTCACATGGACATGACTCCACCGCGAAGCAGCTCATGAAAGGTGGAAAGTCATCATTGAGGGTCTGCTCACAACGGATGATTGTCAAGGGGGTGAAGAGGAAGGTCTAGCTGTGTTTGGGAGAGTAAGATGTACCAGATGGTGGGAGAGGAAGGTCTAGGATCGACTGGGAGAGGAAGGTGTGTCAGGGGGAGTTGAAGTTGGTGGGGAGGGGGGGGAATGAGGTTGGGAGTGGAGGATTGAAGGTGTCAGGTGGGTGAAGTTGGGAGAGGAGGTAGGAATTATGGGGGAAGGAGGGGGTAATTAGGGAGAAGACAGCAACTGGGGAGGTATGTGTAAGGGGGAGGAAGGTGTAAGGGAAGGAGTCTGGAGGGGAGAGGGAAGAAGTCTGGAGCGGGGGGAGGGGTGGTGGTGCTGGAAGGAGTCCGGAGAGGGGAAGGAGCAAGAGTAGAGAAAGAAGTATGGCTGGAGAAAGAAGTATGGCTGGAGAAAGGGGTGAGGAGGGGGGAAGGGGTAAAGCTGGAGGAAGAAGTAAGGGTGGAGGAAGGAGTCTGGCGAGGGGATGGAGTAAGTGTGGCGGAAGAACTAAGGTTGGAGGAAGGCATCAGGAACGGGGAAGGACTAAAGGGCTGGGGGTGGGTGAAAAAGAATCCAGGGTGGGGAAGGTGTTCCAAGAGGGTGGGGTGGGAGTCTGGGGGAGTTCCAAGGGGGAAAGGAGTTCCAATGGGGTACATCCAGGTGAACGTGCAAGGGTGGACTCTATTGAGTCCGTAACTGCCTCCTGGGGAGCAAATTGAGGGTGGGGGTGGTAGGAGGGAATGGTGTGAATGACCGAGGGCAGAGTGAGGCGGTAGGGTGGGACTGCGACAATATCGGTAGAAGGGACGGCGAGGGTGGTTCGTGGGGACTCAGAGGCAGATACGGACCCTGGGGGTGGTAAGGAGGAGATTGGGGAGATGAATGTGGACGGGGGGGTGGGATTTTCAGGAGGGAATGTGCACGTTCACCTGGACATCCATGAAAGAAAAGAAATGCTCTGAAGAAGGGTCATATGGACTCGAAACATTAACTCTGTTTCTCTCTCCACAGATGCTGCCAGACCTGCTGAGTTTTTCAAGCATTTTTTGTTTTTGTTCCCGAAAGAAAAGGGCTTTGGCTGGTGGGGAGGTGGAAGGTAATGCCGGGGGTTGGTCGACAGTGATGAGGGAAGGAAATGGGTGACTGGTGGAGGGGAAAGGACAAGGGATTGCAAGAAAAACTGAAGCATTACCATTCTTGCTAAATTGAAAGTGAAATGAGAGTTGCGGTGGGTGAAAACAGGTGCTGCATGTGGTCAGTGGGTGGGCAGAGATTCAGGTCAGCTCTGATGGTCAACTGAAAGCGAACCCCACCTGGCAGCATTGAAAATGCTCAGGACATTGAGATGAGTGTGAGTGGGTAGGATCCCGCTTGCGTGGGAAGGTGCTTGCATGAGGCTCAAAAAGGCTGTGCCACACACCCACATTCTGCTCCCTCCAGAATCACTCATGGGTTGGCTGCGTGTAGCTGAACTGTTGGTAAGGGGGTGTGTGTGTGGGGGGTGTGGAGATGCAGTGGGAGGTCTCTCGAATCTTGTCAATGAAGCTGAAAGACACCATTACACATTATTCAACGAAAGTGAATACATTATCAGATTGTAAAGTGACAAAGTGTGTTCACCCATGCAACCAACTGTGATCAGAATTTCTTAACTTTTCTGCGCCTTAGACTTCTAGGTGTTGCCCTGACGTCCACAGCAGGGGTGGAGAAAGCCTGTGCAATGGTTGGCCCTGTTGCCTCTAATGACTTTGGCGTGGGTCCTCTGGAAAGCTGAAGCCTTGGGGGACCTGGCTTGCTCTGGCTGTCCTCCTGTGGGCCAGCTGCTTCCTCGGCGGTGACAGAGGACCAGGTTGATGCACCCAGGGAGAGGCCTTAGATCGCTGAGGGACCCAGGTCACAGATGAATGAGGGTGGGCGAGAGTGTCGTTGGGTGGGGGTCGTGGGAGAGGGGGAAGTGGGTGGGGTCAGAAGAAAGCTCTAGAAGGTGGGTCTCTCTCTCTGTGGGTCTCCCCCTCCCGATGCCAGGTCCCTCAGTCAGGCACTGAGTGCCTTTGAACGAGGGACCCCCTGGGAGGTGGCAAGCAACTACAACAGGGCTTGCTTTTCAGGCTCTGTGCATGCCAACTGGCCAGCCTGCTGCTGGTTGAATACTAGCGGCGGTGGCATAAGGCCCTTATAAGTGGGCATTAATTGCCCACTTAAGGTACTCATTGGCAGTAGGGCGGAAAGGCCATCAATGAACTTTTCCACCCCAGACTTAATCGGGGCTTCCCCTACCCCTTAAATGCTTCCCCTACCTCCAAACTTGCCTCAGGGGAAGACATTAAATTACACTATTTGTATGGCCTGTCATTCTACAATGTCATGATGTGTGTGCTCTGTATGTAGTTTCTTTTTCAGATCCTACCAATCTAGGCTTTATTCCTCTGGCGTGTGAAGGATGATGAATGAAAAATGAAACTGTGATCATGTACAGAGTATTCCTGCAGTTATGTCACTTGGCCTTACAAAGATCGACAAACTGTAACTTATGAATAAGAGGGTTAAAATATTCTGCAATATAATATGAACTGCGGAAGAACAGCAATATTGCTATAATAAAATTTATTACCTATCTATTGAGGAAAATCATTAGAAAATTTATTCTTTCAGTAAGAATCATCTTGCAAGTTTGTGATAATACAGACTGCATCAAGCTGCCTATATACTAGCAGACATCACCTAGTGCAATATTACTAGGGCAGAACTTATCAGTTACATGCAACTTCTATTCATGCAGGAGTGGGGGTTCATCTTCTCTCTTTCTTCTCTTTCATGATCTTTTTACTTTCTTCCCTCCTCCTTTTGTTCACTGGATTCCGGGGATCATGTATTTCAAACGTGTCTTCATCCTGCATGTTTGCATCTTTTACTTTTCTCGTTTGCTCCTCAAACTGGAGGACGTGCGACATCCTAGATTAGAAGGAAATCAGACAAACATGATGTGAGCATATAAAATTCCCCTATATGATCACTTGCATCTAATAAACTTAATACAGTAGCACGTTGAAATACAATAATAGCTTTATTCATCCATGATTATGTTGACATACAATGTTAAATATTCTATGTAAACAAAACTTCAAGAGAATTAATTAAACACTGACACTGGTCAGACTCAAGAAGTATTAAACATAATTTAGGTTGCATTCATCTTTCAGTTATACACCAAAGAAAGTTTTAATGCATGTAATCCACTAATTAGAAAATAACAAACACAGCTGGTGTACAGTTCTAAATTTATGTACCTCTACAGTATTCTGAACAAAATAAACATTTGTGCAACAATATGATCCCTAGGCATGGTCCAAATACAGCACTGAATGCCCAGTTAGCACACCTAAAATTATGCCATAAGTAAACTAAAAATATATTCAGATGGATTCCCTGTAACTAGGGCCCAGGTGATTTTCCTCAGAGCGGCAAGTTACCAATTGTGGAACAAACATTTACTCCCTCAAAGCTTTTTAAGTGATATTCACCATGGATCTAACTATTGGACTTGCTTTCTACTGTTACAACACCAGGAACAGTTGCATCACCACTAACTAGCAATAGATCTTGATTTGGTATACTAGTACTAGGTAGCGCTATGAAAATATGATACTTGTTATTTCCCCAAATGGTAATGGTAGCATATTGTGGTGAGTAACTGGAGAAAATACTTTAAAGCTATTAATTATTAAAGTTAGGATCATTTTTGAATGCACCATTTTCAGTCCTGCTTCATGTCACAGATATTTTAGTGACATTAGGCTAATATTTGTTGCTGATATGAGCAAAAACATTTGACATACATTAGATCCCAACAAGGCAGGGATTTCCACATCCTTGGTGACTTCTCTTCTTTCTTCCCCCAACATCCATAGAGCCAAGGGGAGAAAATGTCCTTTTAAGATTCTAGTACTGTCCTGAATCCTTTAATTGAAACTTATAACCGTATCAATGATGAAATACTAGTTACTTAGTCAAGCAAAATTCTATACCTTGTGTCTGGGAGTAAACAAAATTTGCACCTTGGAGCTCAAAATTATGATTTAATGTAGATGCAGGATATTGACAACATTTATATCTGTACTTTTACGAGAGAAAGTAACGTGATCATTTACCAAGGCTTCAAAGGTACCTTATCAACACAGCAAGTTAACAGCAGTCCTTGGTTTCCAATCTATGAGAAATTTTCAGTTTGAGTCAGAGTGAACAAGCCTGAGAGAGGACAGTGCCAGAGACCCACAGGTAAAAACAGCGGTGGGCAGTCAGGAGAAGTCAGCGAAAGTCAGAGTGAGCAAGCGAGCCTGAATGAGGACAGTGCTGGTGACCCACAATTAAAAGCAGCAGCAGGGAGTCAGGGGAAGTCAGCGTGAACGTGTTCGAAACGAGAAAAGCAAACTCAAAGTGTGGCATCACCAGAAAGCAGGCAATTGATTGGTCGGTGAGTATTTTTCTCTTGTTCGCTCTAAACTAGGACATTTGTTTAAATTAGGAGCTGGGAAATTAAAAATTTTCAATCTGGGTATTTATAACAGCAAATGAATTAATAACATAAGTATTAGCAGTGTGCAGGTTTACAGGCATTAATTAAAATTTGTAGTTTACACAAGGTACTAACTAGATTCTAAAATCTAGTTTTCTTTAGAGCGTGGATGGGCAGCCAGGGCATGTTCCTTGCAACTCCTGCGCCAACTGGGAATGTCAGGATACTTTGTCCGTCTTGGAGAACCATGTGTGTAGAAAGTGTCTCCAGCTGCTTGGACTCAAGCTCAGAGTTTCCAAGCTTGAGGGGCAGCTGGAGTCACTGTGGAGCATCAGGGAGGATGGAACATTGTATGTTCCAGGAATGGTCACCCCAAAGGCAATTAAGAGTTCAGGATATTAGATGGGTAGCTATATGGAATGCATGAATCATTGGGCTGTGCACCAGTCTTAAACCAGTATTTATCATTGGGAACTGCTGGGAATGATGACACCTTGAAGGAGTGATGAATGATTTCAAAAGGAAATTGGATAGATACTTGAGGGAACTAAACTTGCAGGGCCAAGGGGATATTATGGGGGAATGGGGCTGACTGAATTGCTCTACAGAGAGCCTGCTTGTTGAATGGTCTCCTTCTGTGCCAGAATGACTTTATGATTGGCTGCTTAGCTTACTTGATCAATAGATCTTTGTGGACAGCTCTCTTTGAGGTCACCAGTGAGCACCGTCACTTTTTGACAGACCGCAAAATCCAGGCCATTAGGTCTCTTATTTCTCACTCATGTGGTCAAACGTTTGAATGCCAGAAGGGGCCAGCTTACATAGCTATCTTCATAGATGATTCCACAATGTACTACAATGTATCAGGGAGAAAAATTAATAAGCTTTCTCTCTCACACAATCACACATCCCTCACTCATATAAATGCATGGTTGCAATTTTCAATGTCCATGATTCCTGTCCATGTAACAGCAGTGTAAAGGTTCTTTTTAGATTACGGTATTTTCAATCTGGGCTACCTTTACATCATAGAAGGAAAGTAAATGTGGTCCAGGATTTTTTAAAAAAGTGTAGCATTGACCTAAAAGTCATGAAACGGCCTAATATCTGTAGCTAGGAAAATACTCGAGAGGAATATACAGGATGCTATAACTGTTCACTGAGGCCATTAGAAAAAGCTAACATCATTTTAATAAGCAGTAGATCATATCTAACAAATCTGGTCAAATTCTTTGCAATAGTAAGTTAATCCAGTAAATCAGAGCTATTCAATGAATATCTTCAATTATCAGAAGGCAGCCAATAAATCTCTACATAAGAAGCTTTTATTGAAGCTTATGGCTTATTAGCTACAGGATTTTAAAACTAGTTTGGCAATAAAAGGTACAAGATAAAAGACGTGCAATGGCTGGTAAGTTTTGCAGGAATCTGCATTGTACTACCACTATCACTGTCGTGTGAAAGCTTATAATGAGATGTGTAGTTTGGCTCACTACAAGATAGCCTCCTGAGGTGCTGAGTGAAGAAATAAGGTGCCTCCTACAAAAGATCTTAATGGGGAGGTTGATGTGATGTGCTTCATGTTCTGGATTCAGGGCCACAATTGTACTTCGGGTCGTCCCTCGTCTCCAACTTGTGCAGCAGCTAACGCCATTGACCATGCCCTGTGCAGATTTAGTTGAATACTGTCCCCAGTCTTCAAGCCAGCCAAATGTGTAAGTCTCTCTTTGTCAGTATACAGCCTCTCCATCGGCAAGTTCTCAGCTGTGCCTCCTCATGGTGACACAACGAAACTGGGTCCCTCATGGCCCCAGACTAAAGCATCAGAGAAACTCGGAGGAGGTTTGGCCCCAAGTGTGCAGTGTGGACACGCCCTGGCACTCATTAAACAAACTCCCAGTGACAGGCGAATAGCTCCACTGTCTTATGGGTAGTTTGGGAGAGTTGAAGGCTAAGGGAATAAGCCATAAAAAAAAATACCTGGAATGGAGCCCAAAGGTAGACTGATATCTAAATATATAATCTTTCCAGAAACTCTTGAGTGCAGGTCCAACAACACTCAAGAAGCTCAACACCATCCAGGACAAAGCAGCCTGCTCGATTGGCACCCCATCCACCACCTTCAACATCCACTCCCTCCACCACTGACACACAGTGGCAAGTATATACCATCTACAAAATGCACTGCAGCAATTCAAGACTCCTTCGACAGCATCTTCCAAATCCACAACTTCTATCACTTAGAAGGACAAGAGCAGCAGATGCATGAGAACACAGCACCTGCGAGTTCCCCTTCAAGCTACACATCATCCTGACTTGGAACTTATTGCCGTTCCTTCACTGTTGCTGAGTCAAAATCCTGGAACTCCCTTCCTAACAGCACTGTGGGTGTTCCTACACCACATGGACTACAGCAGTTCAAGGCGGCAGCTCACCACAACCTTCTCAAGGACAATTAGGGATGGGCAATAAATGCTGGTCCAGCCAGCGACAACCATACCCTGTGAAAGAATATTAAAAATCTCCCACAATCAAACCAGTGCCAAACGTAATGCTTTGCATTCCTTTGGACTCAACAGTAGAGGGTGAGAGGGGGACCCTGACGTTTTGGACAGCTGGGATCTCCAGAAATTTCCAGCTTTGCTGCAGAGTGTTAACATAACACAGACAGCAGTTACGAGTGATAAGCCCAACTCGAGTGGCGTAGAGAACAGGTGCTACGGGCTGTCTCCCTCAGTAGGAAGGGCCATCATATCTCACTGATCAGGCATCACCCACCTCAAGTCAGGCAACCCCTGGTTAGTAAGGTGCTGACCTGCCGCTCTCCATCTGCTTCAATGGCTGCTTGCGGCTTAGAGTCTCTGCTCTACCGGTGGATGGAATCTATTGCACCAGACAAAAAAAGAAAGAAAGATGCCAACTCTTCGACTGGCAATCTGGAACGTCAAGACCATGTGCATGGGACTGACAGATGACTTGCAGCTGGTTGATAATATGTGCAAGACAGCTGTGATTGACATGGAACTGAACATTGACATAGCATCCCTACAAGAGACAAGGCTTGGCAAGAGTAGATCACTGAAAGAAAAAAATTATACATTCATCTGGCAAAGGAAAAGTACAGAGGAAATGCGTGAGCAGGGTATAGGTTTCATTGGATGGACCTTGCTGCATTCGATGATATAATCTCTACAAATGGTTAAGAATGTGTTCTCTGATGGTACTTAAGGCTATACCGCCTGAACTCATCAAGCATGGGAAACCGGCACTCCTGCAGCATCTGCACAAGCTTCTCTATTTCCTGGACGGAGGGGGTAATGTCCCAGGAAATGCGTGATGCAAAGATTGTGACCCTGTAAAAGAACAAGGGCAATTGCAGTGATTGCAACAACTACTGAGGCATCTCCCTGCTGAGCATTGTGAGCAAGGTATTTGCCCATGCTGCCCTTGTCAGACTGCAGATCTTGACTGAATGCATCTATTCCGAATCCCAGTGTGGTTTCAGAACTGGAGGATTTACAGTTGGCATGATCTTCTCAATCCAGCAGCTACAAGAGAAATGCCGTGAACAAAGGAGACCACTATATATTCACTATATATGCCTTCATCGATCTCACCAAGGCATATGGCCATATGAGCAGAGGTGGTCTGTTTAAGCTGATGGAGAAAACTGGCTGCCTGTCAAAGCTGCTCAATGTGATCTCCTATTTTCATGACAATATGATGGGTAAGGTCAGCTATGATGGGGCTACATCAGAATGCTTTGAGATCCACAGTGGAGTCAAATAGGGCTGTGTTCTGACACTGTTTGGCATATTCTACTTTTTGCTGCTGTCGTATGCCTTCAGGTCATCTAGAAGGTGTCAGCTTGCTTACCAGTACTGACAGAAAGCTGTTCAGCCTTGCTTGCCTGAGATTGAAGACAAAGGTGTGCCAAGTTTTCATCAGAGAGTTGTTCTATGCTGATGACGCCGCACTAACATTCCATACTGAGGAGCACCTGTGTGGCAAATTGAAAGACTCTCTCATGCCAGTAAAGAGTTTGATTTGACCATCAGCAGCAGAAAGAAAAATGTCATGGTCCAGGATGTTGCCATACCGTCATCTATTGGCACGAACATTGTGATGCTGGAAGTTGTTGACAACTTCACATATCTAAGCCCCACAATCACTAATCTGTTACTTGATGTTGAAATCAATACACGCATCGCAAGAACTGCAGCTGTTATGTCCAAACTGAGTAACAGAATGTGGAACAACAGCAACCTGAATGAGAACACCAAACTGCGATTCCACTGAGCCTTCGTCCTCAGCAGTGGTGAGACCTGGACAACACGTGCTAGACAGGAGAAAAGGATGAACTGTTTCCACCTTCACTCTCTCAGAATATCTTTGGCTTCTCTTGTCAGGACAACGTCACCAACTAAAAGATCCTGGAGTGCACTAAATCCAGCGGCATACACTCATTACTAAGCCAACGATGTCTGTGCTGACTCGGCCACATTCATTGGATGGATGATGGCCATATACACAAGGGCTTTCTGTATGCTGACTCGGCCACTGAGTCATGAGCCCCCGGATGTCATACACCTGGTACAAGGACACCTACAAGCGAAATATAAAGACGGTAGTCGTTGACACTGACAACTGGGAGACAATCGCTGACAGCTGTGACCTCTAGTGGCTGACTTTTTGGAAGGGCATTGGAAGAGGCAAGCAGAAACGAAAAGCTCAGTTGGCTAAGAGAGCTCAGAGAGAACAGAGTACAGGGAATTGTGCACTTCTCAACCCACTGTCTTCCTCTGCAGAAAATGTGGCAGAGACTGGTATACCAGGGTGGGGCTCCTAAGCCATACCAGACATTGCGTAACACAGTGTTGACCACTACGGTGCAAACCATCGTCTCACTAGATGGAGATTGTCACCAGTCAAGGGAGGTTGAACCCTGGCACCTCTACTTATCTTATTGAAACATATAAAATCCTAGAGGACTTGACAGGGTGGATGCTGAAAGGATGTTTCCCCTTAAGGGAGATCTAGAACTAGGGGACACAGTTTAAAAATATGGGGAATCTCATTTAAGATGGAGATGAGAGGCTTTTTCTCTCAGAGGGTCGTTAGACTGTGGAATTCTCTTCCCCAGAGAGTTGTGGAGGCAGAGTCATTGAATATTCTTAAGGCTGCGTTGAATAGATTCTTGAATGACAAAGGAGTAGGCAGGAGCAGGCTGAGGGGCCGAATGGCCTACTTCTTCTAATTCGTATGTACTGTTGGGTCAATGACAAGGTATTGGTCCTTTATGCTGCATATGTCCCAGGATTCCATCCAGCTGGACAGTCAGTTGATGCCAGCTGCATGGAATATTAGCTGCTGTTTCCCAGAATGGTCAGCAAAATTTTAAGTGTTTTCTTGGACATGGATCTTTACATCAATTTTTTTTTCAGTTTTCTGGTTTTCAAGCTGTTTTGGCATTGATTTAGATCACAAGAGGCTTTTCAAATCAACATTCAAAACTTTTGAACACTATTTTGTTTAGTTTTGAAATAATCTGCAATTTTTGTCTATTAGTTGGCTACATTCTCTCTAAATATACTTATAATCATTAACCTGCCATACCAACCTCTTGGGCGAATTTAATGCCCTTTGCCGTGGCAAGTTTGGTGGCGGGAGCATTTAATCAGGTGGGAGGGTAGCAGGTGGGGACCCGTTGTCTTCCTGCCTCTGCCCCGATTAAGGCCATGGCGGGAAAGCTCGTGGACAACATTCTCAACCTTGCCACCACTGAGGCCATTAAGTGGGCAATTAATGCCCACTTAAGGGTCTCATCCCTCTGCTGCTGGTATTCACTCAGTGGCGGGTGAGGGTCTCACCATGCGGGAAGCTCAAGCAGTAAGCCCAGTTGGTGTCCCTCTTTCAAAGGCACTCAGTGCCTGATTGAGGGACCTGGCATCGGGAATGGGGCGGTGGTCCACTGAGAGCCACCACCCCTTGCTGCCGACCCCCCTCGCCACCCCATGAACCCCATCCCATGGTCCCTCTCCTGCCATTACTCACCTGTGGCCTGGTTCCCTCGGTGATCCTAGCCCTTGGGTGAGTGCACTACTGGCAATAGCCACTATCACTCCAATGGCGCTGCTGAGCAATGAAGAACTGCTGGGGCCTCAGTCTCTGGGGTCCTTCATCCTGTGGAAGACCTGCTATTGCCCAGTTAAGTGCTTGGTTGGCACTCAATGCAGCAGGCCTTTCCAAAAAGAAGCAACAGGGCTCTTGCCAACTCTTCAGCCAGTGGGCGAGAGCCCTGTTGCCTATATTAAATTAAGTCCCTTGCTGTTTTTTTTTTGGTTAGCCATAAGTAATGACTTAAAGATCCCCTATACTAATTCAGAATAGTTATTTTGACAATTGCAACAGGTATTAATCACATATAGATAAATATGTGTGCATGCTACATTTGGAATGTCACAATTACATTCTGGATGGCTTTGAGCTCCTGTTATGGCAGTGACAGGCATGTTAATTGGTTTAGCAGTCATACTGCTGACAGCTTCCCAATTTCATCATTTAGAATTATAGTTCCTTAAGAAACCCTACTGTGTTACATGTGCTTATCAATATCAGTCAACGGTTACATTTGCAGTACTGTGACACATGGGCTCAAACCACACAGTTTGTTTTCTTTGCTTTTGAGAAAAAAAGTAATCTCCTTTGAGAGAATGTTTAGAAACAGACACAGACGCAATAGCTTACACTCATGGCCCTGCCTTGACTTCCAGTGTCTGATCTACCATAACCCACATTTGGTTAGTGGGCCTCTAAATTTATTGACTGCTTCTTGCTCTAAACCTCTGCAATGCTTCCATTCTCCTATTTTATTGTTCTCCTATCAACTACTGCATTGAATTGGGCCCGTTGGATTGCCACTCCACTTCTTGTTACTTATCTTAGTCGGGAGCTGCACATTTTTTGCCTGGCCTACCAACTTGGGCCTGCTAAGAAATGTGCAGCATACCGGCACCTGGGAGTCTTCTGTGCAGGGCAGCAACGTCGGTGGAAGTGAAACCACACACCCTTTTTACAGCAGTAGTGGCCATCAAGCAGCTAAGTTTAAAGGTCCCATCTACTTTGAGAAGCCAGGGAGAGGGTAAGTGTGTAAGGTAAGTGGCTGAGGGTTAGGGTGGCCAGAGTGGGGGTGGGTTGGTGGTCAATTGGGGGGTGGGGGTAGTCAGGGGGGTTGGAGGGTAGTTGGCGGTTAGTTGAGGGGTAGTTTGGGAGTGGGATGGCAGTCTTGTGCTTTCAAGACTAAGGTAAAACTTGTTTACACTGTTAGTATTTATGATGTTACAAAGTAAAATTCTGTACGCTGTGGAAGAAGACAGGTTAAGTGCAATGGAGATACTAGTGCTGTGGAAGAAACTAGTAAAAATACTACTGCAAAAAAAGTATGCCACATATTAATTGGAAAATGTGTAACAGCATATACTAAATAATTTATTCACCCAAAAATCTGAATATCACAGTAGCTGTCACATGAAGCTCCAAGCTATCAGGTTGTGCATCAACATCAGAGTTTGTTACCATTTCACTTCTGTCATAGCATCTTTGCCTATACAGTAAAAAAAACTCTTCTTTCCCCCCCGCTAAACAAACATTTACTCAGAATTTTACAGCATAAAAGGAAGCCGTTCTGCCTATTGTGTCTATGCTGGCTCTTTGGGTTATTCAATGAGTCCCACTCTCTTTTCCCATTCACTGCAATTTTTATTCCTTCAAGCATTTATCTAATCCTCTTTTTGAAAGTTACTGTTGCATCTACCTCCACCCTTTCAGGCAGTGCATTCCAGATTGCAACAACTCGCTACATAGATAAAATTTTCCTCATCTCACCCCTGTTCTTTTGTCAATCACCTTAAATTTACAGTTACCCATCCTGCTGCTAGTGGAAACTGTTTCTCTTATTTGCTCTATCAAAGCCCCTAATAATTTTGAACATCACTATTAAATTTTTTCTTAATCTTTTCTGCTCGAAGGGTTGGGGGGGGCAGGGTGTGGTTGCGGGGGTGGAGAGCTCTTGCTGTTGACGATGCAAAGTGGCTTTAGAGGGATTTGGACAAGCTAAGTAAATGGGCAAGAACATGGAAGATGGAATATAATGTGATTAAATATGAAGTTATCCACTTTGGTAGAAAAAACAGAAAGGCAGATTATTTCTTAAACGGTGATAGATTGCTAGTGTTGATGTCCAAAGGGACCTGGGTGTCCTAGTTCATGAGTCACTAAAAGTGAACAGGAAGGTGCAGAAAGCAATTAGGAAGGGAAATGGTGGGCGGAATTTTCCCAGATTTGCACTAAGTGCTGTAGCGAGTGGGTAAAACAACCAACTGGCCGGCCACGATCTGGACCGGTCCTGTGCTGACGGTGAGGGTGGCGCTGCTCTACCAAGTGAGGATCCAGCAGCGTAACATCCATCAGACAACCATGCCGTGAGTGATGTGTCCTCTTTCACAGGCTGCTGCCATGCACTAATTATCTCTCCTTGCTTTCGCAGGCAATCTGTCAAACAGCCGACAGAGTCCATGACCCAGGACCTCCAACTAAGCCCCGAAGAATCCTCTGGAGAGGAATCTTGTGGCACACTCCCTGAAGTCCCATCACAGCGCTCACCTACACCCTCCAGAGACACACACCTTGGTGGGACCTAGAGTAGCCCTGGGGTCACAACCTGGTGAGCACATCGCACTGTCTGATCCACAGCAGGCAGCGGCAGGCAGTTCCCAGGTGTCAGGCACTTGGACTGCTGGAGGCCAGAATGTTGCTGAGTCCAAGTCAGATGACGAGCCTCTGGACTCGGTCATGTCACAGTTGCTGGAGCTACAAAGGCAAGCTCGGGAACATCACGAAGGGATGTCCGCTGCACTCCTCAGATTGCAAGGCATGATGGAAGAGTGCGTCCGCATTCAGGCTGAGGTGAAAGTGCTGGCATACCAATGCACCGAGGTCAACACTGGTAGGGTGATGGCCGCCATGGAGACCTTGGTCCAGGATTGCGCTCCTGCACTGTTGCGCGGGCTCAACTCCATCGCTGATGTCATAGTTGGCCTCCAACAGTGTGTACGTGAGAGGGGTTCCGGGCAGCTTGATCTCACTCCAGCTACCCCTGCTCCTCAAGGAGTCAGCCTGGGGCCCCCTGGGACCCACAGGGAGGAGTATCAGCAGGTGCACACTCTGGGCCCATCCACCCAGGTGATTCCGAGAGTGTCCGGCCCATCCGAATCCCCTCTTCCTGTGACCTCAGCAGTTCCAGCTCCTCAGGCCAAGAAGTATGCCACTGTCACATAGCAGGACCTCGACAACAGGCCATGGCCCTCCAAGTGTCAGCCCTCCAGAGGACGCCTGCCAAAGTAATTACAGACAGGGTGTTGCACTCAGCAGGCTGCCTCCACCTCCGCTGTGGATTTCCGGGGAACAAGATGTAGTGGCAGGGTTAGGAACGTTAAGGAGAATTAGTTGCACAGCCTGGGCATGGGTGTTAATCACTTGTACATACTGTTCACTATTGTCAATAAATTCCCAAGAAAGTTTCCCTGCCTATGGCTCCTTGTTCTGATCAGCAATGTTCTTGCCACTCAGATGTGAAACCTTTCTGCACAAGATAAAGGCAGGTGTCTCAGTCCAGGCTCTCTGTGCTCTGTACAGCCTTCAGACCAAAGTGATGGTCCGGCCTCACATTCCCTGGAAACATCACTGATGCCTGCACCTCAGCGGTACTGGTCATTGCTGCCAGAATTTAGTGGGCAGGTGCCACAGAGTTCTCCCATTCTCTTGATCTACCGTCAGCACCTTTAAGGAGGGACTGGCCCCCATCTCTTCAGCATCTGTGACCACTGATGCTGTGCTCCAGCACCTGAAGGGCTCAGATGCCGAAGGCGGACAAAGCATCAGATGCTTATAAAGTTTCTTGGCTGCTTCTCTATGATATGACCATGATCACGGAGTGCAAGCGAGCTGCCCTCGGCAAGACAGGAGTCAGACATTCTCAGAGGCTATGTGATGACTTATGGAGTGTCCTTACTGCATGTCAGTATCATCCTCTTGCAATCGAGTGACTATTAGGTCTTCCACTGTATCTCCATGACAGGAGCATTCTCATGGAGAGTATTTGTGCTGCCATAAGCCAGACTGGAGTCAAATGTTCACAAATGCAATGTGAGAATTTATGGCGTCATCTCACTGCATGTCGTCATCATCCTTCACAAATCTAGCAGCTATGAGGGTCTCCCGAGCAAGCCTGCCTCATCTGGCCAGCGCAAAGGCCTCATCCCCGTCATCGTCGCCTCTGAGGACCTCCTCACCCTCATCCCCGTCAGCGTCTTCCTCATCGGAGGAGTCGTGCAGCTCCTCCATCTTCTCCTCAAACAGCTCGTCTCCCTGTTGCAGCACCAGGTTGTAAAGGGTGCAGCAGATGACAACGACGTGTGACACTCTGCAGACTGTACTGCAGGGCTCAACCAGATTGGTCCAGGCAATAGACCCTCATCTTCAGCATCCCAATGGTCTGCTCCACCAAGTTGTGAGCTGCAGCGTGAGCCTCACTATACTGTCATTCTGTTGCAGTCTGAGGCTGTTGCACAGGTGTCATCAGCCACGGCCCCCTTGTCCCTGAGGAGCCATCCCTGCAGCTTCTGTGAACCCTGGAAGACTCCAGGGATTTGTGACCGACGGAGGATGTAGGCGTCGTGCACACTCCCTGGAAACCGTGCACACACCTGCAGGATACGTTTCTGGTGGTCGCATACCAGCTGCACATTCAGTGAGCGGAATCCCTTGTGGTTGATGTAATCCACCGTATGTAGCGACAGAGATCTGAGCGCCACATGGGTGCAGTCAATCACTCCTTGCACTTGTGGGAATCCCAAGATCTGGGAGAATCCAATGGTTCTTGCATCCTGGCTGTCCCGGTCCTGGGCGAAATGCACAAAGTTGTGTGCCATGGAGAAAATGGCATTCGTGACCTCATGGATGCATCTGTGGGTGGCGGCTTATGATATCCCACAGAGGTCATCTGTGGAACGGCCCTGAAAGGAGCCACTGACATAGAAATTGAGCGCGGTGGTCACTTTCACAGCCACTGGCAATGGATGCCCTCCATGTCCCCTTGGTGCCAAGTGCTGCAGTAAATGGCAGATGTGAGCGACCAGCTTCCTAGACATGCACCTGAACTGTCTCGGTTGCAGAGGAATGGTCAGTTTATACAGGTGTCCCCACTGCGTGGCCACTTCCCTTGCCTACCTTGCCCCCCACCTCAATTTCTTGTGTGCAGGATCCAACGCCAGGACAGCAGTAGCTCCACGCCCTCCCCCCACAACCCAACAACAGTCGCCTCCAAGGATGGGCAGCAATTGCCCCCGGACACCACCCCTCCGCCGACAACAGTCGCCTCCGTGGCAGGGCGGCACTTCACCCCGGCCCCTCGGCGCCCCTGAAGCCTGCCAAGCAACAGGTGACGCTGGCGAGCTCTGCAGAACGATGTTGTTCACTCACCTTCAGTTCCCCCAAAGTGAAGGCTGCCAAGCGCACATTGCCTGGGTGCTGTTGTGAAACACGTCGATGTACTTTCCCGCCGACGTGGACGGACGATCTGGCAGGGGTGCAAGAGTCTGGCAGGATGGCCTTTTAATGATATGCTGATGTATTCCCATGAGCTCCCCGACAACCGTTGGCGGAAAACGCGGCCCGCCGTTGGTGGGCTGAGCGGACGATTGAGACCTGCCTTCCTCCTGTTGTGAATCCGATCGCCTGCTGTCAGCCGGCACTGTAAATTCCACCCGATATGTTGGGTTTCATCACATGCGGATTTGAGTACAGGAGTAAAGATGTCTTGCTGCAACTGTATAGACCCCTGGTGATACTGTACCTAGAGTGTTGTGTAGAGTTATGGTCTCTTTATCTTAGGAAGAATATACCTGTTGTAGAGGGAGTGCAACAGAGGTTCACCTGACTAATCCCTGGGATGGTGGGATTGTCTTATGAGTTTATGAGGACAGATTGAGGAAACTGGGCCTGTATTATCTAAAGTTTCAAAGAATGAGAGGTGATCTCATTGAAACTTACAAAATTCCTAGAGGGCGTGACAGGATAGGTATAGATAGGATGTTCCCCTGGCTGGTGAGTCTAGAACCAGGGGACACAGTCTCAGGATAAGGAGCAGGCCATTTAAGACTGAGATGAGGAGGAATTTCTTCACTCAAGAGGGCGGTGAACCTTTGGAATTCTTTACCCCAGAGGGCTGTGGAAGCTTAATCATTTAGCACGTTCAAGACAGAAATCAATAGATTTCTGGATACTAATGACATCAAGGGGTATGGGGAAAGCGGCGTTGTGGTAGATGATCAGCCATGGTCTAATTGAATGGTGGAGCAGGCTTGACAGGCCGAATGGCCTACTCCTACTCCTTTATTCCTATGTTCCTTCCTATGTTCCTAAGTGAACAATCATGTATTAAGTAAAACAAATGAAAATTTTAGTTTAAAGTTTCACCGTTTAAAATTTACAGTCTTGTCAATATTCATAAATCACTAACACTTCACTCTGTCATGGTCCTGATTGAATTACAGACTTGTAAACTTACTACTGCTAGCCATTCTTGGCAGGCACCTCATGCTAGACTCAAATTAATAGGGTTATCACAATAAAAATAAATGCTGATCTTTGTAGGAGGTCTAAAATGGGTTAAAAAAAAACCTATTGTCATTGATCATTGTGCAGCACATCTTCAAAGCCTAACTCATAAACATATAAACTCCTCTTTGTCGCAGTGTTCCTTATTTATCAGATTTCAAACAAGAAACGAACAAATTTCTTACAGGGTACCAATATCTTTCAATAACTAAAGCAAAAATTATGAAACATTTCCAGGTTACGCCACAGAATACAAACATGATAAGGCACAGATCAAAATACATTTTCTTTTAATGAATAACTAGGGTTATTTAGGTGTATTTTTGAATAGTCAGCACAGGTATACAGTGGTGTAGTGGTAATGTCACTTGACTCATTATCTAGAGGCCCATGCTAATGCTCTAGGTTCAAATCCCACCATGGCAGCTGGTGGAATTTAAATACAAATAAAAAAAATCTGGAATTGAAAGCTAGTCTCAATAATGGTGACCATAACATTGTTATAAAAACCCATCTGGTTCATTAATGGCATTTAGGGAAGGAAATCTGCCATTCTTATCCTGTCTGGCCTAAATGTGGTTGTCTCTTAACTGCCTTCTCAAACAGCCTAAAATAAAAACAGAACTCAGCAGGTCTGAGTTTTTCCAGCATTTTCTGTTTTTATCTTTGGTTTCCAGCATCCGCAGTATTTTGCTTTTATTTTAGTGCTCTGAAATGGCCTAGCAAGGTACTCAGTTGAAGGTCAACTAGGGATGGGCAATAAATAACTAAAATATTTCAAAATCCTTATTTCTACTCTTTCTTTCTTTTCCTCCATTTCTTTTTAATACTTATATTTTGCATGGTTTATTACTTAAAGCCTATATTTTAAGTTTTGCTTTTTAACCCCTTTTAAAAGTTCAAATAGATTTCTTACTTTTTTACCCTCTTTTTATTTAAATAAAAATTTTAAAATTTCCCTAACTTAAAAATTAACGTATGGAACCAGATTTTAGACCTTAATTGTTTAGCTCGACTTCCTCAAATTCCTGAATTATAATCAGGTCAACATTCAGAACTCTTATTGAGTGGCAAATGAAATGATTTATCATCAGTGCAAGCTAAACGAATTAGATTATTGCTATTAATTTCATACCATTTAATTATAACAGGAATAGCATCAAGATGCTTTGAAAGCTGTTTCTTTACCAATTGTAAAATAAGCCTCTAAAAATAGACTTTTGGTGATTTTTAAATGTTAATATTCTTATTTTATAATGAAGTTTTGCATGTTCCTGTGTCACGGGAATAAGATTGATCAGAAGATATATAAATTGTGTAGAACTGTTAAAAATTGGATACAGTGGCGCTAGGTATTCCTGTAAGCAGTCTGAGTGTCTAACATTTAGGTATGTGCCCAATATCAAATTGTACTGTAACATGACCCAGAGGTGTAACAATCCCCTTATGATCTCAATTGAATATTTCTGTCTTTCACATGCATGCTTCTTCAATCTCTTCAACTGTGGACTAAAACATTTGGTGCAATGGGGCCAGGTAAAAATCAATAAGCTGTTTTATTTCATAGTGAGCCATGTTAATACTTTGGCTACATGAGCTAGTCAGAGGCTGGGAATTCTGGGCCAAGTAACTCAGCTTCTGACTCCCCAAAGCCTGAGCACCATCTACAAGGCAGCAGTGTGATGGAACATTCTTCACTTGCCTGAATGCATGCAGCTCCATCAACATTCAAGAACCTCAGCACCATACAGGAAAAAACACCCTGCTTGATAGGCACCCCATTTTACACCCTAAAGGTCCTCTCCCTCCACTACTGACTCACAATGGCAGCTAGGGACACTGTGGAGCATCCGCGAGGCGGAGAGTATCGTGGATAGCATGTATAGAGAGGTGGTCACACCGCAGGCTAAGAGTCCACAGGCAGGAAGGGAATGGGTGACCACCAGGCAAAGCAAGAGGACTAGGCAGGCAGTGCAGGAATCTCCTGTGGCTATTCCCCTGCAAAACAGATATACCGCTTTGGATACTGTTGGGGGGAATGGTCTCACAGGAGAAAGCAGCAACAGCCAAATTTGTTGCATCACGGTTGGCTCTGCTGCATAGGGGAGGAGTAAGAAGTGTGGGAATGCAATAGTTATAGGGGATTCAATTGTAAGGGGAATAGATAGGTGTTTCTGTGGTCGCAAACGAGACTCCAGGATGGTATGTTGCCTCCCTGGTGCAAGGGTCAAGGATGTCTCAGAGCAGCTAGAGGACATTCTGAAGGGGGAGGGTGAACAGCCAGTGGTCGTGGTACACATTGGTACAAATGACATAGGTAAAAAAAGGGATGAGGTCCTAAAAGCAGAATATAGGGAGTTAGGAAGTAAATTGAAAAGTAGGACTTCAAAGATAGTGATCTCAGGATTACTACCAGCGCCACGTGCCAGTCAGAGTAGAAATAGCAGGATATATCGGATGAATACGTGACTGAAGAGATGGTGTGAAGCGGGGTGGTTTCAGATTCCTGGGGCATTGGGACCGGTTCTGGGGGAGGTGGGATCAGTACAAACTGGACGGGTTACACCTGGGCAGAACCGGGACTGATGTCCTAGGGGGAACATTTGCTAGAGTGGTTGGGGAGGGTTTAAACTAAAATGGCAGGGGGATGGGAACCTATGCAAGGAGTCAGAGGAAGGGGAATCAAAGACAAGAACAAAAGACAGAAAGCAGAATAAGAAAAGTGATAGGCAGAGAAATCAAGGGCAAGAATCAAACAGGGCTTCAGTGAAAAATAGTGGGAACAGGACAAGTAATGTTAAAAAGACAAGCCTTAAGGCTTTGTGCCTTAAGGCGACGAGCATTCGCAATAAAGTGGATGAATTAACCGCACAAATAGATGTAAACAGGTATGATATAGTCGGGATTACGGAGACGTGGCTGCAGGGTGACCAGGGATGGGAACTGAACATCCAGGGGTATTCAGTATTTAGGAAGGACAGACAAAAAGGAGAAGGTGGTGGATTTGCATTGCTGGTTAAAGAGGAAATTAACGCAATAGTGAGGAAAGATATTAGCTCCGATGATGTGGAATCTGTATGGGTAGAGCTGAGAAACACTAAGGGGCAAAAAACATTAGTGGGGATTGTATATACACCCCCAAACTGTAGTGGTGATGTTGGGAATGGGATTAAACAGGAAATTAGAGACGCATGTAATAAAGGAACATCTGTAATTATGGGTGACTTTAATATGCATATAGATTGGGCAAATCAAATTAGTAACAATACCGTAGAGGAGGAATTCCTGGAGTGTATACGGGATGTTTTTCTTGACCAATACACTGAGGAACCAATGAGAGAACAGGCCATCCTCGACTGGGCATTGTGTAATGAGAAAGGAATCATTGGCAATCTAGTTGTGTGAGGCCCCTTGGGGATGAGCGACCATAATATGATAGAATTCTTCATCAAGATGGAGAGTGACGTAGTTGATTCTGAGACTTGGGTCCTGAATTTTAATAAAGGAAACTACGATAGTATGAGGTGCTGGTTGGCTATGATGGATTGGGAAACGTTACTTTAAGGAATGACGGTGGATAGGCAATGGCAAACATTCAAAGAGCGCATGGGTGAACTGCAACAATTGTTTATTCCTGACTGGCACAAAAGTAAAACAGGAAAGGTGGACAAACCATGGCTTACAAGGGAAATTAGAGATAGTATTAGATGCAAGGAAGAGGCATACAAATTGGCCAGAAAAAACAACAGACCTGAGGATTGGGAGCAGTTTAGAATTCAGCAAAGGAGGACCAAGGGATTGATTAAGAAGGGGAATAGAGTCCGAGAGTAAGCTTGCAGGGAACATAAAAACTGACTGTAAAAGTTTCTATAGGTATGTAAAGAGAAAAAGATTGGTGAAGACAAATGTAGGTCCCTTACAGTCAGAAACAGGGGAATTTACAATGGGGAACAAAGAAATGGCTGACTAACTAAATACATACTTTGGTTCTGTCTTCACAAAGGAGGACACAAATAACATACCAGAAATGTTGGGGAACACAGGGTTTAGTGAGAGGGAGGAACTGAAAGAAATCAGTATTAGTAGGGAAATGGTGTTGGGGAAATTGATGGGATTGAAGGCCGATAAATTCCCGGGGTCTGATAATCTACATCCCAGAGTACTAGAAATAGTGGATGCATTGGTGGTCATCTTCCGAGATTCTATAGACTCTGGAACAGTTCCTACAGATTGGAGGGTAGCTAATGTAAGCCTACTATTTAAAAAGGGAGGCAGAGAGAAAACAGGGAATTATAGACCAGTCAGCCTGATGTCGGTAGTGGGGAAAATTCTAGAGTCCATTATAAAAGATTTAATAGCTAAGCATGTGGAAAACAGTGGCAGAATCAGACAGAGTCAGCATGGATTTAAGAAAGGGAAATCATGCTTGACAAATCTACTGGAATTTTTTGAGGATGTAGCTAGTAGAGTTGATGAGGGGGAGCCAGTGGATGTGGTTTATTTGGACTTTCAGAAGGCTTTCGACAAAGTCCCACATAAGAGATTAGCGTGTAAAATTAAAGTACATGGGATTGGGGGTAGTGTATTGAGATGGATAGAAAACTGGTTGGCAGACAGGAAACAAAGAGTAGGAATAAATGGTTCTTTTTCTGAATGGCAGGCAGTGACTAGTGGGGTACCGCAGGGATCAGTGCTGGGACCCGTTATTCACAATATATATTAACGATTTAGATGAGGGAATTAAATGTAATATCTCCAAATTTGCAGATGACACAAAGCTGGGTGGGAGGGTGAGCTGTGAGGAGGATGCAGAGATGTTTCAGTGTGATTTGGACAAGCTTATATTTGCTGGAGTTCAGAAGAATGAGGGGGGATCTCATAGAAAGCTATAAAATTCTAACAGGACTAGACAGGGTAGATGCAGCAAGGATGTTCCCGATGGTGGGGGAGTCCAGAACCAGGGGTCACAGTCTGAGGATATGGGGTAGACTATTTAGGACTGAGATGAGGAGAAATTTCTTCACCCAGAGAGTGGTGAGCCTGTGGAAATCGTTACCACAGAAAGCAGTTGAGACCAAGACATTGTATGTTTTCAAGAAGGAGTTAGATATAGCTCTTGGAGCGAAAGGGATCAAAGGGTATGGGGAGAAAGCGGGAGCAGGCTATTGAGTTGGATGATCAGCCATGATCATAACGAATTGCGGAGCAGGCTCGAAGGGCTGAATGGCCTACTCTTGCTCCTAGTTTCTATGTTTCTATTCTCAAGATGCACAGCAGCAAATCACCATTGACAGCACCTGCCAAACCCGTGACAACTACCACCTAAAAGGACAAGGGCAACAGATGCAGGGGAACGATGCATGAGATGCAAGAGAATTTATAATGGAGAACAAGGAAATGGCAGAGCAATTAAAGAGTTACTTTAGTTCTGTCTAAGAAGACACAAATAACTTCCCAGAAATGTTGGGGAATCAAGGGTCTAGCGAAAAGGAGGAGTTGACGGAAATTAGCATTAGTAAAAAAAAATAGTGCTGGAGAAATTCATGGGACTAAAAGCTGATAAATCCCCAGGGCCTGATAAATCTACATCCCAGGGTACTAAAGGAGGTGGCCATGGAAATAGTGGATGCGTTAGTTGTCATCTTCCAAAATTCTACAGATTCTGGAACAGTCCTGGCAGATTGGAGGGTGGCAAATGTAACCCTACCATTTAAAAAAGGAGGGAGGGAGAAAACAGGGAACTACAGACTGGTTAGCCTAACATCAGTAGTCGGGAAAATGATAGAGTCCATTATTAAGGATGTGATAAAAGGACACTTAGAAAATATCAACGGGGTTAGTCAACGTCAACATGGATCTATGAAAGGGAAATCATGTTCGACAAAGTTTTTTGAGGACATAACAAATAGAATAGATAAGGGAGAACCAGTGGATGTAGTGTATTTGGATTTTCAGAAAGCTTTTGATAAAGTCCCACATAAGAGGTCAGTGTGCAAAATTAAAGCACATGGGATTGGTGGTAATACATTGGCATGGATTGAGAATTGGTTAGCAGACAGGAAACAGAGTGTAGGAATAAATGGGTCTTATTTGGAGTGGCAAGCAGTGACTAGTGGGGTACACAGGGATCAGTGCTTAGGCCCCAGATATTCACAATATATATCAATGATTTGGATGAGGGAACAAAATGCAACATTTCCAAGTTTGCTGACACAAAACTAGGTGGGAATGTAAGTAGTGAGGAGGATGCAGAGATGGAGTTTAACATGGGAAATTGTGAGCTTGCTCACTCTGGTAGCAAGAATAGGAAAACAGTTTAAATTTAAATGGAGAGAGAGATTGCAGAATGCGGTGGTACAGAGGGATCTGGATGTCCTGGTACATGAATCACAAAATGTTACTATGCAGGTACAGCAAGTGATTAGGAAGTCAAATGGAATGTTGGCATTTATTGCAAGGGGAATGGAATATAACAGGAGGGAAGTTTTACTACAGCTGTGCAGGGCCTTGGTGAGACCACACCTGGAATGCTGTGTACAGTTTTGGTCTTCTTATTGAGAAAAGATATAATTGCGTTAGAGCAGTTCAGAGAAGCTTCACTTGCCTCATGAGGGGCTTATCTTATGAAGAAAGATTGGACAGGTTGGGCCTATACGCACTGGAGTTTACAAGAATGAGAGGTGATCTTATTGAAACATATAAGATTCTGAAGCGATCCGATAGGGTAGATACCAGGAGGATGTTTCCACTTGTGGGAGCGACTAGAACCAGGGGATACAGTTTAAAAATAAGGGGTCTACCGTTAAAGATGGAGACGGGGAGAAATTTTTTCTCTGTAAGTGTCATTAGCATGTGGAATTCTCTCCCCCAGAAAGCAGTGGAGGCTGGGTCATTGAGCTTATTCAAAGCAGAGTTCGACGGATTTTTGATAGACAAGAGAGTCAAGGGTTATGAGGGTCACATGGCAAAGTGCAGTTAAGACACAACTAGGCCAGCTATGATCTTATTGAATGGCGAAGCAGGCTCGAAGGGCTGAAAAGCCTACTCCTGTTTCTAAGTCCTCTGTCCCGATGTTCTGCCATGACAATGAATAAAGCACATGGATGGGTCAAGATTCCCTCCTAATGCCACACTACTCAATATCCTTGCGCAACCACCTGCTGGAACCTCCTTCTTGAGTAGTGAACAGACTTATGCTGTTGGTGGGGGGTCTCTTTGTGAGTTGGGTGTACTGTGCGAGCACCCGAGAATGCTATGCTGTGGTCTGGAGCTTATAGGAACCTGCTGGAATACTCCCTTAGAGTCGCACACGCCTGCGAAGACAATGTAGTAATGTCACAGTTCTGGGCAAGACACTTTGGGTGCCCACACTTGTAAACGTGACAGGTGAAATGGCACATGGCTAGGCATAAAGGATCTGCATGCGGGGTCCCGATACCAGCCCCTGAGATGCTGTGCTTATTTTGCTTGCTGTACAGTGTAGTCACCTGCTGTAGCTGCAAAGATGCTAACATCTACAGGGCTGGGTGTGGTGGATGTTTGCAAACAGTAAATGTCAGCTGTGGGGACACTCCTTACACACCTGAAATAGGCAGAGTTCAGCATCTAAAGTTTCCTATGGAAGACTCTTCAAGGGCCATCTCTTACAGCAAAAGTAACCAGTTGACCTACATTAAAAAGTTATACTCACATGACAATGCAATTACATATCTTCCCATGCATCCTTACGACACCTACACAACTTCCTTCCTGTCACAGTGGATGACTTCCGGGGTGGCCCTTTATATAGGGGCTCAGTCATGAAAAGCCCACCTCCTAAATTGGGCCCGCCTATGCTTAAGCAGTAATTCCGTGGTGAGCTGACCCGACTTCAGCCCACACCTGCTTCCTGGCAATTAAGATCTCAACTCTGGAGCCAATTTTTCCTGAGGCAGGTGCGCAAAGCAGGGGATTTCCCCAACTCCTGCTACCCACCTCAAGGATGAAAATTCAGCTCTTTGTCTCTGGGCTGAACTTTTGGGCTCTACTGATGTGAGGAACAGAGGCAGACTGGGCCCAAAAATTATGAGGCCGGCTGTAGTGTTGGCTTCATGACTCTGTGGCCATCGCCTGTTCAGGGCCTAAAAAAGCTGTCCAACCCCACAAGGCAGATAGGCATTTCGGCTCAATAAGGAATAAAAACAGAAAATGCTGGAAATACTCAGCATATCTAGCAGCATCTGTGGAGAGAGGAACAGAGTTAACAGGCTGGGTTTAAGGGAAGCGACAGGGCTCTTGTCTCGTCCCCTGGCTGGAGGGCCGGAGGGAGCACTGCGCGCCTCTTTTAGGCAAGTCTGGCCAAACTGGACAGCTGCAAATCTTCTCCAGGATCTAGGGCCCCACAGGGGTGGGGAAGTCCCACCCCACGAATTGCAGCCAATCAGAGGCTTGTAGCTCAGCTGCGGCACCAGGAGGCAGTTGCTGCTTCTGGTACAGCAGCCACCTGAAGCCTAGTTTCGTCGCTGAATCCCAGGTCACAGGTGAGTGATGGTGGGTGTCGCGAGGGGAGGGGGGTGGTGTTGGCAGCAAGGGCCGGTCTCCCTTCCCAATGCCAGGTCCCTCGATCAGGCAACAAGTGCCTATGAATGAGGGACACTGCCTCAACTGGTGGTGATACAGGAGGGTATGGAGTCAATCATTGTGGAGACAGGAAGTTGGCGGGGTCCCGACGCACCATCCTTCCGTCTGATTAAAACACCCCTCACCCCCCACACAACTCACCGTGGGGGAAGGGCATTAAATTCCATCCAATGTTTCAGGTTATGACATTTCATCAGTTTGTTAACTCTGTTTCTCTCTCTACATGTGCAGGCAGACCTGCTGAATATGTCCAACATTTCCTGTTTTTATCTTTGATTTCCAGCATCTGCAATATTTTGCTTTAGTCTCATTAAGAGTTTTGTTAAGGAGGGAGACCGAGATTTTGCAATTGGCCTCCAGTTTCCCAATGTAATCAGGTTTACTGCCTGGCGGTGGACACGCAGCGGCAGGCTGGGGTGCCAGCACTCCAGGCAGGCCTACAGGCCCTCCCTGCCAGCCTGGTGCCACAGTGGGGCCTGGTTGCTTTTTTGGATTTTTTATATTTAAGTTTTAAACAGTAGCTGAAGGGGCACTTTCTTGTTCATCACATCATAAGAAATAGGTCATTCAGCCAATCAAGCCTGCTCCGCCATTTGATAAGATCACGTCTGATCTGATTGTGGCCTTGACCCTATTTTCCTAACTGTCCCATCATAACGCTAACTCCCTTGTTTCTTGATGAAGCTCACTCTCAGTTACTTATCTCTTACAGTGGTCAGGTGCTCCTCTAAACCTAGAAGGCCTTTGCTTGGCCCTCCAGCTTAGAGTGCTTGCCCATTGCCCTCAATTGGGCGGGTTACCTGTCTCCATGCCAATTAAGGGGGTGCCCCAGTCAAAATTCCAAGTCAGTGACTGTTTCCACAGGTGGTGGTTTGGGATCTGGAATCCTGACTCCTGTTTCCCACACCTGAAGCAAAAAATTCAGCCCACTACGTCTTCTTTTATCTTTCTCGGTTTATAGTTGGACAAGAGGACATGTCAGACCCTTTACCATGCGTCCATGACTCTCAATTCTGAAGTTGGGAGGTATTTATCAATTAGAGTTTATTCTTTAATCTTTGGGAAAAACCACTTCCATTAGCATATTAACATAAGAAAAAAGAACAGGAGTAGGGTCATTTGAGCACGCAGGTGACTTTATTCTTAAACTGGTGTTGCTTTAAAAATCAAGCATAAAAAAGGAACTCTCTTTCCAAATCCAGTCTGTGGAAAATTGCTCAAAAAAATCACAAAACTTGACAGGTACCAAGTACAATATTTTGAGACTGAAGAAAATTATGAAAAAAGTAGCTTTATAAAAAATTCTTTCACAGGATATGGGTGTCGCTGGCTAGGCCAACATTTATTGCTATCCCTACTTGCCCTTGAGAAGGTGATGGTAAGCCACCTTCTTGAACCACTAGTCCACAGAATGAAGTTCAAGGATTTTGACCCAGTGACAGTGAAGGAATGGTGATATCTTTCCAAGTCAGGATGGTGTGTGGTTTGGTGGGGAGCTTGCAAGTGGTGGTGTTCTCATGTACCTTGTCCTTGAAGGTGGTGGAAGTTGCTTGTTTGGAAGGTGCTGTCGAGGAAGTCTTGATGAGTTGCTGCAGCGCATCTTGCAGATAGTAAACATTGCTGCTACGGTGCATTGGTAGTAGAGGGAGTGGATGTTTAAGGTAGTGGTTAGGGTGCCATTCTAGCAGGCTGCTTTCTTCTGGATGGTGTCAGCTTCTTGAGTGTTGTTGGAACTGCATTCATCAAGGCAAGTGGAGACTATTCCATCGCACAACTGATTTGTGCCGTGTAGATGGTGGACAGGCTTTGGGGAGTCAGGTGGTAAGTTACTCTCCTCAGAATTCCCAGCCTCTGACCTGCTTTTGTAGACACAGTATTTATATGGTTGATCCCATTCAGTTTCTGCTCAATAATAACCTCAGGATGTTGATAGTGGGGGATTCAGTGATGGTAATGCCATTGAATGTCAATGGCAGATGGTTGGATTGTCTCTTGTTGAAGATGGTCATTGCCTGGCACTTATGTGGTGCAAATGTTACTTGCCACTCATCAGCCCAAGCCTGAATGTTGTCCAGGTCTTGTTGCATATGGGCACGGACTGCTTCAGTATCTGAGGAGTCATGAATGGTGCTGAACATTGTGAAATCATCAGCGGACATCCACACTTCTGACCTTTTGATGGAGGGAAGGTCATTGATGAAGCAACTGAGGCTGGTTGGGCCCAGGACACTACCCTGAGGAACTCCTGAAGTGATGTCCCGGAAAAGTTGAAAGAGACAGGTGCACTCACACATACACACATAAAGAATGACAGAGAAATCGTAAAGAGAGCAAGACTGAAGCAAAAAGGTAGTTATGGGCATAAAAGCCAAGAATTTGGGAGCCTGCCCACAGGACAAACAGCTGCCCTCATGGGCTTTAGATAGGACTTCTTCAGGGACAGGAAGTCCTGCTTCAGAGAGCTGCTTGTAGTCCCAGCAGTGCCAGGCAGGAGTGGTGGCCATCGCTGGGATGGTAGGCAGTTTCCAATGGAGATCATCGCTGGAGCCAGACACCAAGAAAAGTGGTGGGAATTGCGCTGGGGTCAGGCTGGCAGGCTCCGGCGAGCAGGTGATTTCTTTGAGGCAGTTACAAGCAACGTGGATAAAGGGGAACCTGTAGATGTGGTGTACTTAGATTTCAAAAAGGCATTTTATAAGGTGCCACATCAAAGGTTACTAAGCTAAATAAGAACTCATGGGCCAGAACCTTTTGCTTGGTGTGCAGACGTGGGCCCGACACGCTCGAACGTAAAATGACGCGCGATGACATAGAGCGAGCGTCCAGCGTGTATTTTGGTCCGCAGGCATGTGCGGGAGTCAGCAGCATGCTTGCCGATAATTAAACAGCCTATTAAGGCCCTTAATCAACTAATTGAATGGAATTTTTCACTGCCCGTCCAACCGTTCGGTTGGCGGGCGGGTGAAAAGGCTAAGCGACCTTTGCATTTTTGGCAAAACCTCATCCACGGGTGAGATGAGGTTTCAACCAGTGATTTAAAAAAAAAAACTTTTTACACTCATATTTCATGTGACAGAATCACATGAGGGGACATATTTTCATTATTCAATTTTTTTTAATTTCTATTGGTAAAAATCCTCAGCTCCCTGAGGCAGCTCTGTGCCTCAGGGAGCTTTTACTATGCGCACCCATGTGCATGCTTGAACTTCAGCGATCACGCTCCTCCTGTCCTCACCCAGGCAGCGCTGAGCAGTGCAATGCACATTTCATGCAGACTGGCCATTAATTGGCCAGCCAGTGTGAAATTGCGTTCGGGGCCCAATCGCAGGCAGTGGTCGGTTTTTCGGTCGCTCCCGGGATCTCCCGCCGTGCCTACCTGACAAGGGCAAAATTCTGTCCATGGTGTAGGGGGTAACATATCAGCATGAATAGAGGATTGGTTTGTCAACAGGAAGCAGAGTAGGTATAAATGAGTCATTTTTGGGTTGGAAAGCTGTAATTAATGGAGTGCCCCAGGGATCAGTGCTGAGACCTCAACTAATTACAAACTATATCAATGACTTAGGTAAAGGGATTGAATGTATGGTTGCTAAGTTTGCTGATGGCACAAAGATAGGTAGGAAAGTAAGCTGTGAAGAGGACATGAGACTGCAAGTTTAGTTTGTGGCTTCCTTAACTTGTAGCTGTGTCCTGTTCCCTTAATTTATTTTTGCACACAATGTTCCTGCATTCATATTGTTTCTCTCCATTATTTTAAAAATTAGGATCACGCACACCTTAGATTGCCCACTGATTGAGGGAAGTGTCCATCTGGGTCAGTTGGTTTTATAAAGTTTGAGTTCCCAAATCATAACAAAAACAAACACACACATCAAAGTATCAAAGCTACTCAAATGTCAGAAGTAGCTTTCGAACTATAACACTAACCCTATAAAGCTAAAATTCTGCTTGGCTTGTTACTCCAGCGTGTTTCCCTTTCCTTTTTCCTTCTTATTCCTATTTTTAAATTTTGTTTAAGGACATTTAAAAAGATTAATCTGGCCCCCAATTTCAAAAACTTTTACTTACCTTCTTTTTTCTTCTAGTTCCTATGCTTATTTTGCAGCTTTTTTTAAAATAAGGAATGTAAATGCCAGTTTTTCAGCCAATGTAAACTGCAGATATTGAGATTGATATGGTTACATCAAATAGGAAAAGGCTCTGGTACCAGGCGTACAGCTCTGTAAGAGTTCTTTTTTTGTTGCCAAGAATAGATTTTGTTTCCTAGCCTTTATGTCAATATGCTCAATGATTGTAAAGCTGCAAATCATTTTGCTGCTTCACCATAAATTGTTTTTGGGGAGTTCGAGGATTTTGACCTGTGTGATGTCACTACTGGGTTATAGAATGTAAGTGTTACTTTTGTGGACTTAATTCTATGGGCTGGATTTTGCTGTCGGCGAGCAGGGGGCGGGGCCTGCTCGCCGATGGCAAAATGACGCAGGATGACGTTGGGGGGAGCCCCCGATGACATCCCGCCCCATTTAAATTTTCAGGAAGGCGGGGCACAGCGACATCAGCTGTCCGCCCGCCGACCTGTCAATGGCCAATTGAGGCCATTGACAGGATAATTAAAACAATTAAAGGCCCTGCCCGTCCAATCTTAAGGTTGGTGGGCAGGCCAGGAGCCCCGGCGGGCTTCTGAAAAAACATGAAACCTCATCCACCGGCAGGATGAGGTTTCATGTAGGGTTTAAAAAAGTTTATTAAAGTTTCAGTGAAATTTATTAACATGTCCCATCTCGTGTGACATTGTCACATGAGGGGGACATGTTAAGGATTTTATTATTTTTCTATTTTTAAAGTTTATACAGCTGTCAGCGATCTCCCTGAGGCAGCACTTAGCCTCAGGGAGATGTGTGCTCTTTCATGCGCATGCGCGAAAGAGCGCACTCTCGCATTTGGGGAATCCCCCTCCCCCCGCCCGCGCAGGAAGCACATAGCGCTTCCCGGCGGGCATCACGCTGGGCGGGCCTTAATTGGCCCACCCACGTAAAATGGTGGCGGGACCCGCTTCTCTGGCAGGGATCGGCTCCCTGCCCACCGGAGATTGAGTCGGGCTTGCCCACCTGACAGGCAGAAAATTCTGCCCTATGAATTCTGTCACTCTCACTCAATATGGACTTAAGGGGTATAAATTTGAAATGGGTACTTTATTTTAAAAGAAGATGGAGTTGAGAGGTCAGATGATCTTTTCTTTCCTGTTAATACCAATGGAACTACAAGACCCCTGAGCCAATCTTCATTGCTGGACAAGTCATTAAAATGCAAATGACCTTTCTGAATATATCTTTGAGGAGTAATTAAAATGTAAAAGACCTTTCCTGTGGCTATTGGCTGCCCTTCTCCATATAATTAAAGGAACTGTTTTCATAATGTTGCTTGAAGACTTTTCGACTTCAGAGTTGAAATTCTTCGATCATGATGGGCAAAACCTGAACCCCATTATTTGACAATGGCCTAGCCATCAGAAACTATTTGTGAGGACAATGGACAGAAATACTGTGGTCTATGACAGAAAGTAAGGGCAGGATTTTTCATATGGCGGGCAGGCTCGGCGGGAGTGAGCGCGGAGCCGATCGCCGCCTGCGATCGGCTCCGCGACGCCATTTTACGTGGGTGAGCCAAATAAGACCCGCCTAGCATAATACGTGGCTGATAGCGCTCAGTGCTACCTGTGCGGGCGGGGGGAGGAGGGAGAGTTGGGGCCAGTGCGCATGCACGTAAAAGAGCGCTTCAATCTGCCTGAGGCACGGAGCTGCCTCAGGGAGATTGAATCGATGTTCAAAAAGTTAAATAAAAGGTATATAAATTGATTTGAACATATCCCCTCATGTGACTGTGTCACATGAGTTGGGACATGTTTTTATATTAATGAAATTTTAAAATTTTACTAAATAAAAACTTTAGGAAACCTCATCCCGCTCGTGGATGAGGTTTCCTAAAAAATGCGAAGGCTGCTTGGACTTTTCGCCTGCCCGCCAACCTTAAGGTTGGACGGGCAGCGTTTATAATAACCTTAATTAAATCCTTATTGGCCTTAATAGGCCGCTTACATATCGGCAGGCGCGCAGCTAATTGCGGCATGTGCCCGCTGACGAAAACATCGCTACTAAGCACGACGATGTCGGGATACACGCCCAATGTCATTGCGAGTCATTTTACGCATCGGCATGTTGGGCCCAGCCCCACGCGCCGATGGAAAAATTCTGCCCTAGGTTTCTGATAAAGAGATTTAATGAGGCAAATTTTTGGAGCAGAGGGGGAGAAACATTCAGACCAGTGAAGGGACAAGACCCTATCTAAGCAATATCAGTAGGCAGAGCTATTGGGTTGGCCTTGACCTCTGTGTTTGAGGAACTGGACCAGGGTTTTGCTACAGGGCTTTGATTGTACCTTGACTGGAGTGAAACAAGAGAAATCTGCTACTACAAGCAATAAACCATAGTGTCTTCCTAAACCTCCAGACTCTTTTCTTCAGTAGACCAAAGGGATTCCAGGCCTGCAATCTTTTCAAGTCTTTATCCTGGGGAAAGGGGACTTTCAAACTTTTAAGACCTAAATGCACGCTCCCTTTTGTAGTCACCATCTTTTCTTGAGTGTGTGTCTGCATGAGTGTGCAAGTGGTTGTGGCTGTGTATAAGTTCAGGTGTTGATTAAGAAACTTCTTTCTTAAGATCTTTCTTTTAAACCTTAAGAGAAAACCTGTAAATGTGCCTGTTCCTGATTGATAGTTACAACACTCAGCGGCAGCAGAGGTGGGGGGGGGTTAAAACCTTTTTTTAAAACACAGTCTTCAGTTAATCGAGAGGTGAAAAGATGGGGGGGCCCACCCCCACCCCTATCATCTCTCTCTTGTTGGGTAACAATCCTATGTTTGAAGCTGCTGCATTTTTGGTGAAACACTTTTAATAATTAACTAACTATATCTCCTGGTTTTCTGATTGTATGCATCATCAATAACATCAAATAGAGAGAAAGTAGCATCCTTAAATACAATGGTATAGTTCATTTCATTAAGCATGAACCTACAAGGTGAATGCTGCAGTCAATGCTCTTGAAAAACAAAATAATGTTCAGATTCATATACCTATTTCACAATTTAAATCTATACTATTAATACCAAAGATGCGGGAAATGAATTTTTTTAAGATAGCTCCATTATATTTACTATGCTGTATCTGCAATATATATCGGCTGTAGTACTGATTTCAATGAATCCCTTAATTGATGGACTAGTGCTAAGAAAAGTGACAATGAAAGTTGCCAGATTATTGGAAAAACTGAACTGACTCAATAATGTCCTTCAGGGAAACAAACCTACCACCTCTACCTGGTCTTGTGTATAGGTGACTTCAGTCCCACACATCGTGGTTGACTCCTAATTTTCACCGTAGAAGACTGACAAGCCAATCAGTTACAAATTACTAGAGAACACAATCATAACAGAAATAGTGGTTGTACCTATTAGCAATTGCCCTGCCACTGGATCAGGACAAGGCTCAGGAAATCCTAGCCCAGTTGACCCTGAAAAGAACTTCTCCCCAACATCTGGGGGCTAGATATCAAGTTGAGAAAGCTGCTTCAATTGACTAGTCAAGTAACTAGTTCTCATTGTGGTCCTCACAGAGTCATATCTATCAGCCAGCATCCCAAGCTCCACCACCAATAGGGCAGATCCACCGGCAGTAGGATCACATTGTTTTACAGTTGGATGGGCTTAGTTCCTGAAATTTAGCAACCATTGACTCCAATGACTCGCATGGCTTCAGAGCTAAGAAAATCCCTTTCTACTACTTCCCAAAACTGGAGAATCAGTACGCCTCCATATTGAACATCTTTTAGAGGAAGCACTGAGGGAAGCATCAGTAGACAATGTATTCTGGGTGGGCCAAATCCTGAAGGACACAGCTGACAAGTTAGGCATGCATCAAGTTGTAAATAATGCAAAGGAGTACTTGTACTCATCATAATATAAAAGCAAAAGCAAAATGCTACGGATGCTGGAAATCTGAAATAAAAACAGAAAACGCTGGAAAAACTCAGGTCAGGCAGCATCTGTCTGGAGAGAAACAGATTTAATGTTTTGAGTCTGTATGGCTCTTGTTAAGTGCTGAGCTATTTGTACTCATCAACCTACCTGTTGCAAATGTTTCTCCACAACAACACTGGCAGCAGCGATCACCACACAGCACTCAGTGTAGACAAAGCAGTGAATAGGTGCAGAGGCTCTCTTGGTGTTTGCTATAACTTAATTTTGACACAAGAGACATGGAAATCCTGGGAAAAAATGCATAAATCGCATTTATGCTATTTTCCTAGGGTTTCTGCAGCTCCTCCATTGAAATTCCTCCTCAAAGTCGCAAATTCACCACGAGGATTCCTTCCAATGCATAGCATTGGACTACCACCGTGCAAAATGAGGAAGATCAAAGGTCAAAAATAAAAAAAAGGTAAGATTTTTGGTGCTGAAAATTAGTGTTTCCAGGGGAAGGAGTTAAATGTAAAAAGGCCATGCAGAAAAAGCCACTAGTTCCAGTGAATTTCTTGGCTCCCTTATGTCTAACCAAATTGCATGTCAGGCTGACATTAAATGAAAACTGAAACAAACATTTCAAAATTGAAATAATGAAACATCACCAAAAACTTTAATCAATATTGAAGAAAGTTTACATTTTAATTTCTAATATTGTAATATTTATGAAGCAAAACAAACTGGAGTTGGTAACGTATGTATAAAAGGCAGCCAATTTATTTTCATTTCTAGTACAAGCACCAAAATGCAAATAACATCTAAATGCAGCAGCAACAGCTTGTAAAGTACTAACCAAAATAAGAAAGTACTGAACAAGTAAATCTCTAACATGCATTTTGTCTCATTATAGTGAAACCAAACTTCTATAGCTAAATCTGATCTTAAGACCTACGTAATAATCAAGAATGAAAGTATATGGATAGCAAGATTAGACAAAATTATTCACTATGTAAACGTATGGTAGACTGCACAGCTGTTTGTCTAGACTTCAGCCTCAATCTGGCTACTCGTTGCTACTTATTATTTATACTAAAAACACAAAAAAATCAAAATATCCATGGGACTTTTATAAACAGCATTGCAAACATCAGTGTAACCTAAGTATAAAATATATAAATGATGTTAAAACATACAAACTGTGTGCATTATATGTCAATTAAATTTTGACTGTTAACCTTTTTGAATTTATGCTTTCTCAAGGAAAAATAATTGATGTTCATGACACACTACGCTCTTTTCAGAGGAGGGTTAGGGGGTGGGAGTGAAAGCGAGGGTTGCAAGAGGTAAATGAATCATTAATTACATATTCAAGTGTGGAAAAAATTGAGACTACTGGTGCAAGAAGTGTTTCTCATTAACTAAATGCTTAGTAGAGAATATCTGTTTACTTTAAGATAACATCACAGTTCTAGTTGTTAATAGGACAAGATTGCTTCCTGCTGGCTATAACATAGAATGCAGAATCTGATATGTAATAATTTAAATTTAAGGCCTGATGGTATTCTGAAAGCTACACTTGAATGCCTTATACTCTTCCAGTCTACATCATGGCAACACAAAATCAAAACCAAGTTTTATTTCAGCTTTCACACGCATAAACACTAAAGACACAAAAAAGCAATAGTGTGTTTATTCTACTAGCAACAAAATAAGACAATTTACAACATTAACTGATCAAATGGACTGGAGACTCACACCCATTTGAAGGTTACTTTTAAATTTGCTTCCACCACCCTTTCAGTGTATTCCAGATCATAATAACTCACTACAGAAAAGGACTTCTGATCTCACCCTGGTAATTTTGCCAATTATCTTAAATCTGTATAATCTAGCTATCGAGCATCCTGCCCATGAAAATAGTTTTTGCTTATCTCTTCATAATTCTGAGTACCTCTATTAAATCTCGCTTAACTTTCTCTGTGTTCAGGAGAATAATTGCAGTTTTTCTTGTGTCTGCACATCCTTGGTACCATTCTCACTAATTTCTTCTGCAACTCCCCCAAGGCCTTTTTATTTTATTTGTTGATGGATTGTGGGCATTGCTGGCTCATCCGTACTTGAGCTTGAGATGATAGTCAACTTCTTGAATCGCGGCAGACTGTGTGATGTAGGTACACCCATAGTGCTGTTAAGAAGGGATTTCCAGGTTTTTGACCCAGCAACGTTGAAAGTACATATTTCTAAGTCAGAACTGTATGTGACTTGGAAGGGAATTTGCAGGTGGTGTCCCATGTGCTTGCTGCTCTTGTTCTTCTAGGTGACAGAGGTTGCAAGTTTGGAAGGTGCTGTTGAACAAGCCTTGACTAGTTGTTGCAATGCATCTTGTAGATGGTAGACATAGTGTGCCAACGGTAGAGGGAGAGAATGTTTAGGTGGTGGATGAGGTGCCAATCAAACGGGCTGCTTTGTCTTGAATGGGATCGAAATTCAGTGTTTTTGGAGCTGCACTCATCCAGACAAGTGGAGCAGGCACATGGGAACGCCACCACCTGAAATCTCTCCAAGCCGCTCACCAGCCTGACTTGAGAATGTATCACCGTTCCTTCACTGTCACTGGGTCAAAATCCTGCAACTCCCTCCCTAACAGCACTGTGGGTGTACCTACACTACATGGACTAGAGTGGTTCAAGGCATCAGCTCACCCTGCCTTCCCAAGGGCAATTAAGGATAGGCAATAAATGCAGGCCTAGTCAGCGATGCCTACATACCGTAAATGAATTAAAAAAAAATATTTTATCACACTCCTGACTTGTGCCATGTAGATGATGGACAGTCTTTGGGGCACCAGAGGTGAGTCGCTTGCCGCAGAATACCTAGCCTCTGACCTGTTCTTGCAATCATAGTATTTATATGGCTGGTCCAGGTACGTTTTTGGTCAGTGGTAACCCCCAGGTTGTTAATAGAGGAGGGGGTTTCACTGACGGTGATGGTATTAGGTGGGGTTGGAGTAAAAGGGATACAATAAGGTCTAAATTAGATTTCTTGTGCACATATGTCAATGCGTGGTGTGTGGTACATAAGGTTGCTGCGCTGCTGGCAAAGATAACCACATGGAAGTATGATGTTGTGGCAATAATGGAGACCTGGCTCAAAAAAGGACAGGACTGGGCCTAAATATTCCTGGATACAAGGTGTTTAGGAAAGACAGGAAAGAAAGGAAGATGGGTGGCAGTATTGATTTAGGAGAACAGCGCTGAAGAGAGAGAAGTTGCTCTAGATGGGTCAAGCACAGAATCTACTTGGTTGGAGCTAAGAAACAATATAGGTACCATTACATTGCTGGGTGACTCTATAGGTCAGTGGGACAGATATAGAGGAACAAATTTGCAAGGAAATTACAGCAAGGTGCAAAAGTTATAGACAGGTTATAAAGGAGAACTTTTATTATCCTAATATAGATTGGGATAGTAATAGTGGAAAGGGTAGAGAGGGGCAAGAGTTCCTAGAGTGTGTCCAGGTAAATTTTATACATCAGTATGTTTCCAGTCTAATGAAGGAGGTGGCAATGGTTGGTTTTGCGGTCAGTGGCAATAAGGGCACTCGCTGCTGACCTCCCTCGAAATAAGTCTTGCTGAGAGATCTAGTGATCTCTCTGCCAGGAAGATCACCTCCATCACTGTTCAGTGATATTGCAACTGATTGCAGTGTTCTTTACTGGACATTCACAGTGTGGATCAGCAGTGATGTCATCACGCTGTCTAAGCATCCAATCACATGAAAGGATTTTCACAGACACCCTAAAATGAAGCTAAAAGCACTAAAATAAAACAACTTTTAAAAATCTTTACATAAAGCAAACTAAAGATTGGGGCATACACAAGGAGTGAAGGTAGAAGCTAAAATATTCTGAAAAACCTATTTGTTTAAAAAAATTAACTTAAAAATTCTGTTGATTAAAGATTTAACAGCACTCCACGATTATAAAGTTATTTTTACAGGCACAGTTAAGTTGCTTATCAGATTTTATTAAACACATTGTGTTAAAAACCCATTTACACTTGATTGAACAAGGTACAACTTTTTATGAGGTTTCAAAGGCCAATGTGGGAGCAGGAACGTTGAAATTCTTGCTAATTTCAGTGATTGCCAGCTTTGGGTGTGGGGAATGTTGGTCCACAGTACAGTCTGTGACATAGCACTGAATGACATGCCACAACTTCAGGATTTCATGCTGATCTTTGCATGCCCAACATGCTGAAGTTGTGGCCAATTTCAGAGGGGTCAAGACAACAAATGCTGACAGTTCACTGTCAAACCCGCAATCCACCCACCACAAAATCAGACCCACAGTGTTTCATGGATGTGGGCATCACTGGCTAAGCCACCATTTGGTGGTGGTGAGCTGCCTTCTTGAACCACTGTAGTCCATGGTATAGATACACCCACAGTACTGTTAGGGAGTGAGTTCCAGGATTTTGACCCAGTGACTGTGTAGGAACAGTGATATATTCCAAGTCAGCATGATGAGTTGTTTGGAGGGGAAATTCCAGGTGGTGGCGTTGTCATGTATCTGCTGCCCTTGTCCTTCTAGATGGTAGCGGTCGTGGGTTTGGAAGGTGCTGTCTAAGAAACCTTGGTGAGTTCCTGCAGTACACCTTGTACAGAAGGTGCTGTCTAAGAAACCTTGGTGAGTTCCTGCAGTACACCTTGTACAGCTGCCACTGTGCATCGGTAATGGAGGGAGTGAATGTTTGTGGATGGGGTGCCAATCAAATGGGCTGCTTTGATCTGGATGGTGCTTCTTGAGTGTTGTTGGAGTGGCACTCAATCAGGCAGGTGGAGAGTATTCCATCACATTCCTGACTTGTGCCTTACAGATAGTGGACAGGCTTTGGGGAGTCAGGAGGTGAGTTGCTCACTGCAGGATTCCTAGCCTCTGACCTGCTCTTGTAGCCACAGTATTTATATGACTAGTCCAGTTCTGCTTCTGGTCAATGATAACCCCCAGGATGTTGATACTGGGGGGGATTCAGCAATGGTAATTCCATTGAACGTCAAGGGCGATGGTTAGATCCTTCTTGTTGGAGATGGTCATTGCCTGGGCACTTGTGTGGCGCGAATGTTTCTTTCCACTTGCCAGCCCAAGCCTGGATATTGTCCAGGTTTTGCTGCATTTGGACACGGACTGTTTCATGTAGATGAGAAATAGGAGAGGGTGAAGAATAGATCCTTATATTATACTCTACTATAGTAGATCTGGTATTGTGCAATGAGATAGGATTAATTAATTACCTCATAGTGAAGGCGCCCTTAGGTAGCAGCGATCATAATATGATTGAATTTTACATTCAGTTTGAGGGCCCAAGTCTAGTATTTGTGAGCGCAGTTACGAGGGCATGAAAGAGCAGCTAGTTAAAGTGAACTGGCAAATTAGGTTTAGAGATAGGTCAATAGAGATGCAGTGACATTTAAAGGGATACTCCAGAGTACACAAAATGGATACATTCCAAAGAGAAAGAAAAATTCCAAGGTGAGGACCCACCATCCATGGTTAACTAAAACGGTTAAAGATATTATCAAACTTAAAGAAAAAGCATGCAATGGAGCAAGGTGGCAGATCAGAAGACTATTTAAGAAAGAAGAGTTAATAAAGTGAGTGTTGGACCTATAGAAAGTTAGCCCGGGGAATTAATGAAATAAGGAGATGGTAGATGAATTGAACAAATATTTTGCATCAGTCTTCACTATAGAGGATACAAGTGACATCCCAGGAATCAAGAAATGGAAGGGAGGAACTCAAAAAAATTATGATCACAGGGGAAGTGGTCCTAAGCAAATTGTTATAAGTCCCTGGGTCCTGATGGACATCATCCTAGGGTCTTGAAAGAAGTGGCTAGTGAGATAGTTGATGCGATGGTTTTAATTTTCCAAAACTCACTAGATTCAGGGAAGGTTCCATTAAATTGAAAAATAGCAAATGTAACTCCTTTATTTAAAAAGGGAGGGAAACAGAAAGCAGGAAACTACAGGCCAGTTGGCTTAACATCTGTCATAGGGAAAATGTTAGAAGCTATTAGTAAAGTATTATACAAAGGCACTTAGATAAATTCAAGTTAATCAGACAGAGTCAAAATGGTTTTGTGAGTGGGAAACCATGTTTAACCAATTTATTGGAGCTCTTTGAAGAAGTAATGTGCTGTGGATAAAGGGAAACTGGTGGATGTGCTGTACTTACATTTCCAGAAGGCATTTGATAAGGTGCCGCATCAAAGGTTATTGCGGAAAATAAAAGCTCATGTAGAGGGTAACATATTGGTATGGATAGAAGATTGACTAGCTAACAAGATACAGAGCATTGGCATAAATGGGTCATTTTCTGGTTGGCAAGATGCAATGAGTGGTGTGCCACTGGGTTCAATGCTAGGGACTCATCTTATTACAATTTTTATCATTGGCTTTGATGAAGGCAGCACAGGTATGGTTGCTAAGTTTGCTGATGATACAAAGAGAGGTAGGAAAGTAAGTTGTGAAGAGGACATAAGGAGGCTACAAAGGGATATAGATAGGTTAAGTGAGCAGGCAAAAATCTGGCAAATGAAGTCTAATGTGGGAAAACAGAAAATTGTCAAACTGGCAGGAAGAATAAAGAGGAAGCATATTATCTAAATGGTGAGAGATTGCAGAGCTCTGAGATGCCGAAGGATCTGGGTGTCCTTGTGCATGAATCACAGAAGGTTAGTATGCAGGTACAGCAAGCAATTAGGAAAGCTAATAGAGTGTTATTGTTTATTGCGAGGGGAATTGAACACAAAAGTAGGGAGGTTATGCTTCAGTTATACAGTGCACTGGTGAGACCATGTCTGGAGTACTGTGTACAGTATTGGTCTCCTCATTTTAAGGAAGGACGTAAATGCATTTTAAACAGTTCAGAGAAGGTTTACTAGACTAATACCTGGAATGGGTGGGTTGTCATATGAGGAAAGGTTGGATAGGCTAGGTTTGTATCTGCTGGGAATTTTCTTTTATTTGTTCATGGCATGTGGGTGTCACTGCCTAGGCCAGCTTTTATTGCCCATCCCTAATTGCCTTTGAGAAGGTGGTGGTGAGCTGCCTTCCTGAACTGCTGCAGTCCATGTTGTGTAAGTACACCCAAAGTGCTGTTAGGAAGGGTGTTCCAGGATTTTGACCCAGCGACAGTGACGGAACGGCAAGATATTACCAAGTCAGGATGGTGAGTGGCTTGGAGGGGAACTTCCAGGTGGTGGTATTCCCATGTGTCTGCTGCCCTTTTCCTTCTAGATGGTAGTGGTTGTGGGTTTGGAAGATGCTGTCTAAGGAGGCCTGGTGAGTTCCTGCAGTGCATCTTGTAGATGGTGCACACTGCTGTCACTTTGCGTCGGTGGTGGAGGGAGTGAATGTTTGTGGATGGGGTGCCAATCAAGCAGGCTGCTTTGTTTAGAAGATTAAGAGGCAACTTGATTGAAACATATAAGATCCTGATGGATGCTTACAGGGTGCATGTGGAAAGGATGTTTCCTCTTGTGGGAGAATCCAGAACTAGGATGATCCTAGAATAGTAAGCAATTTTTGCAGACAACAGCAGGACCTGGTAGTGCTTTATGTGGTCCAGCCAGATCTGGTGATGAATGGCTAAATGAGTTGTCTGCCATATCAGTTCAAGTCTGCACCCCTTGGACTTAAGGGAGCAGAAATGAGGCTGTATCAGAGGAATGGTCAGGATGAAAAAGAGTAATGGTTTTAGTGGGTATGGGCATCTAATCGACCCATTCTTCCTTGACAATCCTCTTAGTCTTCGTATTTGTCTAAGAGTTCTGGGGTAATTTTTTACCTATCTCGCAGGTGGAGAACTCACAGGATTGGGCAGAACGCCAGTTTTACACCTGGTTCAGTATTACTCTCCATTGACTTCAATATAAAATGGACCCAAAATGATCCAATGCAGCAGGCTAGTATGGACTAATTTATAGGACATTTACTACAAAAAATATCAAAAATGTACAATTTCCAGAAATATTGTGCCAAGACTATAACTTCATTTTTTAAAAAGAAGACAGCTTGTCAACACTTATCATTCAAAGTTCAAGTTAGATATTAATTCTTGAACAATTAAGTAAAGGCATAAAAAAAATAAACTTTGTTGTTTATAGTACTCACCAGCCCTGATCATCTTCTCCTTCTGGTTGAACTGGTTCTTCCTCTGGAGTTTCTGAGATAGCCTTTGTTAGCTTTAATTTGAATCGATCAAGTAATGCCAAAGTCTGTTAACATAAATCATTCATAATTGGTTAACAAGAAATTGCGTCTGTCCTCGTAATTTAGGTGTGAGATTTGAATTGCTTTTTTTTGTAAAAAATAGGCAATGCTGTCTTCCTTACTTTATAAGACATTTTCTTTTATCTCCTGTCATATATTGGATTATGGAAATACATGCAAGTGATCTAATGGTCTAATGCCCATGGAAGAGCAAGTTGCAGAATAAAGTTACATATTGTCTTTTGACCTCTCAGATCTGAGATTAAATCCAGTACAGACTGATGTGACAAAAGTCTCCTGTCTACTAGCTTTAAGAGTTGAGCAGACTCAATTTGATCCTGATGCGCTCAGCACAAATCTGCTTGTAAGGATGGCAGCTGTGAGAAGTGGAAATTTTTTTTTGATTATTCATTAACGGGATGTGGGCTTTGCTGGCTGGGCTAGCATTAATTGCCCATCCCTAGGTGCCCTCGAGAAGGTGGTGGTGATCTGCCTTCTTGAACCACTGCAGTCCATGTGGTGTAGGTACACCCAAAGTGCTGTTAAGGAGGGAGTTCCAGGATTTTGACTCAGCGACAGTGAAGGAATAGCGATATGTTTCCAAGTCAGGATGGTGAGTGACTTGGAGGGGAACTTCCACGTGGAGGTGTTCCCATCTATCTGCTGCCCTTGTCTTTCTAGATGGTAGTGGTCATGGGTTTGGAAGGTGCTATGTTGTAGATGGTGTGCTCTGCTGCTACTGTGCGTTGTTGGTGGAGGGAGTGAATGTTTGTGAATATGATGCCAATCAAGTGGGCTGCTTTGTCCTGGATGGTGTCAAGCTTCTTGAGTGTTGTAGGAGCTGCACACATCCAGGCAAGTGAGGAGTATTCCATCACACTCCTGACTTGTACCCTGTAGATGGTGAACAGGCTTTGGAGAGTCAGGAGGTGAGCCTCTGACCTGCTCTTGTAGCCACTCCTACTGATGCAGTCATGGACAGATGTATCTGCAGCAGGCAGGTTGGTGAGGATGAGGTCAAGTATGTTTTTCCCTCTTGTTGGTTCCCTCACCATCTGGCGCAGACCTAGTCTAGCAGCTATGTCCTTTAGTAGTCGTGCAACTGGGCCAGTCTCGGTAATGGACATTGAGGTCCCCCATCCAGAGTACATTCTACGCGCTTGCCACCTTCAGTGCTTCCTCCAAGTGATGTTCAACATGGAGGAGTACTGATTCATCAGCTGAGGGAGGGCGGTACATGGTAATCAGCAGGAGGTTTCCTTGCCCATGTTTGACCTGATGCCATAAGATTTCATGGGGTCCGGAGTCAATGTTCAGGACTCCCAGGGCAACTCCCTCCCGATTGTGTCCCACTGTGCTGCCACCTCTGCTGGGTCTGTCCTGCCAGTGGGATAGGACATTCCCAGGGATGGTGATGGTGTTGTCTGGAACATTATCTGGAAGATATGATTCCGCGACGATGACTTTGTCAGGCTGTTGCTTGACTAGTCTGTGAGACAGCTCTCCCAATTTTGGCACTAGCCCCCAAGGAGGACTTTGCAGGGTCAGTGGGGCTGTGTTTGCCGTTGTCGTTTCCGGTGCCTAAATCGATGCTAATTGGTCCATCCGGTTTCATTCCCTTTTTGAGACTTTGTAGCGATTTGATACAACTGAGTGGCTTGCTAGGCCATTTTAGAGGGCATTTAAGAGTCAACCACATTGCTGTGGGTCTGGAGTCACATGTAGGCCAGACCAGGTAAGGACGGCAGATTTCCTTCCCTAAAAGGCATTAGTGAACCAGATGGGTTTTTACAACAATCATTAGACGTTTAATTCCAGATTTTTAAAAATTGAGTTCAAATTCCACCATCCGCCTTGGCAGGATTCCATAAGACCATAAGACATAGGAGCAGAAATTAGGCCAATCAGCCCATTGAGTTTGCTCCGCCATTCAATCATGGCTGATAAGGTTCTCAACCCCATTCTCCCGCCTTCTCCCCGTAATCTTTGATTCGACCCATTACCCTGGGTCTCTGGATTACTAGTCTAGCAACAATACAACTACGCTATTGCCTCCACAGAGGTTGGACTCAAAGTACTTGCTGTGGCAGAGAAAAGAAATGTTTACTCAGTAATTATGCTAGACCTGACCTGGGCATGCTCTGCGTTGATACTTAATGACAAGGATGGGAAAGCTGTACCAATCCACAACGACTTCTTTTAACTTTGATGAACACAAAATTCCTTTCACCCAAATGAATAAGTTTTAAAAAAAAACATATTGGTGCGAGTTCAGATGCCTTGGAGAATGTTGCCATATTTATATTAGCACACACTCTAGGAGGGTAATTTCAATTCCGCATGGTGGGTGGAGAAGTTAAAAATAAAGAAGGAAACCCAACTCCAATTTATGCACTTCTATTTTTAACTGAGGCAGGTTGGAGGGAGGTTGACCTATCCATTCTCAGGAAGCAAGTCAATCAGTAAAACATTTTAAGGAAGCGGTGTGCCTCCATTTTAAATAATGCTTTATTTTTAACTTCTGCAAGACTGTCATGAAAAGATATTAATGTGTATAATGTTATTGGAAATTATTTTAAAATTGGACTTGTAGGTTCTGTGTCTATGTGTGTGTCTGTGTGTGGCTTAACTGGATTAAAGCAAGCTAGTCTGGGTGCTTTGATGTATAGTGGTTTGAGATGTTAATTAGATAAATGTAAGGAGTAAAAGGTAAAGTGCAATTTGCATTTGTTGAATAAAGCATTCAAAATAATGGGTAAAATCTTGCATCTAGCTGGGATTCGCTAAGCAATGTGTTTATATTACTAATAAAATTGGTGGAATGAAAGAGTTATTGTTAGGAGAGGTAAAATTTAAAAACCTAGTAATACAATGGAAAATTTACATTCAAAGGGGAAGCTAGGTATAAACCGAAAAGAGTTTGTGTGTGTGAGTCAGAGGCATTTAACATGTAACCAGTCTGTAAGCCTATAACTGTGTCTCAAAAGGAACCAAACTGAAAGGAACCTAATTTTGAATTTGTACGGTCAAATGTGCTTTGCCTGGTGTCTGTTTAAAGTCTACGGGTTGTTGTTGCCTTGGTGAAGATTTACCTGGGAGTGATTAATTTGGGGGTTTGTTTAAAAGTTATTATGGTAGTAATTTGTAGACATGTGTATGTGTTTAAATTTGTTGTTAAATTAATAAATGTTTAATTTAGTTTTATATAAAAAAACCTCTTGAGGCTTGGTGGTTTTATTCCTGAACTTAGAGCTGCATCTCAAATATACCAATTGAGAATTAGGTTATGACAGTTGATCAAGTTTCTCTCTGGGATTTGAACAACTCAACCTTTACCAACTATTGTGTCATAACAATTGGGGGCTCTTGGCGGGATAATATTTGTAATTCCTTGATTGGTTTGGAATTGGTGAATCTTAAGGATACGAGTACGAGAAGCACTTTGAATTCAGGAGTTGGTGAGGGTTTTTATAAGTGGTGAGAGTGCAAGATGGCTTTGGCAATTGCTAAGACTCGTCTGGGAGTAGAGGATATAACTCTGACTCTGTTACAAAAAATAACCAAAAAATTGCCTGACACTTGTGTGGCGAGAATGTTACTTCCCACTTGTCAATCCAAGCCTGGATATTGTCCAGGTCTTGCTGTATTTGGACACGGACTGCTTCAGTATCTGAGGAGTCATGAATGCTGCTGAACATTGTGCAATCATCAGTGAACATCCCCACTTCTGACCTTATGATGGAAGGAAGGTCATTGATGAAGCAGCTGAAGATAGTTGGGCTGAGGACACTACCCTGAGGAACTCCTAGAGCTGAGGTAACTGACCTCCAACAACCACAACCATCTTCCTTTGTGCTAGGTATGACTCCGACCAGTGGAGAGTTTTCCTCCTGATTTCCATTGACTCCAGTTTTGCTAGGGGCCCTTGATAACACACTTGGTCAAATGCGGCTCTCACCATGTTGACTCTGCCTGATTGTATTATGATTTTCTAAATGTCCTGCTATTACCTCCTTAATAGCGGACTCTAGAATTTTCCCTATAACAGACATTAGGCAAACTGGCCTATAGTTTCCTGCTTTCTGTCTCCCTCCCTACTTGAATTGCACCCAATGCATCTACTATCTCAGCATTCACTTCTTTCAAGACCCTAGGATGCAGGCCATGAAGGCCATGCAATAAAGGCCAACATGTCATTTGCCTTCTTAATTGCTTGCTGTACCTGCATGCCAACTTTCTGCGTTCCTTGTGTGAGCACACTCAAGTTTCTCTGAGCTTCAAAATTTACAAGTTTCATGCATTTTAAAAAAATATTCTGCTTTGCCACTCTTACAACCAAAGGGAATAATTTTCACTTTTCCACATTATACTCCATCTTTCATCTTGTTACCCACTCACTTAATCTGTTTTTATATCTTCGCAGCCTCTCTGTGCCCTCCTCTAATTTACATTTCCACCTAGCTTTGTATTATCAGCAAACTTAGGTATATTATTCTCTGTTTCTTTGTCTAAGTCATTAATATAGATTGTAAATAGCTCAGGCCCCAGCATTGATCCCTGCGGCACTCCACGAGTCACAGCCTGTCAAATTGAGAATGCCTGGTTTATGTCTACTCTTTGCTTCCTGTCCATTAGCCAATCCTCCATCCACGCTAATATATCAACCCATTTCCACAAGCCCTTATTTTGCCTATTAACCTTTTTTGCAGCACCTTATCAAATATCTTTGTAAATCCAAGTACACTACATCCATTAGTTCTCCTTTATCTACACTATCAGTTATATTCTCAAAAAACTAATAAATTAGTAAAACATGATTTCCCTTTCTTAAAACCATGTTGACTTTGTCTGATTATACTATTATTTTCTAAGTGCATTATTAAAACTTTCTTAATAATTTCTGACAACTGATGTCAGGCTAACTGGCCTGTTTTTCTTTCTTCCTCCTCTTTTGAATAGCAGGATCACGTCTGCTAACTTCCAATCAGCTAGGACCATTCCAGAATCTAGGGAATTTTGGAAAATCATAGCCAGGGCTATCTCTGCAGCTATATTGTGTAGGATGTAGGCCATCAGGTCCTAGGGATTTGTTGAATTTTAGTCCCTTAAGTTTCTCCACTGTTTTTCCTTCTCCTGGAAGGGAATAGTTTCAGAATAAGGGGTTGCCCAATTAAGATGGAGATGAGGAAGTATGTCTGCTCTGAGGATTGCGAGTCTTCAAAATTTTCTACCCGAGAGAGCTGTGAAGGCCGAGTCATTGAAAATATTTAAGGCTGAGATAGACAACTTCTTGAACTATAGGAAGTCAAGGGTGAGGGGGGACAGGCAGGAAACTGGAGTTGAGTCAGATCAGCCATGATCTTACTGAATGACAGAGCAGGTTCAAAGGGGTGAACAGCTACTCCTGCTTCTTGGGTTTGTAATTAAATACACATGGAACAAAAAGCTAGTGTCAGTAATGGTGACCATAAAACTACTGGACTGCCATAAAACAGCATAGACTTAAGAGGCGAAATAAAAACAGAAAATGCTGAAAGTACTCAAAAGGTCTGGTGGCATCTGTAAAGAGAGAAACAGAGGCCTGGATGTTTGCTCCTGAAGCAGATGCGCAGAAATTTCTCATCACATTGAACCTGCTTTAGTGGAAACTGCCCTGAATGGCCAGATTTTCGCTCTATGGTAGGGGGGATGGTGGGTGGGGGCAGGATGGAGTCAGGCCCATCGACCCCGGAAGCAGCAGAGATGCGGAGGAATATGTTGGGAATACGTCTCGGGCACAGTATAAATAGCTAATCTGTAAGGAGTTCCTGCTATGAGGCAGGAAGTGGATGGAAGTGCTGCTGGTCCTGGGAGGAGACGTCAATTAAGAGGCAGGTGAGCTCTAAATGTTACAGTTGTGCAACTGGTTGCTGACACTGGACCTTCTAAGAACAATGCGCAATCTCCCAACTCTGTCACATGTGGGCAGGACTTAGAAACAAAGAGCAGGAGTAGGCCATTTGGCCCTTCGAGCCTGCTCCGCCATTCATTATGATCATGGCTGATCATCCAACTCAATAGCCTGCTCCTGCTTTCTCCCCATACCCTTTGATCCCTTTCGCCCCAAGAGCTATATCTAACTCCTTCTTGAAAACATACAATGTTTTGGTCTCAACTACTTTCTGTGGTAACGAATTCCACAGGCTCACCACTCTCTGGGTGAATAAATTTCTCCTCATCTCAGTCCTAAATGGTTTACCCCATATCCTCAGGGAGTGACCCCTGGTTCTGGACTCCCCCCAACTGCTTAGAAGGTCAGTTGATGAATTGCTTGGAGGATTTCACACTCTTTCCACCACCTTGACTTAGCCTCTTGCATGTTTCCAACAAAGTCTCTCTATGTTCGGAGCCTTCCCGAATGAAGCTTCTCACATTTTGGTCGGTCATTATTAGTTGGGGAGATGTTTGACTTCTTCAGGGATATTCTGAGGACACCCCTGAAGCATTTCAGTGGAGTTGGCTTTGAGTGATTTAGGGCCTCAGTACTGGGCATATAGGCTTGGGGGAAGACCTGGCTGTTGCATTGCATTTCTTGCCAGTGGATTTGGAGGATCTCTTGAAGACACTGATGATGGTGCTTTGAGTTGCCTGCATGGTGCCATGACCTTAGGGTTTGAGGTTCTGGTCCTCTTCTTCTGAAAAGCAGAATGACTGAAGTTGGAGTGATTTTGGCTTTGAATTGAACAGCCAGGTCCTGGTACAGTTAATGGGATGAAGGGCCAGGATCGTCAACAACCTTGAAAAATTTACCCGGGTTTTCTTTTGCTTTTCCCAGAAGATCTTTCTCTGACAGTTAATGAAATAATTGATTCCACTGCTCACTTTGGCACTGCGCTCTATGGGTCATCCTCTGTAAAGATTTGCAATTCCTCTTCTGGAAAAGTCTTGACAGTTGTTTTGTTGGCAAATTTTGAGGGGAAATGTTTCAGTGCAGTCTTCCTCTTCAGCTCACTGACTCTCGAGCTGCATTGAGGCTTCACTGGGCAATTCTTCTTTGTGGGATGCAAGCAATTCCAACACATCGACCTCATCCACTTCATCAAAGCCTATCTTACCAAGGTGATGATTTCACTCTGAATCTCAGGGACAGCATCGTGAGATTCTCTAAGGCGAGTGACACACCCGGGCCACAATTTCTGCCACGCACTATTCAGACACGACAAAGTGGCTTCATTCATGAATCAGCAATGTTGTTGATGCCCATGGGGGTGTTGTAGCCATGCCAAAATTCTATGAATGATGGCGCATTCTCACCATATGTTGCCTATTTTTATTCTCTCATGGGATGTGGGTGCCACTGGCAAGGCCAGCATTTGTTGCCCATCCTTAATTGTTAAGAGTCAAGAGTCAACCAGCTAGAGTCAAGTTAGTTAAGCGATGTGGGTAGTTCACATTGATGTGGGTCGAGAGTTACATGTAGGCCAGGTAAGGATGGCAGGTTCCCTTCCCTAAAGGACATTAGTGAACCAGATGGGTTTTTGCAACAATCAGTGGTTTCATGGTCACTATCACGGAGACTAGCTTTATATTCCGGATTTATTAACTGAATTCTGACACTGACACTGTTGGGATTTGAACCCATGTCCCCAGAGCATTAGCCTGGGCCTCTGAGATAGTAAACCTTGAATGCTGCAATTGCTCCCTGATCCATGGACTGTAGCAATGAAGTTGTGTTGGGTAGCTGGAAAATCACCTTCACTTTTTCAGACAATTCATTAAGGCTGATAGGGTGACCTGGGCAATTATCCAAAGGGAGCAATATCTTGAAAGTGAAATTTTCTCTGACGCAATATACCCTCCAGGCAAGGTTGGCATACAGAGAGAACCATTCTTGAAAGAGTGCCCCCGTCATCCAGGCTTTCTTATTTGAATGCCAAATTTTTTAAAAATTCATTCATGGGAGGTGGGCATCGCTGGCTAGGCCAGCATTTATTGCCCATCCCTAATTGCCCTCATTTAGAGGGCATTTTTAAGAGTCACATGTAGGCCAAACCAGGTAAGGATGGCAGATTTCCTTCCCTAAAGGGCATTAGTGAACCAGATGGGTTTTTACAACAATCGGCAATGGTTTCATTGTCATCATTAGACTTTTAATTCCAGATTTTTACTGAATTCAAATTTCACCATCTGCCGTGGTGGGATGCGAACCCAAGTCCCCAAAGCATTACGCTGGGTCTCTGGAATACTAGTCCAGTGACAATATCACTGATGTACAGATGTTCCTTGGAATAACACCTCATCGGACTGGCACGCGAAGGACTTAAACTTACAACCTTCCTGCAGCATTTCCACCAAGCAGAATAGTCAGGCGATCTTTGACAGCTTTAAATCCTGGCACCATCTTCTTTTCATGTTCTCTTGTGGCATACAGTTGCTAAAATGGCCCCATCTCATCAACATTAAATACTTGTTTTGGTGAGTAGCCACCTTCTTCCATGACTCTCTTCAAATGGGCAGGATATTCATTAGTCTCTTCTGTATCAGCACTAGCTGCTTAGCCTGACATTTTAATGATGTGTAGATAGGAACACCACTTGAAACGCTTGAACCATCAACAACTAGCATTAAAACTTTCTGACTGAGAACTCTCACCCTGCTCATTTTGAAAGTCTTCATACAGGCTTCTTGGATGGCCATCAAACCAAGAGGCAACTGGCGCTGGTTTTGGTCTTCGATCCAGACTGCCAAGAGTTTTTCCATGTTCTCCATTATGCTGTTTCTAGTCTGACTCACCCTGTTAGTACTTAAAGGTGTGACACTTTGCGCACTTTGTTTGATTTTGTCAGTATTACTACAGGTTGCTCTCGTTAATGTACGGGGTAGCCCAGCACTCCAGCAATATCAACTGCTCATTCTCCAGCCTCAAGACGTTTTAAAACATCCAATTTCACTGCTAGGCTTATGGTTTTTCTTGCTTTCTTTGTAGCAGCAGGCTCACTACCACCACTTACTGGGTGTTTCTGGCTCATATTTAAAGTGATTCCAAGGGATTGCAGCACTAAATTGGATTTTAAAATTGTTCCTCTGACTCACCAAATGCAAATGGCTTTCTGATTTTAAAACAGCTCCTCTGCCTCACCTGCTGCAAACTTGAACAGGGAGTCAACCTTGAGGGTACACCCTGTATTTTTCACCCAAACAAGTCCTGAGACAAGGAAAGCAATTTCATTGTACTTGTGTACAGTAACAAATACAGTACAGTACTGCACCTCTCATGGACTTCAATGGCTTTGGTGTCTCACCCACAGCAAGTAGTCCTGAAACTCCAAAATTTAAAACAGCTTGAGTCAGGAAGAATTGCACACAGATGAGCAGCCCAGGCTTCAGCTTTTTGCTTGGAAAAAAAAAACAACTCTTGGCTTTGAGTGTTTGGAAGCCTCTGGATTAAAAACAAAATCAAGGTTGCCTTGAATACAAACACCCTCACTAACAATGGCACCGATCGGGTCTGGGACCCGAATTTACATTAAAGGGGTCAATGCAAGATGACATGCAGCACGCGATGATGATGGGACTGTGATGACGCATGATCACATACAGACAATAAAGATGGACGAAGTTGACGTGTGCACAATGAAGACGGATGGCGATGATGCGTGCACAACGAAGACGGATGGTGATGACGTAAGGATGCTGATGACGTGCAACGCACATGATAATGATGCAGAAGGCGATGACAAGGAACAACGCTAAACCAGACATCGTGACTTAAATCGGGGAAAACGATCCTTTATAAAAAAATCAAAACGATACAACTTTAAGTGGGCAACTTAAAACGAGGACTTAATGTATTTGCGAGTACAGGGCACCGTGTCACCTTGTTCCCATGCATGCCTGGCAGTGGAAGGCTGTTTCCTAATCTAGACTTTCAGATAAGGTACACCAAGGGTTGTAGATTGAGATGGTCCTTGCAGCATTTCTTGTCCACCAATGATTGCTTTTTAAGGGAGGATCAACGATCAGACTCAATGATCAAGTCCAGTTTATCAGGTGCACTTCAACCATGAGTGCTGTGACGAAGGCAGTCATCCGCACATGATTGGTACAGTATTTCCCACATGTCAAGATGCCTCCTCTTTCTCATCTTCTGCATTGTTCTCCTCCTCAGATGTCATAACTACAGGGCCAGCTTCTATCCCCTCCTGTTCTAGGCCCCTTCACAGCACCATATTGTGAAGCATGCAACAGATTACGACTATTCTGGAGACCCTTGCAAGGGGAATACTACAATAATCCTCCAGAATGGTCAAGGCACCTAAAGCACCCCTTCAAGAGGCCAATAGCCTGTTCAGCTGCATTGAGGCGATTGTTGTACTGCTTTTCAGGCTCCATGTGCAGCCACCTAAAGGGGGTCATTAGCCACCTCGTTAAGGGGTACGTACTCCTTGTTCCCCCAGAAATCAATCATGGACCCTGTTGAGGTCTGAAAAAGTTGAGGCAGCTACAAATTCCTCAGTATAAAAGAATAATGGCGGCATTCAGCATACCATGCACATATGTGCAGAAACACCACAGTGTGGTCACACACCAGATGCATATTCAAGGAGTAGAAGGATTTCCTGTTTATGAAGGTCTCCGGTTGATTACTTGGTGCCATTGTGGGTGCAGCTGATAGCTCCCTGTATTTGAAGCCTGTTATTTCTGCAAAGGCCCTGGCCCTCTGTGTTTGCACTGCCAAATCCATTGGAAAGATTACGTGCTCCCTGACCCAAGCAAAGAGAGCATCTGTAACTGCCTTGATGCACCTGTGTGTGACTGATTGTGAAATGTCACAGAGGTCTGTGGCTGACCTTTGGAAAGAGCTGGTAGCATAACAATTTAGAGCTATTGTCACCTTATGTGCCACTGTCAGGGCAGGTGAATCTGCAGACTGTGGTGCCGGAACTTGTTGCACCATGGCACATATCTCTGTAACCATTTCTCGGGTTAATTTGAGTCTTCTTCTGCACTAGTTTTCACATCTAGATATGACCTTCGGAGACGACATACCCTTACCTTGGGATAAAACCTTGTGATCCTCCTCCTTCTACCTGGTGCGTGCTGCACTGCCTCCAACTCCTGGCCTTGTCTGCTTCCTCTGGCTGCAAGCTGCTGATGCTCACGTGCCTCTATGGCCCAAATATGCGATGCAAATATGCAATCTCCATTCCTCAGCTACTTTGGCAGGATGTGCACTCCTTCCCTTTGGCACACTATCCTTCCTCCCACCTAATTACCCGAGTCAGATGGGCCAAATATGCCTTTCCAAAGCCATAGACCCCAACCTCCAGCACCCTTGGGTGTTAGCCACACATGTATTTGGAATGGCTGACCTTCTGTGGCAATTCTTGAAACTTCTTGTGCTCTCCAAAAGGGTTCCTGACCTCTCCAAAGTCCTTCCACTAGCTTTATGATTTTTGCACAAAATCGTAAGTTGGTTCAGGAAATGGCAATGACGAAAATCACTTCTGCCTGCAGTCAGCTGCACTTTTAAATGTGAAGCTGTTTCCATGAAATGTGCATGTGTGAAATCCGTCCAGCCCCCATTCTGCAAAAATGGTTTGTGTCGGATATGTGGTCAGGATATCTGGATTTGGGACCTCAACACCATTTTCGATAAGGGCCAGAGTTAACATTTCAGGTTGATGACCTTTTGTCAGCAACCACTGTATTTTGCATGGTCTTCTGGAATAGTTATGATTGCCTGATGGGTTAGAGAGGAAATTTCTAAGCATTTTTCCCCATTTTGGCCCTGGGATTTTTTTTTTGTATTCCTGCCTCTCTGAGGATATTACAATGTTATTTTGAAGGTGGGGACTAAGTAGTGTCTGGTCATAATATTCCAGGTACCAAGAATGTGGGGCAGGCTTGATGTATCAGTCAGTCTTCTTGTGCCTGTCATTTACATTGTTCGTATGTGATGCATTATACTTCATCATCCTCTTCAACCTCTCTACACTCTTTGGTTGATATTGTCTTCCTCCAACGCCTCTGCTTTATTACCTGCCCTTGCTATTGTCAAAGCATGTCAATAGTGGGTCTGATGCTTGCTGAATGCTGATCTGGCTCCCTTGAAAACAATGGCCAGAATTTTACACCTTACTCCACCCCTAACCAGGAACAGACTGGCTGGTGATGGGGGTAGGAGAATAAAAACAGGTGGGCTGGTAGCGGGGAGCCAGGCCTACCACCTACCCACCTCCACTGGAATTACACCAATTAATGGCCACTTTAAGGTCTCCTCCTGCTGCCGCTGGTGTTTTACCAGGAATGGGGGGGCTGCCCACAACATCTAGAGAAGCCGCCAAGTTTGGCTGCAAACTGGGAGGTGCCTCCTGTTTGGGCATCCTGTGCCCAACCGAGGACCACCCCAACAGCGATCCCCCACTCCCACTTGTTCCCCCACTCCGACAACCCAATCGTAACACTCCGCCCTCCTCACTTGGGGCCTGACCGCCCCTAGTGAAATTGCACCACTTACCTGCAGTCCCAGCAGTGGGCACCGCTCCCAGTGGCACTGCTGGGACTGGAGAGCTGACGGCCATCTGACTGGTCGGCAGTTCTTAGGGACGGGATTCCTCCCAGGTGGAGGCAGAAGCCATGATCTGAGCCATTTAACAGCTTGATAGCTGTAAAATCAGGTCAGGATTTCCTGGCCATGCAGTGACAGGCTTGCGTCTAACTTCTCAGGAGTTGCTGTTGCTGTAGCTGTGTCAATTATGTTGAAAAGTCAGGATCTGCATGCTAATCAAGCTGACTCCCACCCTTGGGCTGCACCTTGGTAACTGATTGTATCAGGTTCTGATGACTGAAGAAACTGGTTCTTATGATAAAACATCTGATCGCAGAATGACTGAAATACTTTTTGCTAGAAGAATCGGAGTAAGCGTCTTGCAAGACCTGCATAGTAAGAAGAATTGAAGTGCCAGCATAAGATAAGACTCTGAGTCAACAGAGATTACAAGAGCAGCCAAGATTGTGAATAATTTTAGTTGGAATGGAAATCTTCCTACTAGTAAATGCAGGCTGAATGAATGCAAAGTATTGAGCTTCTTTTCCTTCTCCAAAGAAGGACTGAGATTTTTGCAGTGGAATTAAGTTACTAAAATTCATGAAACCCAAACATGTCAGTGATAGTAACAAAAGTATTCACAATGTAACAGCTTCACGTGACCCAAGAGTCTGTTGAGAAGATCTATATCGTGTGTAAGTTTTTCAGTTACATTCAATACTTTGGTACATTTTCTTTTTAACATAGAGCATCATATGACATGCTATTGCATAACTTCTAAAAAATACTTTCTGAACACTTCACTGAATTTTTGCAATATGGGCCAGGATTTTCAACTGCCCATGGGGGCGAGAAGTGGAGCAGGTGTGTTTTGAAAATAGCGTCCCCGAGTGGCATGTCAGTGTCTCGACATCTCCAGGATGCACAAGAGGAATTTTCAAATCAACGGGGTGGTGGGAAAAGCCACTCGCCTTCAATTTATGGCCTCCTAAGCTCCTTGAGGAGCTTCTTAATGGGCTGGGGAGGGCCAAATAGTAATTTTTAATTTGTATATTGTCGAACCTGAACAGTCTGGTGCACGTTAGTACACAGCTGTCGGGTTCAATGCGGGGTACAACGAAGTGATTTTTTTCCCCGGATGAAAAGTTTTTCCCACTAGGGATTTTTGTTCTAGTGCAGTGCCTGTTAGTTGGCTGTTGGGCCATCTTTTTGTGTTGTGAGACAGCTGGCGCTCTTATGTGTTGCCTCCTCTCTTCTGAAAGGCAGTGGCAGGCCCTGTCATAGCTGTTACCTGCTTTTGATGCCTGTTCTCTGCAGGCAGCTCCTACCACCTGGTAGCACTCAGTGCCACTAACTGGGCATTGAGTTTGCCTCTAACCCAATTATGGAATCTACATTTGAAGATTGCATCACAAGTGATGCAGATGCAGTGTGGACCCGAAAATTATCCAGGCATCAGGTTCTTGAGCCCAGATTGAAATTCAAGCCCATGAATTCTAAACAAGACCACTACTGATTCTTACAGAGCATTAAGCTGAAAATATGATCAAGATTCTTGTGTAAGATCCATTACCTGTTCCTCACGGGTGGACCCATTCTTTGGTTTTTGTCTTCGTAGTTCTTCATATTTTTTCCTTTCATTCAAATATTCTGCCACTGCACTATTTGGAGCCTGCTCAGTCTCTGTCAACAAATAAAAACAACAATTACATCTTTACACTTTTTTGTAATTTGTTTCCTGGAGGCAAAGTATATTCAGCACAACTAATTCTATGTTCTATGTGAAAAAGGGGAGAGGGATAAACCTGGGAATTACAGGTCAGCCAGCCTAATGGTGAAGAAACTGTCAGAGACAATATGGGACAAATCTAATTGGCACTTGAAAATAAATTAAATTTGTCACCGCAGCATCAGCTATGGCTCAGTTGGTAGCACTCTTGCCTGAGTCAGAAGGTCTTGAGCACAAAAATCTAAGCTGACACTCCAGCGCAGTACTGCATGAATACAGCACCGTCAGAAGTGACATCTTTTGGACCAGACGTTAAACTAAGGCCCGTATGCCCTCACAGGTAGATATAAAAGATCTGAACACTATTTCGAAGAAGAGCAGGTGAGTTCTCCCCATTGTCCTGGTCAATATTTATCCTACAATCAATATCATATAAATAGATTAACTAGTCATTATCACATTGCTGTCTGTGGCAGATTGCTGTGCCCAAACTGGCAGCTGTGTTTCCTATATTGCAACAGTGGCACTTCAAAACTGTCACAGGCTGTGAAGCACTTTGGGAAGTCCTACATTCATGAAAGGCAGTATATAAATCCAAGTCTTTATTTTATTTCATGTCCAGTCCTAATAGCCACTGAGAAGGGGGTGATGAGTTGTTTCTTTGAAGCCCTCAGACCTTGTAGTATACCTACACACAAAGCTCTGTTTGGTAGGGAGTTCCAGGATTTTAACCCAACAATGATAAAGGAGTGGTGTTATAGTGCTAAGTCCGAATGGTGTGTGACTTGAAAGGGAGGATTTTTAAAATTCTTTCATGGGAAGTGAGCGTCTCTGGCTAGGCCAGTATTTATTGCCCATCCATAATTGCTCTTGAGAAGGTGGTGGTGAGCTGCCTTCCTGAATCGCGCAGTCCATATGGTGTAGGTACATCCACAGTGCTGTTAGGGAGAGAGTTCCAGGATTTTGATCCAACGACAGTGAAGGAACGGCGATATAGCTCCAAGTCAGGGTGGTGAGTGGCTTGGAGGGGAAATTCCAGGTGGTTGTGTTTGCAACTTGCTGGTGCTGGAGCTCCTATGTGCTTGCTGCCCTTGTTCTTCTAAGGTGGAGGTCATGGAAGGTGCCGTCAAAGAAGCCTTGGCGAGTTGTTGCAGATGGTATACACTGTGGACAGGGAAAATGATGGAGGCAGTGAATGTTTAAGGTGATGGATGGGGTGCCAATCAAGCAGGCTGCTTTGTCCTGGGTGATGTCGAGCTTCCTGAGTATTGATGGAGCTGCATTCATCCAGACCAAGTGGAGAATATGCCATCACGCTCCTGAACTTGTGCCTTATAAATAACTTTGGGAGTCAGGAGGGGAGTTACTCAACAGAGAATGCCCAGCCTCTGACCTACTTTTGCAGCCACAGTATGTCTGTGGCCGGTCCAGTTATGTTTCTGGTCAATGGTGATCCCCAGGATGCTGATCGTGGCTAATTCAATCTTGGCAATTTTGCTGAATATCAAGGGGAGGTGGGTAGATGGTCACTGCCTGGCATTGTGTGCCATAAACATTACTTGTCACTTATCAGCCCAGGTCTGAATGCTATCCAGGGTCGACAGGCACAGACTGAGGACTTGTGACCTGAAAACTGCAATCATCAGTGAATATCTGCATTTCTGACTGTATGATGGAGGGAAGGTCATTGATGAAGATGATTGGGCCTGGTTCAGCATTCTGAGATGATCCTACAGTGATGTCCTTGAGTTGAGATTTCTGTTTCCAACAACTGCAAACATCAATAATGTCCCAGTCATTAGCTGTTGAAACCATCCATATCAAGGGTTTGGTGTCGGGAAGCCATTGCTAGGCAGGCCCATCTAACTTCACTAGAAGGGTGAGCTTATCAGATGCAAATGACGTCCTTTGGTACCCTTTTTTTTTAACCTGAAGTGTAATCTTTCTTTAACTTAGCAACTAATTAAAAGTTGCTTTTTGGAATGGGAGAAGGTGAATTTTCGTCCAACTTTAAAACAGGGGTTATACAGTCTGGCTTGCAGCTGCAACTAGTAAATTGGTTAACTGGCTTAAACAGGTTTTCAGAAGCTAGTGTCTGACAGCATAAAAGCAGGCCATCTACAGTGCTGCTTTTGTCTGCACTGGAATGCTGCTTTGGGCTTCATTAAAGTGCCTAAGTTGGAGTTTGGTGAGAGAGGGAGTTCGCTGAAGAGTAAGAAGAGCGACGTCCTTGGTAAGTAGGACCTGGTAAGTATTTCTTCTATCCTTAATATTCTCTAAACTAGAGGAAGTAAAAGTAAAGGGAGTAATTTAAGGGGAAGTCATGGCAGGGCAGCTTGGCCAAGTGGAATACTCCTACTGTATGATGAGGGAAGTCAGGGACACTTCCAGTGTCCAGGGGGACCATGTGTGCAGGAGCTGCAGCTAACCGAGATCCGTATTTCGGAGCTGGACGTGCGCCTGAAATCACAGTGGTGCATCCGCAATGATGAGATCTTTGTGGAGAGCACATACGGTGAGGTAGTCACACCGCAGGTAAAGGCTGCACGGGCAGAAAGGGAATGGGTGACCGCCAGGCAGAATAAAAGCACCAGGCAGGTAGTGCAGGAGGCCCTGGGTCCATCTCCCTCTCCAACAGATGTTCCATTTTGGATACTGCTGGGGGAGATGGTTTCTCAAGGGAATGCAGCAAGAGCCAAGATCGTGGCACCACGAGTGGCTCAGCTGCACAGAGTGGGAGGGAGCAAAAGAGTGGGGGAGCAATACTGATAGAGGATTCCATCGTAAGGGGAATAGATAGATGCTTCTGCGGCTGCAGACATGACACCAGGATGGTATGTTGTGTCCCTGGTGCCAGGGTCAAGGATGTCGCTGAGCGGTTGCAGGACATTCTGAAGGAGGTGGGTGAACAGCCAAAAGAAACAGCCATCAGTACCAATGACATAGGTAAAAAGAGGGATGAGGTCCTACAAGCAGAATATAGAGAGCTAGGAAATAAATTAAAAAGCAGGACCTCAAAGGTAGTAATCTCAGGATTACTTCCAGTGCCACATGCTAGCGAGACCAGGTGAATGCATGGCTGGAGAGATGGCGTAGATGGGAGTGATTTAGATTGCTGAGGCATTGGGACCGAATCTGTGAAAGATAGGACCTGTACAAGCTGGATGGGTTGTACCCCTCAGGACCAGGAGCAATATCCTCGCAGGGGTATTTGCTAGTATTGTGGGGGAGGGTTTAAACTAGATTTGCAGGGGGATGGGAACCTGAGCAGGGAGACACAAGAGAGGGAAGCAAAGATAGGAATGAAAGACAGAAAAGTAGAAAGCAAAAAAGGAAGGCAGAGGAAACAAGGGCTAGAAGCAAATAGGGCCATGGTACAAAAAATGTATAAAGGTGTTAAAAAGACAAGTCTAAAGGCACTGTATCTGAACGCACAGAGCATTCGCTATAAGGTAAATGAATTAACAAATCAAATAGATGTAAACAAGTATGATATGACTGCGATTACGGAGATATGGCTGCAGGATGACCAAGGCTGGGAACTGAATATCCAAGGGTACTTGATATTTAGGACGGACAGGCAAAAATGAAAAGGAGGTGGCGTGGCGTTGTTAGTTAAGGATGAAATCAGCGCGATAGTGAGAAAGAATATTGGCTCAGGAAATCAAGGTGTAGAATCAGTCTGGGTGGAACTAAGAAGCAACAAAGGGAGGAAAACATTAGTGGGAGTTGTCTATGGGCCTCCAAACAGTAGTAATAAGGTAGGGGACAGCATTAAACAAGAAATTAGAGATGCATGTGACAAGAGTGTTACAGTAATCATGGGTGACTTTACTCTACATATTGACTGGGCAAATCAAATTAGCAATAATACTGTGGCGAATGAATTCCTGGAGTGTGTACAAGATGGTTTTTTAGACCAATATGTCGAGGAACCGTCCAAGGGACAAGCTATCCTAAATTTAGTATTGTGCAATGAGAAGTGCTTAATTAACAATCTTGTTGTGCAGGGTCCTTTAGGGAACTGTGACCATAACATGATAGAATTCTTCATTAGAATGGAAAATGAAGTAGTCTGATCTGAAACTAGGGTCCTAAATCTTAACAAAGGAAACTACAAAAATATGAGGCCTGATAGATTGGGGAACTTCATTAAAAGGAATGACAGTGGCTAGACAATGGCTCATATTTAAGGAACAAATGTATGCATTGCAACAGTTATATATTCCTTTCTGGCACAAAAATACAACAGGAAAAGTGGCTCAACCATGGCAAATGAAAGAAATTAAGAGAATATTGGATCCGAAGTGGAGTCATTTAAAGTTGCTAGAAAAAGTATTGGGAGCAGTTTAGAATTTAGAAAAGGAGGACCAAAAGATTGACTAAGAGGGGGAAAATAGAGTATAAGAGCAAACTTGCAAGAGACATAAAAGCAGACTGTTAAAGCTTCTATAAGTATGTAAAAAGAAAAAGATTAGTGAAGGCAAATTTAGGTCCTTTACAGTCTGAAGTGGGAGAATTCATAACAGAGAACAAGGAAATGGCAAAGCAATTAAACAACTACTTTAGTTCTGTTTTCAAGGAGGAAGACACAAATAACTTCCCAGAAATCTTAGGGAACAAGGGTCTAGTGAGAAAGAGGAATTGAAGGAAATTAGTATTACTAAATCAATAGTGCTGGAGAAATTAATGGAACTGAAAGCCGATAAATCCCCAGGGCCTGATAATCTACACCCCAGGGTACGAAAGGAGGTGGTTATGGAAATAGTGGATGTGTTCGTTGTCATCTTCCAAAATTCTGTGGATTCTGAAACAGTCCCAGCAGATTGGAGGGTGGCAAATGTAACCGCACTATTTTAAAAAGGAGGGAGGGAGAAAACAGCGAATTACCGACCGGTTAGCCTAACCTCAGTAGTAGGAAAAACGTTCGAGTCTATTATAAAGGATGTGATAACAGGACTTAGAAAATATCAACGGGATTAGTCAATGTCAACATGGATTTATGAAAAGGAAATCATATTTGACAAACCTACTGGAGTTCTTTGAGGACGTAACTAGCAGAATAGATAGGGAAGAACCAGTGGATGTGGTATATTTGGATTTTCAGAAAGCTTTTGATAAAGTCCCACATAAGAGGTTAGTGTGTAAAGTTACAGCAGATGGGATTGGGGGTAATATATTGGCATGGATTGAGAACTGGTTAGCAGACAGAAAACAGAGAGTAGGAATAAACAGGTATTTTTTGGAGTGGCAGGCAGTGACTAGTGGGTACTGCAGGGATCAGTGCTTGGGCCCCAGATATTCACAATATATACCAATGATTTGGATGTGGGAATGAAATGTAAAATTTCCATGTTTGCTGATGACACAAAACTTGGTGGGAATGTGAGCGATGAGGAGGGTGTTAAGAGGCTTCAAGGTGATTTAGACAGGTTGAGTGAGTGGGCAAATACATGGCAGAAGCAGTATAACGTGGATAAGTGTGAAGTTATCCACTTTGGTAGGAAAAGCAGAATGGCAGAGTATTATTTAAATGATGATAGATTGGGAAATGTTGACGTACGAAGGGTCCAATCACTGAAAGCAAGAATGCTGATGCAGCAAGCAGTTAAGAAGGCAAATGGCATGTGGGCCTTCATTATGAGAGGACTTGAGTACAGGAGCAAGGATGTCTTACTGCAGTTGTACAGGGCCTTGGTGAGACCACACCTGGAGTATTGTGTGCAGTTTTGGTCTCCTTACCTAAGAAAGGATATACTTGCCATAGAGGAAGTGCAGCGAAGGTTCACCAGACTGATTTCTGGAATGACAGGATTGCCGTATGAGGAGAGATTGGGCCGACCAAGCCTGTATTCGCTGGGGTTTAGAAGAATGAGAGGAGATCTTATTGAAACATATAAAATTCTGACAGAGATGGACAGACTGGATGCAGGGATAATGTTTTCTCTGGCTGGGGTGTCTAGAACAAGGGGTCACAGTCCCAGGATACAGGGTACACCATTTAGGACTGAGATGAGGAGAAACTTCTTCACTCAGAGGGTGGTGAACCTATGGAATTCTCTTCCACAGAAGACTGTGGAGGCTAAGTCACTGAATATATTTAAGAAGGAAATAGATAGATTTCTGGACTCTAAAGGCGTCAAGGGGCATGGGGAGAGAGCGGGAGTACGGCATTGAGATAGATGATCAGCCATGATCATATTGAATGGCGGAGCAGGCTCGAAGGGCGGAATGACCTACTTCTGCTCTTATTTTCTATGTTTCTTTGTTTCAATGAGTCTGTTAGCAGCTTTGCAGGCATAACGAGTTTTAATGTATGAGTTTCCGGGGGGTGGGGTTTAATGATTACAAGGGGTCTGTGCAATGAAGTGTGAGATTCAACCTGCTGAGAAAATAATTCTTTTGTTCTTGTGACTCATGGTGGTAGCTCCCAGAACAAAGGACCAACCCTGTGGTCATGTGACTTGTAGCAGCCATAGTATCACTGAATCACAAAATTGTTATGGTGTAGCAGGCAGCCGTTCAAACCATCGCGTCTGCACCATCTCCCTGAGCATTTTACCTTGGTGCCAATCTCCTGCCTTTTCCCCATAACCCTGCACATTGTTTCTATTTAAACAATCATCCAATGCCCTCTTCAATACCTCAACTGAACCTGCCTCCACCACACTTCCAGATAGCGCATTCCAAACCCTAACTACACAACACTCCAGCTGAGGTCTAACCAGTCTCTTATATAAGTTCATCATAACCTCCCTGCTCTTGTAATCTATGCCCCTATTAATGAAACCTAGAATACTATTTGCTCTAGAAACAGCTCTCTCTACCTTTCCCGCCACCTTTAATGACTTAAGTACATGTACACCCAGGTCTCCCTGCTCCTGCACGCCCTTTAGAATAGTACTTTTTATTTTATACGGTCTCTCCATGTTCTTTGTACCAAAATGTAACACCTCATAGTTCTCCGCATTGAACTTCATCCGCCACCTTTCTGCCCACTCCACCAATGTGTCAATGTCCTTTTGAAGTTCTACACTGTCCTCCTCACAGTTTACAATTCTCTTAAATTTTGTGTCATCTACAAACTTTGAAATTGTCCCCTGCACACCAAGACCTAGATCATTTATATATATCAGGAAAAGCGAGGGTCCCAATACCTACCCCTGGGGAACTCCACTACAAACCTTTTTCCAGCCTGAAAAATACCCATTAACCATTACTCTTTGTTTCATATCCCTCAGCCAATTTTGTACCCAGTTTGCTACTTTTTATTCCATGACCTATAACTTTCCTCACAAGTCTGTTGTGTGGCACTGTATCGAACAGTCCATATACACCACATTAATGGCTTTGCCCTCATCAACCATCTCTGTTACCTCTTCAAACAACTGCAGCAATAGAACACTATTTTCTTTTAACAATTCTATGCTGACTCTTCCGAATCAATCCACATTTTTCCATGTGACTATTAATTCTATCCCGAATAATTGTTTCTAGAAGTTTCCCCACCATCAAAGTTAAACTGACTGGCAGGGCAGATCTTTACAACCTTTTTTGAACAAGCGCGTAATGTTTGCAATCCTCCAGTCCTCTGGCACCTCCCCTGAATCCAGAGAAAATTGAAAGATTATAGCTAGTGCCTCTGCAATTTCCACTCTCACTTCCTTCAATATTCTTGGACGCGTCTTTTTGGTTCAGCAGGAAATCGATTTAAAAAAAAATAACGGTAAGAATAAAGTTCTGGATTTCTTTTCATGCCCCAGGGAGCCAACAGGAGGGAGAGAGAAAATGGGTAACAGTAGACCTGTGAGCCTGGCATCAGTGGTAGGGAAAATACTAGAATCCATAATAAAGGATGTGATAACAGGACACTTAGAAAATAATGTTAGAATTAGGCAGAGTCAACATGGATTTATGAAAGGGAAATCATGTTTAACAATCCTCCTAGTCTTTTGAGGATGCAACTAGCAGAATAGATCGGGAGAACTGGTGAATGTGCCATATTTAGCTTTTCAGAAAGCTTTTGATAAGATCCAACGCAAGAGGTTGGTAAACAAAATTAGAGCACAAGGAATTGAGGGTAACATACTGGCATGGATTGAGAACTGGTTAATGGACAGAAAACAGAGAGTAGGAATAATGGGTCATTTTCAGGTTGGCAAGCTGAGATGAGTGGGATACTGTAAGGATCAGTGCTTGGGCCCCAGCTATTCACAATCTACATCAATGAATTGGACATGGGGATTAATGGTAATATTTCCACGTTTGCAGATGACACAAAACTAGGTGGAGATGTGAGTTGTGAGAAAGATGCAAAGATGCTTCAAGGGATTTGGAGAGGCTAAGTGAGTGGGTAAAAATCTGGCAGATAGAATACAATGTGGAGAAAGGAGAGGGTATCCATTTTGATAGGAAAAATAGAAAGGCAGAGTATTTCATAAATGGTGAGAGGTTGGAAAGTGTTGAACTTCAAAGGGACTTGGGTGTCCTTGTTCACGAGTCACTGAAAGTTAACATTCAGGTCCAGCAAGCAATTAAGAAGGCAAATGGTACGTTGGCTTTTATTGCAAAAGGATTTGAGCACAGGAGTAAAGGTGTCTTACTGCAATTATATAGAGCCTTGGTGAAACCACGCCTGGAGCATTGTGTGCTGTTTTGGTCTCCTTACCTAAGGAAAGATATACCAGCCATTGAGGGAGTGCAACGAAGGTTCACTAAGTTAATTCCTGGGATGGAGGAATTGTCCTATGAGGATAGATTAAATAGACTGGGCCTTTATTCTCTGGAGTTTAGAGGAATGAGAGGTGATCTCATTTAAGCATACAAAATTCTTACAGGATTCAACAAGGTTGGTGCAAGAAGGGTGTTTCTCCTGGCTGGGATGTTTATAACCAAGGGACACGGTCTCAGAATAAGAGGCAGGTCATTTTGGACTGATGTGAGGAGGAATTTCTTCACTCAGAGGTGGTGAATCTTTGGAATTCTCAGCACCAGAAGGCTGTGGCAGCTCAGTCATGTTCAAGACTGATATTGATAGGTTTCTACATATTAAAACATCAAGGGATATGGGGATAGTGCAGGAAAATGGTGTCGAAGTCAGAGATCAGCCATGATCTCACTGAATGGCGGAGTGGGCTTGAAGGCTGAATCGCCTACTCCTGTTCCTTATGTTCTTATTCTGTACACACTTCAACCAAAGCTATGCAAGTCAAATTTCTGATGTATCAATCCTTGTTATAGGCATCTCCATTTGCACAGTGCTGTGTAATCCAATACAATAGAGGGGAACACAGGTGCATATTTCTTACCTCTATTACATATAAAAATTATGTAGGGCACTTGCATTTGATCACTTGTCACCACTTTCAAGATATCAAGCATGTTGCAACTGTTTACTGTTAGGAGATTTTGTATGAAACAGTTCTGCATTAATGTCACAATCTTCTCTGCATGTTCACAAGTATAAGTTTAAAGAATAATTTTTGCCCCAGAAAGAAAATAAATCTATAAGGTTGACCAAGTTAGCTTTGTCATTAAAATTGAAACTTAGAATAGATGGCTCTTCATAGCACATGGGGTTTCCAATAAGGAACAGAAAGACAGATTATATATTTGGGAGATAAGACCATGGATTTCTTTCAATTCAAGAATACCTTATACTGACAGTACCTTACATTATTACAAATACTATCCAATCTTTTGTCTTTCAAAGGCCTACAGCAAAGTAAACAAAAACTTAGCTAAGAAAGATTATCCAGGAAGGCTGTGGTTGAATAATGATTTTAGAAAAATCAGCAATGTCAAGATTCAAAAGCTACATGATTTTATCTGCCTATAATTCACAGAATATGGTTTATACCAGATGGTTTTTGCTTTCACCATCCGAATTGAATCATAATGACATGCTACTACATGTTTGGATGCTGTGTTATGATACGGAGCAGGGAGAAAGTTAAATTGATAATTTTAGGACAAAACATGCTTTGGGTCAAATAATTTTCAGTTGGGAAAGTTAGTTAGAAATTTGCTTCTCACATTTAAGAAATCAATTTTTTATTTTGTCTGTGGAGGGAGCGTGGTTGGTTCAGTGGAGGTAGTCCTGCTGAATTGCCATACTGTTTGACGTCATGCCCCGTACTGGGGAAAAGAATGTTATCAGCACCAAAACAAAAGGCTTTCCTCCCTATTTAAAGTTTAATAGAAGTAAAATGCAAAAATAAAAAGGCCTTGCATTTACAGAGGTTTACTCTTAGGCATCTTAAAGTTATGGGCAAAGTTGGAGAAACATTAAAAAGTAGTTCCTGATATGTGACAAGATTTGATTAAAGATTAAAGTCTAAAGTCAGATGTTTCCTGAATCAGTGCAGAAAACTTGGGAAAGATAAAGGGGTGAAAAGTTCTTAAAGATTAGTTAAGGTACCAACCAAAAATCTTTGAGTTCATTATCTAAGGAGGGAATTTTGAACAACTCACTTGATGCCAAATGAGCAGGTGCAATTAAAATTGAGCATGCAGCCGATTACTGTCTGATTTCCACTGGAATTCCACTGCCATCATCTTAATTGCCAACTGTAGTTAGGTGGCTGAATTGTCAACCAGAAGAAGGCTGGAGGCTCATAGATTTATGTGATTGTATTTCAACCCAGGCCTGAGTTTTTTTATTCATTTATAGGATGCGGGCGTCGCTGGCTAGGCCGGCATTTATTGCCCATCCCTAATTGCCCTTGAGAAGGTGGTGGCGAGCTGCCTTCTTGAACTGCTGCAGTCCATGGTGTAGATACACCAATAGTGCTGTTAGGGAGAGAATTCCAGGATTTTGACCCAGCAACAGTGAAGGAACAGAGATATATTTCCAAGTCAGGGTGGGTTTGGAGGGTGCTGCCGAAGCAGGCTTGGTGAGTTTCTGCAGTGTATCATGTAGATGGTACACACTGCTGCCTACTGTTTGTCAGTGGTGGAGGGAGTGAATGTTTGTGGATGGGGTGCCAATCAAACGGGATGCTTTGTCCTGGATGATGTCGAGCTTCTTGAGTGTTGTTGGAGCTGCATTCATCCAGGCAAGTGGAGAGTATTCCATCACACTCTTGTCTTGTGGCTTGTAGATTGTGGACAGGCTTTGGGGAGTCAGGAGGTGAGTTACCCGCCACAGGACTCCTAGCCTCTGACCTGCTCTTTTAGCCGCAGTATTTATATGTCCAGTTCAGTTTCTGGTCAATGGTAATCCGTAGGATGTTGATTGTGGGGGACTCAGTGATGGTAATGCCATTGAATGTCATGGACGATGGTTAGATTTTCTTTTGTTAGAGATGGTCATTGCCTGGCACTAGTGTGGCATGAATGTTACTTGTCACTTGTCATCCCAAGCCAGGATGTTGTCCAGGTCTTGCTGCATTTGGACATCGACTGCTTCAGTATCTGAGAAATTGCCAACGGTGACGAACTTTGTGCAATCATCAGTGAGCATCCCCACTTTTGACCTTATGATGGAAGGAAGGTCATTGATGAAGCAGCTGAAAGTGGTTGGGCCTGGGACACTACCCTGAGGAGCTCCTACAGTGATGTCCTGGAACTGAGATGATTGACCTCCAACAACCACAACCATCTTCCTTTGAGCGAGGTATGACTCCAACTAATGGAGAGTTCCCCCAACCAATTCCCAGTGACTCCAGTTTTGCTAGAGTTCCTTGATGCCACATTCAGTCAAATGCTACCTTGATATCAAGGGCAGTCACTCTCACATCATCTCTGGAGTTCAGCTCTTTTGTCTATTTTGGAAAGAAGGCTGTAATGAGGTCAGGAGCTGAGTGGCCTTGGCAGAACCCAAACTGAACGTCAGTGAGCAAGTGCCACTTGATAGCATGGTTGATGACCCCTTCCACCACTTTACTGATGTTTGCGAGTAGACTGATTGGGCGGTAATTGGCCGGGTTGAATTTTTCCTGCTTTTTGTGTACAGGACATACCTGGACAATTTTCCACATTGCCGGGTAGATGCCTGTGTTGTAGTTATACTGGAGCAGGTTGGCTTGGGGCGTGGCAAGTTCTGCAGCACAAGTTTTCAGTACTGTTGCTGGAATATTGTCAGGGCCCATTGCCTTTGCAGTGTCCTGTGCCTTCAGCTGTTTCTTGATATCACATGGAGTGAATTGAATTGGCTGAAGACTGGCATCTGTGATCCTGGGGAGGAGGCCAAGATGGATCATCCATTTGGCACTTCTGGCTGAAGATTGTTGCGAATGCTTCAACTTTATCTTTTGCACTGATGTGCTGGGCTTCTCCATGATTTAGGATGGGGATAGGAGCCTCCTCCTCCTCCAGTCAGTTGTTTAATGGTCCACCACCATTCATGACTGAATGTGGCAGGGCTGCAGAGCTTAGATCTGATCCGCTGGTTGTGAAATCGCTCAGCTCTATCAGTTGCTGCTTATGCTGTTTGGTACGCAAGTAGCCCTGTATTGTAGGTTCACCAAGTTGACACTTCATTTTTAGGAATGCCTGGTGATATTCCTGGCATGCCCTCCTGCACTCTTCATTGAACCAGGGCTGATCCCCAGGCTTTGTGGTAATGGTAGAGTCTCCAATATGCCAGGCCATGAGGTTACAGATTGTGGTTTAGTACAATTCTGCTGCTGATGGCTCACAGCACCTCATGGATGCCCAGTCTTGAGTTGCTAGATCTGTTTGAAACCTATCCATTTAGCTCTCTCCAGGTGAAAAAGGTCAGTGGCTGTCAGGAAGATAAAGAGTCCCTTCAAACAAGGAAAGTTGCAACCTCCCTTGCCTAGGATTCCATCCTGTTCCTCTAGACTTACCTGATTGTCAGCGAGCCTTCCTTTGGTGCGGGTTGGTGGATTTAAACTTAGGCTTGTAAATGTGTTTGCATATACCTCTTCTCCTAGCTGGTGATTAAAATCGATCCCAAGAACAGAACTTTGTCTTTTGGGCCAGGACCCCAATGTTCGGGTCAACTGGAGTTGGGGTTGACCCCGTGCTATGTTGCGAAACATAGCCACCCAACAGAGATTTTCCCTAAATTGGCTAATTACTAGCCAAAGGGCAGACTTGCTGTCCAATTAAGGTTGGGCAGGCTTTTGAAACTGGAGGGCCAATAAGAGGCCTTCCAGAATGGAAGGAGCAGCAACATGTAGTTCAGTTAAGAGATAGGGAGGGTGCTTCCATTTTGACAAACCGTCTAAGCATATTGTAAAAGTATTAAATTAAAAAATGACTTCATAAGCTGGACTACCACAGATGGTGGCAGCTGTGGTCAGGTCATGAACCCCACCCCACTTATTTGGTTACCCGCTGTTCGCGGGTGTGTAGTCCTTTGGCCTGCTGATCCCATTGCCGGAAAATGGTTCGGTGACGGGGTGGTGCTAGTATTAAACAAACACATCGACCAGCAGCGCAAATTTTTATGCCTGCCTGCTTACGCAATCGTCCCTGTGTCAAAGCAAAAGTCCTGTCTCTGAAAAATCTTGGAAATACAGGTCTCTTTAGGAGTACCAACTTTTCATCAATTTGTGCAGTGTCAGTGTGTAATCACAGGCAAGGATACATGTTCTGAATGCACTACCTGATGTTACTTGGTTTTTTTCCTGATTTGATTTCAACTCCCTCAAATCCTCCAAGAATGCCAAAATACCTAGTTTGGGCTGTAGGGCTATTCTTGCTCTTTGTTTCCTTTTCCCTCTGTACCCAGTTTCTCACAACCCCCAAAAACTTCTGGCTGTGCAACAGCTAGAGAACAGCTGTGAAACCAGCCTGTCTCACAACATGCATTTGAGATATAAACGAATACCATAAACGAATCCAGCCATTTGGACTGTCGAGGCCAAGACCAGCTATAATCATCTCTTTTTTTGTTGGATGATCCTTCACAGCTGTCAGCAATACTCTTCAACTTTGTACTAACTCATTTATGTCTCTTCTCTAGTGCTAGAAACTGACTGTAGCATATAGGATGCTGAATAATGTTGCCTACAGGCACTACGGAAGGGCACATTTCTTAACCACTCCAGCTGTTGTCACTAAATACTATTCTACAGTTTGAAGGCCATTTTGACAGGATTCCTGCTTTGTCCTGTCACTCAGGCTGAGGCAGCTACAAATCATACCACTGATGTTGTGGCAACAGGGAAAAAAACATAGAATTCTTTATCATAAACAGATTTCATCTCGCCAATCAGAAGTTCAGCAAAGAAACAAACCAGTGTTCTTGAGAACACCCCTAGGCTGCTGTTCCCATAAATAACTTAATAGTTTCTTGCAGATTAGTATAGATGTCAAGTAATAGTGCAAATTAGTGTTTGGTTGTAGCCAGCCTCTCATTAACTAATAGGTCATGGAAAATAATAATCACTACAAGCTAATAATAAAATGATGAAATCCCTGAGGCAATAAATTGAGTGCAATTGGTATTTGAAAATGCTTTCAAGTTTTAATAAATATTAAGGTGGTAATTTGGCTTTACCTCCGTCAGGAAAAGTAGTTTATTTATTTGTAACAAACAAATGTAATTTCTGTTTCAGGTTACTTACACTTTACAAAAGAAAACTTTTGATAATTACTAATTTTTAATTGTTGCAAGTACAAATAAGTATTTTCAATTTGTCACAACAAAAATAAGAGGGGAAATTATGCATAATGCATTAGATTAAGTAAAGTTTCACACAGGAAATGTACTTATTCATCCAATCCATGCAGATGCTTTGTTTCCTACGGGACAACAATTACTTGAAAGTGGGGATGCACATTTAGCTTTCTAGGATTTTCATTTGTTTACCAGTTAACTACAGAACCACCAAGTTGGGCAGGTTTTTTTTAATTTGACATAGATATTATTGCAGTGCATCCAAATATCTAATCCTGTAACATGTGGTTTTGAAAAAGTTCAAAGTTTAAATTTGATCTAGTAATCCTGCAAGAATTAAAATCTTATTGGTCACATTATTGAATTACCTGAACACACAAAGTAACATGACAATAACCTGACCGGACCGCCCTGCTCGAAAGCAAGTAAAAAAAAAACGCTTATTGGACTTGTGTAAGGGTAATGAGCTTCCAGATGGTATATATGATAGGGTTCGTCCTCATGGCTCACTGCATCCTTGTATGTGTGGGCTGCCTAAGATTCACAAAAGTGATGTCCCTTTACGCCCTATCTTATCTATAACTGGTTGTGCACAACATGAATTGACCAAGTGCTTGGGTGAGTTGCTACAACCAGCTCTGAGCAAGTTTTCTACATATACGGCAAAGGATTCCTTCACTTTTGTGAAAACCATACAGGACTTGCATATTGATAGCAATGACATGTACATGTGCTGGCTTGACATTACTAGCCTATTCACCAATGTGCCGCTCGAGGAAGCCATAGACATCTGCACCGCATTGCTATATCATGGCAATCTAGATGGCGGATAGTGTCCTCAGCCCAACCATCTTCAGCTACTTCATCAACGACCTTCCTTCCATCATAAGGTCAGAAGTGAGGACGTTCACTGATGATTGCACAATGTTCAACACCATTCATGACTCCTCAGATACTGAGGCAGTCCATGTCCGAATGCAGCAAGACCTGGACAACATCCAGGCTTGGGCTGACAAGTGGCAAGTAACATTCGTGCCACACAAATGCCAGGCAATGACCATATCCAACAGGAGAGAATCTAACCATCGCCCCATGACATTCAATGGCATTACCATCACTGAATCCCCCAATATCAACATTCTGGGGTTACCATTGACCAGAAACTGAATTGGGCTAGCCATATAAATAATGCGGCTAGAAGAGCAGGTCAGGCACTAGGAATCCTGTGGCGAGTAACTCACCTCCTGACTCCCCAAATCTTGTCCACCATCTAAAAGGCACAAATCAGGAGTGTGATGGGATACTCTCCACTTGCTTGGATGAGTCCAGCTCCAGCAACACTCAAGAAACTTGACACCATCCAGGACAAAGCAACAAGCTTGATTGGCACCCCATCCACAAACATTTGCTCCCACCACCACCGATGCATAGTAGCAGCAGTGTGTATCATCTACAAGATGCACTGCAGGAACTCACCAAGGCTCCTTAGACAGCGCCTTCCAAATCCACAACTACTACCATTTAGAAGGACAAGGGCAACAGACAGATGGGAACACCACTACCTGGGAGTTCCCCTCCAAGCCACTCACCATTCTGACTTAGAAATATATCGTCGTTCCTTCATTATCGCTGGGTCAGAATCCTGGAACTCCTTTCCTAACAGCCCAGTGGGTGTTCCTACACCACGTGGACTGCAGAGGTTCAAGAAGGCAGCTCACTACCACCTTCTCAAGGTCAATTAGGGGTGGGCAATAAATGCTGGCCAATAAATGCTGGCCTAGCCAGCAACGCCCACATCCCATGAATGAATAAAAAGTACGAAGTATCACCTAACTGAACTTATGAACTCAGCAACTTATGCAATTGAGTTTAATTTAATGACACCATGTAGGCCCAAATAGATGGTTTTGCCATGGGATCCCCTCTAGGCCCAGCTCTTGCAAACATCTTTGAAGGAATGACAGGTAACCTCCTATCCTTTGCTTATTTTCGATATGAAGATGCAACGTTTGGTATATTTGAATCCACAGCTGCATGTAAGAATTTACTTACACACCTTAATGGGCTCCACCCTGTGCTCAAATTCACCTTTGAAATGGTGTAGTCAAATGAGCTCCCTTTTCTTGACATGTTAGTTGAAAAATCTGCTAGTAGTATTTCTACTACTGTCTACTATAAGCCTACCTTCGCTGGTCAATATGCGTGTTGGGATTCACGGTTCCACACGCTATAAAATTGGCCTTATCGGCAACTTCGTAAATTGGGCTCAAGCCATTTGCTCACCATACAAGTTTGGTGCTGAAATACGGTGCATCAAAGCCATCCTGAGAGATAATGGCTACCCTGATCAAATCATTGCTCGATGTATATCGCGCAAATTCATGAATGGGCCTAAGGCCATCACTTTTGGTCCTCAGAAGTGCCCAGTCTACCTTAGATTACTCTGGAAGGGTAGGTTGTCTCAAAAAATTTGAGTAACAGGTGAAGCTAGCTGTTTCATGCTGCTATGATGCAACATGAGTGGTAGTCTCCAATAACAGGATGCTTCCATCAAGCCAAAAAGAAGTTCTGCCTATCACACAAATGAGTAATGTGGTATATGAATTTTAGTGCCTGTGTGATGCCTGGTATGTAGGGCATATGTCCAAACGACTGGCGGATTGTATCAAACAGCATGTCCCTTCAGCTGTTCGCAACAGGCAAAGTGCGACCTTACTCAACAAGCCAATGCTTGCAAAACTAAAAACATAGTGACCACCATTCGATGTGATTCCGCGATTGGACAGCACTTGCTACAAAATCCTGATTGTACCAAGAATTAGACTGACAAACAATTTAGAATTATCACCTAGGCTCACATTGTTGCTCATATAGGCATGCTAAAAGCTACTTATGTTCACACACACGGCCCTGTTCTTTAGAGACAGAAGGGGCATATCCACACATTGTGCCTTTTTCATCTAAACAAAAATTTGGGGGACAGCCATTCACTGGTACATTCCCCATGGCAATGCCTTGACCAATCAGAGCCGACCCATGGCAATGCCTTAACCAATCAGAGTCCACCTGTCTGATTTGAATTTAAACAAAAGTTTGACAGTTCACTGTTACCTGGGGCTTTCTCCATGGCAACGCCTCTACCAATCAGAGTCTGCTTGCCAACCAATCAGCACTCTCTTCTCATGCAGTATAACTGTTGTTCCCCATACAACTGGTATTCTTGCATATCTGTCCTGATGAGTGCAAGATGAAAAGTTTCCACAGCATGTCTCTTTTTTCAGCAATACTTAAGTTCTGTTCTGCCAAATGACTATTAACATGACAATTACAAATGAGTGGTGGACATATATTTTCCCACTTACCTTGAAAGCGATCAATTTTATTGTTAACTTTTTTCTGTAAGAGTTTGAATTCCTATATTTTTCCTCTCTGTGCCATGCCACTTAGCTAATTGTTAGGAAAATATCTAACAGTAGTGAGCGGCATTCTCTCCCTTCAACATGCCCTCCACACATCACATAAGGCAAAGCGAAGTTCAATTTTTATGTAGCAGCCGACTTACATCCTATTATTGCTTTGGGATAATGCATCAATTCTCTAATATGCTCCTTTCCACTTGAAAAATGAATATTTACTTCCAAAGGGAAGCTAAGTTTTCTGAGGTGCTGAGTACACCCACACTTTTCCAACTGGCAGCTTGTTACATGTAAACACTTGACAATGGTGAATGGTCTCAGAAAATTTCACCTTTGGAATCTCTCTAATAATGTGATTCTACTCACTAATAAATTGGGTCGGTATGTGGCACATAAAATTCATGCCACACAAATGCTAAGCAATGATAAAAAGCACTTCAGGTAGGTTTTATCCTTTGCCATATAACTTTGTTGAGATTTCCTGTGACTTCAACAACAACAACTTTTATTTATACAGCGCCTTTAATGAAATAGAGCATCCCAAGGCATTTCACAGGAGCTTTATAAAACCAAGTATGACCCCGGGCCACAGAAGGAGTTATGAGGTCAAATGACCAAAAACTTGTTCAAAGAGGTTGGTTTTGACAAATGTCTTAAAGGAGGAAAGTGAGATAGAGAGGCGGAGAAGTTGTGGGAGGTATTCCAGAACTGGGGCCAAGGCAACTGAAGGCACGGCCACAAGTGGTGGAGCAATTAAAATTGGAGATGCACAAGAAGGGTTGAGGGACTGGAGGGGATTAAAGGGATAGGCGGGTAAGGCCAGAGAGGGATATAAAAATAAGATGAGAAATTAAAATCAAGACATTGCTTGAGCATGAGCCAATGTAGGACAGCGAGCACAGGGGTGATAGGGGAACGGGACTTGGTACATGTTATGACACCAGCAGCAGATTTGGATGACCTCAAATTCACAGAAGGTAGAATGTGGGAGACAGCAACACGTTGGAATAGTTAAGTCTACAGGTGGCAAAGGCATGAGGGTTTCAGCAGCAGATGAGTTGAGATGGGGTGAAGTTGGGCAATGTTGCAGAGGTGGAAATAGGCGGTTTAGTGATGGCATGAACATGAGGTTGGAAGCTTATCTTGGGGTCGAATGTAAATTCAAGGTCTGACAGGCTTAATCTCAGACTGTTGCCAACAAGAAGGATGGAGTTGGTAGCTAGAGAATAGAGTTTGGAGTAGGAACAAAAAAAATGCCTTCTATCTTCCCAATATTTAACTGCAAGAAATTTTTTGCTTATCCAGTACTAGATGTTGGATAAGCAGGCTGATAATTTAACAACAGTGGAGGAATCGCTAGAGATGGTGGTGAGGTAGAGTTGGGTGTTGGCAGCTTACATGTGAAAGTTAATGCTGTGCTTTCGGTTGATGTTGCCGAGGGGCAGCATGTAGATCAGAAATAGGAAGGGGCCAAGGGCAGGTCCTTAGGGAACACCAAGGGCAATGATGTGGGAGTTGGAAGAGAAGCCATTGTAAGTGACTTTCTGGCTATGATTAGATAGATTAGAATGTAACCAGGTGAGAGCAGTTCCACCCAGCTGGACAACAGTGAAATTCTATGCTGGAGGAGGATGGTGCGGTCAACCGTGTCAAAACCTTGATCAGTATCACTTAGATTGATGCATGAGTTATCTATCCGTGTTATTTTGATATTAAAATTATTCAGTCATTCAGCCTGTCTGCCCATACAAACTAACAAAGACAATGGGGTTAATATGACAATTATGGCACAATACTATAGTCCAGAAGTTCTGCATTGTATTATTGCTATCAAGTGATACTGAAGTCAAAGGTAGTATGGGAGAAGAAAGGTTCTTAAAGGGACAATGTACCCTAAACCCACTTACATTCTAGATATACCTTTTACAGTAACCATCTTGCCAAAACTGCTTCTATAAAATGAGGCAAAGAACACTTCCTGATGCCTTTTAAAGCTGTATGCTGAAACAGTGCACAACTGCTGGTATTCAGCCACTGCTGGGTGATACAATATCACTTCATTCTGTCCGTAGGCAGAATAATCTCTGAAACAAATTGTTCAAGACAACATTTAAAAAAAATATTTGACCAACAGCCCATAAGATTTGAAAATAGGAAAGCAAACTTGTGAAAATCTTGCACAAATTCCTGCAGTGTTAGCACTGCACTAAACCAGCTTCACAGTTAAATGGGGGTGAATTTTGCACATAAGTCACCCCAACATATTGCAGAGTCATTTTCAATCTCTTTAACTTGGATCACATTCCCAGCTGGTAGAATTGTATCCTGAATTTGGCTAGCTCTGGAGTGGGTCCCAGGCGGTTTGAAGTTACACCTTTTAATAGAGCTAGTCTGTTGTCTGGGACGGTCCCTGTATCTGACATCGCCAGACTGGCCAAGCAGGAAATTTATATGTGGCAACAAAATTGGTGCTTTAAATACATAAAGAAACTGAGAATAAATCTTACTCGATATCCTATTAAAAAAAAACTTAGCTTTATGTGCACTTGCTATATGCAAAGCTTTTCACATTTTGTGTCAATTTTTTCATTTAAATGTCTTTGTTCCCATTTATAATTAAATGGGTTATGGCTCTAAAAGGACACTTTACCCACTGGCCTCAATGGCGACTTTTTGTGCCGGATCATCCGCTTTATGGCGTGTCCCACCTTATTAATAATGCATTCCTGGGAAACACGCCTGGTTGCTGGCGGAGTGGCCTCTGATTTGTCCGCCCAGCCGTCACCTCAGGCCTTCAGTAAACCAGACGCATACTTAAAAGCTGCTCCTGCACCTGGCTAGTACTCTTCAAGGGACAGGAAGCCTCTGGGAAACTGATGGCTGCCAAAAGGAGGAAACATGCAGCCCCCAGATTTAGCGATGCTGCCCTTGGGTGCCTTCAGGGCACAGTGGAGGCCTGCCACCAATTCCTCTACCCCGCTCTGGGCGAAGGTCAGCAAGCTAAGTCACCAATCCAGCATGGAAGGTGGTGGTAGCGGTGGTCAGCATCAATGCCCTGCAAAAAAGGACAGTCACCCAGTGCTGAAAGAGGATGGATGATCTCCGTTCCGCCATGGTAAGTCACTCTTCTCATCACTCTCAACGCACACCTCACAAACCCATCACACGTTTACAGGGATCTCACTCACTGCCATTTCAAGGGACATCACCATTCACTCTTTCATACACACCTTCATCTGCCCTGCAGATCATGTCCTTGTCGCAACCATGGCACCATTCACCACCCACACATGCCAAGCATCCTTATTATCTGGCCAGGCTTACACTCTCTCCATCTGTATTCATGCAGGACAAGCTGACACACAAGGGAGAAGTCGCAGACTGGTGGAGGAATGCCTTACTTCAAGGTCCTAACAGGCTTTGAAAGTAGAGTCATCCAGCTGGCCAGCGATGATCTGGACCGTTCCTGTGCTGACAGTTAGGTCAGCTGTGTTCAAGCAAATGAGGATCCAGCAGTGCAACATCCATCAGACCTCGCTGTAAGTCACTTCTCCTGTTCCGCAGTCTCCTGCCATGCACTAAATATCTCTCCTTGCTTTCGCAGACACAACTGGGAAGCAGCTGAGGGGTCCACAACCCAGATACTTGACTCAAGCCCCAAAGACACCTCGGAAAAAGAATCTGATGACAACCTCATTGAAGACCTGTCACAGCGCACACCCTCCACCAGTGCAAAGATACACACCTCATTGGGACCTATCGCTAGAGTAACCTCGAGGTCACAATCTGGTGAGCACATCACACTGATCCACAGCAGGCAGCGGCAGGGACTTCCCAGGTTTCCAGCACTCGGAGGACTGCTGGAGGCCACAAATCTGCCAAGTCCGAGTCAGATGAGGAGCCTCTGGACTCGATCATACCCGGTTGTTGGTACTGCAAAGGCAAAATCAGGAACATCAGGAAAGGATGTCCACTGCCCTCCTCAGGTTGCAAAGCATGATGGGGGAATCTGTCCGTCTTCAGTCTGAGGTGATAGTGCCAGCATGCCAACGCACCAAAGTCAACAATGGTAGGATGGCGGCCACCATGGAGACCTTGGTCCAGGACAACGGTCCTGCACTGCTGCTTCCCTGCTCCTCAAGGAGTCAACCAGGGGCCCTTGGGCACCCACAGGGAGGAGGATCAGCGGGTGCACATCCTGGGGCTATTTCCATGTGACTCCGGGAGTGTCCGTCCCATCCAAATCCCCTCTTCCTATGACCCCAGCAGCTCCAGCTCCCCAGGCTGAGGAGGGTGCCACTGCCACACAGAAGGGCCCCAAAAGCAGCCGGGACTCTCCAGAGGACGCCCGTCAAGGTCATCACAGGCAGGGCGTAGCAGTCAGCAGGCTGCTTCCACCTCCACTGTGGATGTCGGGGGAGGGGGGGCCACCAAGACGTGACGGCAGAGTTAGGGAGGTTAAGAAAATGTAATTTCACCGTGTGGGCATGGGCATTAACATAATGTTGACTATTGTAAATAAACTCCCAACAATGTCACCCTGCCTATGGTTCCTTGTCATGAAGACCAGTGTTTGTGTCAGTCTGAAGTGAAAACTTGGTTCCTGCACAAGATAAAGGCAGGTGTCTCAGTCCAGTTCCTCACTCCTGTGCTTTGTGCAACCTTCCCAGCACACTGACGGTGTGCCTTCAAAGTCACTGGACACATCAGTCATGCCTGCACCTCAATGGGGCTCAACATTGCCACAAGAACGTCCAGGGCTAGCGGCACAGAGTTCCGCCATTTTCACTTTGTGCTCTCAGCACATTTGAAGTATGCCTAGCCTCCTGATCTCATCAGCACGTGTCCGGTAACACTGTGATCGTGAAGGGTTCAGTTCATGAAGGATGCCTTAGGATCAGGAGAAGTTTGTTTTCCCGCTGCATCTCCATGATATGACCCTGTTCACAGAACGCAAGCAAGCTGCCATCAGTCAGACAGGATCTGAGACCTACTGAGAATGTAGGACTCATGGACCCTCCCAGGGAATTGTGCGCAGATCTGCAGGATGCGTTTGCTGTGGTCGCAGACCAGCTGAACAATCAGCGAGTGGACTCTCTTGTGGTTGACACAGTTGACGGCGTGTTGCAACGGAGATTGGAGCGCCAAGTGGCTGCAGTCAATGGCACCCTGCACAAGTGGAAAACCAGAGATCTGCACAAATCCCAGTGCTCTTGCTTCCTGGCTTGCCTGATCCCAGGTGAAATGCACAAAGTTCTGTGCCTTCGCGAATATGGCGTCCGTGACCTTTGTTTTTTATTCATTCAAGGGATGTGGACTTTGCTGGCTGGCCAGCATTTATTGCCCATCCCTGGCTGCCTTTGAGAAGGTGGCGGTGAGCTGCCTTCGTGAACCGCTGTAGTCCATGTGGTGTTACTACACCCACAGTGCTGTTAGAAAGGGATTTCCATGATTTTGACCCAGCGACAGTGAAGAATGGTGATATATTTCCAAGTCAGGATGGTGAGTGACTTGGGGGGAAACCTCTAGGTGGTGGTGCTCCCATCTAGCTGCTGTCTTTGTCCTTCTAGATGGTAGCGGTCGTGGGTTTGGAAGGTGTTGTCGAAGGAGCCTTGGTGAATTCCTGCAGTGCATCTTGTAGATGGTACATGCCGCTGCTGCTGTGCGTTGGTGGTGGAGGGAGTGAATGTTTGTGGATGTGGTGCCAATCAAGCGGGCTGCTTTGTCATGGACGGTGTCAAGCTTCATGAGTGTTGCCGCATTCATTCAGGCAAGTGGGGAGTATTGCATCACACTCCCGACTTGTGCCTTGCAGATGGTGAACAGGCTTTGGGAGTCAGGAGGTGAGTTACTTGTCGCACAATTTCTAGCCTCTGACCTGCTCTTGTAGCTACAGTATTTATATGGTTAGTCCAGTTCAGTTTCTGGTCAATGTTAACCCCCAGGATGTTGATAGTGGGGGATTCAGTGACGGTAATGCCATTGAACGTCAAGGGGTGATGGTCAGATTCTCTCCTGTTGGAGATGGCCATTGGCTGATACTTGTGTGGCACGAATGTTACCTGCCACTTGTCAGCCCAAGCCTGAATATTGTCCAGGTCTTGCTGCATTTGTACATGGACTGCTTCAGCATCCGAGGATCTCCTCCTGGATGCACTTGTATATGGAGGCTTGTGAGATCCCACAGAGGTCACCTGTGCCACCCTGGAAGGAGCCACTGGCGTAAAAATCAAGCAGTGCAGTCACTTTCATAGCTACAGGCAGTGGATGCTGTCCAAGTCTCTGCCAAATCCAGCATCACGTGGCATACGTGACCGATCAGTTCTCTGGACATGCGCAGTCTTCAGCGATACTGGTTCTCGGTCATCTGCATAAATGACCAGCGGAGTCTGTAGACCCTGGGTCTAGCTAGGTGTCGACCCACAACAGCTTGTTTTGGCTCTTCAGCAGAATACGCAGGAACCCTAGCCACCTCCTCTGCTTGAGGGTGCTGCTCCTCCCCCTGCCCACCTAGGCACCGTCGCCATTCTCTTCTCCTTCATCTCCGCTCCCTGTAAGCTATCAGGCATACAGCTAGATCACCAGGCTCCATGTTCCTGATGTACTCCTATTGCAGGATGAAACAGAGAGATGAGTGGGCTACCATGGGTGTACTAAGAGCCTCTTGGTTAAGTCTGAAGACCCCTTAACGCATGCCGCAGAGTGCTGGCCAGAGTTTAGTGTGCTGCATAGCTGCCTAAAATCTCACCCACCTCCGCCCCACTCCACCTGACCGATTGCCGACAGCTTAGCCCACTGGGCTGCATGTTGTGCTCTCAGCTCAGGCGCAGGCATTCTGCTAATCCGCACTGCAAGGTTGCACTGTTAGCTTGAAACATGGGGGGAGACTGGTCCAAACCTGAATGAAGACATTACACAGGGCTTTGAGCACCACTACCAGTGACTGCTCCATGACCAGTTGTCCAATTGTTCTGCAACCCCCTAAAAGGCTCATTAATTTACAGTCTGTTCCCAAGGGGTGAAAAGTTCAGGAGGATTTGATGACACTTTCATGCCTCTGCATTGCTTGAGTGGGCAGATAAGCTAGGTGCCCAACTCCAAGCATGTCAGTGTAGCTGCGCCTGAACTGTCTCTGTTGTGGAAGAATGTTCACTTAATGCAAGGTTTCCCTAATGCCTGGCCGATTCCCTCCCCCCTCTGCATGTGCTTGTGCACTACCAACAGACCATGCTGCCTTGCCCCCCAACCCCTCGCCCCAACCGCAGTGCAGCCCTTGCCCCGGCACCGCACTGTCAGCCAGCTGGGAGAAAGCAACTTGCCTGTGCTCTTGCCTGAATGCACGGCACCTCTTCCTTGACATCGAATAGGCGACCTTCGCGAGTGCTGCGCACCATTAGTGTGCACTCACCTCCTCGAAGATCAACTCGCCAGTGCACGCCTTTTAAATGCTGTTGTGAAACATGTCGGCGTGCCCGGATGATCCAGTGTGGGGGAGATGATTCCGGCGGGCAGGCAAGATGATGAGATGCAAATGCACTGAAATTAGGTTCCCGACGTTGGGTGGCGGGAAAGGTGGCCCGCCATTGATAGGTGGAGTGGACGATCACAAACTGGTTTCACAATGGCGTAAAAACGGTTTTTGGCCTTCTCACCATATTGTCATCTCACACCCGCCATGGCGCCCGATGCCAATGGATGCAGAAAATTCTGACCAGTCAAAGCAAAAAAAATTCTAAAAATTATGTATTTCATAATAGCACAATTAAATATATCCACTGAATTGTATTTTGTGTCTTTTAATAGCTTCATTAAATACTTTACTTAAAAATTCAGATTCTTCCAAAAGCCTGAGCTTCAACTTCATATTTTTGAACTGAATTTTGATTGTGCAGCCTGAACTGCAAAGCTCCTAATTTTCCAAAATCACCAGTGCAGTCACCAGGTGCTGAATTTTCAATCGCTGGTGGGGTCAAGCTCACTTGTGGGCAGGCCTGGAAAATCATGAACTTGGAATTTGTCACTGGCTGCTGACGCCTCTATGATGTGCTTCGATTTTCAAAGACGGGTTGGGGGCAGGGGGAGGGGTGGAGAGTCATCAACTATCATGCCTTCAATTAATTGTTAGTTGAGTTTGTTAGACCTTGTTATGAGTATGGGGAGCAACTGATAGCATTTTCAAATGGCCAGCACTGGGAACATGGAGGGTCTGTGACACGTTTGAGCATTGCTGTTGGGAACACAACGGGGAGCCATTAGTGTTCATAACCGCAGAATGAAAAGGCTGCATAAAAGGAGTGAGTGAAACTCAGTTGCTCATGCAGGGGCACAACGTTGCCATCGTTAGGGCTGAGAGGCTTGATTTTGTGAGCTGAGTGTGTTTGGATTTTTGAGAGGAACGTAAGGCTGCTGCATCTGTGGCTACCTCTAGTCATGCCTACCTGGTCTGGTTTTCTGCAGCTCTTCTTCCAGGTGGAAGGAAGAGTACAGCTCTTCTGTCCACCAATGCTTCGATCAGGGCCTCAAGGGAGGCATCATAAAAACATGGGGCCACCCAGGATTGGCTTCCCAAACCATCGCTGGCTCTCTGCTCTTTGTTCATCCATTTTCAAAGGTAATGGCAAGCCCGGTCATGGCTGCAACTTACCTTTCAAATGAAATCTCTGTGCTTAGTTGCTGCGTGTGACCAATGCCCCTAATTGGGTGCCGAACTCACCTCCGGGCCAATCAGTGGCTATCGATTTGAAAATTGCACGCGTCACTGCCGTTGATGGAGAGCGGAGTCGGGATCTGGAAATGTCCGGGGCATTGGGTTCCCAGCACTAAAATGAAAACTCGCCCCGGTGAGTTATGCTCAAATGAACTAAACCTTGGCTCCCCATTCCACAGTTCTAATAAACCCCATGCTCTCCCTCCACAGTAAAAAAATGACTCCCCGGGTTCATAACCATGAGCAGCTCCACTACAGTACTATCCCTGAGTACAACTAAAGTCTGGACTGCCTCCATTTGCAACTAGAACACTGGACTGTCCCCAAATATAGCTAAACCCAATTCCACTTCTCCTGTACCCCTAAGGATTAAGTGAGTTAATCTCCTCTCACTTTGTTGCTATAATTTTGGCAGAAAACACACTTACACGAGTTATCAGGATTTCAGTCAACTTCCCGAAAGTTACAGCAGCAAAACGAGAGAAATTACCTTATCCAATCAGACATTATGCATTTTACATATCACCTTGCTGAGTATTTTCAGCTTTAAAATAGGAAGCATAAAAATGAAATACATTGTTGAAGGAATACATTTAAAATAGCTTTAATATAATAGTAGTTGTGAAATTCAATCTCAAAAGCATCAGAATGTATTGAATAAAAATGAAGTTTGACTTATGTGATTGCAAATTTTTTATCCACGTACTTTGTCAACTTTTTAACCATTCTGAATTAGATTATCAATAAATATTTCTACAGCATCCATATTTATAAAGAAGACCTCCAATGCAACCTTGTGGCTCTATAATTATTCCTTCCTGCCATGAAGCTACGGGCGGGAGTTTATCGAAGTAGTTTCAATTTTAAATTTTGTACATAGGAATTTCTAATGAAAATATAAAAATGACGAAATATAGAACTATAAAATGAGTTTACCTGGCATTCATAGCCTTTTGGGGGAAGAGAGTTCCAGATTTCCATTACTCTGTGTGAAATCAATTTTTTCCACTATAAGTTCCTATGTCCACATCAATAATAGAAGCTGGCTATACAAACTTGTCAGCTTGTAATTATACTCTCCTGCCAGCTGTGGCCTCAGTTTTACATCTGCAGTTCCTCAAGTTGTACTGTTCAGAGAACATCTACGCTCCAACCTACTCTACTTTTCTGCTTCCAAATTACCATAAGTTCCCCTATTTAACTGTAAAAAGTAACAAGATAAAATCAAAATTTTATATGAAGAAAATACAGAATACATGACTTTTAAATGGGAACAGAATTACATCTATGTTTCTTGGTCAAATTATTCCTCACGACCCCAGCCCCAATTTCATTTGAAAGCTATGCTTGGTCTTAACTCTGTGTGTAATGCCATAGAGTATCGAGTAGTGCAATTTACAGAGAGAGAGAAAACAAAGAATAAAAAGTGCTCCCCAAGATTTCATTCTCTTTCAAGAAAGCTACCATCATATGCTTTTCTGAAGAGCGTGATACTGAAGTCCCTGCAGGCTGCAATCAATTAGAAATTAATGAGTTCACAAGAACTTCCACTTTTACACTGAGTCTCGTTAAAAACTCTTGAAAAAGTTACATCTTGTTGAATGAGGTGTAACTAGATTTTAAGCTGTATACTAAGCTCCTAATTTCTGCTGAACAACCTCTCTGGCCCTGAAAAGCTAATTTTATATTTGTGGAATATCACATTTCTGCGTTAGGATAAATAAATTCCATATATTTTTCAAGTTTTTTTAAATAAAGTTTGATACTTCAGCTTCTGCCTTGATCCAATTTGTACGTCCCAATCTTTATTTCGCTCACTGTGAAATTATATTAAAAAGCAAAGGATAATCAGTACTTTGAACTTCTTTTAACTTTCTGGTTGCTGTCTGTAAGTATTTTTCAAAGTGCTTGGCTGCTTACGGTGCTTGATGACATTACCACTGCTGGATGCCTAGAGATCTCTTTTACTTGGGGTTTATTAGAACTGTGGAATGGGGAGCCAAGGTTTAGTTCATTTAGGGTTGGACATAACTCACCAGGGCGAGTTTTCATTTTAGTGCTAGGAACCCAAAGCCCCGGACATTTCCAGAGATTTAAATTAACGTTGAGAAAGGCAAAATCCATGCCACAAAGATCGCTAAATCTGCATGTGCAAATTTCTCTGTGATCAGCAGGGAGTGTCATCACTTTACCACTAACTGTAAAATCCTGGTCTTTGGCTGGGATTTTCAATCATCTGTGGGGTTGGGAACAGAGTGGGTGCACTTTGAAAATAGCGCTCCCAGATGGGCATGTCAGTGTCTTGATACCTCCTGGAATTTAAGGTGGGGGCAGGGTGTTGAGAGTTATTTCCAATTTATGATTCATTAAGCTCCTTGAGCTCGTTAATGAAGCAGGGAGGGCCAGAAGTCAATTTTCAAATTACAAAAAGCCAAACCCGAACAGTCTGGTACACATTAGCATACAGCTGTCAGGTTGAATGCCGGGAATAATTAATTATTTTTCTTTTCTGTTGAATAATTTTGCTCCTAGGGATAGGAGCAGGATCTTTCTGTTGGCCATTTGGCCAGTTTTATGTGCGGTGAGGCTGCTGATCATCTAATATAGGTATGGGTAGAGATAAGAAATAGCAAAAGTAAGAAGTCACTTGTGGGAGTAGCATACATGTCTCCTAACTACACTGTAGGATGGGGTATACAGGAAGAAATAATGGGGGAATTTAAGAAAGGTATGGCAATAATCATGGGTGATTTTAATCTACATGTAGATTGAACAGATCAGGCAAAGGTAGCTAGGAAAATGAATTAATAGAGTATCTTCGAGACAGTTCTTAGAGCAGCACATTCTAGAGCCAACTAGAGAGCAGTCTATTCCAGACCTGGTAATGTGCAATGAGACTGGACTAATTAATGATCTCATAGTAAAAAGGCCCCTAGGTAGCAGTGATTATAACATGATTAAGTTTTGTATTCAGTTTGAGGGAGAGAAGAGTGGGTCTAAAACTACAGTTTTAAATTTAAATAAAGGCAATTATAAGGGTTTGAGCTGAGAGATTAGGTTAAGGGGTAGATAAGTAGAGATGTATTGGAAGACATTTAAGGAGATTTTTCATAATAATCAGCAAAGATACATTCCAGTGAGAAAGTAAGACTTGAGGAAAAGGATGCTCCACTCGCGGCTAAGAAAGGAAGTTATATTTCGTATCAAATTGAAAAGCATACAATTCCATGAAGATTATTGGCAGGTTAGAAGATTGGACAGAATATAAAAACCAACAAAGAATGACTAAAATAATGAGGGAGAAATTAAAGTATGAGAGAAAGCCAGCTAGAAATATAAAAACAGATGGCAAGAATATCTCCTGGCATTTAAAAAGGAAAAGAGTAACTAGAGTGAGCAGATAAAGAAATGGCAGATGAATTGAACAGATGTTTTGTGTCTGTCTTTGCTGTAGAAGGCACGAATAACATCCCAGAAATAATTGTAAATCTAGAGGTGAAAGAGAGGGAGGAACTTAAAACAATTACAATCACCAGGGAAAAGGTACTGAGAAAATTATTAGAACTAAAGGCTGACAAGTCCTCAGGCCCTGATGGACTTCATCTAGGCTCCTAAAAGAAGTGGCTGCTGAGATAGTAGATGCATTGATTTCAATTTTCCAAAATTCCCTCTATTTTGGAAAGGTCCCAACAGATTGGGAAAAAAACAACTGTGACTCCTCTATTCAAGAAAAGAGGGAGATAGATGGCAGGAAACTACAGGCCAGTTAGTCTAACATCTGTCATATGGAAATGCTAGAGTCTATTTAAAGAAGGTATAGCAGGGCACTTGGAAAATCTTAATGCAATCAGGCAGAGTCAAATGGTTTTGTGAAAGGGAAACCGTGTTTGACTAATTTATTAGTGATTTGGGGAAGTAACAAGCAACAGTTATAAAGGGGAAACTATAGGTGTGGTGTACTTGGATTTCCAAAAGGCATTTGATAAGGTGCCATGTCAAAGATTACTACACAAAATAAGAAGTGATGGTGCAGGAGGTGACATATTAACACGGCCTGAGGATTGGTTAGCTAACAGGAAACAGAGAGTAGGGACAAATTTTCTGTTTGGTAAGATGTATCCAATGGAATGCCACAGGGATCAGTGCTGAAGCCTCAAATATTTACAATCTATATCAACGTCTTGGATGAAGGGGCCGAATGTATGGTTGCTAAATTTGCTGATGACACAAATATAGGGAGAAGAGTAAGTTGTGAAGAGGACTTAAGGAGTCTGCAAAGGGATAAAAATAGGTGAAATGAATGGGCAAAAATTTGACAGATGGAGTACAACGTGTGAAATTGTGAACTTGTCCACTTTGTCAGGAAGAATAGAAAAGGAGCATAGATTGAAATGGAGAGTGACTGTAGAACTCTGTTGTACAGAGGGATCTGGGTATCTTGGTGTATGAATCACGAAAAGTTAGTATGCAGGTACAGCATCTGATTAGGAAGGCAAATGGGATGTTGTTTACTGCAAGGGGAATGGAATGCAAAAGTAGTGAAGTTTTGCTACAGTTGTACAGGGCATTGGTGAGACCACACTTGGAGTACTGTGTACATTTCTGATCTCTTTATTTAAGAAAGAATATAATTGCATTAGAAGCAGTGCTAAGAAGGTTCAGTGGGCTGATTCCTGGGATGGAGGGCTTGTTTCATGAGGAAAGGTTGGGCAGAATGGGCCTAAACTCCATTGGAGTTTAGAAGAATGAAAGGTGATCTTATTGCAACATATAAGATCCTGAGGGAACTTGACAGAGGTTATCATTGACTGGAAATTGAACTGGACTAGCCATATAAATACTACAGCTACAAAAGCAGGTCAGAGACTGGGAATTCTGTGGTGTGTAACTCCATCCACCACTCTCAACATTCACTCCCTCCACCACCAACACACAGTGGCAGCAGTGTGTACCATCTGCAGGATGCACTGCAGCAATTCACCAAGGCTCCTTCGGCAGCATCTTCCAAACCTGCAAGCTCTACCATCTAGAAGGTTAAGGGTAACAGATGCATGGGAACACCACCAAGCAAGTTCCCCTCCAAGCCACATGCCACCCTGACTTGCAACTATATTGCTGCTCCTTCAGTCCCTGGGTGAAAATCCTGGAACTCCCTTCCTAACAGCACTGCGTGTGTACTTATACCGCATGGACTGCAGCAGTTCAAGAAGGTGGCTCACCACCACCTTCTCAAGGGCAATTGGGGATGGGCAATAAATGCTTGCCTAGCTAGCGATGCCCACAGCCCATGAAAGAATAAAAAAATAATGAAAGGATGTCTCCCTTTATCGGAGAGACTAGAACTAGGGGATGCAGTTCAAAATTAAGAAACCTCCCATTTAAGATGGAGATGAGGAGAATTTTTTTCTACCAAAGGGTCGTTAGTCTGTGGAATTCTCTTCCCCAGAGAGCAGTGGAAGTAGGGTCTAGAATATGTTAAGGCTGAGTTAGATAGATTCTTGACTGACAAGGAAATCAAAGGGTATAGGGAATAGGCAGGAAAGTAGACGCCACATTCAGATCAGACACGATCTTATCAAATGGCAGAGTGGCCTCGGGGGACCAAATGGCCTGCTCCAGCTCCTAATTTGTATGCTTGTATTATGTGGAGCTTCCTTTCGTCTGCAAGACAGCTGCAGGCCCCATCATGGCTGCCATCTGATTTGACCTCGTGATCAGCCAGTAGCTCCTGCCTCTCAGCAGTACTCAGCTCCTAAATTAACATTTGAAGATTGCGTCGCATGAGCAAATCCTTTGTGTTTGTACATATATAGATCGAAGTTTAGTTTACTAAATCATTGGAGAGTAGATACTTTCTCCATTAGAATGGTCGAAGAATTACATATAAGCTGTCAAACATGGTCGGCGAATAAAGAAGGGCGTAATTATACCAAATTATGGCATATACTAAAGTGATAATATCTGGACTGCAAAGCAATAAACAGCTCTCACACAACTTACATGCCAAAGCTATGTGCCAAGAGGTTTAAAACTAAGCATATAAAACAATTATACTGAGTACACTTTGTACCACCAAATAAGCTTATAATTCTTTAAAAATATTACACTGATGCTTAGAAAATTTTCCAGTAATAAGTATTATTTCTTTTTTAGAATTAAAATGTATTTTCACCCTCCAGCGGGAACAAGAGGAAAAAACTGAATTAAACAAATACAAGGATAATTTGGAGGACGGGAACTGGATACATGATACATTGATGTTCTGATCCTAATGTTAACATATGGCAGAGACAATCTCCATGATTTATAAATGATACAATCTCAGTTTTGGTTAGATAACCTGTGGCAAGAAATGCAGCAAAGCAAACAGTAAAGTTAGAGGTCAAGAAAGATAGGAGGTGAGGATGTCATTGTACTTGGCTAAACTGGCAAATTTTTTCTTCCCATTATAATTGATTTCTTTTTGCTATGAAATGAAGCCAGATTTGGCACCACCATTTAATATGATGTAATTCTTATGATACACCTTCCAATTTGGAAAATACTCAATGGCATTTAATCACAAACTTGACTGCACCTTTCTTGAACAGTGGGACTACTGGAACACAAAAAGCCAATAGAATGTTGAATTAAGCCTCAATGTGAGTAAGTGGGCAAGTACTTTTAAAAAAAATCATATCTGTTGTATTGAATTTTGCCTTAGATTTATCTAATTCTATCTGGTCAATATTAGGAATCATTTAAACTTGTTATCTGTGCCATACCTGTAAGATTGTTTAAGCTGATATAAGGTTGGTTGCTTGATTTTTTAAAGTGATGTGATTAGCTGCTCTCCATTTGACTGTTTTATTTCCTGTAGCAATTGGGCTATTGTGGAATTTAAAATAATATAAGTTTAAGTATACCAACAAGAAATTAATCCTGAACAGTGATGAGATCAGAGGCTTGAGACAAGCCAGTAAAGTGAGATTTAGATTAGGACAGGGAGCAATAAGGAGCTTGGGGTTTGGGGCAGGGGGAGAGTTGGTGACAGGAATACCAGTCAGAGACAGGGTGACTGGGGACTGGAATGGAGGGCGGGGGGGTGCTGAAAAGAGAAATGTGGACTGGCTTATCGAGACTTGGAAATGATATATGGGATCAGAAGCTGGGAAAGAGGGCTGGGGGAAGGGAGTGAGTCTAGGGAAATGTGGGCAGGTACAGTGGCTCAGGGAAAAGAGAGTGACCAAGCAATGGGGATGGGGAAATTGAGACTTGGATTGGGGAGCGAGGGAGACTAGGGACTTGGATGGGTGGAGAGGAATGGGGTGGGGTGGACTGGGTGTGGGGCCCAGCATCTCTTGTAGAGTTGGAAGCAGCGACACTAGCAGCAGCATGGCGAGTGGGCACAGCACAGAGAGAAACAGCCAGCAAAGGAATGATTGAAGCTGTAGAACCTTGCTTTGGATAGACAGTAAAAGATTATTTCCATTGATGATTCTCCCTGTGTTCAGGGAGCATCACAAGCCCAATATATGGAGGAGTTGCAGGACTGCTGAGTACTGCCAATAGTGCTCCACAGGAGGGTTACGTACTGTGGCAGTGGCCCATAGTAGTGCTGCTGAAATGGGAGGATCACTGCTGCTCCTCTGCTTTCCACAGAAGAAGTAAAAAAAAATCTCTACCATTCCTTTAGCGGCCTCCAGCAGTCCCCTTAAAGGCTGCTGTTTTTGACTCTATAGAACTGAAAAAGCAAGATGGAGCTTGCACAGTGCTTGTTCCACTTAGTTTTTCCACATATTTTGTAGAAGAGTCTTAAAACTTAAACATTGGGATGCTTAAAATCAATGAGGACCAATATGGCAGTGGCCATGTTGCCTGCACAAATTAGGTGTAAGGCCTCTTGAGGTTGGTATATACTAACCCACTTTTGACAAATTTATTGGAGGCATTTGAGGAGTAACTGGTAGGGTAGATAAAGGGGAACCAGTAGATGGAGTATACTTGGATTTCTAAAAGGCATTGGATAGGGTGCCACACAAAAGGTTAATACACAAGACAAGGATTCATGGAATTGGAGTAATATATTAACATGGACAAAGAATTGGTTAATGGACCAGAAGCAGAGAATAGGGATAAGCAGGGCATTTTCAAGTTGGCAGGCTGTGACTAGTGGAGTGCCACAAGGATCGGTGTTAGAGCCACAGCTATTTATAATCTATAGTAATGACTTACACAAAGGGACCGAGAGTAATGTATGCTGACAACATAAAATTAGGTGGGAAAGTAAGCTGTGAGGAGGACACAAGAGGTTTCAAGGAGATGCAGACAGGTTAAGTGAGTGGGCAACAAGAAGGTAGATGGAGTATAATGTTGCGAAAAGTGTGAGGTTATTTGGTAGTAAAAATTGAAAAGTGCAATATCTTTTAAAAGATGTGAAACTTGTAAATTTTGATGTTCAGAGGGATTTGGATGGACTCGTGCAAAGAACACAGAAAGTTGGCATAAATACAAAAGCAAAATACTGCGGATGCTGGAAATCTGAAATAAAAACATAAAATGCTGGAAAAACTCAGCAGGTCTGGCAGCATCTATGGAGAGAGAAACAGAGTTAATGTTTCAAGTCCGTATGACTCTTCTACAGGAAATTGGCATTCAGGTTCAGCAAACAATTCTTTTTATTCATTCATGGGATGTGAGTTTCACTGGCTGGGCCAGCATTTATTGCCCATCGCTAGTTGCCCTTGAGAAGGTGGTAGTTAGCTGCCTTCTTGAACCACTGCAGTCCATGTGATATAGGTACACCCACAGTGCTGTTAGGAAGGGAATTCCAGAATTTTGACCCAGAGACAGTGAAGGAACGGCAAAATAATTCCAAGTCAGGATGGTGAGTGGCTTGGAGGGGAACTTCCAGGTGGTGGTGTTCCCATCTATTTGCTGTCTTTGTCCTTCTAGATGGTAATGGTCGTGGGTTTGGAAGGTGCTGTTGAAGAAGCCTTGGTGAATTCCTGCAGTGAATCTTGTAGATGGTACACACTGCTGCTACTGTGCGTTGGTGGTGGAGAAAGGCAAATGGCACGTTGGCCTTTACTGCAAGGGGATTGGACTACAAGAACAATACCATTGTACAGGGCTTTGGTGAGATCACACCTGGAGTACTGTGTGCAGCTTTGGTCACAGCATTTAAGGACAGACTTGCTTTGAAGGCAGTATGATGAAACTTCACTGGGTTGTTTCGTGAGATAGGAGGGCTGTTCTATGATGAGGCTGAATAAATTGGCCTTTTACTGCCTGGAATTCAGAAGAATGAGAGGTGATCTCATTGAAACATACAAAATTCTGAAGGGGCTCACAGGGTATACAATACGAGGTTGTTTCTAGAGAATGAGAGATTGTTTCTCCTGTCTGGAAAATCTAGAAAATGGGGGCACAGTCTCAGGATAAGGAAGGGGTTGAACATTTAGGAATGAGATGAGGAGAAATTTCTCCACTGAAAGGGTTGCGCATCTATGGAATTCTCTACCTCAGAGGGTTGTGAATGCTCCATTGTTGGATATATTTAAGGCTGAGATGGAAAGATTTTTGGCCTCTCAGGGAATCAAGAGATATATGAGCGGGCAGGAAAATGGAATAAAGGTTGATGATCGCCATGATCGAATTGAATGGCAAAGCCAGGCTTGAGGGGTTGTGTGGTCTCATGCTTCTAATTTTTATGTAACACACTGTGCCCAAAAATGGGCACAACTCATACTAATATCTACCCCTTTGTGTCCAAATAAGTTTTGCTAAATGTGGCCCAGATCAAATGCTAGGATGCTGGATCAGGTCACCTCATAAATTGAGTGTGACACCTGATCAAGAGCTTTCTATTTATCTGGAACCACCTAACTTTTCTGATCACCGAGTTCTCTACTTTTGATGTTAAAACCACCATGGGGTGGAATTTCACAGGGTGGAGGGGGGTACAGATTACCTACCCCACCCCAACCAAACTAAAAGTTGGTCGGCACCTTGCTGACTAGGAATTTGATATTACATTGGGGGCATCTTTAATAGTCAGTGAGGGGGGTAGAAGGTGGGGGTTCAAGTTAGAGAGGGTGGGGGAGGGGAGGGATGGAGGGGAATACAATCTGGGTGGTGGTGGGGTGGGGGGGGAAAGAGTGCCCTGATGGGCACAGTGGATCCAGCTTAGGGAAAGCTGCTAGGCTTTTCGCCTTCCCTCTCTACCTTCCCACAGACCGAAATATTGTGGCGGAGGTGGATTGAGGCCCTTAAGTGGCAGATAACTGACCATTTAAGGGCCTCAACAGGCATAAGGGTGAGCCTGACGCTTTACCCACCTCCAACATCACCACCCTCCGCTGTAATATGGGAGACAAGACGGGGGTGGGTGGTGTAGTATAAGAATCTGGCACATATAGGGTTAATGTGGGACTCTACAGTACTCTCCACACAATGATGTAAGAAAGCACATAACTTGCACCCAGGGTCAGTCTAGTGTTGGACGGAGCCGTGTGTACCAGCAAGCATGAAGACAGCTCCTAGCTTTTACCCTTTACTGTATAATTGTAAATAGTTCTAAGAGTCAATAAAGACTTAGAGTTAACCTATGTATGCCTACAAAGACTTCTTCAGACCTACTGAACTGTATTGAACACCCTATAACATTGGTGGCAGTTTGTGGGAAAACCCAAGACCTTACAGGAGATGCAGAGAAAAACTAAAATGCTGGAAGAATGAAAAAAAATCAGCAAAGCAGTCTAACCTGAAAAACAACAAAAGCAGAGGTGCAAAGCAAAAATTGACACCAACGGGCTCCAAAGAAAATCTTGGAAGCTGGAGGCAGAAATTTGAAATTCCTTACTACAACAGAAGACCCCATTGAATCTCCTTTGGAAGTCTAGCTTCTAATCCTAGAGCACAGAGTCAGCGAACCTACCGGGGTAAGCATATGGAGTATCATGTAGGAAAATGGAGGTTGTCCATTTTGGCACAACAAATAAAAAAGGCATATTATCTAAACAGTGAGAGATTGCAGAGCTCTGAGATACAGAGGGATCTGGATGTGCTAGTGCATGAATCGCAAAAGGTTAGTACGCAGTGCAGCAAGTAATTAGCAAAGCTGATAGAATGTTATTGTCTATTACAAGGGGAATTGAACACAAGAGTAGGGAGGTTATGCTTCAGTTAAACGGGGCACTGGTGAGACCACATCTGGAGCACTGTGTACAGTATTGGTCTCCTTATTTAAGGGAAGATGTAAGGCAGTTCAGAGAAGGTTTACTAGATTAATACCTGGAATGGGCGGGTTGTCTTATGAGGAAAGGCTGAACAGGTTAGGCTTGTATCCACTGGAATTTAGAAAAGTAAGAGGCAACTTGATTGAAATATTTAAGATCCTGAGGGGACTTGACAGGGTGAACGTGTAAAAGATGTTTCCTCTTGCTGGAGAATCAACAACTCGGGGTCACTGTTTCAAAATAACAGGTCGCCCATTTAGGACAAAGATCAGGAATTTTTTTTTCTCTGAGAGTTGAGACACTTTCAAATTCTCTTCCTCAAAAGGTGGTTGAGGCAGAGTCCTTAAATATCTTTAAGGCAGAGGTAGAGAGATTCTTAATAAGCAAGGGGGTGAAAGGATATTGGGATAGGCAGGGATATGAGGTTAAAATCAGATCAGCTACTGAATGACGGTGCAGGCTTGAGGGGCTGAGTGACCTACTCCTGCTTCTAATTCGTATGTTTGTATGTAAATCTTTTAAAACTCCAGGCTACAGCAAGTCCTGAAATATCTTTAAATATTTCAGAGTCAGAAGCGCTGTTTGAAAAAACCTAACCCTAAAACCTAATCCCTGAGTCGAGTCTGAGCTCGCTCCAAAACAGAAAAATTAATTAATTAAATAATATGGGATAATTGTGACTTCTGAACTCAGCTGAGAGAAAACAAAAACCAGGATTCAATGCATGCGCGACTTTAAAGTAAAACACTGAGCAAGAGGACTCTGCAGGCAGTAGATCCAGGCAGCCACTGTTGAAATTTTTTTTTCAAGCTGAGCATGATCACCATTGGAGCAGAGCCCATCAAAACCAGCAAGCGGAGGGAATCCCTTTGTCTCCAAGTGAACGGCAATGCCATCTTGAAATTCAGAAAGCTCTTAAAGCAGAACATACACTTTTAAAAATTTAACTATGGATCAGAATTCCATACTTCCAAATCAATTCGATCTAATCCAAGGCCCAGATCAATCACATTATTGGGGGCTTTGGAGCAAAATATTCCCAAGGAATGGCATCACTTCAGCTTTAGACAAAAAGTCAGAAGCAAAGCAGGTTAACAAACTGCTTTACTCAGAAAGCTCTACTGCGAACGGCATTATTGCAAATTCATTATTGCAATGAATTATTGGCTAAATTTGAAGAAGTACTAAAATCTGTTGACATTTATTTTAAATCAAGAAGCAATAAAATACTCGAAAGAGCTAAAGTTAACAAGCGTGTCCAGCAACCAGGAGAACCTGTCGATTCAATGATCTGTACAGGATGGCATAGGGTTATGAACACAGAAACTTAAAATCTGAACTCATCAGAGACAGCGGTAGGAGTAACGGATGACTCACTCTCTGATCTCATGCAAGCAAAGGAAGATCTAACCCTGGAAAAGGTGATCCAGATAGTTAGTCAGTCAGAATTCTGTGAGCAGCACAGAACCATTTTAAGGGAAGAAAATTAACCATGGTGCAGAGGTCAACCCACAGTTCAGTTAGTTAAGCAACAAGGACACAGAGACATTCCAGGCCAGGGAAAGCAATTCCCAAATTGGCCAGCAGAGCGACCATGCCAACACTGTGGAGCAAAGCGCCTCCACAGGCAAGATCAATACCCTGCAATTTCAGCCCAATGCTTTCAGTGCAACAAGACTGGACACTACAGCAAATTGTGCAAGATAAAAACTGAAATGCACAGAAAGTCCAAAGATCATCCACGAGGTCGAGATTGCAAGTCCAGAAGACACACAGCCATGCTGTTTGGGTGAGGTCAAAGATCTTGGTTTCTCGTTTTGGAATACAGACATTTCAGTCCAGTGATGGGCAACCTAGGCTAGTGGGTGAGCCGCATGAGTCCCCCCTCCCCACTTCATCTCAGTGGGCCGCAAGATTGAAATCGAGCATGTGCACTAACCATGACCCTATGAATAAGCTTAAATACATTTACTACACGCCGAATATTTCACAACAAGTTACAGAAAATGCTTAATCATTCATATATTAATAGAACTATCATCAACTTCATATGGTAAAAACAGAAGAAATATTTACACTTGCCTTGCCTACATTATACTCAGTGCGACTTCTGGTTAGACTAGCCTACCTTAAAGTTATCACATTCACAGAATCAACATCATACTGCACGACTTAAAAACTCTCTTCCCAAATAGATATTACAGTTTCACAAGGTCATAATTTTTGTTTCATAAAAGGCTACCTGCTTCAGCTAAGACTACAACAAATTTCATAACCGGCAGTCAGCTGGCGACACTGAAATCGTTTGCTTCTACATGCTTTACAAATGCGTACAAAAGGGTAATAATTTATTGCTAATTACTTGAAAATACGTCCAAATGAAACAAAAACATCAAACATTGCAAAATGTACGTCATAGCTCAGATATCTGTAAGCGACACATAACTCATTGACTGAGAAGCCAATGCTTTTGCCGTATAACGTTTTTGAATTCAATTTAATTTGGTTTCACTCAGCACAGCGCAAATACTAGCGAAAAGCAAAGTGAAAGTTCTGAACAGTGTTGTCTTGTCTCCTGTCAAGTGGTACTGCGAGCCGACGTCACTGAGCTAGACACATCAATGACGACTGCAGTTGGATGATTTTTCCTGCGCGTGGGTAACAGTCGATAAAATGTCTCGTGGGTCACACTCAGAACCCTGATGGGCTGCAGGTTGCCCATCAGTGCAACAGACAGACCCACTGTGCAACTGAATCCTCCAGCAGCATCTTGGATAAGTAAGTCAAAAACTTTGAAATACGAAAACTCAATTTACCATGGTTACAGTGTAATAATTTTTTGAAAAGTTAATCGTGCATATATATATTAATTGAATTAATTACAAGTTATTTTCATTTGAAATATTTTATGAATTTTATATTAATTAAGGAAATAATTATCTATTTTGGAAATCAAATATTTCATCGCTTTTACACAGTAAGAGCATCAACTACCTCGTCATCAGGTTACATGTTAAGGGAACCCCTTATTTGACCAGCGTGTTTACTCTGTACTAAGTGAACACTTTCTACAGTATCAGTGTGACATTTCTTGAAAGAACTAGGTGAAACTTCCAAACTTGTGCTAATTAGGGGTTGTGTTTTGGGCTGTGAATACATACCCATTTGGGAAGAGATTCAGTTTGACAAACATAAAAAGAACACAAAACTGAAAATACTAGAAATCTGAAATAAAAATAGAGAATGTTGGAAATACACAACAATCTTAATGTTATGATAAATTCATAGCAGACTGTTTATTAAGCACTCTTACAACTCGCAGAAAAGGGAAAATTTCAAACCATCACTTTGGTCTGAATTCAAATGCAGGCATAGAACTGAAAGCACCTTACAGGCCTAGCAGAGGCCTGGGTTGCCTACACTGACCCAGACTCCTGAAGGTGTAGACAAACTCCCCGACGTCACAGTTTTCAGATATGGCAATAAAGCAGCATAGTTGGGACATTTAACACCAACAGAGCTGGAGTAAGCATAGATTAATCACGATAGATCAGAGAATTGTAAGATGCAATTGTGTCAAAACAAACTAAACCACTAAGTCCCTTAAAATTTGCACTATTTTTGAAATGCAGTCATTGTTGTTCTGTAGGCAAACACAGCAGTTAGTCTGCACACAGCAAGGTTTCACAAATAACAGAAACAATACTTGCATTAATATAGTCGCTTTCATAATCTCAGGACATCCCAAAGCACTTTACAGCCAGTTAAGTACTTTTGTAATGTAGTCTAGTGACTATAGTCACTATATAGGAAACATGGCAGCCAATTTGCACACTTTAAGCTCCCATAAAATACAATGTTGTGATGACCGGATAATGTAGTTTAGTGATAGTGACTGAAGGATAAATATTGGTCAGGACATCAAATAACATCTCTACTTTTCTTTGAAACTGTGACATGGGATCTTCAGCTCCACCTGAGAGTGTGAATGGGCCTTATAGTTTAACATCTAATCTGAAAGACGGCACTTCTGACAGTACAGAACTCCCTCAGTACTGTAGGAGGTCTTGAGCCCACAACCTTCTAACTCAGAAACAGCTGAACCACAGCTGATACATACAAACAGCAAATTGGATCAGGTAATTTGTTTCTGATGGTGTTGATTGAGGAGAAATGATAGTCAGCAAACCTGGAGAAGTATGAACTGCGAGGAAGATGGTGTAGAACTTCAAAAGAACATAGACAAGTTGGTGGAATGGACGGACAAGTGGCAGATGAAGTTCAATGCAGAGAAATGTGAAGTGAATCATTTTGGTAGGAAGAGGGACCTGGGTGCACATGTGCATAAGTCACTGAAGATAGCAGGACAGGTTGAGAATGTGTTTAATAAAGCATATAGTATCCCAGGCTTTATTAATAGGGGCACAGAGTACAAGAGCAAGGAGGTTATGTTGAACATATATAAAACACTATTTCGGTCTCAGCTGCATTGCGTCTAGTTCTGGGCACTGCACTTTAGGAAAGATGTGAATTCATTGGAGAGAGTACAGAAAAGATTCACGATAATGGTTCCAGGGATGAGGGACTTCAATTAGAAGTTAGATTGGAGAAATTGAGACTGTTTTTTTTGCAGAAGAGAAGGCTGAGAGGAGATTTGATAGAGGTATTCAAGATTATAAAGGGTCCGGACTGAGTAGATGTGGAGAAACTGTTTCCACTCATGAAAAGATTGAGAATAAGAGAGCACAGATTTAACGTAATTGGCAAAAGAAGCAAAAGAGACAGGAGGAAAAATTTTTTCAACCAGCAAGTGGTTGGGGTCTGGAATGCCCTGCCTGAGAGCATGATGGGGGCAGATTCAATCGAGGCATTCAAAAGGGAATTAGACTGTTATTTGAAAAGGAAGAAGGGGCAGGGTTATGGGGAGAAGGCGGGGGAATGGCACTAGCTGAATTGCTCATTCAGAGAGCTGGTCTAAACACGACGGGCCAAAGGTCTACAAATCTGTGATTCTGGAGAAATTTGTTTTAATAAATCAAATGAACTTTTAATTACCTAATTTCTTTTTGCAACCCTAATTTTTATGTTCTCATATAATTGTTTTAGGAATATCCATGGAATTGCTCATGGACAAAATAATGCCTTGGTTTTAACACTCTCCACCTGTTGGAAAGCAGAGGGCAGTCAAAATGAAGTGGAGGCACTTGCTCAGTTCTTTCCCACCCTGATCTGGCTGACTGAAATTTTAAATTGGAGAGAATAACTCCAAATCATTGGGTTCCTTTTCATATATGCAGTTTGGGCTCTGATTGTATAATCCGAGTTTGATCTGCCATTTTCATCTGAGATTTGAATGGGGATCAGTGTTGGCTTCCTGCTAGGGCAAACCTGACTGAGAACAGTCATCAGGAGATCTTGAAGAAGGGTCTGAAGAAGGGTCATATGGACTCGAAACGTTAACTTTGTTTTTCTCTCTCCACAGATGCTGTCAGACCTACTGAGATTTTCCAGCATTTTCTGTTTTTGTTTCAGATTTCCAGCATCTGCAGTATTTTGCTTTTACATAGGACCAGAAGATGCCTAGTGAAGTAAGTTTTAATTTTTGTTTTGTTACCTTGTGGGCCAAGAGGAGCCGGAGTGCTCTTCTGGACCCCATAAGGAAACCTTGTGTCTCCTGGCCCACAAGATTCAACTCCCACCGATGATTCTTCTCCTAGAGCACTGAGCCTGTGTCAGGGGCTGTATCCCTAGTTACTGAGCAGGGGCTTCCCGGCACTCGATTTTAACAGCTTCGCAGCACCTGCCCGGCTGTTTTGGTCAGGAAGTCAGCAAACAACATTTTGCTGCATTTCCGACTAGGTGTTAAAATTGAGCCCAGGGTCTCTCTCTCTCTCTCTCTGTAATTTTGTTTCTGCTCTCCAGTTGTTAATTACTTCCTCTCTCTTAGTTTACCTTTCACTCTGCCTCTTCTATTTTCTGTGTGCCTACTGTTGCTGAGTTTTTCTCTGCTTTTCTTTGGATCTCTTTCTCCATTTGTTTTGACACTGAGAGATATTAGGAGAGAGAATTGGGCCTCTTGCTCTAGAAATTATTCTCTTTTTCCTTGGATACAAAGAAGAAAGTGTAACAGGAACATGGGCTTGAAGGTAGCAATATGCTCAGGCACTTATCAATATATATACGCACAAACATATTAATGACCAAACACATGCAGAAACTCGTTCTCAGGAAAAATAATGATAAATTATCTGAGGTCCCGACTTGCTGTTCAAACCCCACACTTTGCAAGTGAAGGAACACAGGAACAGGAGTAGGCTAAGCATCCCCTTGAGTTTGTTCAGACATTGCTGATCTGTATTTTAAATTCATCGACCTGCCTTGATTCCGCAACCTGCAGTTTGATTTCCAAACAAAAATCAATCTGTTTTTAAAATTTCAATTGACCATGCCTCAACAGCTTTTCAGAGTAGAATGTTCCAGATTTTCGCTACCCTCTGCATGAAGAAGTGTTTCCTGACCACCCCTGGTCAGACTAGCTCTGATTTTAAATTTATGCCCCTTGTTCTGGACAACCCCATCAAAGGAAGTAGCTTCTCTCTACAAATTCCTTTCATCAACATAAATACCTCAGTTAGATCATCCTTAATCTTCGGTATTCAGGGGAATACAAGCCTAGCCTATGCAACCTATCCTCATACTTTAATCACTTCAGACCTGGTATCATTCTGGTGAATCTGTGCTGCACCATCCCGCGCAACCACCACCCCACCCCACGAATGCATCTTCATTCGCCCTATTTCACAAATTGCACCACTAGCTTTACACACTGCTCCATTCACCACAGCCTCTTCACCGCCTACCAACAATACCTTATCAACCACAGTTTATACCTCACATTCATACCTCACAAACTTATCACAAGTGCAAGCTGCACACTCACATATGATAGCTTGCACACAGTGGCAGCTGTTCAATCATGGCAGCCACAGCAGTTTAACACATTGCACGACATTCACTGACACTTCTCCTTCTCTCTTGCAAGGCAAGAGGCAGCAGCAGCAGCTAACCAGCTGGGTTAGGCATGGCTGTATGTGCTCACCTTCATGGGGGAAACGGTGCTGGCCATTATTAGAGCGATTGTCATTGAGGTAGTGGCCTGCAACGAGGCTGAAACCATCAAGGATGATTGGATACTCCTGCCTAATTCACTTTCTCAAATCCTACTTGACCCTCATCTCATAATGTTATGCTTTACAATCTACAGATGGTGTAGCCATGCACCTCTTGCTTTCCCCCATTTCCTCAACCCAAGCCTGCCCTTCGGCCTTTATGCTTAGATGCTGCCTGGTCAGACAGTGGTGTGGAAGGCTGAAGCCAGGGGCAGTGTGTTTGGCGCCTGCGATTCAGCAAGGAGGTGGCAGAACTCTGTTGGAACTAGACCTGTAGCCTTAGAGCAGGCAAGTACTTTGACATCAGTGACTATTTCTTTGTGACTGGGTACTTGCAGGCTGGAACAGGTGACATAGCTAGCATCTCCCAGTTTGCCATCCATTGTTGAGTTAGAAAGGCAATGGAGGTTCTGTATACCAGGTGAGGGGGTCTTCCTTGTCTTCTCTTTAAATAGGATTCCGCCCTATGTGCTACTGCTCTATCTTCCAATGAGCTTAATTAGGATAGTGTAGGAGGGTGAGGGCAGAGAGGTTGGGATGGAGTGGTACAGAGTATTGAAATGACAAGTGACAGGAAGCTCAGGATCACACATGCAGACCAAATGCAGGCTTTCAGCAAAGTGATTAACCAATCTGTGTTGATCTCCCCAAAGTCTGCAGGACTGCATTATGAACAGCGAATGCAGTATACTAAATTAAAAGAAGTACAAGTAAATCACTGCTGGATAGATGCCCAGATGCTTGATTAGCTGACTGTGTGTTTTTGAGTTTAACTCCCGAGTGGGAATGTGGCAAATGGAACAGGGTGCCCGTTTGGGTGCAGTAGCAGGGAAGCTCAGCCAATTATAACTGCTGAGTCACATTAACAAGCCTTTTGCTGATTTTCAGAACAACACAGCCATACAAATCTTAAATCTCAGCAATAGGTATAAATATATTCTTAATTTTTACCTTGTGGCTCTTCTTCCTTTTTAAGAATTTCTGGCTTCTTCTGTTTTGCTGCCAATATTTCACGCTTTAGCTGACGTGCTTCTTTGCGTAGCTCTTCACTGCATGAAAATAATATTTACATAAGCATACAATTTGCTTTGTAACAAAACCAACTATAACAAGCTCCAAGCAGATGCTTGGAAATTCAGAGCTATAAACAAAGAGAATGTAGTTATTAGAAACATGAACCGTCATTTAATTCAAGAAACAATGGCCTCGATTTTGCAGCAAGACATTCGCCGCTGACCTCGAAGAAAGCCTTGCTGAGAAATCTAGCAGCCTTTGTGGCAAGAACCTTACCTCTCTTGTAGTGTAATGATTGTCACGTTGTTTAATAGGGATTCCCTGTCTGAAGTGTAGTTATGTCATCAAACTGCTCAAGGAGCCAATCACATTCATGAGTTCTCACAAAGAATCAACCAGGAAATATGCATTAAAATCAAACCACTTCTTAAAATTTTAACAGAGAACAAAATAAAGGCTGGGACATTACATGGCATGAAAGTAGAACCTGAAATATGTAAAAGCTTTAAAAAAAATAAAATTTGTTTAAAAGTCTTGTAGTTAATCACAATGCAGACATACAATAAATAGAAAATTACTTTTTCAGGGCTAGATCTGTTGCTCAGCAATATTTATTACTCATATCGCTGTTGAAAACCCAGTTACACCTGACTGAAATTTTTTATAGGGTTTCTAGCAACGATGTGTACAGAAAAGAGGGAGTTCTCATCACATCAATTGATTTCACTGATTGTTGGCTGAAGGAGTGGGGCATTACAGTGCAATATGTGGTGAAGCAGTGAGTGGCAGACCACAACTTCAGAATTTTCAGGTTAACCTGCCCATGTACTAAAGCTTGAAGTTGCGGTCAGTTTCAGAGGGGTAACAACAGCGAATGCTGACAGTGTGCTATGAAAGAAATTCTGCAAAATTCAGATCACTGAATTTTCAGTTTAAAGTTGCTCAGATCTATAATAATTAATTTCAAAAATCATTTTTTAAATACTGCAAATTCCATGAAATTGTTCCTTTTTACTTTTTCACTAATTCACTCCACTCATTATCAAACCCTATCCTTGCTGATGGCTGCACTGAACATTCATCAACCTCCTTCAGACCATATTCGCTCAAAGCTCATGACCTTCAATCTGCTTACAGCACAATGGCTAAGCCAGTATAGCAATAACTTGTACACATACAGCGCCTGTGATGTGGTAAAATGCCCCAAGGTGCTTCACAGGCATGTTATGAAACAAAAGATATATAAGGAGATATTAGGGTCAATGACCAAAAGCTTGGTCAAAAAGCTAGGTGTTAAGGACTGCCTTAAAGGAGGAAAGAGAGGAAGAGAAACAGAGCGGTTTAAAGTGGGAATTTCAGAACGAGGGCACTGGCAGCTAAAGAAACAGCGTCCACAATTAAAGTCAGGGATGCTCAAGAGACCAGAAATGGAGCAGCAGGTATCTCAGAAAGTTGTAGGACTGGACGAGATTACTAGGGAAAAGGGGGAGGGGGCATGGAAGAATCTTAAAACAAGGCTGGGAATTTTAAAATAGAGACATTACTTCATTACTTAGCCAGTCAATGTAGGCCAGCAAGTACATGGACAAGTGAAGAAGACTTGGTGTGAGTTAGGACATTTATTTAACCTCCATATATCCATGTCCTTCAAATGAGCAATAAAAATCATTCAATTCTTCAGGCACATTTACTTCATATTTCTCACATGTCTAGTGTATACTAGATCACACCTCTTATGCTTTTTTTATTATCTGTACAAGCTGGATGGGTTGCACCCCAGCAGGACTGAGACCAATATCCTTGCAAAGATATTTGCTAGTGCTGTAGGGAGGGTTTAAACTAGATTGGCATGGGAACCTGAGCGGGGAGACACAAGGGAGCGAAACAAAGATAGGAATGAAAGACAGAAAAGTAGAAAGCAAAAGTGGAAGGCAGGGGAAACAAAGGCCAGCAGCAAATAGGGCCATACTACAAAAAAAATGTGTAAAAATGTTAAAAAGACAAGTCTAAAGGCACTGTTTCTGAATGCATGGAGCATTTGCAATAAGGTAGATGAATTAACGGTGAAAATAGGTGTAAACAGGCATGATATGATTGCGATTACAGAGACATGGCTGCAGGGTGACCAAGGCTGGGAACTGAATTCCAAGGGTACTCGACATTTAGGATGGACAGGCAAAGAGGGAAAGGAGGTGGTGTGGCGTTGTTAAGGGTGAAATCTGTGCAATAGTGAGAGATGATATTGGCTCAGAAAATCTAGACGTAGAATCAGTCTGGGTGGAGCTAAGAAGCAACAAGGAGTGGAAAACATTAGTGGAAGTTGTCTATAGGCCTCCAAACAGTAGTGATAAGGTAGGGAACAGTATTAAACAGGAAATTAGAGATGCATGTGACAAGGGTGCTACAGTAATCATGGGTGATTTTAATCTACATATAGACTGGGCAAACCAAATTAGCGATAATACTATGGCGAATGAATTCCTGGAGTGCATGTGAGATGGTTTTTTAGACCAGTATGTCAAGGAACCGACTAGGGAACAGGCTATCCTAGATTTGGTATTGTGCAATGAGAAGGGTTTAATTAATAATCTTGTTGTGTGGGCTCCTTTAGGGAACAGTGACCATAACATGATAGAATTCTTCATTAGGATGCAAAGTGAAGTAATCCACTCTGAAACTAGGGTCCTAAATCTTAACAAAGGAAACTACGAAGGTATGAAGCATGAGTTGGCTAAGATAGATTGGGGAACTCCATTAAAAGGCATGACGGTGAAAGTATAATAATTTTAATAAGATTTTTCTATTTTGTTGTAAAGTAGTTTTATGGGTGTGACTGTCTGTGTGATTGAATTACATTTGGATTCAGGTAAACTGCAAGCTTAAAATTGTCAAAATAAGCTAGGTGTACAAATGTACTTGAAATGCTAACGAGTAAACATGGATGCTGTCTTAGCATGTAAGGTATGAAGGGAATTTGCATTTTCAGATAAGTGAAGGGACTGTTTGGATTTCAATGGGATGTTAGTCTGTTTACAACTAGCCAGATAAGCAAGGCTAAGCAGTGTGGTTATTTTTCCCAAAGGCTACTGACAATATTGGCAACATGAAAGTTATTACATTATGGGAAAGTACAGTTCCAGAGACATATGGAGCAATGGAATTTACCGATTAAAGAGAGAGAAACATATATAAAGAAGAATGAAAGGCCATGTTGGGGCCATGTAAAGTCTAATGGGAGTGTGAAACAGCCTTAAAGAAGCCTCCAGCCATTTGTGCATATGTCTGTTGTGTCCAGTAACTGAAGTTGGAGAAAGCCATATGAAATTCCACTGTTAAGTGGGTACTGTGTTAACTTGCTGGTTTTTTGTAAAATCTAAAATCTATTTTGGACGGTTGCCTTAAAGGGGTTGTGTAACTGGGAGTAAGGTTAATTAGGAATTTTAAGAGTTGTTATAGAGTTAAGTATTTGTAGTCTTATGTACGTGCTTGAATTTTTTTATTTTGTTAATAAATGTTTTAATTTATTTTTAAAAATCTCTAAAGGTCTTAGTGGACTCATAGTTCTGAGTTCAGTGTACACACCTTCTCATAATGAATACAAATTGCAAAACTGTTATGATAGAGTAACCAAGTTTCCCTTGTGGATTAGGTCCGCCTGGCACATATCATCTTCCATGACATAACAATAGGCAATGACTAATATTTAAGGCACAAACGTGTGCTTTGCAAAAGTTATGCATTTCTTTCTGGCGCAAAAACATAGCAGGAGAAGTGGCCCAACAATGGCTAACAAAAGAAATTAAAGATAGTATTAAATCCAAAGAGGAGTCATATAAAGCTGCTAGAAAAAGTAGTAAGCCTGAGGATTGGCAGCAGTTTAGAATTTGGAAAAGGAGGACCAAGAGATTGATTAAGAGGGGAAAAATAGAGTATGAGAGTAAACTTGCAAGGAACATAAAAGCGGACTGTAAAAGCTTCTAAGTATGTAAAAAGAAAAAGATTAGTGAAGACAATACAGGAGAATTTATAACAGAGAACAAGGAAATGGCAGAGCAATTAAACAACTACTTTAGTTCTGTTTTCAAGGCGGAAGACACAAATAACTTCCCAGAAATACTAAGGAACCAAGAGTCTAGTGAGAAGAAGGAATTGAAGGAAATTGGTTTACTAAAAAAATAGTGCTGGAGAAATTAATGGAACTGAAAGCTGATAAATCCCCAGGGCCTGATAAACTACAGCCCAGGGTGCTAAAGGAGGGAATAGTGGATGCGTTGGTTGTCATCTTCTAAAATTCTGTAGATTCTGGAATAATCCTGGCAGATTGGAGGATGGCAAGTATAACCCCACTATTTAAAAAAGGAGGGAGGGATAAGACAGTGAATTACAGACCGGTTAGCTTAACATCAGTAATAGGAAAAATGCTAGAGTCTATTATACAGGATGTGTTAACAGGTCACAATGGGATTAGACAAAGTCAATGTGGATTTATGAAAGGGAAATCATGTTTGACAAACCTACAGAAGCTTTTTTGAGGACAGAACTAGCAGAATAGATAAGGGAAAATTAGTGGATGTGGTGTATTTGGATTTTCAGAAAGCTTTTGATAAAGTCCCACATAAGAAGTTAGTGTGTAAAATTAAAGCACATTAGATTGGGGATAATATATTGGCATGGATTGAGAATTGGTTAGTGGACAGGAAACAGAGAATAGGAATAAATTAGTTATTTTCGGAGTGGCAGGCAGTGACTAGTGGGGTACCGCAGAGATCAGTGCTTGGGCCCCAAATATTCACAATATATATCAATGATTTGGATGAGGGAACCAAATGTAATATTTCCAAGTTTGCTAATGACACCAAACATGGTGGGAATGTGAGCGATGAGGAGGGTGTTAAGTGGCTTCAAGGCGATTTAGACAGGTTGAGCGTGTGGGCAAATACATGGTTGATGCAGTATAACGTAGATAAGTGTGAAGTTATTCACTTTGGTAGAAAAAACAGAATGGCAGAATATTATTTAAATGGTGATAGATTGGGAAATGTTGATGTGTAAAGCGACCTGGGTGTCCTTGTACACCAGTCACTAAAAGCAAGCATGCAGGTGCAGCAAGCAGTTAAGAAGGCAAATAGTATGTTGGCCTTCACTGCAAGAGGACTTGAGTACAAGAACAAGGATGACTTACTGCAGCTGTACAGGGCCTTGGTGAGACTACACCTGGAGTATTGTGTGCAGTTTTGGTCTCCTTACCTAAGAAAGGATATACTTGCCATAGAGGGAGTGCAGCAAAGGTTCACAGACTGATTCCTGGGATGGCAGGATTGTCGTATGAGGAGAGATAGGGCTGATTAGGCCTGTATTCACTGGAGTTTAGAAGAATGAGAGGGGTTCTCATTGAAAGGCATAAAATTCTGACAGTTAGGAGAGACTGGATGCAGGGATGATGTTTCCTTTGGCTGGGGGGACGTCTAGAACAAGGGGTTGCAGTCTCAGGATATGGGATAGACCATTCAGGACTGAGATAAAAAGAAACATCTTCACTCAGAGGGTGGCGAACCTATGGAATTCCACAGAATTGGTCAAACTGCTGAATATACTTAAGGAGGAAAAGATAGATTTCTGGACTCAAAAGGCATCAAGGGGTATGGGGAAAGCACGGGAATATGGCGCTGAGATAGAGGATCAGCCATGATCATATTGAATGGCAGAGCAGGCTTTAAGGGCCGAATGGCCTACTCCTGCTCCTATTTTCTATATTTCTCTGTAACTCAACTTTGAACTGCCAATTGGTAGCACTCTCTCTTTCAAGTCAGTGTTTGGGAGTTCAAGTTCTACTCCAGTGACCTGGCCATATAATCTAGGCTGCCATTTGAATGCAGTACTGAGGGAGTGCTGTACTTTTGGAAGTGCCATCATTTGGATGACAGGTTGAACTGAGGCCATCTCTACTCTGGGATCCTCAGAACCAGGGCCAGGGAGAGAAATCATTAGCCCTGGTGCTTTGCCTGGTTCCAGGCCCCTTATCCTCCCCTGCACAATCAACACCCCTCCACCCACCCCGCACTTTATCTCTCCCTCTCACATCTTCCAGGTGCCCAAAATTGGGAACCATAGTCACAGTGGGGTTGAACTATTTTATATAGGTTTAGTAATACTTCTGTCTATTGAACCCTATGTCTCTTATTTATAAAGCCCATCGAAAGTTCAGGTTTCAGTATGACGCACTTCACATCCATGGCTTTGTTAGACAATTACATACAACTTGTTCGTTTATATTATGCAACCAGCATAATATCTCTTTGAACCTGGCCTGATGCAATATCCGGACAGCAACATCCAAATGACTGGAACGTTGCAAGCACCCCAAACAACAATCCCATGTACAAATAGGAATATCTTGAGCTAACAGTGACATATTGTATTGGCGCGTGACTCCTGGTTTCACTTCCAAGTTTAAATATGGCAAAACATTCCAGTAAATTAGCACCAACCTATTCACCTGCAATCTGGTGTTATTTCTATCTACACAAGTGGGCTTTGCTAACAGAAAAACTACACTTTGTATTGAGTGATAAATATTTCCTCATTTTAAATTAAAACTAACCACACTTATAAATGACTAGCATGGAGCACATAATAGGAAAGCAAACTACTGCAGATGCTGGAAATCTGATATATAAACAGAAAATGCTGGAAATGCTCAGCAATCCAGGCAGATCTGTGGAGAGAGAAACAGTCAATGCTTCAGATCCACGATCGGCACTGATTCTGGTGACAGGTCACTGACCTCTGTTTCTCTCTGCACAGATGCTGCCAGACGTGCTGAGCATTTTCCCATTTCTGAGAACTTCCCATTTCTATTGGAGCAAAAATAACCCCTTTTGGCAGCCCTCCAAAAGGCAGCTAGACTTCTTGTGAGTCTCCCATCCCCCAGCAGCAGCTGACTGAGAGATCTGGTTTGGCACAACATAAAACATGAATTTCAAAAAAAAAGTTAAGGTATGAAGAAAACAACTTGCCGAGCAAAAAAAAATCAATGTCACAGCAATAAACTGATAATATTATAAAAATGAGTAATTATGAAAATGACCATTAAAAAGTGCCAAGGAGCAGAGTTAACTAATAAAACCTGTTTTGTCTTTTTGTTTATGAAGCAGAGCTAGAGACAGACTAGGCCCCAAGTCCTGGTCACCAGGGAAGAGGGAGGGGACTGGGGTTGAGTTAAGGAGTTGTGTTTAACTAACACCGACCTTACACTCAACTCTGGTGGTGCACACTCCAAGTGGGCCTCGGTGGAACTCATTCGTAAGTGGGGATCAGAAGCGGGTTGCCTTTCAGCCTGGGTTTTCCTTTTCTCCCGGCCTGGTGTGTCAAAAGGTTTTTGAGGAGGGGGAATGTTTGTGCATTTCCGCACTGAGCTGCCTGTGTGTGTGCGTGTGTCCAGCTCACTCCCAGCCTCAGGGCTCTCTCTCTCTATCACTCTCACAGACATTCACACTCTCACATACACTCACTCACTCTCATACTCACTCCCCCTGGGCCCAGGAGGTTTAGGGATTTTATCTGAGGAGTTCGGAGGAGGGATTGGCAAGATGTGCTTCCTCCCCCCGCCGTCTGACACTCCAGCTGCCCCAGGTCTCGCTGTTGTTGCACCCGCCACTTCTCCTGGCCTCCCCGGCCCGCTCCACCATCTTGATTCCTGTAGTCCTTTAGTGGGCCTGCGGAGGAGGACAATAGTGTGGCTAAGGTTGGACTACATCACCCAGAATGCACCCTGGCTGTCTAAGCAAATGGTCACGTAGACTCAGGCTCTTGCTCCAATAACCCCTTATTCTACAGAACTTTGTCCTGGAGCAGAACACCCAAGAGCTTGTTTGCATGCACAATGAGGCTGAGGTGGTGGTGAGGTGGCCACTTGAGAGAGGAGCAGTGCTGCCCAGCCTGGGCCCCTTGAAAACACAGGCCCTGTGATTAGCACCGTGTGCACCTCCCCTTCTGGGCTCTGCTCAGAATCCAGAATGCAGTACAATACCCAAATTGAAAAGAATGAAAGAGAAGATATGGTAACTCAAAGTGTGATGATTAGGCTAATACCAAGCTTGAATTTTAAAAGATTGCACGTTTTCAGGAGGAAGAAGGATTGAAGAAGGTAAGGGCTTTTGAATTTTGAAGTGCTGGGATATAATTAGGAGACGATACAGAGAGTTCTGTTTTCATTACTGAGTTGTATGGGGAAGTGAGATCGTAGACTAACATTAGTGGAGCTTAGAAGGAATATGATAAAAAAATGAACCACAGTAATATCAATTACAAAGAAAAATTAAAAAGAGAGTGAGCTTTGAGGCTAAAGGTGAAAGAGCAATTTGTCTGACAGATGACATGCTTTTTCTTGCATTCTGTTCAAGAGTGCAAAGGGTATGAGATGAATCTCTTCAGACATGGGAATAATATTAAAGTCTTGGGTGGGCTTGGGCTTTGTAGAGAGTTAATGGTGTCTGAGGAAAAAAGCAGTGTTTGCTATGTACAAACTAAAGTTATTTTGGGAGGCAGCTTTAACAATTAATGGAGGAGATGTGACTGTTCTATTTTAATAGAGCAGATAAAGTTTTTAGTCACATTGGGTGAAAGATAAATGATGGTTAGAGACATGTGGGAAAACTCTCATCTCTTCTTTGAATAGTACCATGGGATCTTTTACACCCAACAGAGAAAGCAGTTGGGCCTCAGCTTAATATTTTATTCAAAATATGGCACCTCTGACAGTGCAGCACTCTGTCAATACTTCACTAGTGTGTCAGCCTATATTATATGCTCATTTGTCTTAAACCAACAATTTTTTGAGAGTGGTACCACTGAGCCATGACTGACAGCTTACCTCTTTTGTGCAAATGCAAAAGAGGTGATTTACGATATATTGTGAGGTAATTTAAACAGAATCAAGTCAGCAGCTTGTCTGTCCTGCAAACAGTGCTGGAAACTTGGCAGGTATGCTAGATAGTCCCATGGTACTCTCAAATAACGATATTATGATTCAGAGTGTGAGAAAGAAATAAAGCATCAGAGTATAAATCTAAGAAGTGCTGGTACCTTCCATTGAGTAATGACAGGCGGTTTAGATATGGAAGAAAGAGATTGCAATATCAAATGTGAAACCGTGGAAAGCAAGCCCTGATCAGTCTCTCATATATCATGCACCTTCTCAGGAAGAACAGTCACCACAACCATTGTGCAGACATGTTTCAAAATAGTACAAAAACAATGGAAGGCGCTGCAAAATCTGTATGCTATGGGTGTGCATGTGTTTCCAATCAGTACAGGAAAATGTTTTACTCTCTTTGAAAGCCCAACAGTAGAAGTAAATATTACTACAGTAACGCAATTATAACTTATATTTTGTATGTCAGCATTTTCTTTACCAGCCATTATAACCTCATTGATTGTAATTTTAAATGATGCTTCATTTTGATAATGTAAAAAAACTACCTCATCCAACTTCTTGCAAACTATAAAGTCCTGTTTGAAAATCATACTCTTCTGTCTTAATCAACTCAAGATGAATGAGTTGATTTTAGACAAACAGTATATGAAATGTTGCATCCTTCCAAATTTATTGTCGAGTTCACATGATGAATAGTAATTTATAACAAATAATAAGGATATTAATAAGATAATATAAATATCTCTGAATATCAAAACCAGTAGTATTACCATTGTCTAATAAAGTCTTCACTGCAGTGCTGCTTTGGGCTGCATTAGAGCGCTTACGTTGGAGTTTGGTGAAGAGAGAAGGAGGTGATACTTTCTTTTTCTACCTTTCCTCAACCTCCAGTAGCTGGCTGTTACTTTGCTACAGGGGTAGCCCATAAAGCAGTGGGAGTTCACGGGGTGGGGGGGAAGGGGGGAGAGAGCGAGAGAGAGACAGAGAGCAAGAGAGAGAAACCATAAAGCAGAAGAGAAAGAGAGAGAGCCAGGAGTTTACAGGTTAAATCTAAAAGTGATATCACAGGGCATTTATCACCAATTTTTTTGGTTGGTAAGTGTAGGCCTTTCCGGACTTGGCACAGAAGAGGCACTTGGCGAGTGACAGGTGGGTTATTATATTTTATTATACCATTCTGTGGTAAACACTTTACATAAAGTTTAAGGTATGTCAGCGCAGCTCGGCCACGTGGAACGTGCATCCTGTGGGAAGTTGTGCAGGCGCAAAGTGCCTTCAATGATTACATCTGCAGGAAGTATCACCAGCTGCAGAAACTTGAGCTCCGAGTTGCTGTGGTGCATCGGCATGGCTGAGGATTATGTGACTAGCACATTTATAGAGGTGGTCACACTGCAACTAAGAACTACACAGGCAGAGAGAGATTGGGTAACCGCTGGAGTATCTAAGAGAAACAGGCAGGTAGTGCAGGGATCCCCTGAGGCTTTTTCGCTCTCTAACCACTTTTCTATTTTGAACAAGATGGTTCCTCAGAGGGCTATAGCAAGAGTCAAGTTCATGGCACCACAGGTGGCTCAGCTGCACAGGAGGGGAGGAGGAAGAGTGGAAGTACTATGGTGGTAGGGGACTCCATGGATAGGGGAGCAGACAGGCGTTTCAGCAGCTATAGACGTGACTCCAGGATGGTACATTGCCTCCATGGTGCCAGGGTCAAAGATGTCACAGAGTGGCTGCAGGGCATTCTTTTGGAGGAGGGCAAACACCAGAGGTCGTGGTCCACACTGGAACCAATGACATAGGTAGGAAAAGGGATGAGGTCCTGAAAGCAGATTTTAGGGAGCTAGGAAGGGAATTAAAAAGCAGGACCTCAAGAGCAGTAATCTTAGGAGTACTCCCATTGCCACATGCTAGTCAGCATAAGAATGGGAAGATTGAGCATTTCAACAAGTGGCTGGAGAAATGGAGTAGGAGGTGGGGCTTTAGATTTTTGAGGCATTTGACCTGGTTCTGGGGCAGGTGGGACCTGTAAAGAAGGATGGTTTACACCTTAACAAGGCTGGGTCTAATGTCCTCCTGGGGATATTTGCTAGTGCTGTTGGGGAGGGTTTAAACTAGATTGGCGGGAGGTGGGAACCTGAAGGGAACTTCAGAGTGGAGAGGAGAAAAATTGGCAGTGGGAAGTAGAGAAATATTAACTGATAAGGAGAATATATCACAAAGTAGTATCAAGGTAAATAGAATACTTGGAGAGTTTGATAGAATTAGAGAAGGCAATAGTAAGTCATTAGATGGAGTCAGAGTAAAGGGGAAAGTGAAAAAGCCTAAATCAGACTAAAGTCAGACAAGTGGCAGATGAAGTTCAATGCGGAGAAGTATGAGGTGATTCATATGGGCAGGAAGAATACGGTGAGACAGTACAAAATAAAGGGAGAAGCTCTAAAGGAGGAACAGAGGGACCTCAGTGTATATATACATAAGTCATTGAAGATGGTAGGGCATGTTGAGAAAGCAGTTAATAAAGCACATAGTATCTTAGACTTTATTAATAGGGGCATTGAGTACAAAAGTAAGGAGGTCATGTTGAACTTGTATAAGACACTAGTTAGGCCTCATCTGGAGTACTGCGTCCAGTTCTAGGCATCATACTTGAGCAAGGATGTGAAGGCATTGGAGAGGGTACAGAGGAGATTCACAAGATTGATTCCAGGGATAAAGAACTGTAGCTATGAAGATAGATTCGAGAGGTTGGCACTTTTTTCCTTGGAGAAAAGAAGGCTGAGAGGAGGCTTGATAGAGGTATTCAAGATCTTGAAGGGTATGAACATGGTAAATAGTGAGAAATTGTTCCCACTCAAGACAGCATCAAGAACTAGAGGGCACAGATTCACAATAATCGGCAAAATGAATAAAAGTGATGTGAGGAAAAAATTTTTCACTCAGAGGGTGGTTGGAGTCTGGAACGAACTTCCTGAGAGGGTGGTGGAGGCCATTCAATCGAGCTATTCAAGGGGGAATTGGATTGCTATCTGAGAAGAGAGATTGTGCAAGGTTATGGGGATAAGGCAGGGGAGTGGGAAGATGTAGAATGCTCCTTCAGAGAGCCAGTGCAGACTTGATGGGCCAAATGGCCTCTGTCTGCATGGTAAAGATTCTGTGAAATATGAATCTAGGAAAATTGGCTTAATCCTTCTTCAAAATGAAAAGAAAACCATACTTTATATTGCAAGGAATTTATTTTGAAGGGTCTTTGGTGCCAAGACAGTATTTTTATTGTTGTCATATTCAATGGTGTGATTTGACTTCCTTAGTGCCATTAGAGTTTGTGCTATGTAAGCCTTGCGCCCTCCTGGAGGTGTGCTCTGCCAGTAAGGCACGCCCTCGATTATGACACCTGTGCAGACATCCACTGCTTGCACTGGAAGCATTTAAAGTGGTGTTATCTTGGTGCCACAAAGCCCGACTGGCTGATGTTCCTGGATTAGACTCTACTTTTCAGTAAGGATTCTTCAATCTGGTTGGTTGTACTTTTGATTTGCTTTTGATACAGGTCCCAGATCTCCTGTAGAGGCTGCAGTGCTGGATTAGACTCCTGGTAACCCGTAAATTGTCAAGCAAAGGCGCACAAAATGTGCTACAAGCATAATGAATGGCGAGTGTCATTCTTTTGCCACTGAATGCAAAATCCAGGTGTAGGTAATTTTGAAGACACTAGATGCATCTAGGGGAAGTGCAATTTACTCATGGTTGGAAAAACCTAACTGTAAAAATCAAATTACACTTAAAGGCAACTGTTTCAAGGATAATAAGAATTGAACTGGATTTACTGCATTACGAAATGTACAGAAAAGCTGCATAAACAAGCTGAAAGACATCTACTTGTATTTGGCATTAAAGAAAGAAATAATGCCAACTAAAAATCAAAACATATTGAATTAATTACCTGTGTTCTTCTAATCTCAACACATTGCAAACACTGGCTTTTACTATTTAATGTAAAAAAGCTTCCATCTGTGACAATCAAAGTCCATACAGTTCCCATATGTAATTCAGTGTTCACACCACAGGGTTCTCCCCATTTAACCTCTTGATTTTATCGGAAAATTTTCAACCAGCACTATTCACCCCAATGAAAACATTTTTCTGAAAAGGGAAGAGGTTAATTACTTCATCCTATAGCAATGTAAAGCTGCAACAATAACTGCAATGATACATTCAGTGAAAGGCCATCCTTCTAATCTAGTTACTCCTTCCAAAAGAGCAAGTATATCCTGCATCATCTTTGAACTTCTCCAACTAACTTAATCTCTACATACAGTAGTGAGTAATGACAGATAAAAATTCCAAGAAAATAAACTAGGAAAAATTTTCTCCCAGTCCTGTTACAAGACAGTTGAGAAAAAAATCCACAATATATCATCTGCATTAATCAATTTTGAGCCATGGCAACAGATATCTAGGGATATCCTCATGATCCCACTGGGCTCTGAATGTTACATTCAAAGGATTATTTGATCTATGTGTACGCTTAGCCTCAGAAATCTTTAATTTTTAAATTTATTCATTCACGGTATGTGGGCTTCGCTGGCTGGGCCAGCATTTATTTAGTTGTCCTTGAGAAGGTGATGGTGAGCTGCCTTCTTGGACTGCTGCAGCCCATGAGCTCTAGATACACCCACAATGCTGTTATGAAGGGAGTTCTGATTTTGACCCAGCGACAGTGAAGGAACGGCAATATATTTCCAAGTCAGGATATTGAGTGACTTGGAGGGGAGCTTCCAGGTGGTGGTGCTCCCATCTATCTGCTGCTTTTGTCCTTCTAGGTGGTAGTGACCGTGGCTTTGGAAGGTGCTGTCATCTTGTAGATGGTATGCATTACTGCTAGTGTGCGTCGGTGGTGGAGGGAATGAATGATTGTGGATGTGGTGCCAATCAAGCGGGCAATTTTGTCATGGACAGTATCAAGCTTCTTGAGTGTTGTGGGAGGTGCACTCATTCAGGCAAGTGGGGAGTATTCAATCATACTCCTGACTTATGCCTTGTAGATGGTGGACAGGCTGTTGCGAGTCAGGAGATGAATTACTCATTGCAGGATTCCTAACCTCTGACCTGCTCTTGTAGCCACAGTATTTATATGGCTAGTCTTGTTCAGTTTCTGGTCAATGGTAGCCCCCAGAATGTTGATAATGGGAGACTCAGTGATGGCAATGCCATTGAACTTTCAATACTATTCTTAACCAGGCATTTATCCATTATTGCTAAAGAATTAATCAACATTGCATTAATTTCATCTATAAACTCACCTTTTAACCAAGCCAGTTTTCTACTCGCACCCCTTGGTTCTGCAATCAATTCTGTGATCAGTTATGGATGCAGTCATGAAGAGGGCGGACATACTTTTTCCCAACAAGAAAGAAGCCTTGCACGCTCACCACGATAGCATGGTTGGAAACAACTGGGGAGGTGAGCAGCAGGTACATTGTGCCCAGGGATACAATGTAGGAATCAGATTACTGATCTAATAAGATCAGGAAAACTGAGCATATTTGCTGATTCAACTACATCCTGTGCTTCAAACCATTCACTCTGTGTTACTAAGTATTCCCCATCGTTGTCATCATCAGTCCCTCAAAACGAGGAAGACGTCTGCCAGGCTTCATGATTTATCTGTCCTCAGGGGCTCAGCAGCCAATCTTGGAGCCACAGGTCTTTGGACAGAAGGGCGGTCGTTGAGCCAGGGTTCTGCTCTCTCTCCTTCTGCTTTCATCGCTTGTCTGCAGCAGAATTTAGGCAGTCAGTTTCCGACTATGTTCCAGTTTATTGGATGAGGTGCCGCAACATGGCACAGTTAGCGGCAAGTTCTCATCATGCACCAATGTCAATTGGTCATTATCCCCTTTTCAATGAGGCCTTCAGAGTGTCCTAAAAATCGAGTGCCATCCTTTAGCTGTGAAGAGAATCTTCTTCAGAAGCCAGTTATTTGGCATGTGGGTGTAGTGTCCAGACCAGCAGAGCTGATTTCACATGATCATGGTTGCGATGCTGGAGGAATTGGCTTCAGTGAGGATGTTGGAGCTGTTTTGCCCATCTTCCCACTTGATTTTGAGTCTCCTGTGGAGACTCTGTGGTGGAAATTCTCCAGTGCCCAGAGGTGTCTTTATTAAGGTGACTCAAGTCTCACTGCCATATGGAAGTGTGGTGACAACAACAGCATTGTATTCTAAAGCCTTTGTTCTTTTATGAAGATCTCTGTTGTTCAATTTTTGGATGGCTGTGCTGGATTCTGTGCTGGATCTCCACTTCGATAGTGACCGTTTGAGAAAGATAGCTGTCAAGATATGAAAAGTGGTCAACAACTTCTAAAATCTTTCCATTAACAATAATGGCTGGAGGTATAGGTGCTTGTGCAGGGGTGGCTGGTGGAGGTTTTGGTCTTGCTGATGTTGAGTGAGACACCAACGCTCTTGTATGTGGAGTTGAAGATGCTGAAGGTGGTCTGAATGTTGCTTGCTGTGTGGGCTAAAGCTGCGCAATCGTTGGCATATTGTAAGCCGTGGATATGCGGGAGGATCACCTTAGCCTTGGCTCTCAGCCTGTTGATGTTGATAAGCTTCCTGTTGAGTCGAAACTCAATCATGACACCTTGTGGAAATTGGTCATGAATGAGTTCTACGACCATGCTGAGGTAGATAGTAAAGAGAGCTGGCACAATCACAGAGTCTTGCTTGATGTCCATCCAATAGAAATAAGGATGAGCAGATATTGGTGGCAGGGACAGCTATGAAGAATCTGAGTCAGTGGTCGGGGGGTTCACAATCCTATCCAAGGGCTACTCAGCTGCCCAGATGCTGAACCCCAGCGGCAATCATTGCAAAAGATTTAAAGATGTGTTAGCAACTAAGCCAGGCAATGACAGACATACCACACAAACTCTCCACACTAGAGAGGATGGTGGAATCCACAGAATCATAGAACAGAATAGCACAGAAGGAAGCCATCCCACTTATTGAATCTTCACCAGCTTTCAAAGATCCATTCAGTTAGCCCACCATCCCCACTCTTTCCCCATATCCCTGCAACTTTCTTTCCCTTCAAATATTCATCCAATTCCCTTTTTAAGGTTAACATTCTGTTTCCACCACCCAACAAGGCACTGCATTCCAAAACCTAACCACCGGTGTTAAAAAATTCTTCCTCATGTTACCTCTGGTTCTTTTGCGAATCATATTAAACCTGGGCCCATGTCCTTCCTAAGTGTGGTGTCCAGAATTGGGCACAATACCCCAGCTGGGGCCAAACTAGTATTGGATATAGGTTTAGCATAACTTTCTGTACCACATGGGCAGCATTTTCCGGTAGGTGAGCGGGGACGGGGCCCGCTCGACATTGCGGGGTGACGGCGGGCATGCGTCCCGACGTCACCCCGCGTCATTTAATTCTCAGTTTGGCGGGCGTGCAGCCGAGTTAACTGCACGCCCACTGACCTGTCAACGGCCTATTAAGGCCATTAAAAAAGTAATTAAAATGATTAATGGACCTGCCCGTCCAACCTTCAGGTTGGCGGGCAGGCGAAGAGCCCAGGTGGCCTTCAGAAGAAACATGAAACCTCATCCACGGGCAGGATGAGGTTTCATGTCCCAGCTCATGTGGCAGTGTCACATGAGGGGGCATGTCAATAAGATTTTTCTCATCCTTCATTATCTTTTTAAAAGTAACGCTGATGTCCCTGAGGCAGCACTTTGCCTCAGGGAGATCTGTGTGCTTTTTTGCACGCATGCCTTAATTGGCCCGCTCACGCCTGCTCCCGCACAACCCCCCCAACGGGGGGAAAATGCTGCCCTATGCCTCTGTTAATACAGCATATGGGAGGATTTTTTATATACCTTAACTGGCTGTGAGCATCACCAGCAAGGCCATCCCTAATTGCCTTGGGAAGGTGGTGGTGAACCACCTTCTGGAACCACTGCATTGTAGATCCACAGTGTTGTTAGGAAGGGAGCTCCAGAATTTTGATGCAACAACAGTGAAGGAATGGCGATATAGTTTCAAGTCAAGATGGTGTGCGGCTTGGAGGGGAACTTGCAGGTGATAGTGTTCCCATGAGTCTGCTATCCTTGTTCTTCTAACTGGTAGTGTCATGAGTTTGGAAGGTACTGTCGAAGGAGGCTTCATGAGTTGCTGCGGTGCACCTTGTACTTGGTACACGCTGCTGCCACAATGCAATGGTGGTGGAGGGAGTGAATGTTTAAGGTGATGGATGAGGTGCCGATCAAGCGGGCTGTTTTGTCCTGGATAGTGTCGAACTTCTTGAATGTTGTTGGAGCTGTACTTGTCTAGGCAAGTGGATGTCAGACAAGCAGTCTGATAATTTAGCAAAAAATGAGAGAGCTGGTGATGAAGGAGAGCTTGGTGTTGTCAATGTACATGTGAAAACTAATGCTAGTTTTCAGAGCATTTCACTAAGGGGCAGTATGTAGAAAACAAACAGCTGGGAGTTAAGGATAGACCCCACCAGAAATAACGGTGCAGGACTGGGATTAGAAACTATTGCAAGTCATGCTCTGGCTACAATTAGATAGGTAAGAATGGAATCAGATGAATGCAGTATATCAAGCTGGTCGACAGTGGAGCGGTGTTGGAGGAGGATCGTGTGGCCAATCTTGTCAAAGGCCGCAGACAGCTCGAGAAGGATAAGGAGGGATAGCTTACCACTGTCATGGTCACATAGAATGTCATTTGTGACTTTGGTATGAGTTGTTATGCTACTGTAGCAGGAGCAGAAACCATATTGGGGGGATTCAAACATGGAGTTCCAGGAAAGATGAGCACGAATTTGGGAGGGGGTGGGGGAGCTGTTGAGTGCAAGGAAGGAGGGCATAGGAACAAGAGTAGGTTATTCAGCACTTCAAACCCATTCTGCCATTCAATGAAATCATTACCGATTTAATTGTGTGGCTGTAGGAAATTATGAAAATAGGGAGTGACAAGGCCATTAAGTGATTTACTCATCGAATCATAGAAATTTACAACACAAGCGGAAGCCATTCAGCCTGTTGTGCTTGTGTTGGATTAGTTGTACATAATTCCACACCCCTGTTTTTCATCTGTAACTCTGTAAATTTCTCATTCTCAAGTACTTGTTCAATGTCCTTAACAATATTTTTCTGGAATCCCCTCTTCCAGATCCTGAAAACTCAGTGAATAACATTTTCATTTCTCCTTTAGTTATTTTGCCAATGACTTTAAATCTCTGATCTCTGGTTATTGACCCACACCTACAGAATCAAAACCTCTCATCATCTTGAGAACCTCAACTAGACCTCTTAAACTTACCTCTGTTCCAAGAAGGAGCGTCCTAATTTATTTAAACTCTCCTCATAAGTGAGGTCTCTCATCCCCAGTAACATCCTGGTAAATCTCTGTACCCTCCCTCAGGCCATTATATATTTCCTGAAGTAAGGTGCCTAGAATTTTCTACAATATTCCAGCTAAGTCCCAACCAGTGATTTATAAAGTTCTAGCAAGATCTCTTTATATTCCATACCTCTATACGTAAGCCTAAGTAAATCCATATGCTTTTTTAATTACCTTGTCAACTTGTCCTGCCACCTTTAAGGATTTATGTGTATAGACACTAAGGAATCTCTGCTCACCCACACTTTACAAAATCATACCATATATAGTATACTGTCTTTCAATATTAATCCTCCTGAAGTGCATCACGCCACACTTCTCACATTCAACTCCACCTGCCACGATTCTGCCCATTTCACTATCAGCGCTCTGAAGAAGAGTCTTACAAACTTGAAACGTTAACCCTGTTTCTCTCCAAATAGATGCTGCCAGATCTGCTGAGTTTTTCCAGCATTTATGTTTTTATTTCAGATTTCCAGCATCTGTAGTAGTTTGCTTTTATTTTCTCTTTCTCCAAAAAGAAACAGTCTGAAAAAGCATTTGTGGATAACTCTACATCTCAATCCAAACCTTATCTACTCTAGTGCTCACTTTAAATACGTTCTACATGCCAATCTAGAAACAGGCAAAAACTGAACAGTAACTTCAAAAAAATTGACTTAAGCCTGAAAAAGCTGACAGATCAAAGACAGCCTAAAAACAGAATTGAGATGAAAGTGAAGTGAAAACTGGCTTGTTATAACTTAACCCACATTGCTACCCAACAAGAATAAGAAGCTCGTGTGTTTAAACAACAATCCAGGACTTCAGCATATACTTCAGTGTAAGTCTGAAGGAGTGCTGTATCATCAAAACTGCCATCTTTCAGAAAAACGTTAAACCCAGGACCTTATCTGCCTGTTCAAGTCACTGTGAAATATCTCATGGCAGTATTTGAGGAGCGGCAGGGTTTAAGGAGGAGTAGGCGAGTTTTCCTGCTGTAGTAATCAATATTCATCCCCCAACTAACACCACCAAAACAGGCTGTCTGTTCATTTATCTCGCTCTGTTCGTCAGTCCTTGCTATGTACAAACTGGCTGCCACGTTTGCTTACAAGATGGCGATTATATTTCAAAAATAATTCACTGCCTGTGAAGCACTTTAGGAAGTTCAGAAAATTTGAGACTTCTTGTATAAATGCATTTGTTATTTCTTCCCCTACAATAAAAGTAACGAGATATAATCATTTTTATCATGGGTGAAAGATTTAGAACTTATTTGAGATCAGTGTGTCAAATGTGTAAGATTTATTTTACCACTATTTTCTAGGCAGAATCTGGAAATATCCCAAGGCATTTACTTAATACCTTTAACACAGAAAAATATCCCAAGATGCTTCACAGAACTTTAGCCAGACAAAAAATATATTTAAATTATTCTTCTACAATCAGCAGGAGCATTTTCTAGTCTATGTTGATTTTTTTGACTTTATCAAAGAGGTTTATTATTTGTTATTTGAAATAAAAACTATTTGAATGATAAAATACATGAAAATGGAGGGCTGACAGTTGTGCTTTCAGGTGCATCTGACTCTCACTGTTTGTTCTTGGGTTTGCAATCTTTTTTACCCTAAATAATTATTAACTTGACTTTTCACATTAATGGTTCCAAAAATCTGATGCACAGTTCAGCACAAGTGCTAAGATGCATCCATTAGGAATTTTTGCTGCTGATTCTGATGACACTTCTGCTCAGAGGGAGTTTCACTACTTTACCAATGGCAGACACCCAGGCCATTAAGCGTACTCATCATACCAGGAAGATGGAAAAGTATGATGAAAGTTATCAGCTGCTTGGAGGCATTTAAGGTGCATCTCCCCGCCAGGAAGAAACACCAATGTCATGGAGTATGGCAGAACGGTCATAGATTTTGAGGGGTTCTATTGTTAAATGACTTGAGAAGGTAAATTGTTAAATGAGTTGAGGAGGTAACAGAGAGAGTGGATCGTGGTAATGCAGATGTGGTTTAACTGGGTTTTCAAAAGGCTTTCAAAAAGGTATCCCACAATAGACTAATGAAAATATCAGAGTACGTGGAGTCAGGGGACAAATGGCAGAATGGATTGCTAGCTGACTTCAGACAGAAAGTAGAAAGTGGGAGTAAAAGGTAGTTATTCAGTGACAGAAGATGGGAAGTGGTGTTCCTCAAGGATCAATGCTGGGATCACTTCTGTTCGCAATCTAAATTAACACTTTGGACCTTGGAATCAAAAACACAATTTCCAAATTTGCGAATAACACCAAATTGAAGGGAAAGGGTGGGGTAACGCCCATATTGAGAGGGCTGCAACAAATTGCAGAAGGATGTTGTTAATATTTGCAGAATAGGGAAACAATTTGCAAAGAAAATTCAACACAGATAAACATGAGGTACAATGTTTTGGTAGAAAGAATAGAGAGGTCACATATTACCTGGAAAGTGCAAGTCTAGGTGGGGTAGGGGAACAAAGGATCTTGGAGTAATACACATCAATTGTTACTTGGTAGTGCAGAACTTGAATATTGCCGGAGAGAGAGACACGTTGCCGAAACTTATAAGGACAAATGCAAGAATCCAAATTTCAAACATTTCAAAGATCACAATAATTTATACTACAGGAGATTGGTTGGTTGATTGGCAAGTCAACTCTGATTGACCAAGGCACTGCCATAGAGAAAGCAATGTGGAACTATAGGGTCCCCATGCTGCCAGGTAATTGAAAAAGGCCGCAAGTCTTCAACATATTCCTTTTGTTTACAGAGAATGGGTCCCTGTGTATGAATATATGTCACTTCTAAATGGCGTAAATGAGCCACGTTATGAGCTCGACTGATTATCTTAAATTGGTTGTTAGTGCAGCTATTAGCACACTAAGGATCATTCAACCAGTGCTGCCCAATTGCTGAATCACATCTAACTGCAGGTAGATGTGCAGGGTTTTGCAAGTGTGGGTTGTTTGAACATGGTCTGTACTCTCGCTATCATGAACAACCAAAGGGACATGCTATTTGATTCGATCAGCCAATTGTGAGGATGTACAGCCTACATACCTGGCATCACAATGAAATTATGTGGTTGGCAGAACGTCTTTTTGGACTGACATCAGCCTCCGGTTAGTGGACTCGCAAATGGGCCAAAGGCTGTTATTTGCAGACCTGAAAAGTGCCTAGTCTACCTTAAATTACCCTGGAAAGGCAAAGTATCTCAAAAATTTGAACAGTAGGTTAAGCAAGCCGTTTCAAGCTGCTACTATGCAATGGCTACACTGGGAAATGGAAAAACCTTGTTATTCTGTTACTAAGTAAGAGAAAAAAGGGTTATATTTTGGGATGGGAAGATGGAAAAAAAATACTTACATCAAAAATTACAATTAACACATTGAGGAAAAGCAAAGATAAATTATGGGCCCAAACTTTCATTTGGGCTCAAGGTAGAACTCCAGAGTAATGACTAGAGGGCTATAAGGTGACATAGAACCTGGGTCTACATGGAAAGGAGGCCAGGAAATTGTAGTGGTGGATAATGGCTGATCTTATGTCCATACCCCATCCATCCTAATTCAATGGTGTTTATCTGGGGCAGTAATCAGGGTTTCCCATCAAATTTCACAGTGTATGCCACCTAATGGCACAGTGGAACCCATTCAACCCTTAAAAAAGCAGTTATAGGTTCCATTGTGGCCTTTCCAAAGGCAATAAAATGTCCTAGGGAAAAGGTAATTGGTTCTTGAGTAGATTGAGCACCTTGCAGAGAAAGCCGTGTACCATCTATTACGGGTGCTGAAGACTTGTGCATCGCTTTTTTGGTCAATCACTTTCTCAGCCATCTCTGTCAGGGAATATCACCCAGATTGCCCCCCTCCCCAGTTAGAAACGCACAAAAAGTTATGAAATAAAACCTGGTAAAAAATGTACGTTTGAAGGATCCTCTTAAAGGAGAAAGGAGAGGAGAATTGGTTTAGGAAGTGAATTTTTAAAAAAATTATTCTTTCATGGGATGTGGGTGTTGCTGGCTAGGCCGGCATTTATTGCCCATGCCTATTTGCTCTTGAGAAGGTGGTGGTAAGCCACCTTCTTCAATCGTTCCAGAGTCGATGTGGTTTAGGTACACCCACAGTGCTGTTCAGAAGGATGTTCCAGGATTTTGACCCAGTGATAATGAAGAAACAGTGATATAGTTCAAAGTCAGGATGGTATATGTCTTGGAGGGGATCTTTCTGGTGGTGGTGTTTCCATGCAACTGCAACCCTTGTCCTTCTAGGTGGTAGAGGTCATGGGTTTAGAAGGTGCTGTCGAAGGAGCCTTAGTGAGATGCTGCAGTGCATTTTGTAGATAATACACATTGCTGCCACTGTGCATCAGTGGCGGAGGGAGTGAATGTTTAAGGTAATGTATGGGGTCCCAATCAAGCAGGGCTGCTTTGCCCTGGATTGTGTCAAGCGTTCTGAGTTTTGCTGGAGCTGCGCTCATCTAGGGAAGTGGAGAGTTTTCCCCCGATTCCCATTGACTCCAGTTTTACTAGGGCTCCTTGATGCCATATTCGGTCAATTTTTAAAAAAATTCATTCACGGATGTGGGCTTCGCTGGCTGGGTCAGCATTTATTGCCCATCCCTAGTTGCCCTTGAGAAGGTAGTGGTGAGCTGCCTTCTTGAACTGCTGCAGTCCATGTGGTGTAGGTACACCCACAGTGCTGTTAAGAAGGGAGTTCCAGGACTTTGACCCAGTGACAGTGAAGGAACGGCAATATATTTCCAAGTCAGGATGGTGAGTGACTTGGAGGGAAACTTCCAGGTGGTGGTGTTCTCATCTATCTGCTGCCCTTGCCCTTCTAAGTGGTAGTGGTTGTGGGCTTGGAAGGTGCTGTGAAGCAGCCTTGGTGAATTCCTGCAGTGCATCTTGTAGGCGGTACACAGAGCTGCCACTGTGCAGGGTGGAGGGAATGAATGTTTGTGGGTATGGTGCCAATCAAGCGGGCTGCTTTGTCCTGGATGGTGTCAAGCTTCTTGAGCGTTGTGGCAGCTGCACTCATCCAGGCAAGTGGGGAGTATACCATCACACTCCTGGCTTGTGCCTTGTAGATGGTGGACAGGCCTTGAGGAGTCAGGAGGTGAGTTACTCGTCAGGCTTCAATTGCTGCCTTGATGTCAAGGACAGTCACTCCCACCTCACCTCTTAAGTTCAGCTCTTTTTTCCATGTTTTGACCAAGGCTGCAATGAGGTCAGGAGCTGAGTGGCCCTAGCAGAACACAAACTGAGCCTCAGTGAGCAGGTTATTGCTGAGTAAGTGCCGCTTGATAGCACTGTCGATGACTCCTTCCATCACTTTGCTGACAATCAAGAGTAGGCTGATGGGGTGGGAATTGGCCAGGTTGGATTTGTCCTGCCATTTTTTGGACAGGACATAACTAGATAATTTTCTACATTGCCGGGCAGATGCCATTGTTGTAGCTGCACTGGAACAGCTTGGCTAGGGGCTCAGCTAGTCTGGGGCACAAGTCTCCAGTACTATTGCCAGAATATTGGCAGGGCCCATAGCATTTGCAGTATCCTTTGAAACACAGCCTTATCTAGCCTTTGAATTACAGAGATAACTGAAGGCATGGGCACCAATGGTGGGGTAAAGGAAATGCCAGGTACACGTATCAAAGACAGAGGAAGGCAGGGCTCTTAGAGGCTTGTAGGGTTGGAGGAGGTTACAGAGATATGGAGAGGCCAGCTGTGATGTTTGTGTTTAACGTTTATGCTTTTTTGTAAAAAGACATTTTAGTTAAAAAGAAGTATTATATAAAAAAACCTGACAGTAGGGTGTCCTAAGTCCCAGATGTATTGCCCTCTGGTGTAGAATAAGGAATAAAGAAACCCTCTGTTTTTTACACAGGAAGCTGGGGTTCAGAAGCAGATAGGTGTGTACGTACGTGCGCATGTGTGTATTCTTAATTGTTAAAGAAGTGACAAAACACGTCAAATGGCGACAAGGATGGGATCATCATTATTAGGGGCTTTAGAGACTTTTGATCCAGCTACTATGGGCTTTGTAGTTTATGTCGAGCAAATGGAACAGTCATTCATTGCGAATGAGGCTGAAGAGGAAAAGTAGGCTTCAGTGTTTCTTACTCATCGGAATGAAAAATTTCATTTTACTGAGAAATCTCGTCGCTCCTGACAAGCCAGCAGATAAAAACTTTAAAGAGCTTGTGGGCGTTTTAAAAAAGCACTTCAATTCCATCCCAGCAATTATTGCCAAGAGATTCAAGTTTCACCAAAGAGAACAGCATGAGAGTGAGTCAGTTTCCCCATTCCTGGCCAAGTTGAGAAAATTAGCTGAACATTGTGACTTGAAAGGTTACCCGGAAGAAGCGCTGTGTGATCACTTGGTTTGTGGACTGTGAAATGAAAGAATTCAGCTTAGACTGTTAGCGGAGCAAGAAAGGGTTCGTGATTGCGCAAAGCATAGAAATGGTAGAGAAGCAAGCTAGAGATTTGAAAGCGCATTCTAACAATGAATAATAAAGTCAGGGTATAGTCGCTTTCAAACATGATACCGCCGTAATGGAATCAGGCATAATGCAGAAGCCTGTAAGTGGAAAACCGCTGATTGTCGTTACTGTGGATAAAAAAGACACGCACAGCGTGCATGTAGATCAAAGGCTGATCACAGTAAAGCACTACCGCCTGAAAAAGGTATCATGAAGAGCACACAGGCAAGTCACGCTGAAAATAAACAGGCAGTTTAAAAAGACACATTACTTGGAAACAAAATACAAAAGTAATGCGAGTCCAGACGAGACAGAAAGTGAAACTAACAGCGACAATGCAGAAGAGCAACTGCATTGCATTCAGTCTGATCTGAAACTAGATGAAGGGCTAAAAGTTGGCATTGCCTTAAATGGTAAAATGGTTGAAATGGAGGTTGACACTGGACCATCTATTCTATTGCTTCAGAGAAGACATGGGAGAAAATTTCCAAGAAATGCTCATTGGAGAAAACCCTCCTCTAGCTTAACACCTACATTGGTGAGCCTGTGAATATACTTGGAAAAATGTCCGTTCAAGCTAAATATGGAGATCAAATAGCCAGGTTGCCACTTATCATTGTGAAAGGGGATCGTCCATTGCTTATGGGCAGGAACTGGCTAAAAGAAATTCGGTTGGACTGGAATAAAATAAATAAAGTGCAATACAACCCCATGTTACAGTCCTTGTTAGACAAGCATGAAAGAAGGTCTCAGAGTTATTAAAGACATTGAAGCCAAACTTGCTGTGAAGGCCAAAGCTCCTCCAAGGTTCTTTAAACCACGTTCAGTTCCCTACTCAATGCGACAGAAAATCGGGCAAGAACTAGAACGACTTGAAATCTTTCAGATAATTGAGAAAGTTGACCATGCAGAGTGGGCAGCTCCAACAGTCCCAGTAGTGAAGGATGACGGGTCTATCAGAATATGTGGTCTATATCAGACTATAAAATCACCATTAATCCTTTCCTGCAGGTGCATCAGTACCTGCTACTGAAAATTGAGGACCTATTCGCGCTCTGAATGGAGGTAAATTATTCACAAAGCTTGACCTATCACAGGCATTTTTGCAAATGCAGCTGAGTGAAGATACCAGGAAGTATACAACCATCAGCACACACAAAGGTCTATATCAACACAAATGACTACCATTTGGAATTACGTCTTCACCACCATTTTCCACCAGGCCATAGACAAAATATTGCAGGGCCACCCTTGTGTAATCTGCTTTCAAGAAGACATGCTCATCGCCGGGAAAAATTTCCGAACTTATTTAGAGAGCCTAAACAGGGTCCTGCGTAGACTGGAAAAATACGGCATCCGCTGTAAGTAATCCAAATGTTCATTCCTGAATCCCTTGGTGGAGTACCTGGGGCATGTGATCGATGAAACTGGCCTCTCAACCTCACCCAGAAAGGTGGAGGCAGCGGTGAATGCGCCACAGCCTGAAAATATTAAGGAGCTTCGTTCGTTTTTGGGACTTGTGAATTACTACGGCAAGTTCATTTCCAGTTTGGCAACCAAGGCAGCACCGCTGAATAATCTGAAGAAGAATGCAAAATGGGATTGGCTACAAGCCTGTCAGGGAAGTTTCAAGGAACTCAAGCAAGAGCTCACTTCTGCTAAAGTCCTGGCACATTTCAATGAAAAGTTACCTGTCAGGCTGGCTTGTGATACATCTGGATATGATGTTGGAGCTGTCATCTCCCACACATTTCCTTATGGCAGTGAAAAGTCTATTGCATATGCCTCATGCACATTGTCCAAGGCAGAACGAAATTATGTTCAAATTGAGAAGGATAGATCAATAGAGAAGCAGTGGCAAACACTTAAGGGGATATTTCAGAGTGTTCAGAATAAGTACATTCTTAGTATAAAGAAACATTCTAAGCGGAGGACCCACAATCTGTGGTTAACTAAAGATGTTAAGGAAAGCACCAAACTTAAAGAAAAAGCATACAACTCCACAAAGATGAGTGGCAGGAATGAATATAAAGAATGGCAGAGAATGACTAAATGGTTAATCAGGAGAAAGAAATTAGAGTATGAGAGGAAGGTAGCTAGAAATGTAAAAACAGATAGCAAGAGCTTCTACAGATATTTAAAAAGGAAACGAGTGAGTAAAGTGGGTAAAAACAGAATTACCTGGAAAAACTCAGCAGGTCTGGCAGCATCGGCAGAGAAGAAAAGAGTTGACGTTTCGAGTCCTCATGACATTCCGCCGATGCTGCCAGACCTGCTGAGTTTTTCCAGGTAATTCTGTTTTTGTTTTGGATTTCCAGCATCCGCAGTAGTTTTTTGTTTTTCAGTAAAGTGAGTGTTGGTCCTCTTGAGAGTGACAGTGGGGAGTTAATAGTTGATAATAAGGAAATGGTGGAAGAAATGAACAAACATTTTACTTGTGTGTTCACTAAAGAGAATACAAAAAACATTCTAGTAATAGCTGCAAATCAGGAGGTGAAAGGGAGACAGGAACTTGGTGAAAGTAAAATCACTAGGGAAACGGTACTGAGCAAACTGATGGAGCTGTGAGTTGGCCCTGGGACTCGATGGACTACATCCTAGGGTTTTAAAAGAGGTGGCTAAAGAAGTAGTTGATGCGCTGGTGTTAATTTTCCAAAATTTGCTAGATTCTGGAAAGTAGTAAAAATAACCCCTCTATTCAAGAAGGGAGGGAGGCAGAAAATAATAAACTATAGGCCAGTTAGCTTGACGTCTGTCGTGGGAAAGTTGTTAGAATTGATCATTAAGGTGGTTATAGCTGGGCACTTAGAAGAGTTCAAAGCAATTGGAAAGAGTCAGCATGGTTTTATCAAAGGAAAATCATGTTTAAACAATTTATTGGAGTTTTTTGAAGGAGTAACATGCACAGTGGATAAAGGGGAGCCTGTGGATGTACTATACTTGGATTTCCAGAAGGTATTTGTTAAGCTGCCACATGAAAGGTTATTACAGAAAATAAAAGCACATGGTAGGAGGTAACATATTAACTTCGACAGAAGATTGGCTGGCTGGCAGAAAGCAGAGAGTATGCATAAATGGGTCTTTTTCAGATTGGCAGGATGTGACGAATGGAGTCCCACAAGGGTCTTTGCTGGGGCCTCAACTTTTTATGATTTACATCAATGACTTAGATGAGGGGAGTGAAGACAAGGTAGCAGATGACACAAAGGTAGGCAGAATAGTATGTTGTGAAGAGGACATGAGGAGATTGCAGATGGATATAGATAGGTTGAGTGAGTGGGCAAAGATCTGGCAAATTATGTTTAATGTGGGAAAATGTGAAGTTGTTCACTTTGGCAGGAAGAACAAAAAAGCAGAGTATTACTTATTTGGAGAACGGCTGTATAATTCTGAGGTGCAGAGGGATCCAGGTGTTCTAGTACATGAGTCACAAAATGTTAGTATGCAGGTACACTAAGTAATTAAGAAGGTTAATGGAATGCTATCCTTTATTACAAGGGGGATTGAACATAAAAGTAAGGATGTTATGCTTCAGTTATACAGGGCATTAGTGAAATGAACTTCAGATACGGTGTGCACTTTTATCTCCTTATTTAAGGAAGGATGTAAATGCATTGGAGTCAGTTCAAAGGAGGTTTACTAGATTGATACCTGGAATGAGTGGGTTGTCTTATGAGGAAAGGTTGGACAGATTGCGCTTGTTTCCACTGGAGTTTAGAAGAGTGAGGGGTGATTTGATTGAAGTAAATGAGATACTGAATGACCTTGACAAGGTGGACGTCAAAAGGATGTTTCCTCTTGTGGGTGAGTCCAGAACTAGGGGTCACTGTTTTAAAATTTGGGGTCGCCCTTTAAGTACAGAGATGAGGAGAAATCTCTGGAACTTTTTGGAACTTTCTGCCTCAAAGGGTAGTGGAAGCGGGATCATTGAATATTTTTAAGGCAGAGGTAGATAGATTCTTGTTGGGAAAGGGAATCAAAGGTTTTCAAGGTTAGATGGCAAAGTGGAAATCAAAACACAAGATCATCAGCCATGATCCTATTGAATGGCGGAGCAGGCTTGAGGGGCCAAATGGTCTACTCCTGTTCCTATTTCTTATGTTCTTTTGAAGATCTTGGACTAATCTATGGAGTCAAAAAGTTCCACCAATATTTGTATGGGTGCAAGTTCACATTAATTACAGACCACAAGCCTTTGATCTGATTGCTTAACCCAAAGTCACAAACCCTGAAGCTTGCTGCTGGACACCTACAAAGGTGGGCACTGATCTTATCTGCTTACCAGTACGAAATAAGATTTCACTGTACCGAAAATCATGGAAATGTGGACGCACTTTCCAGGCTTCCGTTACACCACAGCTCTACAACCTGAAGTGAAGTCACTGCTTTCAATGTGAACTAGATAGACATATTGACGTTTTGAGTCCTCATGACCCTTCAGCAGAACTGAGTAAAGTTAGGAGAGGGGTGAAATATAAGCTGGTTTAAGGTTGGGGGTGGGGGGTGGGGGGGAAGAAGAGAAGTTGGTGGGGGTGGTTGTAGGGACAAGCAAGCAGTGATAGGAGCAGATAATCAAAAGATGTCACAGACAAAGGAACAAAGACGTGTAAAAGGTGGTGATATTATCTAAGAGAATGTGCTAATTAAGAATGGATGGCAGGACACTCAAGGTACAGCTCTAGTGGGGGTGGGATGGAAAGACTGACAGGGCATTGCAGTTATAGATTTAAAAATAATGGAAATAGGTGGGAAAAGAAAAATCTATATAAATTATTGGAAAAAACAAAAGGGAGAGGAAAGAAACAGAAAGGGGGTGGGGATGGGTGGAGGGAGTTCAAGATCTAAAGTTGTTGAATTCAATATTCAGTCCGGAAGGCTGTAAAGTGCCTAGTCGGAAGATGAGGTGCTGTTCCTCCAGTTTGCGTTGGGTTTCACTGGAACAATGCAGCAAGCCAAGGACAGACATGTGGGCAAGAGAACAGGGTGGAGTGTTAAAATGGCAAGCGACAGGGAGGTTTGGGTCTTTCTTGCGGACAGACCGCAGGTGTTCTGCAAAGTGGTCGCCCAGTTTGCGTTTGGTCTTTCCAATGTAGAGGAGACCGCATTGGGAGCAACGAATGCAGCAGACTAAGTTAGGGGAAATGCAAGTGAAATGCTGCTTCACTTGAAAGGAGTGTTTGGGCCCTTGGATGGTGAGGAGAGAGGAAGTGAAGGGGCAGGTGTTGCATCTTCTGGGTGGGCATGGGGAGGTGCCATAGTTGGGGGTTGAGGAGTAGGGGGTGATGGAGGAGTGGACCAGGGTGTCCCGGAGGGAACGATCCCTATGGAATGCCGCCGGGGGGGGTGAAGGGAAGATGTGTTTGGTGGTGGCATCATGCTGGAGTTGGCGGAAATGGCGGAGGATGATCCTTTGACCCTCTTAGATAATATCACATTCTCTTAGATAATATCACCACCTTTTACACATCTTTGTTCCTTTGTCTGTGACATCTTTTGATTATCTGCTCCTATCACTGCTTGCTTGTCCCTACAACCACCCCCACCCCCCCAGCTTCTCTCCCCCCCCCACCTTAAACCAGCTTATATTTCACCCCTCTCCTAACTTTACTCAGTTCTGCTGAAGGGTCATGAGGACTCGAAACATCGACTCTTTTCTTCTCCGCCGATGCTGCCAGACCTGCTGAGTTTTTCCAGGTAATTCTGTTTTTGTTTTGGATTTCCAGCATCCGCAGTAGTTTTTTGTTTTTATTAGATAGACATATTACCTGTTAAAGCGGATCAAATTTGACTCGAAACACAGAGGGATGTTGTGCTCTCTAAAGTTTACCTGCACACATAGAAGGGTTGGTGTGTAACTCAAGAAGTGACTGCTGAGCTTAAACCTTACTACATGCATAGATTTGAGCTGCCTCTGCAAGACGGTTGTTTTTTTATGGGGAATCAGAGTATGTTAATCCTCCAAAATTCCAAATACGAGTGACAAGAACTTCACCTCAGTCACATGGGAATCGTCAAAATGAAAGCATTAGCTCACATCATGTGAACTTCAAACATTCCTGAAAAGCAATGGGATCAAGCAGATTCTCATCTCACCTTACCACCCATCCTCAAACGGTGAAGTGGAGCGTTTTGTCCAGACATTAAAAATGGCCATATTGAAGGGGAAGATGCAAACAGATCGGAAGCTGAATCGGAAGAACTTTTTGATGATGTATCGTAACACTCCACATTCAACAACAGGCCTATCTCTTGCTGAGCTGATGTTTGGAAGACGACTGCATACCAGCATGTATTTGTTGTGTCCGGACTTGAAAGGAAAGATTGGTTCAAGACAATTTTATCAGAAAAGGTCACACGACACAAACCAGCTCATGAGTTTGATCTGGATCAGTCTGTTTAGGTCTGAAATTACTGTGGGGCACCAAAGTGGCTCCTGGGAAGAATCAAGCATCGAGGACCACTAACCTATGATGTTGAATCTTTCTGTGGAATCTAGAAGAGACAGACTGGCCAGATTACAGAAGCCAAATCCAAGGAACCAAATTTCCAGGGATCTCCAATCACAGTGGAAGATTTCTGGGAAGCATCTGTTCCAGTTGGTGAAACCCGACTTAATTCAACTGACAAACCTGTAGCACCTGTAGCTGCAACTGTTGAACCAGAACAGAAACAAGTGGAACAGCAGAACCTTCCATTTCTAAGGAAACAAACTGAGATACCTAAGCTAACACTCCTCTCTAGACCAAAGCGAATCTGCAAACTGTCTGACCGATTTGTTCCTGGCTAAAGGGGGAGGAAATGTGATGTTTGTGTTTAACGTTTTAAGCTTTTTTGTAAAAGGGCATTTTAGAGGTGGTGTATAAAAAAACCTGACAGGAGGGTGTGCTAAGTCCTGGATGTATTGCCCTCTGGTGTAGAATAAGGAATAAAGGGACCTTCTGTTTTTTACACAGGAAGCTGGGGTTCAGAAGCAGATAGCTGTATGTATGTATGTGTGTATTGTTAAGAAGTGGCAAAACATTTCACTTGCCACGGAGGGATTTGAACATGAGGACGAGAATTTTAAAACTGAATCATTAGTGGACCAGGAGACAATGTAGATCAACAAGCATAAGCAGACTTGATGTGGGCTGAGATACAGACAACAAAATTATGAATGAGCTTGGGTTTAAGGAGGATGTTTGATGGAACTCCATGTAGGAAGGCATTGGAACGGTGGAGTCTGGAAGGACCAAAAGGATGGATTGGATTTTAGCAGCAGATGGGATGAGGGAGGGCAGAGACGCGGTTATGAAGCTGCAATGGGAGGTCTTTGAGAGGATATGGTGTCCAAAGTCCAGCTCAGGATCAAATAGGATGCTACACTTAGGATAGTGGCTAGAGAGGGGGATAGGATTGGTAGTGATGGAATGGAGTTTGTGACAGCAGCCAAAGACAATGGCCTACACCTTAATTGGAGGAAACTGGAACTTATCCAGGTCTGGATAGCAACAAGCAGGCTGACAACACAAAAGCAGTGGAGGCATTGAAACAAGTAGAGGCAAGATACAGTTTTGTGCCAGCAGCATACATGTTAAACCCAATGCTATGTCTTCAAACAATGTCAATGTATGACTGATAATGCTGGGTGTGAATCCAATTTAGGCTTTTTTAAAAATTGAAACTTTTTTTCTCCCAGCAAGAGGTTATTTGTTGCTACTGGGAGATTGACATTTAAAATTCTAATGAAAACTAACTAATCCCCTAAATGAGAATACTTTTCTATAAATTGAGCAAATATTCTTTTCTGACGGAATGGAAATGCAATGCCCAATCTCACCGCATGTTCCAAAGTATCAGAAAATACATCAAAGTGCCAACAAAAAAAAATCTAAATTTTTGGAAGAGGGGGGATGAGATACACCTCACAGGCCCGTTGAAAATAAATCTTGTGACTTTACAACTTGCATCTTCTGTCAGGCATTTAAAGTGAAAGATTGCTGTGGGTATCCACAGATTAAACCCCATGTCCTAATGCAATTTCAGTCTAATTGCTTACATTCACTTGCCATAGATTTTTATTCAGGGCAACCTTTGGCTTGTCTCATTTTAAAGGCATCAGTCAGCTTTTGCTAGTGTTCTAGGTTAGCATGTATGCTCTATTCCTGTTAAAAAATAAGTCTCAAGATACTTAAATTAGAGAAAAATTTTGTAATTTGACAAATTGTTTGCAGTTTTTGAAATAAAGGAAAAAGTTTTTTTGTCACTAATGCCTTGCAACAGTCTGTTGCTGGTTATCAACGGCCATGAATAAACAGCTAAACTGCTGTTATCCTGGTAGTGACATAATTAAAATACCACTAACAGGAAAGATTCAGCTGTCACATGCTCTCATCAACTATTCAGTTTGCAAGGAAAAACAAAAAATGTCAGCAGACATAACAGTTCATTTAATTGGGGTTGGTGATGAGTGGAGATATTTTTATATTTATCTGCGAGCAATATCAAGCAAAATCCAATACAAATTAAAAACTACTTTTGAACAAAAATGTCACAGTGAATGTGACATTAATGGTCTTAAATGCCCTAGAAAGGGGAATAAAACCTCTTCTCTCATTTGTTTTTTAAGCTCCAATGCTTTGGGATGTGACCGGATTGCATTTAAATGCTCTTCATATTTGGCACTGATTGAGCAAAATGGTTTAGGTTAACCTTAAAAAGTCAACACGCAGAAAATGGAATTGACACATTTCTACAAGGTTACTACTGAAATGCATTTCTAGATGAGGATGGAGGTCCAAATTGCATCTGATCTTTGTCATACTTGTTCTGGGTATGATTGGTCAAGTTTTCATTTTCCCAGCAATTTTGTAATTAAGTATTTCTCTAATCCCAGTCACTTTAGAAACTGCCCTTTTTACATCTTAAGGCAATTCCAATAGCAAATGGTTCCATTTCAATCCCACATCCACAAACTTGCCATAACATAGTGAGTTGGGTAGAGTTTGCCGGCTAAGCTTGACTGCTTCTGCCTCTCAGCCCATTGGTGGCTTAAGAAAGCATTTCTGTCTTTGCCAGCAAATCCATTTGGCATTTCAATTGCTATTAGTGCCAGTGTGCACTGTCTCAAACAGCACTTGGGCAACCATTTATTGTCAGTTACTTCTGACTTCAAAAGGTGGTGCTCATGGCAAATCATGGACTTAAATGCAATGTAAAGATAGAGCACTGGTTACAAACATAGAACTGGTAGTCTGCAGCTACCACAGAAGATATTTCCATGTAATAAAGCAACACTGTTTATCTGAATGGTGATACAATGAAGCCATGTGTTAATAAACATTACTATATGACATCTGATAAGAATTTATAACAGATGGAAATGGTTGCAAAATGAACAGCACCCTTCATGCTCTGTATGCAAAGACATTAATCAAAAAAACCTGGGTCTGTTTATAATCAAATAACAATAGTTCTGTTGTCAATGAGATCATTGAATGTCCCAGGAAAACCAGACACTGTCAAATCTGGATGTCAAACATGTATTATACACTTAGTTACGCTCATGTAAAACTTTACATGTTTAAATGATTTCAGGACAGCATATAAAGATTTGTGAGCCCCATAAAATGCTCTTCATGATTTTGCCTAAAAGTTAAAAAGATAATAGCCTGAATCTTCCGAGCAGTGCACTGCCACTCGATTACCAGACCTGAGGCTGCTGTGCATTTCTTCTGGGTTCTTCTGATCCAAACTTTCAAAGAAAGGCACAGCAGAACATCCCCTGGGAACTCCGTTGGAGTTGGGGAAGAGAGGACATGCCCCTTTTTATGGCACTTGCTGCCATATTCTGTCTAGTAAGTTTATAAGTCCAGTCTTTGAGTGTGTGTTAATGAATGAATGATTGAGTTGTGGGTAGATGGACAGGTGGGTGAGTGGGTAGGTGGGTGGTTGGGGGGATGGTCAGGTCAGGTCAGGTGTGGGGGGTGGTCGGTCAGATGGGTAGTCAAATGGCTGGGGTTCAGGGGTGGTGTACTCAGGTCTGGTTCGGGGGGGGTGGTAGTTGAATGGTTGGGATGGGTGATTGATTGGGGGGGTAGGCAGTAGGTCGATTGTGCAGTTACGCAGGTGTTAAGCTAGGTTTTAATCTGTCTAACATTTCCTGGATAACTATCCAAGTAAGTTGCATGGTTCTGTCCCAAGTCTCCGACTCTAGCTCAAAGTGGGAGATATTCGCACAGGATCCCATGGAGCAGGGGAATTGCTCATTGGAAGTTTAAACTTTGCAGGCAATTCCCTTGTAGATACATGCATCAGGACTTCCACAGGGTCCTGGTGTGCATCTCCTGTTGTACGTCCAGTCTCTGATGATCCGGAGACCAGAAGATTTGTACTTTATTCCAGATAGGTTTCTCTCACCTATGAAGCACATTTTTGCTACTTGCAAATTTGTAACAATAATTCATATATCATACTAAGTAGGTACATAATCAATGTCTAAAGAATGAAGATATCTATTAAATATATTTTTCATTAAACCAAAGCAGTATCTGAGTGCAGACAGCAAAAATTCTACAACTGAAATGAATCTCAAAATCTACAATTATATCAGGTCCAATTGTTTGATGTTGTTTGTGGCCCCAAGGCCAAGGTTGGGCTTTGGGTCTGGTGGGACTGAGTAAATGGGGGCTGGTTGTGGGGAGTTTGCAAGTCAGGAAAAGTATGCCTGGCCACTGGATCAAGTTATGTGGGGCAAGGAATGGGAGTGATGTTTCAGGTTGGAGTAAACGTCAGGCCAAAAACACCTGTGGGTTGGGAAGAGTCATGTTTGCAGACCATGAATCCAATAAGAAGTTTCATGTAGGAGCTTAAAACCAGGGAGGCCAGGCTCTGGATTGTGAGGAGAGGGGGAATAGTGTCTCCATCTGGGCAAAAAAAAAATTTGATTCCTGTAAACCAGGAAGAAATAGAAAGTAGGGGGACCGAATTTTCATCATTGGAGGTGGGAACGGGATCGTGAATGACAAAAACTTAAGAATTTTTGCAGTAACTTCAAATCTGCAATGCCTTCCCCACCATGTGCTTTTTTTGTGGTCTTTTCACAGGTGGCGAAAGCCTTGGATCGCTCGAACCTCGTCTGAGGTTGACATTATTGTGAGCGCTACAGGAAATTTGAATTTCCCCAACACCTCCCTTCTTCTTCTGCTATTATTGTGTGCTGGTGTGTGTTTTGAAAATCCTATAAAAACCTGTCTCGTTGCAGAATGAGTGGCCACTGGGGGAAACCTACTGAGGAGTTGGGAACATTTTGACAGGTAAGTGTTAAATGTTTTGACAACTCTGTTTTAACTGTAGTGATTCAGCAATTAGCTCTGTCCTGAAAAAGTAATTTGACCAGTATTGCTTAAGTGTTGAGATGCATTAGAGTACTTTACCCATTGAAAAAAAAAGTGCATTAATGCATTCAAAACTACAGAAAAATGTGCTGGAAAACTCTTCTGTCATGTTTAGGACTGTCATTTAAATGTCCAGAGATCTTTACCTTTGAAAAAAACTGCCCTGCTCCTGAAAGTTAATAAATCTAACAACCCGCTCCACTCCATTGATTGATGAGCATTTTGCTTTGAAATGTAAATGGTTCTGTAGCTCTGCAGTCAACTTCAATATACTCTATTGTTTACATTTCCAAGGATTTATTTAACGGCTGGAGCTAATATGAATGTTTGGCTGAGTTTCAAAAGCTCCAGAGCTACCTATCTCAATAGTGGGCTATGTTAAGTTTTATTAATAGTTTTATGAGGTTATTAAAGGGTTGTGTGTCTTTGATGTGGTAAGTGAATAAATGTTTGTTTTGGATTAGGAGGCATAAGAGAACTAATGGGAGCTGGGCTGCTATCACTGAGGATCGAGGCGGGACTCCTAAACAGCCCACCTCCTCACACTCCTCCTGCACTACTTTGTGGCTTGCAAAACCCAAGCTTTCCCAACCCATTCCTCTCAGAGAACAAAATATGGCAGGAATGGGTTTCGGAGGCAAGCTTTGGTTTTGGAAGTCAGGAATGGCCTCGGACCGCATTTCCTGAGCCCAAGACAAAACTCCAGGGCTGGGATTGTGACTTAGGAACTGAGGGGCATAGTGCTGCCAGGGTTAGGGTGGCAGGCTCTTGAACGATTCAGTTTCTGGAGAGTGGAGAAGAAGTATTATTTGTTATAGTGCCCATTTTAATTAATTTTATTTTTCTCCCATTCTTGGGTATCTATGCAGCATGACTATTTTCCAGCTAAGAAAATATCAAGTGGACCCACTCATAGCAAACAGTACATGTTGCCGTAGAACAGAAGACTTAATACAGCAGATAACATGAGGCATCAAGGCAATTCTCCATTGGTGAAAATCTTTCCTTGAAATAAGGCTGGCCTGGGAAAACTGTTGAAATTAAACCACAATATCACCCCCCCACCATTCAGTGGGACAATGCATTGGTGGAACACTCAACTCCATTTAATATGGTTTTAAAAAAACAATATTGCAACATATTAACTGCAGAGTATAATATTTGGACATCAACAAATTAAATAATTTCCTTAGCCTTTAACAAAGAACAAAAATTCCACAATGGTTTAGTTTCATATTCCTAGAATAATAAATTCTGAATAAATGTAAGTTCTCTCAAACAACCATTACATTTCTGGTGTGCCAGTGGTTAGATTTTGGTGCTTTCACTTCCTTGTTTTGATTCCCAGTGTTGATGATGTGCAAAATGTTGCAACAAGCAGCCAATAACCAATTCAGCAAGGACTCAGAACATTAGCGCTGTTGATACCTACACGGTTATTGCCAGGCTTGCTGACAGCTTCTACCATTTTCTGTTTTAATTATAATTACAGGCTTTAACATAACATAAAATACATAGCAAGTCAGCTATAATCTGTCGGTGATGACAGAGTCAAACTTTCACGTGGATGGCATTTTTAGAACTGAAAATGTCTGAGGTAGAGAGTAGGGAGATCAAAAAGATGCAACATGAAAGTGTTTAGAATTTGATTTGTGTTAGTTGCTTTGAGTGATGAATATCTGCCGTATCTTGTGGGCAGATTGTCTTATGCAGAAAGATTTTAAGCACTAGGCTTTTATCCGCTGGGGTTTAGAAGAGTAAGATGCGACTTGATTGAAACATATAAGATCCTGAGGGGTCTTGACCGGGAGAATGTGGGAAGGATGTTTCAGCTTGTGGGAGAATCTAGAGCTAGGAGTCGCTGTTTAAAAATAAGAGACTGCCCATTTAAGACAGATGAAGAGAAAAGTTTTCTCTCAGAGGGTAGAGTGTCTTTGGAAACCCCTTCCTCAAAAGGCAGAGTCTTTGAATGTTTTTAAGGCAGAGGTACAGAGATTCTTGATAAACAAAGGGGTGAAAGATTATCGGGGATAGGTGGGTGGTTAAAATCAGATCAGCCATGATCTTATTGAACTTCATGGAAAATTATGAAAAAACTGAAAAGAAAGGAAAGCCCAGGAGAGGCTATTAAAGTCCCCAGAACACAAAATAGGACAGAGTGTTTGGAAAAGGCTAGGAATCTAACTTCAAGCACATCAGATAAAGGGACGACGATGAGAAAGGGGACGGGAAATACAAGACTGAAGGTGTTGTATCTGAATGCACACAGTATACGAAATAAGGTAAATGAGCTTGTGGCGCAGATTGAAATTGGCAGGTATGATGTGGTGGGCATCACGGAGACGTGGCTGCAAGGCGATCAGGACTGGGAGCTCAGCATCCAAGGATATACATCCTATCGAAAAGATAGGCAGGTTGGCAGAGGGGGTGGGGTTGCTTTGTTAGTAAGAAATGAAATTAAATCGATAGCAAGAAATGACGTAGGGTCAGATGATGTAGAATCTGTGTGGGTAGAGTTGAGGAACCGCAAAGGTAAAAAAACCATAATGGGAGTTATGTACAGGCCTCCGAACAGTAGTCAGGATGTGGGGCACAAGATACACCAGGAGATAGAAAAGGCGTGTAAGAAAGGTGATCATGGGGGATTTCAATATGCAGATAGACTGGGAAAATCAGGTTGGTAGTGGATCCCAAGAAAAGGAATTTGTAGAATGTCTACGAGATGGCTTTTTGGAGCAGCTTGTGGTGGAGCCCACTAGGGAACAGGCAATTCTAGATTTAGTGATGTGTAATGAGGCAGATTTGATAAGGGAGCTTAAGGTGAAAGAACCCTTGGGAGTAAGTGACCATAATATGATAGAATTTACCCTGCAATTTGAGAGGAAAAAGCTGGAATCAGATGTAACAGTATTACAGTTGAATAAAGGCAACTACAGAGGCATGAGGGAGGAGCTGGCCAGAATTGACTGGGAGATGAGCCTAGCAGGAAAGACAGTGGAACAGCAATGGCAGGAGTTTCTGGGAGTAATTTGGGAGACACAGCAAAAATTCATCCCTAGGAAGAAGGAGCATAGTAAAGGGAGGACGAGGCAACCATGGCTGACAAGGGAAGTCAGGGACAGCATAAAAGCTAAAGGGAAAGCATACAATGCAGCGAAGTGCAGTGGGAAACCAGGGGATTGGGAAGCCTACAAAGACCAGCAGAGGACAACTAAAAAAGAAATAAGGAGGGAGAAGATTAAATATGAGGGTAAACTAGCCAGTAATATAAAAGAAGATTGCAAGAGTTTTTTTAGATATATAAAGGGTAAGAGAGAGGCAAAAGTGGACATTGGGCCGCTGGAAAATGACGCTGGAGAAGTAGTAGTGGGGAACAAAGGAATGGCAGAGGAACTGAATAGGTACTTTGCGTCAGTCTTCACGGTGGCAGACACGAATAACATCCCCAAAGTTCAAGAGAGTCGGGGGGCAGAGGTGAGTATGGTGGCCATTACCAAGGAGAAGGTGCTAGGAAAACTGAAAGGTCTGAAGGTGGATAAATCACCTGGGCCAGATGGATTACACCCCAGAGTTCTGAAGGAGATAGCTGAAGAGATAGTGGAGGCATTAATGGTGATCTTTCAGGAATCACTGGAGTCAGGGAGGGTCCCAGAGGACTGGAAAATCGCTAATGTAACCCCCTTGTTTAAGAAGGGAGTGAGGCAAAAGACGGGAAATTACAGGCCGATTAGCCTGACCTCGGTCGTTGGTAAGATTTTAGAGTCCATTATTAAGTATGAGATTTCAGAATACTTGGAAGTGCATGATAAAATAGGGCAAAGTCAGCATGGTTTCATCAAGGGGAGATCATGCCTGACAAATCTGTTAGAATTCTTTGAGGAGGTAACAAGTAGGTTAGACAAAGGAGAGCCAATGGATGTTATCTACTTGGACTTCCAGAAGGCCTTTGACAAGGTGCCGCACAGGAGGCTGCTCAGTAAGATAAGAGCCCATGGTGTTAGAGGCAAGGTACTAGCGTGGGTAGAAGATTGGCTGTCTGGCAGGAGGCAGAGAGTGGGGATAAGGGATCCTTCTCAGGATGGCGGCCGGTGACTAGTGGAGTTCCGCAGGGGTCAGTGTTGGGACCACAACTTTTCACTTTATACATTAATGATCTAGATGAAGGAACTGAGGGCATCTTGGCTAAGTTTGCAGATGATACAAAGATAGGTGGAGGGAAAGGTAGTATTGAGGAGGCGGGGAGGCTGCAGAAGGATTTGGACAGGTTAGGAGAATGGGCAAAGAAGTGGCAGATGGAATACAACGTGGGGAAGTGTGAGGTCATGCACTTTGGTAGGAAGAATAGAGGCATAGACTATTTTCTAAATGGGGAGAGAATTCAGAAATCTGGAGTGCAAAGGGACTTGGGAGTCCTAGTCCAGGATTCTCTTAAGGTTAACTTGCAGGTTGAGTCGGTAGTTAGGAAGGCAAATGCAATGTTGGCATTTATTTTGAGAGGACTAGAATATAAAAGCAGGGATGTGCTGCTGAGGCTTTATAAGGCTCTGGTCAGACCACATTTAGAATATTGTGAGCAATTTTGGGCCCCGTATCTCAGGAAGGATGTTCTGGCCCTGGAGAGAGTCCAGAGGAGGTTCGCGAGAACGATCCCAGGAATGAAAGGCTTAACATACGAGGAACGTTTGAGGACTCTGGGTCTATACTCGATGGAGTTTAGAAGGATGATGGGGGATCTGATTGAAACTTACAGAATACTGAAAGGCCTGGATAGAGTGGACGTGGGGAAGATGTTTCCATTAGTAGGAGAGACTAGGATCCGAGGGCACAGCCTCAGAGCAAAGGGAAGACCTTTTAGAACAGAGATGAGGAGAAACTTCTTTAGCCAGAGAGTGGTGAATCTATGGAATTCATTGCCACAGAAGGCTGTGGAGGCCAGGTCATTGAGTGTATTTAAGACCGAGATAGATAGGTTCTTGATTAGTAAGGGGATCAAAGGTTACGGGGAGAAGGTGGGAGAATGGGGTTGAGAAACTTATCAGCCATGATTGAATGGCGGAGCAGACTCGATGGGCCGAATGGCCTAATTTCTGTTCCTACGTCTCATGGTCTTATGAATGGCGTGGCAGGTTCGAGGGGCTGAGTGGCCTACTTCTGCTCCTAATTCGTACGTTCCTATGTATGTTTGCGTCTAGTTTAATAAAAATTGTGCTTTTTCCTAGCTTTGCCAGATTCTCATCCACAGACGCCATTGGGTGAATCTCCCTTTCCACAGCCTTGTTGGGTTAGTTACGGGTGAGCTTACTCCCAGATGCAGCATTGACTCTACTTCTTGCTTTACCTTCTGTAAAAGTGGGTGTGGAACTTTTCTTGGGGTGAACAAGCATACTGGCTCGGCATCTGGTCTCAATGTGATGTGATGAGCTGTTTTCAGCTTCTCAAGACCTCTAAATAAGTTTGAAAATTCTATTCTGAATTCTTTTGGTTTGTCTTTAAAGCTGAATTTATATAAGACACTCATTAGACCTCAGCTGGAGTACTGTGTACAGTTCTGGGTGCCACATTAAGAAAGGATGTAAACACATTGGAGAAAGTGCAGAAGAGGTTTACAAGAATGGTTCCAGGGATGAGAAACTTCAGTTACGAAGATAGATTAGAGAGGCTGGGACTGTTCTCCTTGGAGAGAAAAAGGCTAAGAGGAGATTTGATAGAGATGTTCAAAATCATGAAGGGGCTGGACAGACAGGAAGCTGTTCCCGCTCGTAAAGGATCAAGACGAGAGGGCACAGATTTAAAGCAATTTGCAAAAGAAGCAAATGTGACATGAGAAAAAAACTTATTCACACAATGAGTGGTTCGGGTCTGGAATGCACTGCCTGGAAATGTGGAGGAGGCAGGTTCAATCAAGGCATTCAAGAGGGCGTTAGATGATTATTTGAACAGCAACAATGTGCAGCGGTACAGGGAAAAGGCAGGGCAACGGCACTGGGTCATAATGCTCATTTGGAGAGCCAGTGCAGACATGATGGACTGAATGGCCTCCTTCTGTGCCATTCAAATTCTGTGATTCTTTGAATGATTTGCTTTTTATATTTTAAAAAAACTACATGGTATTTTAGAATACAAAATCTCTGCACAACTGTGGAGCTGGAGCTATACTTTACTTCTTCAGAGATGTAAGTGTGCTCAAAAGAAAAAAACAAATCATCTATATCTTAGCATGTAGAAATTGCAGTACTTTTAACAATCAACAGAAGCTGTCATCCACTTAATGTGTTTAATGCTTTGATGTCTTAACTCCCACAGGAAACAGTTTGGGCACCTGTCATGTTATGACATTTTCAGATTTGTCAAATTCTAGGTAAAATATTTTCAGTTGTCAAATGCCCCAGGCACTGATTCATGTAATTTCCCTACTAAAATATAACTTTTTATCTTGTTCTGTATGCTATGTATTTTCCTCTTTTTTTGATTTCCTCTGCTTCCTGTCAGTGCATTTCTCATGTGTTAGCTTCAGTATAGCTTCTTATTTCCCTACGTGGAGTGCAACTCCTTCAGCCAAACGTTTGACTTTATTTTCATCAACTACTGTAACAATATTCCTGAATTTTCTTATGTTACTGCATGTAAAACATGCATCCTCATTAGCTAAAATCTCATCTTCTGCAGTCAGAGGGCCACATACAAGGAAGTGCCATATTCCAATACAGGGCCAGGGCCTGCTGAAATGGGCAAACTTGTGGCGTATGCTTTTAGACAGACCTTTTACTGCACCTTTCAACTCAAAGTTTATTGTGCTGTATTTTGTTTGAAGTCTGAGTTAAAATGACATGATGAGGGCAGCGGGGCTTCTTCAACCTTAGTGAATGACAGGACCAAAACCTATATCATTCACCAATCAGATTTAAAGGCTAAAAAAGAAACAAAGGAATGATGGTGAAGGAGAGTGAATTAGAGTGTGTGAATTATAGTTAAATCAGGTACAGAAAGAGAAATATAGCGAAGGAAGTGTAGATTGGAGGATTGAGAGAGAGAGAGGAAAAATAGAATGGAAAAGTATGAAAAAATAAACATTTTAAATGTTTTAAATCTTCAACAACAATTTACTACATGCAGAAATGAGTTGAATAGTTTAAATTGTTCCCTTTTTGGGGTAGAGGGTTAATTGACATTGCACTGATAATGATTGTGCTGGAGATCAATTGAGTGCTTCAGTGTTGCAGGAATATGGAATTTACATTAACACGCTAGGCATTTTGGCATTTGTTTAACCTACAAGTCAAGTGTATAATATTTCATTGTTCCTAATGAAATGCAAACTTGTAAAGGCACTGTACAGATAATACTAAGAAGGGCCTTCTTAATAAAGATTTTAGTGCAAAACAAAACAATGATCACTTTGATAAAGGGATACTTATACTGCCAAGTTCCAGTCCTAGCTTTCAAAGGTGGGTTTAATGTGCAAATCAAGCAATTTGTCAAAAATAATAGGAGGCTCAGGTGAGATGAAGTGTTACTATCAGTTTGGGGGGGGGGGGGGGGGGGTGGTAAGCTTCCCTCATCTTGTTTGACCACAGCAGGTTTTCTTTTAAAACACTTGCCAATCCCATGAGTGTTTGTTTATCTGCTATGACCATAAATGACTTAATCAGACAGGCTTTTTTTTAAGTTTTAAAAGGGAAAAGACGATAGATCTTAATGTATTTAACCCGGTGTAAGAAAAATAATTTTAAAAAGACTCCGACTTATACACAGAGATAGAGTGGGGAGAATAAATTAATTAATTTCGAGTCCAGTACAATTAAAGGGTTATACGGCTCTTGAAGATTGGTGACTCAGCTGGTGTCAGGCTGAACTTGGTGGTCCTGTTGCTTTTGGATCAAAGTGGTTTAAAGCTGTAGGCACGCGATTTATCTGTCCTTCTGGAGACAGCAGTTTTGAGTTAAGTTCTTTTTAAAATCTCTGTGTGTAGCACCTGGATAATCAATATCAGCAAACAGGGTTCAAAACTTGCAATTTGGTTGCGGGGAGGCAGGGGAGGGGGAAAGAGGGAAGGAATCCATTCATGGTCTTGTTCCTTCAGCAACTCAGTTGCTTGTCCTGTTCACAGAGAAAGCAGGTGCTTAAACACCAATGTGTTGGCTTGACACATGACCGTCTCTCTCCAATTGTCCAGTGACCCAAATATGGTCATGGTTAGTGTATTCCAGCTACCTTGATTAGGTTATGGCTGGGGATTCCTCTTCCAATCAAGGTCCCATTGTCTAAGAGATTATGTCCAATGGCTTGTCTCCACCCAATTGAGTACTCAGGTGATTTGTCTGGATGCTTTGCTAAAGGGATATGAGATGGACCCCACTTAACTATTTCAAGGCAATTGTTTTTGATGCGGCATTGCAAATGGGTTGTCTCCAGTTCAATAGTTTTAGAATGTAGAAGGTATAGCGATGTGAATGTGCAGCTATCTTTATCTATGATCCCAAGTCATAGGAATGTGGCTTCAATTTTTATAAAATAAATCAGTTAGGGGTTTCCGGCCAGTAAGTTCAAAAGTTATTTTTCGATACAAAGCATGGTTTCACAACAGGCGCAAACAACAAACTGGCATAAATCAACCAGCAAGTTCTGGAGATTACATTTCACGGTGCATCTCATAATTCTCTGAACTTGCTGGCTGATTTCCACATTAACACACACTGCTTTTCTGTTAAGATCTGGCCCATAGTTGCAGAGCTATTGTCTGCTCTCCATAACACTAACCAACATATATGTAATTCAGGCATTTCTATAAATTGAGAGATTATGTTCCCTTCTCTAAATTCCTTTGACTAAGACTTAAAACCAGTCACGTTGCCCAAGTTGATCAGATGTTCAACCTGAACTATGGTTCCTCTTTACATTTTGAAAATGGCTTTTAATAATACAATAGGAGAAGCTCACAACAAAGGTGGGATTGAAAAATTCACTTTAAAAAAAAACCAATTAATATTCCACTGACAATATCGAAACTATACTTTCAAGACAGAGGAGCAAGCAACAAAACTAAAACAATGAGCTTTTGTTTTCACTCATCATAGGCTCGATATTCAAACATGTATAGGTGAAAAGTTTATATAGACAAAGTGATGTTATGGATGGATGGTAACCAGCCCTGATTTCTCCTCTCACCACCCATCCATAAACAGAAAGGTGTTTTGATTTGCTTCCTCCTGTGTGAGTGTTGGTGTGCTTCCCAACCCCTCAGTTTTGGTATGATTCAATTTTCTACAAATAACCCCATAGCAAACTCAAGATAGGGTAAAATCTTGGGGTTAGTTTACTTGGACACACTCAAAACGTGGGTGGGGTGGGAGGATTACTAAGTAGCCCCTAGTGCACTCATACAGTAAAGAGGGATATAGAAAGGAGGATTTACAGGGCAAGGACCACAGAGAAAAGGATTATTGTTTCACATGTGTCCAGAGTCCAGACTCAAAGTGAAATGGTGTATTCCTTCATAGAGGTCAGCAGGCTGAGCTAACTTTGGATGATTCACTTTTCCAATAGAGCTGACTTCCATGATGAAATAGGCAAGCAGGGATGAATCAGTCCTATAGGCGATGGTACAGAAGTTCCAGTTGAAACAGTGCAGATGGGACCGGGCATTCAAACCTGGACAGAGCCCCTTTTCTGTGCTGATGCTAGTTAGATGGAAAGATGGCAGACTGAGCTTTGCAACTCCACAAGGCAATATTACTGGTTCCACCAGCTAGGGGGAGTCATGTCACATGACTCCCATCTCTCCACTTTGGCTTTGACAAAAGGTATGTGTCCCTTTGTCTGGGTCCTTGAGGTTGTTAATGTTCCAACCATTAAGTCTTAGAGGGACGTCACAGGCTTCTTTGTCCTACCAAACCCATCGGCTATGGTTGGCCAGGCCTGGCTTATGACATGTAAATGACCTTTGTACAGTTCCCTTTGAATTTGGTCTCTGTAGTCCACAGGGGGTCGTTAGGTTTTCTTCAGAGATAACGAGGTGCTAGTTCCTGCGAAACTGCCAACAGCTCTTGTTGTTCAAGGGTTACAGACAGACATAGCTTCAGCCATTTAAATGGGTCTTTGTCCAGTGTTTAAAAAAAGTGTGAGGTCTTAGCCCCCTGACAGTGAACATGATAATTGCGATTTACACATGTTGACTAGCTCAGGAAAAGACAAAAGGTCTTGTGGGTATTGACATGATGCAGTAAAAGCCTTGAAACAAAATAATCAGTAAAATTATGCCATTCCAGGAATATTTGCACACAATTATCTCTTTTGGAATAAGTAACAGCAACGGATTTATTTGTAATGATTATTCCTATTTTGAACTAATTTTCAATTGTAGTTAAAGGTATTAAGGATTGAATGACATTCATCTAATTCAAAAAACATATGAAGGCTTCAGGAGGAGGAAAACGATTTTAGAAGTTTCTAAAACATTAAGAGAAAAGATTTTGGAGAGGTCCTGAAAGAACCAGTAGCAAGGGAATGAAGTATGTAATGGGGCCAAACAGAATGGCTTCTGTCTTCTCGGTACCAAGTTAAAGGAAGTGGTGGTTTGTCTATGACTTGATGTCAGAATGATGGTACAGTGGTGATCAAAAGATCAAAGTAAGTGCTGGAGGGGTACAGTTGGATCAGCATACATATAGAACCTTATCCTATACCTGCAGATAATATTGCTGAATGATAATTCATTAAGGTGAGGGCTTAAAGATAGAAACTTGAGGGGCTCTGGTGGTGTCAGAATGCGGGAAGGAAGAGGGGATATTGTTGGTGATATGTTGAGCTCATTCTGAAAGAAAGAAATAGAACCCAGTGAATATATTTTCTAACTGTAGCTACACATAATCCTATTCACTATACTGATTTAAGATTAGCTTTCAAATTTCCAGACCTGGTGATGTAATAGCCTGCTGATTTTAGCAGAGCAATAAAACACACCCATATTTGTGTCTTGTGTGTCAGCCATGACTTAGTTAGTAGCAGTCATATATTTGAGTCGGAAGAGTATGGGTTCAAGTCCCACTCCAGGATTTGAGCACAAAAATCAAGGCTGACACTCAAGTATCATACAGAGGGTATATTGCACCACTGGAGGTGTCATCTTTTGGATGCAATGTTAAACTAACGTCCTGACTACCTTCTCAAAGTGGACATAAAAGATCCCATAGCAGTATTTTGAAGAAAAGCAGAGGAGTTATGGCCAATATTTATCCCTTAATAACATCACAAAATGAAGTTATCTGGTCTTTATCACATTGCTGTTTGTAGAATCTTGCTGTGAGAAAATTGGGTGTCAACATTGATGACACTTCATAAGTACTTCTTTTGCTGGGAAGTCTGTTGGTCTTGAAAGGCACTTTATAAATGGAAGTCTTTTTATCTTCAAAATCTAAACTGCTTGCTGAATCGTTCAAGGGGCAAAGAAAAACTACAAAAATACCAAGGAATAAAAAAAAAGTATTCTACAAACAGAAATAACAAGCGAAGAGGGCACTCAATAGAGTGTATATCTCTGCCACGCTGCGTTAACTCTATATGTTATTACAATTCCTTGAGGCTTTTCCCTACCTGTTTGATGCTCTATAACTAAGAAGTTAAAATAAAACTTTTTATTAAGAGCTTTTATCTCACTGAGGAGGCTTCAGGCCAATCTACATCCAACAGCCTGCTCTGAAAACCCTGCTCACATTTTGACAGCTGGGACAAATTCCATCACAGCAAAAGAAGTGATCCACAACATTCCACAACAATCAACAACATTCTAAATCAAATAACCTATAACATTCTAAAAATGTTTTTTTGCCCTACCTCCCAGTGTCAACAGATCCTTTAAAAAATTCCAGGACCTGGATCTACATCACCAAAAACTAACCAGTTCTTCCCTGGACCAGACCCTGTCTCAATACAAAGTTTTGTTGAAATCCGTCCATTAGATTTTGAGATATATTGTTTACAAACAGACGAACAAGTAAGGGTAATAACAAGAGAAAATTAGAATAGGGTTAGGGCCATTAAGGAGACATACAATAAACTCATAGGTAATGACAGTAAAATGGCAGAAATATTAAATAATTACTTTGCTTTGGTATTTATAAGTGGAATTAACATGGTGGACATAACATTAGAAGAAAAGGTCAAAAAGGATATGTAGGTTTTTAAGGCTGAAAAAGGGGAGATAATTGATAAAGTAATCAACCTGAGAGAAACTCCTGCTCTGTATGGATTGCATCCCACAAATGCTAGAAGGTAGGAAAGAGAGAACTGAGGTACTATTACATATATTAAAAAATTAGAAAAGCCAATAGTGACAAAGGACTGGTAGACAGCTAATGTGATCTCTATATATAAAAGGTAAAATAGAACAAAATATAATGAAGAGTAGTCGGCACGAATTCCAAAATGAAAGATCATACTAAACTTACTGAAGTCTTGAAGTAGTAACAGAAAAGATACTGCAGTTGACATAACTGGTTGCTCACACTGGGAGAGGTGGCCCATCATGGGTCTTCTGTAGGAAATGTAGAGATTAATGCTGCCTATTTGCCTTGTAAAGAAGGAGCACACTCTACAAAGTGAAGGCAGGAAAAGCTTCACAAGACACAGTCATGGAGATGGCAGCTTCAGTTGCTGACGACATTTAGTATTGACAGATTAGTATAATACTTCAGGGGTTGACTGATAGATGCCACATGTAGAACCTTTGCTATAAGACGTAGGAGCAGAAGTAGAATTCATCCCATCGAGTCTGCTCCACCATTCAATGAGATCATGGCTGATCTGATAATCCTCAATTCCACTTTCCTACCTTTTCCCCATAATACTTTGATTCCCTTACTGATTTAAAATCTGTCCATCTCAGCCTTGAATATACTTAACGACCCAGCATCTACAGCCCTCTGCAGTAAAGAATTCCATAGATTCACTACCCTCTGGGAGAAGAAATTCCTCCTCATCTCTGTCTTAAATAGGCAACTGCTTACTCTGAGATTATGCCTTCTGGTCCTAGACTCTCCCACAATTGGAAACAACAGCATCTAACCTGTTAACCCCCTAAGAACCTTATGTGTTTCAATAAGGTTGCCTCTCATTCTTCTAAACTCCAATGAGTATAGGACCAAACTGCTCAACCTCTCCTCATAAGAAAACTGCTCCATACCTAGGATCAACTTAGTGAACTTTCTCTGGACTGCCTCCAATGCCAGTATATCTTTCCTTAGATAAGGGGACCATAACTGTTCACAGTAATCTAGGTGTGGTCTAACTAGTGCCTTGTATAGTTTTAGCAAGGCTTTCCTATTTTTATACTCCATTTCCTTTGAAATAATGGCCAACATTCCATTTGCCTTCCCTATTACCTGCTGAACTTGTATGCTAGGTTTTTGTGATTCATTCACGAGGACCCCCAAATCCCTCTGTGCTGCAGCTTTCTGCAGTCTTTCTCCATTTAAATAATATTCAGCTCCTCTATTCTTCCTGCCAAAGTACATAACCTCACATTTTCCCACATTATATTCCATGCCAAGTTTTTGCCCACTCACTTAATCGATCTATATCCTCTGTGGACTCTTTGTGCCATTCTCACCACTTGCTTCCCACCTATTTTTGTGTCATCCACAAACTTGGCGATAGTACATTCACTTTACTCATCCAAGTCATTAATATATATTGTAAATAATTGTGGCCCCAGCACTGATCCCTGTGGCACTCTACCAGTTACAGGTTGCCATCCTAAAAATGCCCCCCTTATCCCAACTCTCTGTCTTCTATTAGTTAGCCAATCCTCTATCCATGCTAATATACTACCCCCAACACCATGGGATCTTATCTTGTTAACTAGCCTCAAGTGCGGTACCTTATTGAACTCATTTTGGAAATCCAAATATATTACATCTACTGGTTCCCCTTTATCAATCCTGCTTGTTACCTCCTCTATAAGAATAAGAATTCTAATAAATTTGTCAGGCATGATTTCTCCTTCATGAAGCCATGCTGACCATGCTAGATTGTATTATGTATTTTTAAATGCTGTGCTATTACATCCTTTATAATAGACTCTAACATTTTCCCAATGACAGATGTTAAGCTAACTGGCCAACAGTTACCTGTTTATTGTCTCCCTCCCTTTTTGAATAAGGGTGTTACATTGGCAGTCTTCCAATCCTCTGGAACTTTGGAATTTATGGATTCTTGGAAGATTACTACCAGTGCATCCATTATCTCTGTAGCTACTTCCTTTAATATCCTAAGATGCAACCCATCAGTCCGGGGGACTTATCAGCCTTTAGTACCATTGGTTTCTCTATTAATTTTTCTCCAGTGATAGTTATTGTATTTATTTCCTCCCCTCCTTTTGCCCCTTGATTATTTATTTTTGGAATGCTCTGAATGTCTTCTACCGTGAAGACTGATACAAAGTATTTGATCAACTCCTCTGTCATTTCCTGGTTCTCCATTATTATTTCCCCAGCCCCATTCTCTAAGGGGCCTATGTTCACTTTGGCGCCTCTCTTCCTTTTTATATATTTAAAGAAGCTCGTACTATCCCCTTTTATACTACTTGCTAGTTTACCCTCAAAGTTTATTTTCTCCCTCTTTATTTTTTTTGGTCATCTTTTGTTGGTTTTTAAAACTTTCCCAATCCTCTGGCTTACCACTAATCTCTGCCACATGGTATGTTTTTTCTTTCAATTTGCTACTATCCTTAACTTCCTTGGTTGACCATGGTTGGTTTATCCCCTTCCAAGAATCCTTCTTCCTCACTGGGATATATCTTTGTTGTGAGTCATGAATTATTTTCTTAAACGTCTGCCATTGTTCATCAACCATCTTTTATACTAAACTCCTTTCCCAGTCCA